>NC_059411.1:7500-673783 GCF_905220565.1 Melitaea cinxia
TCGGGACTTTCGACGGAGTCACTGTCGAGTTGGGACCTGTGGCTGGAGACACTAAGCGGCTCTACGTAGAGTCAACCTCCCGATCCTGTTTCTTGGACCGGGAGTGGACGGAGCAGCTCGGGGCCAGCACGGGGAGCCGTCGCACGGGTTTCTGCGATCAGCGGTTCCCGAAATATCTAATTTCTGTTTTTTCAAGAAGTAGTTCGGGTCTTAGGTGCCGATAAAGAACGAAATTAGAAGATAGGATATCTCGGGAACCGCTGGTCGTAGAGCGACGCGGTTTTCAGTGCTGACTTTCCCTCACTGAGGGCTATTAATTTAATTATATCTGACGACTCTACGTAGAGTCACTGACCAAAAAGTAGAGTTTACTCACTTTTTGTTAGTTTGTAAGTTAGTTTTAGACAGTTTTAGGACCCAGGCATATTTGCCTGACTTTTACTTATATATAGGAACAGTCTCTGACTTTTACAACCGCTATTGCGGGATTTATATATTTTGACAAATTTTTATATTTAAATTATACAATTTATTTTGACACTGTTCCTTTTAACCTTTAACGCGACCCCCACTAAAATGATGACTCCCAGGACCCCACCAAAACAACAAGAGGTGATTAATTCACCCGTACCCTCCCCCAAAGGACTCCAAAAGTCTGTCCGCACCAGTATTGATATGATTGAGCAGGTCACTAAGGATTCTGCTCTTGAAAAATCACAGGGTGCGTTGACTACATCCAAGCCGAAAGTGCAAATAGCCCGGAAGGTAGCGCGTAGCCCTAAGGAAGGGGGTGAAGCGCGGGCGTGCACACAAATAGCGACCACTTCAAGGAGCAAAGCGCAGGTTGCATTTGTTATTTCCCCCGGAAGGCCGAGCAAATTTGCTCAGCAAAAGCCGAGTAAAAGGGGACCGGTTGCCGGGGAGTCAAATGAACGAACAACCCCGGAAGTAGGGAATAGTCCTAAGGAGGAGGGAGAAGTGCAGGCACATACATCCGAGGGGACCACCACAGATAACCGAGGGCGGGCAGCGACCGAGCAGATGAATAAAATAAGAAACGCTGTCCAAAATTCTAGGAATTTAAAAACAGAATACAAAAATGACATACTAGAAGCGCTGAAAGTGCTTGAGAAGCTGATGGCTGACTCCGAGGCTGACCTCAGAACCGAGAGGGCACGAAAGGGGGGCGGGGTTTCCGTGGACGGGGCGCCGGCGAAAATAAGCGCCGACGCCACGTTCGTGGTCCCCCCGGACCCCAGTCTGAGTAGAAATCTGGAGGTGCAGCGCCAGCTGCTCCTGGAGACAAATGAGAGGATGAAGAGCCTCCAGGAGGAGCTGGTGAAGTGCAGCCGGACGGTTGAGGAGCAGCGGAGGAGTTATGCCAGTGTGACCGCTTCGAGACCGCAACATCCCGTGAGGCCTACGGCACTGCACTCGGTGGTGGTCACCTCAGTGGATGTTGAACAAACAGCGGACGAGGTCCTTGACACGGTGAGAAAGACCATCGACGCCAAAGAGGGGTGGGTTCAAATAGACCGGGTCCGGAAAGCCAGAGACCGGAAAATTATCATGGGCTTCGGGACTGCTGAGGATAGGGCGAAGGCGAAGGAGAGACTGGCGAAGGAAGGAACGGGCCTCGTGGTCGAGGAAATGAAAAATAGAGACCCACTAGTAATAATTAGAGGCGTGCTAAAAGTGCATACAGATGACGAGATTATAAAAAGTTTGAGAAATCAAAATAGGCATCTGTTTAGCGACCTCGACCCCGGGGAAGACCGCCTTCTAATAAAATATCGCAGGAGGGCAAGGAACCCGCTCACGGCCCACGTAGTCCTCAGCGTATCGCCCAAACTTTGGGCGAGGATAACAGGTGTAGGCACGGTCCAAATCGACCTGATGAGGCTGCGGGCGGAGGACCAGTCTCCATTGGTCCAGTGCACGCGCTGTCTCGGGTACGGCCATGGGCGGAAGTACTGCAAAGACCCAGCGGACCTTTGCAGCCACTGTGGCGGGCCACACCTCAAAGCTCAATGCACGGAGGACCCGGCGGTGTCGCCACCTTCCTGCCGGAACTGTCGTCGGGCGAAGCTCGCAAAGGTCGACCACAACGCCTTTAGCGACGACTGTCCCGTCAGGAGGAGGTGGGATGACATCGCCCGCTCCTCCGTAGCGTATTGCTAAGGGCAGGCCGGTAGACACAGTGGCTTTAAACATCCTCCAGGCGAACCTCCAGCGCAGTAAGTTGGCATACTCCGACTTCCTGATCGAAGCCTCTAGCCTGCGTACGCGGATTGCTCTGGTACAGGAGCCATACGTCGGCGGCATAAGGCGTGTGAAAAGTCAGAGTGGGATCAGGGTCTTCCAGTGTGCGGACGATGGAAGTGGGACTGTCAAGGCCGCAGTCATCGTATTTGATGCGGACCTTCACATCACGCAGTACCCGAAACTCACCACAAATAACATCTCTGTGGTGGGGATCCGAGTTCGCAGCTGGGAGATCATCCTGGTCTCATTTTACTTTGAGCCCAACCTGCCGATGGACTCGTACCTGGCACATCTGCGCCGGGTGCAGCGCGAGACGGGAAGTCGGAGTATTGTTATTGGGGGAGACTCCAATGCCAAATGCGTCTGGTGGGGTAGTCCCGTGACGGATCGCCGCGGTGAAGAATTGCACGGGTTCCTGGAGGACCTCGGTCTCTGCCTCCTGAACCAAGGGGAAACCCCCACCTTCGACACTATCCGGGGCGGCGAAAGGTACAGCAGTTATGTTGATATAACTGCTGTATCGTCTGACCTGCTTGGCTTGGTGGACGGCTGGCGCGTGCGCGAAGACCTGACCAACTCGGACCACAACGCCATCACCTTCCTCATTAACACCAAACACATCAACACAAACACCATCAGACACACAACACGAAAATACTTTACAAAAAAGGCGAATTGGGCCCAGTTTCGTGAGAAACTGGGTCAAATTATAACGCAAGAACACTTCACAATAGACACAATTAAAAACATACAGACACACGCACAATTGGACTCCACAATAACTCAATTAAACAACATAATACAAAAAACATGCACAAAAACAATACCACTAACAAAACACAGGGAGGTCCTTGCGATGCCGTGGTGGAACGAGGGGTTAGCAGTGCTTAAGCGCGAGGTGGCCACCAGGAAAGGTAGGATCAGATGCGCGGCGCCGGTTAGACGTCGCAAGGTTGTGGGAGAGTACCTGGAGGCGAAGGAAAGGTACGAGACCGAGGTGAGGCACGCGCAGACGCGCAGCTGGGTCGCCTTCTGCGAACGCCAGGACGGGGAGTCTATGTGGGGAGGGATATACAGGGTCCTCGGCAGGACCTCCAGGAGGGACGTGGACCCACCGCTGGTGGTAAACAATATGGGGTTAGATGCCAGGGGCTCGGCCCGACTCCTGGCTGAGACCTTCTACCCGGAAGACTCCGAAGAGGATGACTCCGAAGAGCACCGCCGGGTGAGGGTCTTGGCCGGGCGGACCGACATCGAGACTTCTTCGGGCCAAACTGACCCTCTATTCACTCACACAGAACTGAAGTTGGCTAGTCGGTCGTTTGACCCGAAGAAGGCCCCAGGTGCGGACGGTTTTACTGCCGATATATGCCTGCACGCAATCCAATCGGACCCGGACCTCTTTTTGTGCCTCTTCAACAGGTGCCTCGAGCTCCGATGTTTTCCTAGGCCCTGGAAGGAGGCGACGGTCATCTTTCTCCGGAAGCCCGGGAAGACTGATTATACAGCTCCAAAATCATATCGTCCAATCGGTCTCCTTCCGGTGCTTGGGAAGATATTGGAGAAAATGCTAGTCGCCAGGTTAAAATACCACCTGCTGCCCAAGCTAAGTACTCGCCAATTTGGCTTCATGCCCCAGCGGAGCACCGAGGACGCCCTCTATACCCTAGTTAAGTTCATTAGAAATAAATTAGAAGAAAAAAAGATCCTGGTTTTGATCTCGTTGGATATAGAGGGCGCCTTCGACAACGCTTGGTGGCCTAAAATAAAGGTAAGGTTGGCTGAGGAAAGGTGCCCCGAAAACATCAGGCGGCTCTTGGGCAGCTACCTGAGCGACAGACGTGCCAGAGTGAGGTACCTGGGGGAGGAGCACGTGAGGGACACCGGGAAAGGCTGCGTGCAGGGATCTATCGGCGGGCCGATATTGTGGAACCTGCTCCTGGATCCACTACTTCAGGAGTTGGAGGCCAAAGGCGAGTACGCGCAGGCGTTCGCCGACGATGTGGTGTTGGTGTTCGAGGGTGATACGGCCCTCGAGATCGAACGTCGGGCCAATGCCGTCCTCGAACGTGTGAGGGCGTGGGGAGCATCTAATAAGCTTCGGTTTGCGCCCCACAAGACAAACGCTATGGTTGTGACGCGCAAACTGAAGTATGACACCCCGCGTCTTCGCATGGGCGGGGTCGACATTGTCCTGGCGAGCGAGATCAAGCTGCTGGGGGTCGTCATAGATCACAAACTCACCTTCAACGCCCACGTCGCGAACGTCTGCAGGCGCGCGCTCGCCTTTTATCACCAGCTGGCCCGTGCGGCTAAGGCCAGCTGGGGTCTCCATCCTGAAGTAATCCGCACTATTTACAGGGCGGTGGTTGAGCCCGTGATTTTGTATGCGGCTGCCGTTTGGGCGCCGGCCGTGGACAAGCTCGGTGTTCGCAAGCAGCTGAACGTGGTCCAGCGGGGCTTCGCGCAGAAGCTTTGCAGGGCATACCGAACCACCTCTCTGAACTCCGCATTGTTGCTCGCTGGGATACTCCCCCTCGACCTCCGTGTCCGCGAAGCCGCGAATTTGTACGAGGCGAGACGGGGGGTCCCCCAGCGGGTGATAGGGGATCGAGAGGTGGAGCGGATGTCCTCGGCTCTGCGGTCTCCGCACCCCGCCTCTCATATCGACCTCGAGTTCAAGCGCCTGGCGGACCAAGAACAGTTTACCGCAAACAGCGAGCACGCCTTTAATATCTTCACGGACGGAAGCAAGATTGAGGGCAAAGTGGGCGCGGCGCTGTCCGTATGGGCTGGCGCCGCCGAAACCAAAACCCTCAAGCTTGCTTTGCCGTCTTATTGTACGGTCTACCAGGCGGAACTCTTGGCGATATGTCGGGCGGCACGGATGGCCGCGGACACCTTGGCTGGATCCGTCGGGATTTATTCCGACTCCTTGTCGGCACTGCTCACGCTGGAGAACCCGGTAGCCCCCCATCCCCTAGCCGTTGAAGCGCGGGGACACCTGCGAAGGGCTCTGCTCCGGGACAAACGTGTTAGTTTGTTCTGGATCAAAGCCCACGCAGGGCTGGAGGGCAATGAGCGTGCCGACCATCTGGCCAAGGAGGCTGCGCTGAAGTCTAAACGCGCTTTTGACTATGACAGCTGCCCGGTTTCATTCATCAGGCGGAGCATTCGCATGCAATCGCTTGATGAATGGAACCAGCGGTATCGAGCCGGCGAAACGGCTGGTGTCACCAGGGTGTTCTTCCCTGACGCGATAGCCGCGTACAAAATCACGAGCAAAATAGGGGTGGACTGGTTTGTCACCCAGGCGTTGACGGGGCATGGCGGATTCTCCGAATACTTGTACCGCTTCAAGTGTAAGGAGAGTCCGTCGTGCGTCTGCGACCCTGGGTGCTCCGAGTCCGTCCTCCACGTCCTCCTGGAGTGTCCTGCATTTGCCTACGAGAGGCTTAGATTAGAACACCAAACGGGTGTGCAAATGGTGGAAAGGAACCTGTGTGAAATAATTGCAAACAACACAACTAGAGATCTGTTCCTACAATATTGTGTAAAAATAGTTAAAGCAGTTAATATTAGAAATAAGAATCAGTAAAATTATGTTTTCTGGATATAATTGTATATTGTAGTATAACATAAGCAAATAAGATTTAAGTAGGAATAGTATAAGAATTAGAATAGCTTCCAATGTAAAATTAGTTGTAAATTTTCATTAGAAGTAATAATAACATGTAAGAGAATTTGTAAATAAAACCATTGTAACAAGATAAAATAGTAGTAAGAAAAGTAAATAAAATGTAAATAAAACTGTCGTACCCAAACCCCACTCATTTCCCCAAGAGTTCATAATTTTAAGTAATACAGAAATAGTAGGATAGATTAGATTAGATGGGAACCCACCCAGTGTGTGAATGAGGAATGAATGACAGAAAGAATTAGTATGCTGAATGAAAGTGCGAGAGGAATACTAGCGAGAACTGGAATGAATGAGTAGAGTAGGACAGTCTCACACCTATGTGTGGGGGTCTAGAATAAAAAAAAAAAAAAAAAAAAAAAAAAAAAAAAAAAAAAAAAAAAAAAAAAAAAAAAAAAAAACCTAACCTAACCTAACCTAACCTAACCTAACCTAACCTAACCTAACCTAACCTAACCTAACCTAACCTAACCTAACCTAACCTTTTTTTTTTTTTTTTTTTTTTTTAACGCTGGAAAATGCATTTACGCACCCCCGCCACCCGAAAGCGACGGAAGTCTGAGACTCCCGGCAAGCCAGACTACTCAGTAAAAACCAGCGGCGCCACTCCCTCGCCATTGCCGAAGTCGCAGGAATCAAGAAAATTCTTCTGCAAACTCCGGCGGCGTTGCCCTTGCGGGCCCATCCCGTTCCTAGTGGGTGGCACGCGGTGGCACCGCGCGCACCAACCCGGGCAGAGGTTGGCCGAAAACCCGACCGCCCTCTGCCTGGCGCTCAGGCTGCCCCGCACCGCCCGGACAGTGCCAACGTGAGTCAACACAGGCCGGAACGGCGCAAGGGAAAGCGCCTAAGCACCACCCCCCCCGAGGCGGGCAAGCGAGCCCACCCACCCCGTCCCCAGCGCAGGGGAAGGAAAAACCAACCCCCACGTCTCCGCGCCCTCACGGCGCCTGCACTCACAAGTCCGCTCTGGGCAGAGCAGTACCCGGAGTGCACCTACCCGCGCGCACGCGCGCCACGGGGCGAGCGAGCGAACTCGTCGTTACATCGAGTTCGCTCGCTCGACCCGTCCTCCTCTCCCCGCACCGCATCGCAGTGCCACCCCAGCGAGTGAGCAAAGCTCGAACCCGCAACTACCCCACGGGTCCGCCAGACTGCACCGACAACCGAGCAAAAGCTCAAGGGAGCCAGCACAGCCCGGCCCTCCCGCAACTGGTCCGCCGGATTGCACCAGCAACCGAGCAAGCTCAAGGGAGCCAGCACAACCCGGCCAGCACACCGCGCCCCAGCGCCACAGGACGAGCGAGCCAGACCGCCCGGACCCACCCGCCCTGTCCCTCCCGGCTAGGCGAAAAGCCCCACCTCCAACGCCAGGATCGCACCGAACAACCGAGCAAGCTCCAGGGAGTCCAGCGCGACCCGGCAACCACCCTACGGCTCCGCCGAACTGCACCGACAACCGAGCCAAAGCTCCAGGGAGTCAGCACAGCCCGACTCTCACGCAACACGTCCGCCGGGTTGCACCAGCAACCGAGCAAGCTCCAGGGAGCCAGCACAACCCGGCCAGCACCCCGCGCCTCAGCGCCTCAGGGCGAGCGAGCGAACCCGCCCACCCCGTCCACCTCCCGGAGCGCCCCGGCACTCCGATGCGCTTTCGCGCCCTACCCCCTGGTTTTGGTCCGCGGGGGTCCGAGGACCCCTACCGCCTGCGTATCGCGGCAACGCAGGCGGCACTCCCCTATCCGCCAAACGGGGGACGCGCCCAGGTAGAAGACCAGGAACTCCTCCCAGAGCTAAGTCTGGGGCCTGGGAACCTAACCTAACCTAACCTAACCTAACCTAACCTAACCTAACCTAACCTAACCTAACCTAACCTAACCTAACCTAACCTAACCTAACCTTTTTTTTTTTTTTTTTTTTTTTTTTTTTTTTACGTTGGAAAATGCATTTACGCACTGACCCCGCCACCGAAAGCTCGGCAGCGGGAGTGTGGGGCTCCCGGCGGTAGGTGCAATGCCGGACTACCCACTAAAAACCAACGGTGTCCACCTTCGTCGCCCGTGCCGGGGTCGCAGGAGTCCGAATTCTTCTGCAAACCCCGGCGGCGTGCCTCGTCAGGCCCTTTCCTGTCCTCGTGGAGGAGGTGGCGCGCGGGGGACACCGCGCGCGCCTACCCGGCAGATTTTGGTCTGCCTAGCGTCTAGGGAGGGAGGCGGTTATCGTGCGCCAGCCTCCGACGCCCGGTCCTTTTGCGGCGGAGGGGGAGGTCGGTGGTGTCCTCCCTCACCCGCTCCGCCGCCTCCTTCTGCGCCATCACCCGCTCACAGTACGCGAGGACGGCGTCCCAGCACCTCTCGCTGCCGGTCATGGCAGAAATCACGGCCGGCAGCGAAAGGTCCGGCCCAACTACGCTTCGGAGCTCTTCACGCTCCTCCGTCCACGCCGAACACTCTTCCAAGACGTGTTGCGCCGACTCGTCGTCACAATCCTGGCAGTGGTGGCAACGAGGAGAGGGCTCCCTCCCGGCAACCCGACACAGGTACCCCCCGAAGCAACCGTGCCCCGAGAGGACCTGCGTGGCGCGGAAGGTTAGGACGCCATGCCGTCTGTCCAACCACTGCCGAAGAACCGGCCGAACCGCATCGATCGTCCGGTGCCCCGCACTCGGACGCTCGAGCCTCACAACCCACTCCGCGATCGCGGCATCCCGCTCTCGCCTCAGGTGTTCTGCAAGCCGTGGTGCCGGACTGAGGGTCCCGGACGCCAGACTCCGACGCCGCCGGTATGACGACGCCAGAGAGACCGCGTCCAGGTCCCAGGGCAGGACTCCAGCCAGCACGCACGCTGCGTCGCCCGAGATCGTACGGTACCCGCGTACGACCCTGATCGCCATCACCCTC
Organism: Melitaea cinxia; assembly: GCF_905220565.1. Lineage (NCBI taxonomy): Eukaryota > Metazoa > Arthropoda > Insecta > Lepidoptera > Nymphalidae > Melitaea > Melitaea cinxia. Next base: position 16,363 of record NC_059411.1, read on the forward strand.
TGCGCGCGCCGCAGCAGGGCGATGTTCTCGCGGTCCAGGGCGTCGGACCAGACGGGGGCACCGTACATCGCCATCGCTCTCACGACGCCGGTGTAGAGCCGGCGGCAGCTCACACCGGGACCGCCGATGTTCGGCAAAAGCCACGAGAGCGAGGCTCCCACCTTCAGCAAGCGCGGGACGAGCCGCGCGAAGTGCGCCCGGAACTTCCACCGGCCGTCGAGCACGAGACCCAGGTACGTCATCGTGCCCGACAGGCCGATGCGAGTGCCTCCCACGATAAGATGGGCGTCGTGGGGAGGCGCCCTCCTCGGGCCGTGGAAGACTATTCCTTGTGCCTTGTCCAGCGCGACGACGAGGCCGAGGCGCCGGATTCGCGCCACGACCTGCGCGACGCCAGCGGTCGCCAGCACTGCCGCCTCCCGATACGTCGGTCGGCGGGCCAGCACCAGCGTGTCGTCGGCGTAGCAGACGACGCTGACGCCGCGCAGCAGCGAGCCACGCAACACCCAGTCGTATCCGATGTTCCACAGGAGTGGCCCAAGCACCGACCCCTGCGGGACACCGCACACGACTTCCTTTCTCACAAGCCGACCATCCCTTCCGGGGAAGACCACCCACCTGTCGGAGAGGTAGGCACCGACCACGCGACGCAAGTAGGTCGGCACACCGTGATAGCGAAGCGCCTCCCTGATGCAACCCCAGGGCAACGTGTTAAAGGCGTTGGCGATGTCAATAGACACCGCCACGACGACGTCGCCCTGGGCCACCGCTTCCTGCACCTGGGCACGGACGCACAGCACGGCATCCACGGTAGAACGGCCACTGCGGAAGCCGAACTGCACGTCCGAGAGGTCGGGTCCTCGACGCCCGAGGTGCGCCACCAGACGCGCGGCCACGACGCGCTCGAACAGTTTAGCGAGCTCGTCGAGGAGGACGATGGGGCGGTACGCCGACGGTGACTCCGCCGGCCGGCCTTCCTTCCTGAGGAGGACTAACCTGCCTGTCTTCCACCGCTGTGGAATTGTGGCTTGAGCCAGACAGGCAGAGAATAGCCCTCGAACTCGCGGCGCCAGGTGATTCAGCGCCACCGCCCACGCCCTCCCCGGAATCCCATCCGGGCCTGGAGCGACGTTCTTCCGTCGCAGCCGCGCGACTGCTTCCTCGAATTCGGACTCGCCGACCTCCGGTGCCTCCTCTCCGACGTCTGGATCCTCTCCCCGCGGTGCCATCGACGGCGGCTCGTGCTCGGCCGGCGCCGTCGGGAACAGGGCCGCGACCACCTCACGGACCACTTCGGCGTCCAGGGTCTCCGTGAGTGGAGGAGCCCAGGGACGGACCTTGTTGCGTACCCGCTTGTAGGGCATCCCCCACGGGTCGCTGTTCAGTCCGTCCAGCATTTCCTCCCTGGCCGCGGCCTGCGACTCGCCGATGGCACGACGGAGGCTGGCTTTGGCTGCCGTGTAAAGGGCGTACAGCCGCTCGCCCTCCTCCTCGTGCCGTGTCCTGTCCTGCGAAGCGGGGGGCGTCCTAAAGATGCGCCTCCTGCAGCGCGTGTACTGGCGTCGGACGGCCACGCACTCCCTGCGCAGCTGCGCTATCGCCTCCGACCACCAGTACACCTGAGCCCGCCCGGGGCGACCCCTCGACCGCGGCATGGCCGCGTCGCACGCGTCGGTCATTCTGGCCACCAGCCAGTCTGCCACCCTGTCCGGTGGACCGTCGACGCGCGGCTGACACGACGCCACTATCGCCGCTTCGTCGAGTCGCTCCCGGTCGAGACGCTTCAGCTGCCACCGAGGACCCTCCTCCGCCGAGGCGCGGCTGGAGCTTGGCGGCACCGCCGGACGAGCGGAGATCTCGAAGCGGATATAGCGATGATCCGAGAGAGTCTCCACGTCGTCCAGCACTCGCCAGTCCCGAACGCGGCGCGCGAGGCCGGGGCTCGCAAACGACACGTCCACGATCGAGCCGCCCGACCTGCGCACGCACGTGTTGGCCGTCCCGCGATTGAGGACGGTCAGGCCGGTGGCAACGAGCCACTCCTCCAGAATCGCCCCCCGCGCATCTGTGGCAGGACACCCCCACAGACGTGACTTCGCATTGAAGTCGCCCAGCACGAGCACTTCCGCCGGATAAAACCTACGCATGATCGACTCGGTCCCGTCGAGGAACGCCTCGAACTCGGCGACCGACTTGTTCGGGGAAAAATACGCCCCGACGATGGCCACCTCCCCCAGCAGTGCCGCGACGCAACCCGAGCCCCTCACAATGTTCGTAAGGGGCGGGGCGCCCGCGGCGACCTGGGTCACGATGGCCACCACGCCGTCGCGATCGCCGATCCAACTATCCCTCGGCGGGACCGAGTACGGCTCGGCCACCACCGCCGCCCGCACGGACCACTGTACCAGGCTCTGGACGAGGAGGTCCTGGGCCCTGGCACAGTGGTTCAGGTTGGCTTGGAGCACCTTAAGCGCCATTACTACAATTGGGTGTCCATTGTCACCTCCCCAGCTCTGTTGGCAGGCGGCGCGCGGGTTTTATTTTTGGGCGCCGCCTTCTTCCTCCTTCCCGCTTTATTGCGAGGGCACGCAACTAGACTGTGCCCAGCCGGTTTTTTCTCCGCCTGGCATATGGGACAGCAAGCTTCAGCAGTACACTGCCGGCGAATGTGCCCCTCCTTGCCGCAGCGGTAGCACTGGCCGCTGCGGTCCACCCCCTTGTCGCACTTCGCTGCCACGTGCCCAACCTCGTGGCAGCGATAACATTGCTGAGGTCTCGCCTTCAGTAGGGACACACTCGCCGACACGAATCCGACGAGTAGGCGGCGCCCGTCGACCACTTTCTTCGCCGCCTCTACCGGCAGGCGAACCCAGGCCGTCCCAACGCCAGCGAAGTTTTGCCGCACTTCGCCCACTTTAATGGATTCCTCGGCGCATCCTCCCGCCTTGGCGATCACGCCGGCCAACTCCTGGGGAGTGACCGAGTCGTCTAACCCGGCCACCCGCAGGTCGGCGCACTTCTCCGGCCGGGTGACCGCCACGTCCTCGCCGACGACCGCTTTGATGCGCCGGGCAAGCTCCTCGGCCTTCTCCTTGTTGCCGGTGCCGGGCAGCTCGAACCTGCGCGCGCCGGTCTGAGAGACCCTATAGCGAGTCTCGACGCCCATGCTCGCTATAAGGCCGTCAGCCTTTATGGCACCGAGGACCTCCGCGTAGGTCCTCGTGCTGCCCGGCAGCAGCGTCAGCTGCACCGCCGCCGATCGCGGCAATCGCAGCTTCGGCGTTTTTGGCTTCTTAGCCGGCACACCTTTGTTCTGGGGCTGGGGCTGGTTTTTGGGCGGCCCCGCCTTTCTTCCCTTCCTCGCCACCACATTCCACCCCTCCGTCAGAGCGGCCGGAGCAGGTGGTAGGGGGCGAGGCTCGTTGGGCGCAGCGACTTGGGTAGCCGCACCCGCCTTCTTCTTCTTTTTCGTCTTCTTGGCAGACTGACTTGCAGACTTTGGGGCCGGGTTCGCTGGCGGAGTCAGCGTTGTGACCCCTGTCTGCGGCGGCGACGTTGCGATCTTCTTTGACGCCGCCGGTGGTCCTTTTCGCGCTTCAGGCGCTTCAGGCAGGAGTCTGCCAGACTCCTCCAGCTTCGCCAGGCGGGAGTCGAGCATGGCGCCCACCCCAGCCATGATGCGGTCGATCAGTCCGTTTTCATTCGCGGGAGGGGTTGGAGTGGACGTCGAGCCCAGCTCACGCCTGATGTCGGCTACACTCTGTCGCAGCTCGGAGATCTCCGAGCGGAGCTGTACGTTCTCCGCTTCTAGGCGCTCGTTGGCCTCCCGCAGCTGCCTGACCTCATCATTCGTCGTTCGGTGGTATAGGGCGCCGAGTACTTCGCCTATACCCTCGGCGGACTCATTCAGAGCTTTCTTGCTCGTCCCCTTCAAGTTCTTAGAGATCTTTGTTACGGTGAGAATGGCCTCGACATATTCCTGGGCCTTCCGATGCAGATCTGTTATCGAGCATTCTTCCGAAATCGTCCCACCTTCCGGATTTATATTAGAGCGCGAAGCTCTCACTCTCCTTGAGATCTCAATGGCCTCGCTTTCGGCCTCAAGCTCGAGCTCCCTCTCGCACTGCTTGAGGTAGTCGGCCTTGGCCTTGGCGAGGCCAACATATTGCCCTGTCGTGGGCGGTCGACCACGACCCCTGCGCGCCGTGTGACACTTTCCTGCCGTGGACTTATCATCAGTGTCATCTGACGTGTCTTCTTCCCTATCGCGCTTCCGCTTCCAGAGCCGAGCGCGAGACGAGTCGGAGTCGCACGGTGACCGCGACCTCATGCCGACGTCAGACAACTCTCCGTCCGAGATAACTACACCCTTCTCGGGCCTCTCCTCTACTCCGCCCTTCTCGGGCCTCTCGTCAATCTCCACACCATCATCATTTAAAATTGTTGATTTTTGAAATTCCATAACTGTTCCCACGAGTATGGGGGAAAGGGTGGTCAGCCCGAGGTAACACCCCCTGTACCTGGGCAAGCCTCGCGTAACCCCACTCTGGCCTCGGCGGGGCTACAGAGCAGGGGATCGCAGTAGTGACTGAACTACCCATCAGCCATGCATCCCCTCGCGCTGCGTCGCCGCTTGGGATTCGGGGTAATTTTTTATAGAGGTTTTCTTCCTCGCGGTCCGGCCGGTTAAGGCAAGACCCTCGGTCCCGTTCGTGGCCGCGAGACATGACCACGACACCACAAACGGGATTACGATAATAGGACGGTGAGCGAACAGGACTCCTGCCCACTCTGTCCGACGGCGGGGTAAGCGCACGCCGAACCCATCCACCCCCCCGTGGTGACACAGTGCGCGAGCGCTGTGCCACCTGATGCGCTCACGGGACAACTCTAATGTAGAGCGCCGGAATGCATCCCCACACGCGTCGGTCGTCAGCCGCGACGGGCAGCAGTGCCGCGATTGTGATACTGCTGCCCGTCCCGTTGCCCAGGGTGCACCACGAGGAGGTCACCGACAAGCACCCCAACCTAACCTAACCTAACCTAACCTTTTTTTTTTTTTTTTTTTTAACGTGGGGAAAATCCGTCATGGACACCCTCCGGTAGGGGGGGCTCGGAGGGGATTCAGACTCTTACTGAATAAAAACCGCCACGTGTGTTCTACCGTGCGCCTATGTGGCGGGATCACAAGGACGCTTGTCAGCTCATTCGCAACCCCGCCGGCGCTTGCCCTTTCGGGCCCACCACGGTGCAAAGCACCTCGGAGGACGCACTCGAACACGAAGCGCGCCCTCCCCTCCTTGGGGGACCGTGCAAGTCGGACGACGAATCCCCCGACCCATCGCCCGCGTGGCCCCCCCGCGGGCAGGGGGACACCCCCCGCCCGCATTGCGCCTGTGGGTACAATCCCGCGCCGCCCCGGCGCCCCAGGCCTAGCCCGGCGACTCGGCTCACCAGGCACCTAGCCCGGGGCGGACAATGTCAGCCCGACGAAGCCGACAAAGGCCAGGGTGGCCGCAGTCAAGGCCCTCCAGCCGACCGCAGCCTCGGCGCGAGAGAGCGCCCCCGCACGCCTTAGGGCGGGCGAGCGAACCCGCCCACCCCACTCCCCGCACCGCGTCGCAGTGCCATACCCTCACCGACGACAACCTACGTGCCACCCCGCACCGCGCACGACCTCTGAACCGAAAGACGGGCTTTCCGGGCCCCCTTCTCGGAGCGAGGAACGAGTCGGCAAGACCGTCAGTCCGCAAGACCCGCCCCCGGTGATCCAAGTCCGAGACCCGTCCCGTCCCGGGCCGAAAGACGAGCCGCAGACCCCCATAAGTCCGCAAACCCACCCCCGGTGATCCGGGACCGAGACCCGATCCCGGCCCCGGAGTTAATCCAGGACCGAAACCCGCCCCTGGAGCGGAAGACAACGTTTCCGGTGATCCAGGACCAGCCCAGAGGACCTTCCCTTCCTTAGGGGCGCGCCCAACGGCCTCGACACCCCTATGCGCTTTCGCGCCTCCCGGAGCGCGACCCAAAGGCCCCGGCACTCCAAACGCGCCTACGCACGTCCTCCTCGCGCCGCGTCGCAGCGCCAAACCCTCACCGACGGCAACCTACGTGCCACCCCGCACCGCGCACGACCTCTGAACCGAAAGACGGGCTTACCGAGTCCCATTCTCGGAGCGAGGAACGAGTCGGCAAGACCGTCAGTCCGCAAGACCCGCCCCCGGTGATCCGAGTCCGAGACCCGTCCCGTCCCGGGCCGAAAGACGAGTCGCAGACCCCCATAAGTCCGCAAACCCGCCCCCGGTGATCCGGGACCGAGACCCGACCCCGGCCCCGGAGTTAATCCAGGACCGAGACCCGCCCCTGGAGCGAAAGACAACGCTTCCGGTGATCCAGGACCAGCCCAGAGGACCTGCCCTTCCTTAGGAGCGTGCCACACGGCCTCGACACCCCTATGCGCTTTCGCGCCTCCCGAAGCGCGACCCAAAGGCCCCGGCACTTCAATGCGCTTTCGCGCCCTCCTCCCTGGTTTTGGTCCGCGGGGGTCCGAGGACCCCTACCGCCCGCGTCTCGCTAGTAACGCAGGCGGCACTCCCCTATCCGCCACCCGGGGGACGCGCCCAGGTAGAAGACCAGGAACTCCTCCCAGACCTAGGTCTGGGGCCTGGGAACCTTTTTTTTTTTTTTTTTAACGTGTGGAAAATCCTTCATGGACACCCTCCGGTTGGGGGGGCTCGGAGGGGAGTCAGACTCTTACTGAACAAAAACCACACGTGTGTTCCGCCTATGCGCTTGTGGCGAGATCGCGAGGACACAAAGCTCTTTCGCGATCCCGCCGGCGCCTGCCCAGACTAGGGCCCGTCGTCGTCGCCGCAAAAGCGGCAGCGACCCGAGAGAGGATCCCTTGAACACATAAGATCGCCTCTCTCCGTCCTCCTCGGGATCGTGCGATGCGGTCGATAGATCCCCCGACCTATCGCCCGCTGATCCAAACTACGGGGGCGGCGGCTGCAGGTTGGCCAGGTAGGCCCTGCGCCGCCGACCGCGTCTACCGCGACGCGACGGAAGCGAGTTCGGATCCCGTTCCCGCTCCCGCTCCGCCGCCTCCTTCCGCAGCATCACGGCGCTGCAGAAGGAGGAGACGGCGCTCCAGTTCTCCTCGCTGCCGACCATGGCCGAGACCACGGCCGGCAGCGAGAGATCCGCTCCGATGGCCGCCGACAGGGCGGCGCGCTCCTCGCACCACGCCGGGCAGACCGCGCGCGTGTGCTCCGCCGTGTCCTCGGCGCCGGCGTCGCAATGGTGACATTCCGACGTCGGCTCCCGCCCCAGCGCTCGGCACAGATAGCGACCGAAGCAGCCGTGCCCGGTCAGCATCTGCGCCAAGTGGAACGACATCGCACCGTGTCGCCTATCGACCCAGCCGCGCAGAACGGGCCGAATCGCCGCCACCAGCCCCCGACTAGTAATTACGTTCGGGTCCTCGAGATTCTCCGACCACTTCCGGAAGAGGCCGTCGCGAGCTTCTCTCCTCCATCGCACGACCTCTTGCGGACGAGGCGGTTCCTCCCTCAGGCGCGCTTCCGTCACGCGCCAGAAGACCGACGCGAGAGCTTCGGCCTCCAGCTCCCACGGGGGGCTGCCGGCGAGGAGACACGATGCGGTGTAGGACACCGTACGGTACGCCCTCGCAGCCCGCAGCGCGATAGCGCGGTGCGGCCTGCGAATCAGCGACACGTTCCGCGCGCAGAGACCGCCCGCCCAAATCGGAGCGCCATACAACGCCATCGAACGCACGACGCCCACGAAGAGGCGTCTGCATTTGTCGGCGGGCCCTTCTAGGTTGGGCAGCAGACTCCCGAGCGCTCCAGCGGCGGCCAGAAGCTTCGGGGTCAGCCGCCGGAAGTGTTCGTCGAACTTCCAGCGACCGTCGAGAACGATGCCCAGGTACTTCATCGTCGACCCGACGGCGATCGAAGTACCCCCGACGACTATCGACGTCCCGGGCGGAGGAGCGGCCCTCGGCCCGTGAAAGGCCAGGACCTCCGTCTTCTGCAAGGCGACCTCCAGCCCGAGAGCCCGAATTCTGGCCACCACTTGCGCGACGCCGGCCGTGGCGAGGCGGCCCGCCTCGCGGTGCCCGCCGGCGCGAACGGTGACGAGAGTGTCGTCTGCGTAGCAGATGACCGACACTCCCGGCAACGTGGCGCCGCGGAGCACCCAGTCGTAGCCGATGTTCCACAGGAGCGGTCCGAGGACCGAACCCTGCGGAACGCCGCACGACATGGACCGCCTCGACAGACCGCCACCGCCTATCGGGAACTCTACTGCCCTTCCCGCAAAGTAAGCTCCGATGAGCCTACGCAAGTAGCGCGGGATACCGTGGTATCCCAGCGCCACCCTCACCGTCTCCCAGGGCAGAGAGTTGAACGCGTTGGTCACGTCCAGCGAGACCGCCCACAACACTCCACCCCGGGAGACCGCCGACTCGGCGAGGTCCCTGAGGTGGGCGATGGCCGCGACGGTCGACCGCCCCCGACGAAATCCATACTGCGCCTCGTGCAATCCCGGGTTCATCGACTCGAGAATTCGAGTCGCCAGGATGCGCTCGAACACCTTACTGATCTCGTCGAGGAGCACGATCGGTCGATAGGCCGAAGGCTGTTCGGCCGACCGTCCGTCCTTCTTCAGCAGGACGAGCCTGCCCGTCTTCCACACCTGGGGAAACCGGCCCTGCTCCAGGCACCTGTCGAACAGGGCCCGAATTCTGCCACCCATGCTACCCGTCGCGAGGCTCAGCACCTTTCCCGGCACGCCGTCCGGGCCCGGGGCGGTGCGCTTCGATTTGAGCCTCGCGACGGCCGCACCGAGCTCCGCCTCGGTCACAGGGGGGATCCCGCTCTCCGCGAGACGCGGCTCCGCGACACCCATAGCCGGTGGGCTCCACTCGTTCCTATGAGGGAAGAGGGACTCGACTACGCGCTGCAAGATTTGCGGCTGCAAGCTCGTGGTCAGAGGGGGTGCCCACGGACGGAGCTTCTTCCGCACCGCCCGGTACGGTCTGCCCCACGGGTCTCTGTCCAGAGTTCGCAGCCACTCGTCCCAGCACGATTCCTTAGCGCGTGCAATGCCCGCCTGCAGCGCTTTGCAGGCGGACCGGTAGGAGTCGTACAGGCCGTCCTCTGCGGCCTGGTCCCTTCTTCGCCTCCGCCTGTAGTTGGTGAATCGGCGGCGCGATCTCACGCAGGCTTCGCGCAAGTCGCGGAGCTCCGGACGCCACCAGTACAAGTGCCGCCGCGGCGGGAACGGCTTCGCCCTCGGCATCGCCGCGTCGCAGATCCGCGCCAGTGATTCGCGGATGCCCTCTGCTTCCTCGTCGACGGAAAGGGCCGGTTCCGAAGGTCGGCGGATCCATTCCTCCACTATCGCAGCCTCCACGGCGATCCCCGCATCCATCCGACTCAGCACCCAGCGCGGGCCGGTGCCGATCGGAACGCTCGAGTCGGACGCGTTCGAACGCGACGAGGAGACGTCGAACCGAATGTACCGGTGGTCGGAGAGGGTCTCGACGTCGGTCAAGACTCTCCAACCCCGGACGCGGTTGTGGAGGTTTCGGGACGCGAAAGTCACGTCCACAATGGACCCACCGCTCCTTCGCACGCAGGTGTTCCTCGTGCCCCGGTTCAGCAACGTGAGGCCCGTTGCCACCGCCCATTCCTCCATGATCGCGCCCCTCGCGTCAGTCGCCGGAGCCCCCCAGGTCACCGACTTGGCGTTGAAGTCGCCGGCGATCAGAACGGCACGGTGCGGCCGCCGAGCGATCGACGCCCCGATCTCCGCGAGCATTGCCTCGAAGTCGGCGAGACTCCGGCTCGGGGGAGCGTACACGCCGATGACGGCCACTCCGTCCATCGTACCGAGTGCGTATCCGCTCCCCCTCCGGACGTCCACGAAGCCCGCAGAGGCCGGAGCGATCACCGCGACCGACCCGTCCAGGTCGCCCAGCCAATCGCCGCGATCGGGGACCGCGTAGGGCTCCGCCACTATCGCAATCTTAATGCCCCACTGTGCCATGCTCTCGATCAGCAGATCTTGAGCTCTGGCACAGTGGTTCACATTAGCCTGCAAGAACTTAATGGACGCCATTAATTATCGGCGTCCATTAAATCCTCCACTGGCTTAGCAGCCGGCGCGTCGACGACGGTAGCCTTTACGGGCCTGTCTTTGCGCCTGCCACTCTTGTTGGTCTTTCCCTTTTTCTTGTTGTAGTCGGGGCACCTCCTGTCGCCAATTTTGTGGTTGGCGGGCCGGTCCGCCGCCGCACATATGGCGCACTTCGGCTCGGCTTTGCACTCGCGAAGTCTGTGGCCCGACTCGCCACAGCGGTAGCAGGCGCCGCTGCGGTCCACTTCGCGAGTGCACTTCGCGCCGACGTGCCCCGTCTCCTGGCACCGGAAGCACCTCAGCGGCCTCGGTTCGAGCAGCCGGACCCTCGCCGTGGTCCAGCCGACGCGCAATCGTCCTTCACGGGCGACTTTTCGCGCCGCGACCACCGGGCAGCTCACCCAGAGCGAGCCGTTGGGGGCGAGGGAGCCAGCCTTCACGTCGTCCGGCTGACACCCACCGTCCGCGGCCAGTGCTCGGGTGACCTCCTCGGCGGTGACGGAGTCGTCGAGCCCCATGACCCGCAGCTCGACCCTCTTCGAAGGCCGCTGCACTCTGACGTCTTCGGTGCCGAGGACTTCCCGCAATTTCGAGGCGAGAAGGTCGGCCTTCTCGCCTTTCTCCGCTCCAGGGACCTCGATGATCCGGGAACCCGTCGCGCCCGTTCGGATCTTGAGCGTTTGGATTCCCAGACCATCGAGGTCTATCCTGCTGCGGGCCTCCTTGATTACAGAGGCGTACGTGACGCCTCTGTCCTTCGCCTCCGGCTGCAGCGTTATCGAAACCGCCGCCGAAGACGGCGCCCGCAACTTCTTTTTCGGCTTTGCTTCTTTCGAAGCAGCCGTAGCCGCACCCTTGCCTGGCTTCCCGGCCTTCCGTCCGAGGACGGTAGACCAGGTCTCCCGTGCGGCAGGAGTCGCGGGCGCCGGTTTCGCAGCAGGTTTCGGCGCTGCCGCCGGAGTCTCGACCGCGTTCGCGGTCTTACCCTTCTTTTTCTTTCTCTCCCGTCCGTTTGGCTTCCCCCTCTTCGGAGCCGGATTCGCTGGCGGGGTCAACGTCGTGACCGCCGCCTGGTCGGCCGGCTCGGAAGCTGGGGCCAGAGCGACACGCTGCGCTTTGGCCGGTAAGAGCCGGTCGCTCAACGCCTCGATCTTGGCGTCGATCGAGGCGTTGAGCATGTCGCTCAGTTTGGACGCGAGAGAGCGTTCACGTTCGTCCCAGTCGTCGGGACGCAGAGATTTATGCGCCGCAGTCTGCGACAGCATGAATCTATCCATTTTTTCTTCCAGAGCGTTGAACTTCGACCTCCACTCCTCCTTCTCCTTTCGAAGTTCGGCAACTAACGCCCTGAGGTGGACGACCTCGTCAGTCGCGTTGCGATTGGCGAGTTCCTCCACCACCTCCTTCATGCCTTTGCGCACTTGTTTAAGGGCCTTGATATAAGTGCCCTTGAGGTTTCTCGAGCTTCCGGTCACCTTTTGCAGAAGCTCAAGGTAACCTTCCGCTCGAGAAAGCGCGTCTCCACATCTTCCGGCGTCGTCGCTGAGCGACATGTCCGACTGACGCGAGCTTGTCCTGGATTGGACCGCACGCGCCATGTCGGCCAGCTCGCTCTCCGCCTGGATTTTCCGTTCGCGCTCCTTTTCGTCGTTAAGGCGACGTCTGGCTTCGGCCAGTCCAACGTATTGGCCGGTTGTAGCCGGTCGACCTCGGCCTCTGCCAGGCGTCGCCCTTTTCCTTTCATTTTCCTCCTCCGAGGAGCCCGGAGACAGGATTCTTTTCCTAAACTGAGGCTTTCGGCGGCGGGAAGATCCCAACGACATGTTGTCGTCGGAATCTGATCCCGCCCCCCAAAACCTCCCGTCGACCGAGGAGAGAGAGCCGACGCTGTCCACACGCGTGAGGACAACTCGCGGCTGTCTCACCCCGCCAGTAACTCCGCCCTTCTCGGGCCCAACGTCTTCACCGCCCTTCTCGGGCACTACGTCCACTCCGCCCTTCTCGGGCACTACCTCAACTCCGCCCTTCTCGGGCCTCTCGTCGGAACCGGAAAGCTCCGAAACACAAACACGTGATTTGCCCATCCCAGATTCGACAGGGCTGCGCGCCGAAGCGCGAAGGGATTCTCCATTGCCTGAGGCGCCGGTACCCTCCTGGGTTAATAATGTTTTAATGCACGTATCCATGTTTAAGGGATGACACAGTAAGACCGAACCTCCCGTCGGCCACGCATCCCTTCGCGCTGTGTCGCCGCTTAGGATTCGGGGTAATTTTTATAGAGGTCTTCTTCCTCTAGATCCGGCCGGTTAAGGCAAGACCCCTCGGTCCCGCACGAAGCCGCGAGACATGACCACGACACCTCGCACGGGGTTACGAGCTTATGAGGCGTAGAGCGGACGGGAAACCCGCCCACTCTACCCGACGGCGGGGTCACCGCCGCCGAGGTCGCCCGTCCACTGGGAGCAGGGGGGAAAATCCCCACCCCGCTTCTCCGCGCCTTCGCAGCGCCACACTCACCAAATCACCAAGGGGGGCGAGCGATGATGATAAAATAAATAAATAAATAAATAAATAAATAAATAAATAACGCTCACCCCGCCCTCTAGTGCCGGGGGGACCGCCAAGGTCCACATCCCACTCCGCGCCCTCTCTTCCGGCGCCGCGTGAAAGGCTAGGCCATTCCACGCAAACTCCGCGCTCCCTCGTGGCGCAATGTGCGATCACAGGACCACTCCAGTACAAGACCAGAGCGGGACCCGGACGCCTCGCCTGGTGTTGGTCCGCGGGGGTCCGTAGACCCCTACCGCCTGCAGTCATTCGACTGCGGCGACACTCCCCTATCCGCCAAACGGGGGACGCGCCCAGGTAGAAGTCCAGGAACTCCTCCCCTTGGAGCCTAGGTCCCAGACCTAAGTCTGGGGCCTAGGCTCCAAAGGCCTGGGGGGCCTGGGAACCTAACCTTTTTTTTTTTTTTTTTTTTTTTTTTTACGTTGGAAAATGCATTTACGCACTGACCCCGCCACCGAAAGCTCGGCAGCGGGAGTGTGGGGCTCCCGGCGGTAGGTGCAATGCCAGACTACCCACTAAAAACCAACGGTGTCCACCTTCGTCGCCCGTGCCGGGGTCGCAGGAAACCGAATTCTTCTGCAAACCCCGGCGGCGTGCCTCGTCAGGCCCTTTCCCATCCTCGTGGAGGAGGTGGCGCGCGGGGGACACCGCGCGCGCCTACCCGGCAGATTTTGGTCTGCCTAGCGTCTAGGGAGGGAGGCGGTTATCGTGCGCCAGCCTCCGACGCCCGGTCCTTTTGCGGCGGAGGGGGAGGTCGGTGGTGTCCTCCCTCACCCGCTCCGCCGCCTCCTTCTGCGCCATCACCCGCTCACAGTACGCGAGGACGGCGTCCCAGCACCTCTCGCTGCCGGTCATGGCAGAAATCACGGCCGGCAGCGAAAGGTCCAGCCCAACTACGCTTCGGAGCTCTTCCCGCTCCTCCACCCACGCCGGACACTCCTCCAACACGTGTTGCGCCGACTCGTCGTCACAATCCTGGCAGTGGTGGCAGCGAGGAGAGGGCTCCCTCCCGGCGACCCGACACAGGTACCCCCCGAAGCAACCGTGCCCCGAGAGGACCTGCGTGGCGCGGAAGGTTAGGACGCCATGTCGTCTGTCCAACCACTGCCGAAGAACCGGCCGAACCGCATCGATCGTCCGGTGCCCCGCACTCGGACGCTCGAGCCTCACAACCCACTCCGCGATCGCGGCATCCCGCTCTCGCCTCAGATGTTCTGCCAGCCGTGGTGCCGGACTGAGGGTCCCGGACGCCAGACTCCGACGCCGCCGGTATGACGACGCCAGAGAGACCGCGTCCAGGTCCCAGGGCAGGACTCCAGCCAGCACGCACGCTGCCTCGCCCGAGATCGTACGGTACCCGCGTACGACCCTGATCGCCATCACCCTCTGCGCGCGCCGCAGCAGGGCGATGTTCTCGCGGTCCAGGGCGTCGGACCAGACGGGGGCACCGTACATCGCCATCGCTCTCACGACGCCGGTGTAGAGCCGGCGGCAGCTCACACCGGGACCGCCGATGTTCGGCAAAAGCCACGAGAGCGAGGCTCCCACCTTCAGCAAGCGCGGGACGAGCCGCGCGAAGTGCGCCCGGAACTTCCACCGGCCGTCGAGCACGAGACCCAGGTACGTCATCGTGCCCGACAGGCCGATGCGAGTGCCTCCCACGATAAGATGTGCGTCGTGGGGAGGCGCCCTCCTCGGGCCGTGGAAGACTATTCCTTGCGCCTTGTCCAGCGCGACGACGAGGCCGAGACGCCGGATTCGCGCCACGACCTGCGCGACGCCAGCGGTCGCCAGCACTGCCGCCTCCCGATACGTCGGTCGGCGGGCCAGCACCAGCGTGTCGTCGGCGTAGCAGACGACGCTGACGCCGCGCAGCAACGAGCCACGCAACACCCAATCGTATCCGATGTTCCACAGGAGTGGCCCAAGCACCGACCCCTGCGGAACACCGCACACGACTTCCCTTCTCACAACCCGACCATCCCTTCCGGGGAAGACCACCCACCTGTCGGAGAGGTAGGCACCGACCACGCGACGCAAGTAGGTCGGCACCCCGTGGTAGCGGAGCGCCTCCCTGATGCAGCCCCAGGGCAACGTATTGAAGGCGTTGGCGATGTCGATAGACACCGCCACGACGACGTCGCCCCGGGCCACCGCTTCCTGCACCTGGGCACGGACGCACAGCACGGCATCCACGGTAGAACGGCCACTGCGGAAGCCGAACTGCACGTCCGAGAGGTCGGGTCCTCGACGCCCGAGGTGCGCCACCAGACGCGCGGCCACGACGCGCTCGAACAGTTTGGCGAGCTCGTCGAGGAGGACGATGGGGCGATACGCCGACGGTGACTCCGCCGGCCGGCCTTCCTTCCTGAGGAGGACTAACCTGCCTGTCTTCCACCGCTGTGGAATTATGGCTTGAGCCAGACAGGCAGAGAATAGCCCTCGAACTCGCGGCGCCAGGTGATTCAGCGCCACCGCCCACGCCCTCCCCGGAATCCCATCCGGGCCTGGAGCGACGTTCTTCCGTCGCAGCCGCGCGACTGCTTCCCCGAATTCCGACTCTCCGACCTCCGGTGCCTCCTCTCCGACGTCTCGATCCTCTCCTCGCGGTGCCATCGACGGCGGCTCGTGCTCGGCCGGCGCCGTCGGGAACAGGGCCGCGACCACCTCACGGACCACTTCGGCGTCCAGGGTCTCCGTGAGTGGAGGAGCCCAGGGACGGACCTTGTTGCGTACCCGCTTGTAGGGCATTCCCCACGGGTCGCTGTTCAGTCCGTCCAGCATTTCCTCCCTGGCCGCGGCCTGCGACTCGCCGATGGCACGACGGAGGCTGGCTTTGGCTGCCGTGTAAAGGGCGTACAGCCGCTCGCCCTCCTCCTCGTGCCGTGTCCTGTCCTGCGAAGCGGGGGGCGTCCTGAAAATGCGCCTCCTGCAGCGCGTGTACTGGCGTCGGACGGCCACGCACTCCCTGCGCAGCTGCGCAATCGCCTCCGACCACCAGTACACCTGAGCCCGCCCGGGGCGACCCCTCGACCGCGGCATGGCCGCGTCGCACGCGTCGGTCATTCTGGCCACCAGCCAGTCTGCCACCTTGTCCGGTGAACCGTCGACGCGCGGCTGACACGACGCCACTATCGCCGCTTCGTCGAGTCGCTCCTGGTCGAGACGCTTCAGCTGCCACCGAGGACCCTTCTCCGCCGGGGCGCGGCTGGAGCTTGGCGGCACCGCCGGACGAGCGGAGATCTCGAAGCGGATGTACCGGTGATCCGAGAGAGTCTCCACGTCGTCCAGCACTCGCCAGTCCCGAACGCGGCGCGCGAGGCCGGGGCTCGCAAACGACACGTCCACGATCGAGCCGCCCGACCTGCGCACGCACGTGTTGGCCGTCCCGCGATTGAGGACGGTCAGGCCGGTGGCAACGAGCCACTCCTCCAGAATCGCCCCCCGCGCATCTGTGGCAGGACACCCCCACAGACGTGACTTCGCATTGAAGTCGCCCAGCACGAGCACTTCCGCCGGATAAAACCTACGCATGATCGACTCGGTCCCGTCGAGGAACGCCTCGAACTCGGCGACCGACTTGTTCGGGGAAAAATACGCCCCGACGATGGCCACCTCCCCCAGCAGTGCCGCGACGCAACCCGAGCCCCTCACAATGTTCGTAAGGGGCGGGGCGCCCGCGGCGACCTGGGTCACGATGGCCACCACCCCGTCGCGATCGCCGATCCAACTATCCCTCGGCGGGACCGAGTACGGCTCGGCCACCACCGCCGCCCGCACGGACCACTGTACCAGGCTCTGGACGAGGAGGTCCTGGGCCCTGGCACAGTGGTTCAAGTTGGCTTGGAGCACCTTAAATGCCATATTACAATTGGGTGTCCATTGTCACCTCCCCAGCTCTGTTGGCAGGCGGCGCGCGGGTTTTATTTTTGGGCGCCGCCTTCTTCCTCCTTCCCGCTTTATTGCGAGGGCACGCAACTAGGCTGTGCCCAGCCGGTTTTTTCTCCGCCTGGCATATGGGACAGCAAGCTTCGGCAGTACACTGCCGGCGAATGTGCCCCTCCTTGCCGCAGCGGTAGCACTGTCCGCTGCGGTCCACTCCCTTGTCACACTTCGCTGCCACGTGCCCAACCTCGTGGCAGCGATAGCATTGTTGCGGTCTCGTCTTGAGTAGGGTCACACTCGCCGACACGAACCCGACGAGTAGGCGGCGCCCGTCGACCACTTTCTTCGCCGCCTCTACTGGCAGGCGAACCCACGCTGTCCCGATGCCGGCGAAGTTTTGCCGTACTTCGCCCACTTTTATCGATTCCTCGGCGCATCCTCCCGCCTTGGCGATCACGCCGGCCAGCTCCTGGGGAGTGACCGAGTCGTCTAACCCGGCCACCCGCAGGTCGGCGCACTTCTCCGGGCGGGTGACCGCCACGTCCTCGCCGACGACCGCCTTGATGCGCCGGGCTAGCTCCTCGGCCTTCTCCTTATTGCCGGTGCCGGGCAGCTCGAACCTTCGCGCGCCGGTCTGAGAGACCCTATAGCGAGTCTCGACGCCCATGCTCGCTATAAGGCCGTCAGCCTTTATGGCACCGAGGACCTCCGCGTAGGTCCTCGTGCTGCCCGGCAGCAGCGTCAGCTGCACCGCCGCCGATCGCGGCAATCGCAGCTTTGGCGTCTTTGGCTTTTTAGCCGGCCCACCTTTGTTCTGGGGCTGGGGCTGGTTTTTGGGCGGCCCTGCCTTTCTTCCTTTCCTCGCCACCACATTCCACCCCTCCGTCAGAGCGGCCGGAGCAGGTGGTAGGGGGCGAGGTTCGTTGGGCGCAGCGACTTGGGTAGCCGCACCCGCCTTCTTCTTCTTTTTCTTCTTCTTGGCAGACTGACTTGCAGACTTTGGGGCCGGGTTCGCTGGCGGAGTCAGCGTTGTGACCCCTGTCTGCGGCGGCGACGTTGCGATCTTCTTCGAAGCCGCCGGTGGTCCTTTTCGCGCTTCAGGCGCTTCAGGCAGGAGTCTGCCAGACTCCTCCAGCTTCGCCAGGCGGGAGTCGAGCATGGCGCCCACCCCTGCCATGATGCGGTCGATCAGTCCGTTTTCATTCGCGGGAGGGGCTGGAGTGGACGTCGAGCCCAGCTCACGCCTGATGTCGGCTACACTTTGTCGCAGCTCGGAGATCTCCGAGCGGAGCTGTACGTTCTCCGCTTCTAGGCGCTCGTTGGCCTCCCGCAGCTGCCTGACCTCGTCATTTGTCGTTCGGTGGTATAGGGCGCCGAGTACTTCGCCTATACCCTCGGCGGACTCATTCAGAGCTTTCTTGCTCGTCCCCTTCAAGTTCTTTGATATCTTAGTGACGGTAAGAATGGCCTCGACGTATTCCTGGGCCTTCCGATGCAGATCTATTATCGAGCATTCTCCCGAAATCGTCCCACCTTCCGAAATTATGTTGGATCGCGAAGCTCTCACTCTCTTTGAGATCTCAATGGCCTCGCTTTCGGCCTCAAGCTCGAGCTCCCTCTCGCACTGCTTGAGGTAGTCGGCCTTGGCCTTGGCGAGGCCAACATATTGCCCTGTCGTGGGCGGTCGACCACGACCCCTGCGCGCCGTGTGACACTTTCCTGCCGTGGACTTATCATCAGTGTCATCTGACGTGTCTTCTTCCCTATCGCGCTTCCGCTTCCAGAGCCGAGCGCGAGACGAGTCGGAGTCGCACGGTGACCGCGACCTCATGCCGACGTCAGATAGCTCCCCTCCCGAACTAACTCCACCCTTCTCGGGCCTCTCCTCTACTCCGCCCTTCTCGGGCCTCTCGTCAATCTCCACACCATCATCATTTAAAATTGTTGATTTTTTGTATTCCATAACTGTTCCCACGAGTAAGGGGGAAAAGGTGGTCAGCCCGAGGTAACACCCCCTGTACCTGGGCAAGCCTCGCGTAACCCCACTCTGGCCTCGGCGGGGCTGCAGAGCAGGGGATCGCAGTAGAGACTGAACTACCCATCAGCCATGCATCCCCTCGCGCTGCGTCGCCGCTTGGGATTCGGGGTAATTTTTTATAGAGGTTTTCTTCCTCGCGGTCCGGCCGGTTAAGGCAAGACCCTCGGTCCCGTTCGTAGCCGCGAGACATGACCACGACACCACAAACGGGATTACGATAATAGGACGGTGAGCGAACAGGACTCCTGTCCACTCTGTCCGACGGCGGGGTAAGCGCACGCCGAACCCATCCACCCCCCCGTGGTGACACAGTGCGCGAGCGCTGTGCCACCCGATGCGCTCACGGGACAACTCTAATGTAGAGCGCCGGAATGCATCCCCACACGCGTCGGTCGTCAGCCGCGACGGGCAGCAGTGCCGCGATTGTGATACTGCTGCCCGTCCCGTTGCCCAGGGTGCACCACGAGGAGGTCACCGACAAGCACCCCCTGGGAACCTAACCTAACCTAACCTAACCTAACCTAACCTAACCTAACCTAACCTAACCTAACCTAACCTAACCTAACCTAACCTAACCTAACCTTTTTTTTTTTTTTTTTTTTTTTTTTTTTTTTTTTTACGCTGGAAAATGCATTTACGCACCCCCGCCACCCGAAGGCGACGGAAGTCTGAGACTCCCGGCGGAAAGTGCAATGCCGGACTACTCAGTAAAAACCAGCGGTGCCCTCGTCGTCCTGGTGGGGCGCCACGGGACCACTAAAAGTATTCGCCATGACGCCCCGGACGGTGGGCCTGCCTGCGGGTGCAGGGCAGGCCGCCTCCGGTTGTAGAGCGCTCCCGGGCACCGAGAGCGCTCCCTCATCGCCGCAGGGAGAAGAGGGGCACGCGGAGCGCCCCCGCGCCGAGCCCGATGCAGAGGACGGAGGAGCGCGCCGCCACGCCTCCCCCCCCCCGCACCACACCCGCCGCGGGAGCACCCCGCGCGCCCCCCTCCCACCCGCGACTTGCGGGAAGGAGAGGGGCCCGCGGAGCGCCCCCACGCCAAGCACGATGCGGAGGGAGGGGGAGCGACCCAGCGACGCCTCCCCCCCCACACCGCGCCCGCCACGAGGGCGCCCCAGGCGCCCCCCTCCCCCCCGCGACTTGCGAGGAGGAGAGGGGCGCCGGCCGCGCCCCCGCGTCAAGCACGATGCGGAGGGTGGAGGAGCGCGTAGCGACGCCTCCTCCGTCCCGCCGGTCGCCTCCTTCGTAGCGCGTCGGCGTGAGCGTCGGCTTCGCGCTCACGCTCCGCAGCCTCCTTCAGCGAAATAACTTCTTCGCAGAAGGAGGCCACGGCCGACCAGGACCTCGCGCTGCCGAGCATGGAGCGGACCACGCTCGACAGCGCGAGGTCTCCGCCGATGACCGCCACGAGGGCCCTCCGCTGAGGGTCCCAGGCAGCGCACTCTTCTAGCGTGTGGCGCGCCGTGTCAATCGGAGCACCACACTCGTGACAGGCAGGGGTGGCTTCCCTCCTCGCGATCTGGTGCAGGTACTTACCAAAGCAACCATGCCCGGTAAGCACCTGCGTCAGGCGGAAGGTCAGCACCCCGTGCCGCCTTTGGACCCAGCGACTTAAATGTGGACGTATCGCGTCCACCGTCACCGTGCCCGCCGCCGGAGACCCCAGGCTCTCCTCCCACTTGATCATCAGGGCCCTCTTAGCTTGAGCCCTGATGTCCATCGCTCGGTCCATACTACGGACCTGCCCTTCTCCAGCTCTGAGGCTCGACTTTGCCGCGTACACTCTCGCGAGCATCTCCGCCTGGAGTTCCCAGGGCGGATCGCCCGCGAGGAGCGTGGCCGCCGTCCACGACACCGTACGGTATCCCCGTATCGCTCTCACCGCTATGGCCCTCTGGGGTCTCCGCAGGAGGGCCTTGTTGTCGCGAGACGCGAGAGCGTCGGCGAACACGGGGGCACCGTACAGTGCCATGCTGCGAACTATGCCGACGTATAGACGTCGGCATGGCGAGTCCGGGCCGCCTACGTTGGGCAGAAGTCTGCCCAGCGCGGCGGCGGCTTTCTCGAGCCTCGGAGCGAGCTCTCTAAAGTGCGGACCGAAGCTCCACCGGCCGTCCAGGATTAGGCCGAGATATTTCATCTGGGCCTTGACGGCGATCTCCACCCCCTGGACGACCACACGCGCACCTCGGGGGGGGCCTCTTCGTGGGCCGTGGAAGAGGAGGGCCTCCGTCTTCGACAAGGAGACCCTCAGGCCCAGTGCCTCGATGCGGCCGACCGCTATCGACGCGCCGGTTCGCGCCAGACCGGCCGCCTCTTCGAAGCTGCCGCCCCGGGCCGACAGCAGAGTGTCGTCCGCGTAGCAGATGACGCTGAGCCCGGGCGGCAGTGGCGTCCGCAGCAACCAGTCGAAGCCGACGTTCCACAGGGTCGGTCCGAGGACGGAGCCCTGCGGAACGCCGCACTCGACGCGACGGCGGTACAGTCGGCCGTCGCCCCCCTCCCATAAGACCTCTCTCTCGCGGAGGTACGCCTCCAGCAGACTCTGGAGATATGGAGGCACGTCCTGATACTTCAGTGCCTCCACAATCGTCTCAACAGGAATGCTGTTGAAGGCGTTCGACACGTCCAGCGAGATGGCCAGGAGAACGTCTCCGCTGGCCACCACCTCCGCGGAGAGGGACCTAAGGGCGTTCAGAGCGTCCAGGGTGGAGCGGCCCGCCCTGAACCCGTACTGAGCGTTCGACAGACCCGGCCCCGACTCGTCGAGGTGCCGGACGAGACGGTCCGCGAGAATCTTCTCGAAGAGCTTGGCCGTCTCGTCCAGCAGCACGATCGGCCTGTACGCGGAGGGAGAGTCGACAGGTCGGCCCTCCCTACGTATCAGGCACAACCGGCCCGTCTTCCACGGCTTCGGGAACTGCCCGGAAGCTAGACACTTGTCGAACAGTCCCCGAAGTTCTCCTCTCAGGTGTTCCAGGGCGATATACAATACTCGCCCCGGAACACCATCCGGCCCCGGCGCCGTCTTCTTGGCCCTGAGACGCTCGAGGGCCGTATCCATCTCCCCCTCCGAGATGCCGGGTGGGGAGGGCGGGTCGAACTCGGTCCGAGAAGACGGCGACGGCGTCGCCATCGTCGGGGGAACATGTACGGGACGGTGCGGAAACAGTTCCGACACCGTCCGCCAGAGGAGATCCGGCGGCATCGTTTCCGTCACGGGGGCGCCCTGCGCGCGAAGCTTGCTTCGCGCAGCACGATAGGGACGGCCCCATGGATCTCGGTTTAGACCCGCCAGCAGCTCCTTCCAGGCGGCGTCCTTCCCTCGGCTGATGGCGTGCTGCAGGGCCTGCTTTGCCGTGCGGTATGCATCCCGCAGCTCCGCCTCCAGAGCCGGATCCCTGGCGCTGCGCCTCCGACAGCGTTGATACGCCCGGCGGGCGGTCATGCTGGCCGCACGAAGCTCCGCTATTTCGGGCGACCACCAGTACACCGCCCGCCGTCCTAGCGGGCGGCGGCCGACCTTCGGCATGGCCGCATCGCAGACGTTGGCCAACGACCTGCGAAAGCGGCCAGCCAGCTCATCCACGCTGGCACCATCGGCGTCGCGGTGGCTCGCCCACCGCTGGACGATTGCGGCCTCGCGCGCCGCCTCGACGTCGAGCCTGCTTAGGGCCCAGCGGGGTAGCCTGCTCGGGCCCCTAGACCGATCTGCTGACGAGGACGGGGTGGAGACCCCGAACCTGATATAGTTGTGGTCCGAGAGAGTCTCCACCCCCTCCTCCACTCTCCAGTCTGTCACTCTCCGCGCGATTGCGGGGCTGGCGAACGAGAGGTCCACCACGGAACCCCCGCGCAATCGCACACACGTCTGAACGTTTCCAACGTTCAGGAGTGACAGACCAGAGAGGAGGGCCCAATCCTCGACGGCCCGCCCCCTCGCATCCGTGTTCGGGTTGCCCCAGGCTCGGGACTTGGCGTTGAAGTCGCCGAGAACTATCACGGCTCTCGGTGACTGTCGGCATACCGCAGCTCTGACGGTGTCGAGGAAGACCTCGAAGTCCGCCAGGCTGCGGTTGGGGGAAAAGTAGAGGCCGATGACCGCATACTCTCCCCACGTCACCACGACGTATCCCGAGCCGCGCTCCACGAGTGCGAGGGGGCGGGTGGCGGAACTGCCTAGTGCGACCGCCACCGTGCCGTCGAGATCCCCCAACCAGTTCGGTTGGGGGGGAACCCAGTACGGTTCGCAGACGACGGCCACATCGATCATCCACTGCGCCATGGACTGGGTCAACAAGTCCTGAGCCCTGGCGCAGTGGTTGAGATTGGCTTGGAGGAAACTGTGATGTCTGATGTGATCCATGGATTACTCAGACATCACAACCTCCACCTCCCCCGCCGCGGCCGGGGGGGCAACGCCGTCTGCGGCTGTCTGGCTTGCGGTCTCTCGGGGGGCCCGGGTTCCGAGGGCCCCCTTTCCTTTCGAGGTCGCAGGCCTGCACCTGCGGCCGCACATGATGTGCCCCGAGGGTTTACCTCCCTCGGCGCACACCACGCAGCGCGGTGTCTTCTCCGGGCAGGAGGCGACCTTGTGCCCCGCGTTCCCGCATTTAAAGCAGAGGTCGCCCCTGTCGACAGACGCCGGACACTTCGGGCGCGTGTGGCCCAACCCCATGCACTTAAAGCAGCGCATGGGGAGCGCCTCCAGGGCCGACACTCGCACCGAGCTCCAGCCGATCAGTAGCCTGCCCCCCTCGGTCAGCGCTTTCGCAACCGAGACGGGGCAGGTTACGACGGTGGAGCCCATGCCGCCGAAGCCGGAGCGGATCGCCCCGACCCTCACCGTGCCGACGTCGGACGATGTCGCCTTCGCGACCGCCGCCGCCACCCTCTCGGGAGTGGCCGTGTCATCCAGGCCCGAGATGCGCACCTGCGCGGTCTTAACGGGCCTGACGACGGTGGCCACGTCCGAGAGGGCCTCCCTGAGCCGGCTGGCGAGCCGGTCGGCCTTCTCCTCTTTGTCGGAACCGGGGATCTCGAGCATCCTCGCTCCCGTCGCCGTATGACGGAAGAGGATGCGCTCGATCCCCAGTTCCTCCAATTTCACGGTGTCTTCAGCCGACCGGAAGATGGAGTCGTAAGTTTGACCCTTCTCTACAGCCGCCGGCTGCAGCTGGACGACTACTGCCGCAGTCTTCGGGGCCTTGAATTTGGCCTTAACCGTCGCCTTTGTTGCCGGCCTTCCGGACTGCTTGGTCGGCTTGGCGGTCGGCTTGGCGGCCGGTCGCGCGGACGACGCCGCGGCTGGCTTGCCAGTCGGCTTCACCGCAGGGGCGGCAGTCCGGCCTTCGACTACAGGTGTGGATGGAGGGGCGGAGGACTTCCCTTTCCCCTTCCTCTTGCCCTTCCCTCTTTTAACCACTGTTGCCCAGGTTTCCTCCCGGGCAACCGTGGAGGGGGCCGCCGACGTAGTGGCCGCCGTCTCAGGGCGTCGAGGTCCACCAACTCCCAGTGCGGGGCGGACCGACGGAGCCGGCGGCAGCCTCTCCTCGATCTGCGCCAGCCGGACGTTCATCATATCGCCCAGCGAGCAGGTCAAGGAGTGCTTGAACTCCTCTAGCATGGCCGCCACCGGAAGTGTCGCAGGTGGACCGGCGACTGAGGCGTTGGCAGCGGCGGCAGCGGCGGCGGCGGCGTTAGCGGCCGCTTCCGTCTTCGCCTCGGCGAAGCCGCGCCGCATCGCCTTCAGCTCCGTTTTCATTGCCTCTATTTCGATCCTGAAGCGGCGGTTCTCCGCTCGGAGCCGCCTTACTTCATCGGCCTCGGTCCTAGAGGCAAAGGCGTCGACCACCTCGCTCAGGTCCGTCGCGGACCTCTTCAGCTTTGCGACGAACTCGCCTTTGAGGTTCCCGGATTTCCGGGCAACCTCTAGTATTACGGCGAGTCCCTCGCCCGCGCGCGCCCTGAGTTCCTGCGCGTTGAGCGCAACGACGTCGTCTACGATCAACGAGCCGACGTCGGACTCGTTGTCGGTGAATAGGTTGGTCGATTCCGGCCGGACAGGTGCTGGCTTGAGGAACTTCTCGCGGGAAGGACCCGCCGTGGTTCCTCTCGCCTTTCCCCTTCTCGCCGTGTTTATTTTAGCGAGGCCCGCGCCCTCGGCCTCCGTGTCCGAACCGTCACGCCCAGACGCGAAGGTCGAGGATGAGGGCCGCTTCCGCCGTCCCTTTGGCAGAGATTCCCGGTCCGAGGACCCCATAGCCGTCTCCATATCAGTTCCGCTTTCGTCTGCGCCCAGAGCCGCAAAGCGGTTTCCTGTTTTCCCTTTCGCGAGGAATCTCCCCTTGCGATCTCGCGAGGGGAGACCAGCCTTCGGGCGCGAGGGCTCGTTAGAGCCGCCGCTCCGAAGACTGTTATCGGAGTCCGTGTTCTTAGCAATAGTCGTGTCACCGCCCTTCCCGGGCACAACGTCAACGCCCATATGGGGCGAATCACAGTAACAAAGGGTGCCCTCCCCAGAATCGAACGGGCAGCGTGCATCCGAAGATGCACGGAGGGATTCTCCTTTGCCGGAGGCGCAGGTACCCTCCTGGGGTAGTTTCGTTTTAGTCTTTGTTTCCATGATTAATAGGGCTATTTCACAGCTTAGATTTTTAATCGGGGTTTACTCCCCTAGGCCGCGCGGCTGACAAGCCGCTAAAGGTGCGCCCACACCTACTGGTTTTGGTCCGCGGGGGTCCGAAAACCCCTACCACCCGCTCAGTGCGAGTGGCGTTCCCCTATCCGCCACCGTGGGGACGCGCCCAGTAGAAGTCCAGCAACTCCTCCCCTTGGAGCCTAGGTCCCAGACCTAAGTCCGAGACCCAGGCCCCAAAGGCCCGGGAACCTAACCTAACCTAACCTAACCTAACCTAACCTAACCTAACCTAACCTAACCTTTTTTTTTTTTTTTTTACGCTGGAAAATGCATTTACGCACCCCCGCCACCCGAAGGCGACGGAAGTCTGAGACTCCCGGCGGAAAGTGCAATGCCGGACTACTCAGTAAAAACCAGCGGTGCCCTCGTCGTCCTGGTGGGGCGCCACGGGACCACTTAAAAGTATGCGCCATGACGCCCCGGACGGTGGGCCAGCCTGCGGGTGCAGGACAGGCCGCCTCCAATTGTAGAGCGCTCCCAGGCACCGAGAGCGCTCCCACGTCTCGCGCGTGCGGTCTCAAGCCGGCCGAAGGTCTTACTGTCCCTCCAGCCGGCCACCCCACGCAGGGGACGCTCAACCAGACCAGTCTACCGTCTGCAGAATGGGGACACATGTCCAGGAGCGTCCCCTCTCCAAGCCAGGCAGGCCTGACCTCCAACGCCGGAAAATAGCGTTGGGGGCCAGGACCGCCCGACCTCCAACGCCGGATCGCACCGAGCAACCGAGCAAGCTCCAGGGAGCCCAGCGCGACCCC
This sequence comes from Melitaea cinxia, assembly GCF_905220565.1. Taxonomy (NCBI): domain Eukaryota; kingdom Metazoa; phylum Arthropoda; class Insecta; order Lepidoptera; family Nymphalidae; genus Melitaea; species Melitaea cinxia. The sequence goes on from NC_059411.1 coordinate 42,476, forward strand.
GCAACTACCCCACGGGTCCGCCGGACTGCACTGATAACCGAGCTAAAAGCTCCAGGGAGCCAGCACAGCCCGGCCCTCACGCATCCGGTCTGCCGGATTGCACCAGCAACCGAGCAAAGCTCCAGGGAGCCAGCACAACCCGGCCAGCACACCGCGCCCCTGCGCTACAGGACGGGCGAGCCAGGCCCCCCGGACCCACCCGTCCTGCCCCTCCCGGCTAGGCAAAAGCCTCACCTCCAACGCCGGATCGCACCGAACAACCGAGCAAGCTCCAGGGAGCCCAGCGCGACCCGGCAACTACCCCACGGGTCCGCCGGACTGCACCGATAACCGAGCTAAAAGCTCCAGGGAGCCAGCACAGCCCGGCCCTCACGCAACTGGTCTGCCGGATTGCACCAGCAACCGAGCAAGCTCCAGGGAGCCAGTACAACCCAGCCAGCACACCGCACACCGCGCCTTAGCGCTACAGGGCGGGCGAGCCCACGGCAAACCCGCCCACCCCGTCCACCGAGTGGGGGAAGGAAAAACCCGCCCCCACGTCTCCGCGCCGTCTCAGCGCCACACACACAGCCGCACCTCCGTGCCAACACACCTGCGCTCACAGGTCCACTCTGATAACCAGAGTGGTACCCGGAGCGCATCGTCTGGTTTTGGTCCACGGGGGTCCGAGGACCCCGACCGCCCGCAGTCGTGAAACCGCAGGCGGCTTCCCCTATCCGCCACCCGGGGGACGCGCCCAGTAGAAGTCCAGCAACTCCTCCCCTTGGAGCCCAGGTCCCGGACCTAAGTCCGGGGCCTGGGCTCCAAAGGCCTGGGAACCTAACCTAACCTAACCTAACCTAACCTAACCTAACCTAACCTAACCTAACCTAACCTAACCTAACCTAACCTAACCTAACCTAACCTAACCTAACCTAACCTAACCTAACCTAACCTAACCTAACCAGTCTGCAGCGAACGCTCGCCCCGTGAGCATCGTTTCCGCGTCGCTCCGATCAAAAAATTCCCAATAACCGCGAAACTGTGCTCTAAAAATCTGTGTAATACATCAAAAGTTGCGCGCTGCCGCCAGCTATCCGCTGGTGGTTTTAGAACTCAAATAAGTGAAAAACTCAATTTTTTACAGCTATTTTTGTGTTTTCTCTAATATAAAACAGTCAAAATTTACATAGTGTTCCATTAAAAAATTCATTACTCAGTCAGTTATCAATATTTTTTTAAAGTATTAGTATCAGTGCATTCAGGACATCCTCCCCTTCAAATTGATGTGTAACACTTTATAATTCAGTTAAATTTAATACAGGAAAAAAGTGTTACAAACTTAAGTGCGCGACGAAACGCCCCTTTTATAAGACTTAAGTGCGTACGCCGACGAATCTAAAGCGACGACCCTAATTTTTTTTCCCACCAATAAGTGCTCCAAAGTGACTTCTTACCGTGTGCAAATTTTTAAATTTTTTCTCGAACTGTAAGTATTTTTTTTCGACCAAAAACCATAACGTGGTAAAGGTAGCCGTTGCCGCTAATTCCGAGGGTGTTGGTGCTACGGTTACCCATCTTATATCAAAAGACTTTTAGCGACCCCTTAAATCACCCTTATCAAAAACATTGAGGAAATTTGGAACAATTCAGCTATAATTGTGATTACAAACTTAGTGTCAAACTACAAAACTGTATTATGTACTTTGCTAGTGATCTAGATTAAAATTTCCAGTGAGGACCTATAGTTTTTATCATATTCAGTGTTAAAGTGTATTAGTAAGAACAAAACTAAGCAAAATTCAGATTTTTTCATTTATAAATTTAGAAGATATTCACTTCCACTCAGAAGTTACTACCGCAGCACTAAGTTTGTGAGCAAGAAAACGCCACGCCTTAATTTTACATCCTTAATAACTCCCTTGTCCTTAATCCTAGTTACACCCCCTTCTAGAGCAAACCACTTTGGACCTCCCTTCTCCTTTTCCGCAACTTTTTTTTCCGGTATTCCCACGGGAAGAAAACCCATTAATTACGATTACGTAATTATTTGAGCAAAAGTAAAGAAACCTTTAAAATTCTATAACTCCGGATCTACCCAACCGATTTTCAAGCGGTTTTCACTGAATCCACTCCTTTTACATCCTTCATCCAATCCAATAGAAATCTCACCCCCACCCCCACCCCCCCCCCAAAATTTCCACTTTCTCCAAATTTTCTTTCTTCACCTACTTCCCTAGGTTACACTTACCCCCTCTCTATATTTAGTTTTCGTGGAAACCCAACGACTTAGACACAATAGACCTATCAAAATTTTGTTTAAACACATAACTAATTTGTTTTCTTTCATAATAGGTTTAAAAATTCTTATAAAATTACAAGTCACTCATTCACCTAAATTTTAATAAAAACCGTTTTAATTCTTTAATTCCTTTAATATAAATCCGATAAATTCGCGGTTTTCACGACTACTACTTATTTTACCCCTACTACCCCATCCAACCAAAAACCACCCTCCCCCCCTCCCCCCCCCCCCCAAAACCTTCGATTTTCCCGGATTTTCTTGCGCCAACGGCTTCTCCGTTGGCCTTTTACCCTTATCCCAAATTTTCATCCTCCTGCCTCACAAGGGGACTACAATAATCCTGTTTCAATATATATTATTTAAACTCATAACTTCTTTATATAGATAATCGGATTTTCTTGTTCTAAAAATAGAATTCTTTAATATTTTATTAAGGAAATATTAAAGAATTCTATTAATTGCTATAACTCAGCCATTTCTCAACCGATTTGGCTGCGGTTTCCACCTTTGACACCTACTTCACCCCCTTTACACAACCCACCCCCTTACCCCCCCCTACCCCCCCCCCCCAAATTTTATTTTTTTTTAAATTCTTTATCTATCTTTTAGTTTCACCATTTCTACAAAACCCACCCCCTACCACCCCCCCCCCCCACACCCCCACCACTAAAATTTTTTTATTATATTTTCTCCTTTTCTCTACAGTAACCGCACACACCTAGCACCCCCCCTTCTTCACAACCCCCCCCCCCCCAATTTTTTTTTTTTTTTTTTTTTAATTGTTCCGATTTCTTATACCTTACATTTGACTTAGTTTTACCTCACCCTGACACCATCCCCCTTCCCCCGTCATGGCTGCCCCCGCGGGGAAAAAAGATAAAACGAGCAAGAAGCTTCCATACCTGGGCTCCGACGTTCGAAGTGAGGCCAGCTTCCGCACAATTATCGAACAGCTTACTGAGACAATATGTCACGCTGTCCGTGAGGGCAAAAGCGTGACTTCGGTCAACAAGGACCTCATACAGTGCGCCGCCCAGGAGATTCGCGTGGCTTGTGAGACCTACCTCGAAATAAACATAGCTGAACAAGAAAAATACGACCCCACTTTCAACTCACCCACGTGTTACAAGAATGTGGTCACCGATTTGACCCAATTAGTAAAAGACGAGGTCTCCAAGCTGCGCGAAGAGATCAAGGCTGAACACTCTGCGACTTCCAAGAATATAATATCGACATACGCGTCTATCGCCGGGCGTCAAGCCCAGCCCAGGGACCTGCCCGGCCCTACTGCCCGACCTTCCCCGGCGGCCAAAGCCGCCTCTACCACACCTCCGAGCACGAAACCAGCCATCGTTGTCGCCTCTAAAACCCCGGCCTCCTCCCGAGAGGAAACATTTAGAAACTTAAAATCTACAATATCCTTTCGCGAAACTAATTACGCTCCGACCAAGGTAGCCCCATTATCTAAAAATAAACTCCGCATCGAGTTCGACACGGAGCGCGACCGCGACGACGCCCTGCAACGCATTAAAGCGGCTAACGACGCCAAAGTCTCCGCTGAGGTGGCTAGCCGCCTCAAGCCTATGATTATTTTGAAGGGTGTGTCCTGCGATGTCGCCGTTGAGGAGCTTACGGACATTATTATGCGACAAAATCCCGAGCTTAGCGAATTCGACTCCTCATATATCAAATATAAATTCAAAAGGGATAACAGAAACCCTTTACTCTACAACGCCGTTTTCATAACACACCCTACAGCCTTCCGCACTTTACTGTCCCTCGATCGTGTGCGCGTTGATTATCAGCGCGTACACATCGAAGAATTCAGTCCCTTCTTACAGTGCCACAAGTGCCTGCAGTTCGGGCACACTGCCACCCACTGCAAGTCCTCTTCCACGCGGTGCGCGCACTGCGCGGAAGATGGACATATTCATAAAGAATGCCGACACAACACCTCCGTCTCTGTCGACGGCTCAACTGTCGCAGAGACCGGCACCTACAAATGCTTCAACTGTGTGTCTCATAATATGAAGTTTAATAACAAACACCCTACAGAACACAAAGCCACCTCTACCACTTGCCCTATTGTGCGTTCCATGCGTAACAAGACAAGGCAAAACATAGACTACGGAACTGCTCCGACACCCTCACCGAACAGTGCGGCACGGGCAGCTCCGTAAGTTCTAAATTGTTCGTCTTGTCTTGCTTCTCATTCGTACACTTTACACACCACACTCTCTTCCCACGAACTGCAGGTACCTGTTCACACTACTCTTTACCCATATATCGCTCAGACTCCTTTTACATTTATATATATTTCTATCCTTACTCTTACATATATATTATCCATTTAGTTAACATTTATATACATAATTCCTTTACACTCATACAATCATAATAACCACTTTAACTCTATCTTTTACACTCACGCATAACACTCCACATACTTCGCTCAGCTCGGGATTTTTCCTACCCTTACTTACACTTCTCATTATTCTAATGCGGCGACGCTTCAGGACTCACCCACCAGGGCTCCGCGGGAGTGCTCCGAGTCGAACTTGACTGTACTTTTAATCTATTATGTTTTACCTTGTCTTAAGATTAATAACTTATGTTATGATTGTTGTTCTTCATTTTTATTTTTATTTTTATTACCTCTTTTTGATTTTTATTCTACTTTGTCAATACTATATAAGATATATTAATATATAATAGTTTTTAAGATTAATTTTGTTCTTTAAGATTACTTAATATATTATCTATATTATTCTATTATAATAAAAAAAAAAAAAAAAAAAAAAAAAAAAAAAGAAAAAAAAAAAAAAAAACAAAAAAAATACTCTGTAAATCAATAAAAAACATAAATGTATAATCAAAAAAGATCAATATACTCTTAAATAAAAAAAAAAAAAAAAAAAAAAAAAAAAAAAAAAAAAAAAATATATATATATATATATATATATATATATATATATATATACTTTACTACCTTAGCTTAAGTTCATTTTGTTTATAATCTCCATCTTTTGTATATCTCATTTTATAATCACTTGTTAATTCATCATTTCATCACTTTGGGCCGGGCGTAAGGGTTACTCGGAATTGTAATATGGCCTTAACCCTTTGCCCACTCAGCCCACTCATCATCATCTCCATCATTCGCGCTGCATGGTCTGTAGGGGATTGAACAATTGTATCAAATCGCAAGTTCTGCCCCCCTGCACCCATGCAGCGCTCCATTTCAAGTCTCCACTGGGGCTACAACTTACATATTTAATTTGTCTATTATCATCGATTTTTATACAATTATCAAGACTATTTCTATTACTGGCCGGAGCGTATTCATCTTACTCACTTATTACTATGTCTCATGTCACTCATCCTCGAAATAAAGAACCCAATTGTTTACCAACTTATTTTAAAAAAAAAAAAAAAAAAACCTAACCTAACCTAACCTAACCTTTTTTTTTTTTTTTTTTTTTTTTTTACGTGTGGAAAATCCTTCATGGACACCCTCCGGTTGGGGGGGCTCGGAGGGGAGTCAGACTCTTACTGAACAAAAACCACACGTGTGTTCCGCCTATGCGCTTGTGGCGAGATCGCGAGGACACAAAGCTCTTTCGCGATCCCGCCGGCGCCTGCCCAGACTAGGGCCCGTCGTCGTCGCCGCAAAAGCGACAGCGACCCGAGAGAGGATCCCTTGAACACATAAGATCGCCTCTCTCCGTCCTCCTCAGGATCGTGCGATGCGGTCGATAGATCCCCCGACCTATCGCCCGCTGATCCAAACTACGGGGGCGGCGGCTGCAGGTTGGCCAGGTAGGCCCTGCGCCGCCGACCGCGTCTACCGCGACGAGACGGAAGCGAGTTCGGATCCCGTTCCCGCTCCCGCTCCGCCGCCTCCTTCCGCAGCATCACGGCGCTGCAGAAGGAGGAGACGGCGCTCCAGTTCTCCTCGCTGCCGACCATGGCCGAGACCACGGCCGGCAGCGAGAGATCCGCTCCGATGGCCGCCGACAGGGCGGCGCGCTCTTCGCACCACGCCGGGCAGACCGCGCGCGTGTGCTCCGCCGTGTCCTCGGCGCCGGCGTCGCAATGGTGACATTCCGACGTCGGCTCCCGCCCCAGCGCTCGGCACAGATAGCGACCGAAGCAGCCGTGCCCGGTCAGCATCTGCGCCAAGTGGAACGACATCGCACCGTGTCGCCTATCGACCCAGCCGCGCAGAACGGGCCGAATCGCCGCCACCAGCCCCCGACTCGTAATTACGTTCGGGTCCTCGAGATTCTCCGACCACTTCCGGAAGAGGCCGTCGCGAGCTTCTCTCCTCCATCGCACGACCTCTTGCGGACGAGGCGGTTCCTCCCTCAGGCGCGCTTCCGTCACGCGCCAGAAGACCGACGCGAGAGCTTCGGCCTCCAGTTCCCACGGGGGGCTGCCGGCGAGGAGACACGATGCGGTGTAGGACACCGTGCGGTACGCCCTCGCAGCCCGCACCGCGCTATCGCGCTGCGGGCTGCGAATCAGCGACACGTTCCGCGCGCAGAGAGCGCCCGCCCAAATCGGAGCGCCATACAACGCCATCGAACGCACGACGCCCACGAAGAGGCGTCTGCATTTGTCGGCGGGCCCTTCTAGGTTGGGCAGTAGACTCCCGAGCGCTCCGGCGGCGGCCAGAAGCTTCGGGGTCAGCCGCCGGAAGTGTTCGTCGAACTTCCAGCGACCGTCGAGAACGATGCCCAGGTACTTCATCGTCGACCCGACGGCGATCGAAGTACCCCCGACGACTATCGACGTCCCGGGCGGAGGAGCGGCCCTCGGCCCGTGAAAGGCCAGGACCTCCGTCTTCTGCAAGGCGACCTCCAGCCCGAGAGCCCGAATCCTGGCCACCACCTGCGCGACGCCGGCCGTGGCGAGGAGGCCCGCCTCGCGGTGCCCGCCGGCGCGAACGGTGACGAGAGTGTCGTCTGCGTAGCAGATGACCGACACTCCCGGCAACGTGGCACCGCGGAGCACCCAGTCGCAGCCGATGTTCCACAGGAGCGGTCCGAGGACCGAACCCTGCGGAACGCCGCACGACATGGACCGCCTCGACAGACCGCCGCCGCCTATCGGGAACTCTACCGCCCTTCCCGCAAAGTAAGCTCCGATGAGCCTACGCAAGTAGCGCGGGATACCGTGGTATCCCATCGCCACCCTCACCGTCTCCCAGGGCAGAGAGTTGAACGCGTTGGTCACGTCCAGCGAGACCGCCCACAACACTCCACCCCGGGAGACCGCCGACTCGGCGAGGTCCCTGAGGTGGGCGATGGCCGCGACGGTCGACCGCCCCCGACGAAATCCATACTGCGCCTCGTGCAATCCCGGGTTCATCGACTCGAGAATTCGAGTCGCCAGGACGCGCTCGAACACCTTACTGATCTCGTCGAGGAGCACGATCGGTCGATAGGCCGAAGGCTGTTCGGCCGACCGTCCGTCCTTCTTCAGCAGGACGAGCCTGCCCGTTTTCCACACCTGGGGAAACCGGCCCTGCTCCAGGCACCTGTTGAACAGGGCCCGAATTCTGCCACCCATGCTACCCGTCGCGAGGCTCAGCACCTTTCCCGGCACGCCGTCCGGGCCCGGGGCGGTGCGCTTAGATTTGAGCCTCGCGACGGCCGCACCGAGCTCCGCCTCGGTCACAGGGGGGATCCCGCTCTCCGCGAGACGCGGCTCCGCGACGCCCATAGCCGGTGGGCTCCACTCGTTCCTATGAGGGAAGAGGGACTCGACTACGCGCTGCAAGATTTGCGGCTGCAGACTCGTGGTCAGAGGGGGTGCCCACGGACGGAGCTTCTTCCGCACCGCCCGGTACGGCCTGCCCCACGGGTCTCTGTCCAGAGTTCGCAGCCACTCGTCCCAGCACGATTCCTTAGCGCGTGCAATGCCCGCCTGCAGCGCTTTGCAGGCGGACCGGTAGGAGTCGTACAGGCCGTCCTCTGCGGCCTGGTCCCTTCTTCGCCTCCGCCTGTAGTTGGTGAATCGGCGGCGTGATCTCACGCAGGCTTCGCGCAAGTCGTGGAGCTCCGGACGCCACCAGTACAAGTGCCGCCTCGGCGGGAACGGCTTCGCCCTCGGCATCGCCGCGTCGCAGATTCGCGCTAGCGATTCGCGGATGCCCTCTGCTTCCTCGTCGACGGAAAGGGCCGGTTCCGAAGGTCGGCGGATCCATTCCTCCACTATCGCAGCCTCCACGGCGATCTCCGCATCCATCCGACTCAGCACCCAGCGCGGGCCGGTGCCGATCGGGACGCTCGAGTCGGACGCGTTCGAACGCGACGAGGAGACGTCGAACCGAATGTACCGGTGGTCGGAGAGGGTCTCGACGTCGGTCAAGACTCTCCAACCCCGGACGCGGTTGTGGAGGTTTCGGGACGCGAAAGTCACGTCCACAATGGACCCACCGCTCCTTCGCACGCAGGTGTTCCTCGTGCCCCGGTTCAGCAACGTGAGGCCCGTTGCCACCGCCCATTCCTCCATGATCGCGCCCCTCGCGTCAGTCGCCGGAGCCCCCCAGGTCACCGACCTGGCGTTGAAGTCGCCGGCGACGAGAACGGCACGGTGCGGCCGCAGAGCGATCGACGCCCCGATCTCCGCGAGCATTGCCTCGAAGTCGGCGAGACTCCGGCTCGGGGGAGCGTACACGCCGATGACGGCCACTCCGTCCATCGTACCGAGTGCGTATCCGCTCCCCCTCCGGACGTCCACGAAGCCCGCAGAGGCCGGAGCGATCACCGCGACCGACCCGTCCAGGTCGCCCAGCCAATCGCCGCGATCGGGGACCGCGTAGGGCTCCGCCACTATCGCGATCTTAATGCCCCACTGTGCCATGCTCTCGATCAGCAGATCTTGAGCTCTGGCACAGTGGTTCACATTGGCCTGCAAGAACTTAATGGACGCCATTAATTATCGGCGTCCATTAAATCCTCCACTGGCTTAGCAGCCGGCGCGTCGACGATGGCAGCCTTTACGGGCCTGTCTTTGCGCCTGCCACTCTTGTTGGTCTTTTTCTTTCCCTTGTTGTAGTCGGGGCACCTCCTGTCGCCAATTCTGTGGTTGGCGGGCCGGTCGGCCGCCGCACATATGGCGCACTTCGGTTCGGCTTTGCACTCGCGAAGTCTGTGGCCCGACTCGCCACAGCGGTAGCAGGCGCCGCTGCGGTCCACTTCGCGAGTGCACTTCGCGCCGACGTGCCCCGTCTCCTGGCACCGGAAGCACCTCAGCGGCCTCGGTTCGAGCAGCCGGACCCTCGCCGTGGTCCAGCCGACGCGCAATCGTCCTTCACGGGCGACTTTTCGCGCCGCGACCACCGGGCAGCTCACCCAGAGCGAGCCGTTGGGGGCGAGGGAGCCAGCCTTCACGTCGTCCGGCTGACACCCACCCCCCGCGGCCAGTGCTCGGGTGACCTCCTCGGCGGTGATGGAGTCGTCGAGCCCCATGACCCGCAGCTCGACCCTCTTCGAAGGCCGCTGCACTCTGACGGCTTCCGTGCCGAGTACTTCCCGCAATTTCGAGGCGAGAAGGTCGGCCTTCTCGCCTTTCTCCGCTCCAGGGACCTCGATGATCCGGGAACCCGTCGCGCCCGTTCGGATCTTGAGCGTTTGGATTCCCAGACCATCGAGGTCTATCCTGCTGCGGGCCTCCTTGATTACAGAGGCGTACGTGACGCCTCTGTCCTTCGCCTCCGGCTGCAGCGTTATCGAAACCGCCGCCGAAGACGGCGCCCGCAACTTCTTTTTCGGCTTTGCTTCTTTCGAAGCAGCCGTAGCCGCAGCCTTGCCTGGCTTCCCGGCCTTCCGTCCGAGGACGGTAGACCAGGTCTCCCGCGCGGCAGGAGTCGCGGGCGCCGGTTTCGCAGCAGGTTTCGGCGCTGCCGCCGGAGTCTCGACCGCGTTCGCGGTCTTACCCTTCTTTTTCTTTCTCTCCCGTCCGTTTGGCTTCCCCCTCTTCGGAGCCGGATTCGCTGGCGGGGTCAACGTCGTGACCGCCGCCTGGTCGGCCGGCTCGGAAGCTGGGGCCTCGCTGTCCTTCCTCGCGTCCAGAGCGACACGCTGCGCTTTGGCCGGTAAGAGCCGGTCGCTCAACGCCTCGATCTTGGCGTCGATCGAGGCGTTTGAGCATGTCGCTCAGTTTGGACGCGAGAGAGCGTTCACGTTCGTCCCAGTCGTCGGGACGCAGAGATTTATGCGCCGCAGTCTGCGACAGCATGAATCTATCCATTTTTTCTTCCAGGGCGTTGAACTTCGACCTCCACTCCTCCTTCTCCTTTCGAAGTTCGGCAACCAACGCCCTGAGGTGGACGACCTCGTCAGTCGCGTTGCGATTGGCGAGTTCCTCCACCACCTCCTTCATGCCTTTGCGCACTTGTTTAAGGGCCTTGATATAAGTGCCCTTGAGGTTTCTCGAGCTTCCGGTCACCTTTTGCAGAAGCTCAAGGTAACCTTCCGCTCGAGAAAGCGCGTCTCCACATCTTCCGGCGTCGTCGCTGAGCGACATGTCCGACTGACGCGAGCTTGTCCTGGATTGGACTGCCCGCGCCATATCGGCCAACTCGCTCTCCGCCTGGATTTTCCGTTCGCGCTCCTTTTCGTCGTTAAGGCGACGTCTGGCTTCGGCCAGTCCGACGTATTGGCCGGTTGTAGCCGGTCGACCTCGGCCTCTGCCAGGCGTCGCCCTTTTCCTTTCATTTTCCTCCTCCGAGGAGCCCGGAGACAGGATTCTTTTCCTAAACTGAGGCTTTCGGCGGCGGGAAGATCCCAACGACATGTTGTCGTCGGAATCTGATCCCGCCCCCCAAAACCTCCCGTCGACCGAGGAGAGAGAGCCGACGCTGTCCACACGCGTGAGGACAACTCGCGGCTGTCTCACCCCGCCAGTAACTCCGCCCTTCTCGGGCCCAACGTCTTCACCGCCCTTCTCGGGCACTACGTCCACTCCGCCCTTCTCGGGCAACACCTCAACTCCGCCCTTCTCGGGCCTCTCGTCGGAACCGGAAAGCTCCGAAACACAAACACGTGATTTGCCCATCCCAGATTCGACAGGGCTGCGCGCCGAAGCGCGAAGGGATTCTCCATTGCCTGAGGCGCCGGTACCCTCCTGGGTTAATAATGTTTTAATGCACGTATCCATGTTTAAGGGGGGTGACACAGTTAGACCGAACCTCCCGTCGGCCACGCATCCCTTCGCGCTGTGTCGCCGCTTAGGATTCGGGGTAATTTTTATAGAGGTCTTCTTCCTCTAGATCCGGCCGGTTAAGGCAAGACCCCTCGGTCCCGCACGAAGCCGCGAGACATGACCACGACACCTCGCACGGGGTTACGAGCTTATGAGGCGTAGAGCGGACGGGAAACCCGCCCACTCTACCCGACGGCGGGGTCACCGCCGCCGAGGTCGCCCGTCCACTGGGAGCAGGGGGGAAAATCCCCACCCCGCTTCTCCGCGCCTTCGCAGCGCCACACTCACCAAATCACCAAGGGGGGCGAGCGATGATGATAAAATAAATAAATAAATAAATAAATAAATAAATAAATAACGCTCACCCCGCCCTCTAGTGCCGGGGGGACCGCCAAGGTCCACATCCCACTCCGCGCCCTCTCTTCCGGCGCCGCGTGAAAGGCTAGGCCATTCCACGCAAGCTCCGCGCTCCCTCGTGGCGCAATGTGCGATCACAGGACCACTCCAGTACAAGACCAGAGCGGGACCCGGACGCCTCGCCTGGTGTTGGTCCGCGGGGGTCCGTAGACCCCTACCGCCTGCAGTCATTCGACTGCGGCAGCACTCCCCTATCCGCCAAACGGGGGACGCGCCCAGGTAGAAGTCCAGGAACTCCTCCCCTTGGAGCCTAGGTCCCAGACCTAAGTCTGGGGCCTAGGCTCCAAAGGCCTGGGAACCTAACCTAACCTAACCTAACCTAACCTAACCTAACCTAACCTTTTTTTTTTTTTTTTTTTTTTACGTGTGGAAAATCCTTCATGGACACCCTCCGGTTGGGGGGGCTCGGAGGGGAGTCAGACTCTTACTGAACAAAAACCACACGTGTGTTCCGCCTATGCGCTTGTGGCGAGATCACGAGGACACAAAGCTCTTTCGCGATCCCGCCGGCGCCTGCCCAGACTAGGGCCCGTCGTCGTCGCCGCAACGGCGACCCGAGAGAGGATCCCTTGAACACATAAGATCGCCTCTCTCCGTCCTCCTCGGGATCGTGCGATGCGGTCGATAGATCCCCCGACCTATCGCCCGCTGATCCAAACTACGGGGGCGGCGGCTGCAGGTTGGCCAGGTAGGCTCTGCGCCGCCGACCGCGTCTACCGCGACGAGACGGAAGCGAGTTCGGATCCCGTTCCCGCTCCCGCTCCGCCGCCTCCTTCCGCAGCATCACGGCGCTGCAGAAGGAGGAGACGGCGCTCCAGTTCTCCTCGCTGCCGACCATGGCCGAGACCACGGCCGGCAGCGAGAGATCCGCTCCGATGGCCGCCGACAGGGCGGCGCGCTCTTCGCACCACGCCGGGCAGACCGCGCGCGTGTGCTCCGCCGTGTCCTCGGCGCCGGCGTCGCAATGGTGACATTCCGACGTCGGCTCCCGCCCCAGCGCTCGGCACAGATAGCGACCGAAGCAGCCGTGCCCGGTCAGCATCTGCGCCAAGTGGAACGACATCGCACCGTGTCGCCTATCGACCCAGCCGCGCAGAACGGGCCGAATCGCCGCCACCAGCCCCGGACTCGTAATTACGTTCGGGTCCACGAGATTCTCCGACCACTTCCGGAAGAGGCCGTCGCGAGCTTCTCTCCTCCATCGCACGACCTCTTGCGGACGAGGCGGTTCCTCCCTCAGGCGCGCTTCCGTCACGCGCCAGAAGACCGACGCGAGAGCTTCGGCCTCCAGTTCCCACGGGGGGCTGCCGGCGAGGAGACACGATGCGGTGTAGGACACCGTGCGGTACGCCCTCGCAGCCCGCAGCGCGATAGCGCGGTGCGGCCTGCGAATCAGCGACACGTTCCGCGCGCAGAGAGCGCCCGCCCAAATCGGAGCGCCATACAACGCCATCGAACGCACGACGCCCACGAAGAGGCGTCTGCATTTGTCGGCGGGCCCTTCTAGGTTGGGCAGTAGACTCCCGAGCGCTCCGGCGGCGGCCAGAAGCTTCGGGGTCAGCCGCCGGAAGTGTTCGTCGAACTTCCAGCGACCGTCGAGAACGATGCCCAGGTACTTCATCGTCGACCCGACGGCGATCGAAGTACCCCCGACGACTATCGACGTCCCGGGCGGAGGAGCGGCCCTCGGCCCGTGAAAGGCCAGGACCTCCGTCTTCTGCAAGGCGACCTCCAGCCCGAGAGCCCGAATCCTGGCCACCACCTGCGTGACGCCGGCCGTGGCGAGGAGGCCCGCCTCGCGGTGCCCGCCGGCGCGAACGGTGACGAGAGTGTCGTCTGCGTAGCAGATGACCGACACTCCCGGCAACGTGGCGCCGCGGAGCACCCAGTCGTAGCCGATGTTCCACAGGAGCGGTCCGAGGACCGAACCCTGCGGAACGCCGCACGACATGGACCGCCTCGACAGACCGCCGCCGCCTATCGGGAACTCTACCACCCTTCCCGCAAAGTAAGCTCCGATGAGCCTACGCAAGTAGCGCGGGATACCGTGGTATCCCATCGCCACCCTCACCGTCTCCCAGGGCAGAGAGTTGAACGCGTTGGTCACGTCCAGCGAGACCGCCCACAACACTCCACCCCGGGAGACCGCCGACTCGGCGAGGTCCCTGAGGTGGGCGATGGCCGCGACGGTCGACCGGCCCCGACGAAATCCATACTGCGCCTCGTGCAATCCCGGGTTCATCGACTCGAGAATTCGAGTCGCCAGGACGCGCTCGAACACCTTACTGATCTCGTCGAGGAGCACGATCGGTCGATAGGCCGAAGGCTGTTCGGCCGACCGTCCGTCCTTCTTCAGCAGGACGAGCCTGCCCGTCTTCCACACCTGGGGAAACCGGCCCTGCTCCAGGCACCTGTCGAACAGGGCCCGAATTCTGCCGCCCATGCTACCCGTCGCGAGGCTCAGCACCTTTCCCGGGACGCCGTCCGGGCCCGGGGCGGTGCGCTTCGATTTGAGCCTCGCGACGGCCGCACCGAGCTCCGCCTCGGTCACAGGGGGGATCCCGCTCTCCGCGAGACGCGGCTCCGCGACGCCCATAGCCGGTGGGCTCCACTCGTTCCTATGAGGGAAGAGGGACTCGACTACGCGCTGCAAGATTTGCGGCTGCAAGCTCGTGGTCAGAGGGGGTGCCCACGGACGGAGCTTCTTCCGCACCGCCCGGTACGGCCTGCCCCACGGGTCTCTGTCCAGAGTTCGCAGCCACTCGTCCCAGCACGATTCCTTAGCGCGTGCAATGCCCGCCTGCAGCGCTTTGCAGGCGGACCGGTAGGAGTCGTACAGGCCGTCCTCTGCGGCCTGGTCCCTTCTTCGCCTCCGCCTGTAGTTGGTGAATCGGCGGCGTGATCTCACGCAGGCTTCGCGCAAGTCGCGAAGCTCCGGACGCCACCAGTACAGGTGCCGCCTCGGCGGGAACGGCTTCGCCCTCGGCATCGCCGCGTCGCAGATCCGCGCTAGCGATTCGCGGATGCCCTCTGCTTCCTCGTCGACGGAAAGGGCCGGTTCCGAAGGTCGGCGGATCCATTCCTCCACTATCGCAGCCTCCGCGGCGATCTCCGCATCCATCCGACTCAGCACCCAGCGCGGGCCGGTGCCGATCGGAACGCTCGAGTCGGACGCGTTCGAACGCGACGAGGAGACGTCGAACCGAATGTACCGGTGGTCGGAGAGGGTCTCGACGTCGGTCAAGACTCTCCAACCCCGGACGCGGTTGTGGAGGTTTCGGGACGCGAAAGTCACGTCCACAATGGACCCACCGCTCCTTCGCACGCAGGTGTACCTCGTGCCCCGGTTCAGCAACGTGAGGCCCGTTGTCACCGCCCATTCCTCCATGATCGCGCCCCTCGCGTCAGTCGCCGGAGCCCCCCAGGTCACCGACCTGGCGTTGAAGTCGCCGGCGACCAGAACGGCACGGTGCGGCCGCCGAGCGATCGACGCCCCGATCTCCGCGAGCATTGCCTCGAAGTCGGCGAGACTCCGGCTCGGGGGAGCGTACACGCCGATGACGGCCACTCCGTCCATCGTACCAAGTGCGTATCCGCTCCCCCTCCGGACGTCCACGAAGCCCGCAGAGGCCGGAGCGATCACCGCGACCGACCCGTCCAGGTCGCCCAGCCAATCGCCGCGATCGGGGACCGCGTAGGGCTCCGCCACTATCGCAATCTTAATGCCCCACTGTGCCATGCTCTCGATCAGCAGATCTTGAGCTCTGGCACAGTGGTTCACATTAGCCTGCAAGAACTTAATGGACGCCATTAATTATCGGCGTCCATTAAATCCTCCACTGGCTTAGCAGCCGGCGCGTCGACGACGGTAGCCTTTACGGGTCTGTCTTTGCGCCTGCCACTCTTGTTGGTCTTTCCCTTTTTCTTGTTGTAGTCGGGGCACTTCCTGTCGCCAATTTTGTGGTTGGCGGGCCGGTCCGCCGCCGCACATATGGCGCACTTCGGCTCGGCTTTGCACTCGCGAAGTCTGTGGCCCGACTCGCCACAGCGGTAGCAGGCGCCGCTGCGATCCACTTCGCGAGTGCACTTCGCGCCGACGTGCCCCGTCTCCTGGCACCGGAAGCACCTCAGCGGCCTCGGTTCGAGCAGCCGGACCCTCGCCGTGGTCCAGCCGACGCGCAATCGTCCTTCACGGGCGACTTTTCGCGCCGCGACCACCGGGCAGCTCACCCAGAGCGAGCCGTTGGGGGCGAGGGAGCCAGCCTTCACGTCGTCCGGCTGACACCCACCCTCCGCGGCCAGTGCTCGGGTGACCTCCTCGGCGGTGACGGAGTCGTCGAGCCCCATGACCCGCAGCTCGACCCTCTTCGAAGGCCGCTGCACTCTGACGTCTTCGGTGCCGAGGACTTCCCGCAATTTCGAGGCGAGAAGGTCGGCCTTCTCGCCTTTCTCCACTCCAGGGACCTCGATGATCCGGGAACCCGTCGCGCCCGTTCGGATCTTGAGCGTTTGGATTCCCAGACCATCGAGGTCTATCCTGCTGCGGGCCTCCTTGATTACAGAGGCGTACGTGACGCCTCTGTCCTTCGCCTCCGGCTGCAGCGTTATCGAAACCGCCGCCGAAGACGGCGCCCGCAACTTCTTTTTCGGCTTTGCTTCTTTCGAAGCAGCCGTAGCCGCAGCCTTGCCTGGCTTCCCGGCCTTCCGTCCGAGGACGGTAGACCAGGTCTCCCGTGCGGCAGGAGTCGCGGGCGCCGGTTTCGCAGCAGGTTTCGGCGCTGCCGCCGGAGTCTCGACCGCGTTCGCGGTCTTACCCTTCTTTTTCTTTCTCTCCCGTCCGTTTGGCTTCCCCCTCTTCGGAGCCGGATTCGCTGGCGGGGTCAACGTCGTGACCGCCGCCTGGTCGGCCGGCTCGGAAGCTGGGGCCTCTCTGTCCTTCCTCGCGTCCAGAGCGACACGCTGCGCTTTGGCCGGTAAGAGCCGGTCGCTCAACGCCTCGATCTTGGCGTCGATCGAGGCGTTGAGCATGTCGCTCAGTTTGGACGCGAGAGAGCGTTCACGTTCGTCCCAGTCGTCGGGACGCAGAGATTTATGCGCCGCAGTCTGCGACAGCATGAATCTATCCATTTTTTCTTCCAGGGCGTTGAACTTCGACCTCCACTCCTCCTTCTCCTTTCGAAGTTCGGCAACCAACGCCCTGAGGTGGACGACCTCGTCAGTCGCGTTGCGATTGGCGAGTTCCTCCACCACCTCCTTCATGCCTTTGCGCACTTGTTTAAGGGCCTTGATATAAGTGCCCTTGAGGTTTCTCGAGCTTCCGGTCACCTTTTGCAGAAGCTCAAGGTAACCTTCCGCTCGAGAAAGCGCGTCTCCACATCTTCCGGCGTCGTCGCTGAGCGACATGTCCGACTGACGCGAGCTTGTCCTGGATTGGACCGCACGCGCCATGTCGGCCAGCTCGCTCTCCGCCTGGATTTTCCGTTCGCGCTCCTTTTCGTCGTTAAGGCGACGTCTGGCTTCGGCCAGTCCGACGTATTGGCCGGTTGTAGCCGGTCGACCTCGGCCTCTGCCAGGCGTCGCCCTTTTCCTTTCATTTTCCTCCTCCGAGGAGCCCGGAGACAGGATTCTTTTCCTAAACTGAGGCTTTCGGCGGCGGGAAGATCCCAACGACATGTTGTCGTCGGAATCTGATCCCACCCCCCAAAACCTCCCGTCGACCGAGGAGAGAGAGCCGACGCTGTCCACACGCGTGAGGACAACTCGCGGCTGTCTCACCCCGCCAGTAACTCCGCCCTTCTCGGGCCCAACGTCTTCACCGCCCTTCTCGGGCACTACGTCCACTCCGCCCTTCTCGGGCACTACCTCAACTCCGCCCTTCTCGGGCCTCTCGTCGGAACCGGAAAGCTCCGAAACATAAACACGTGATTTGCCCATCCCAGATTCGACAGGGCTGCGCGCCGAAGCGCGAAGGGATTCTCCATTGCCTGAGGCGCCGGTACCCTCCTGGGTTAATAATGTTTTAATGCACGTATCCATGTTTAGGGGATGACACAGTTAGACCGAACCTCCCATCGGCCACGCATCCCTTCGCGCTGTGTCACCGCTTAGGATTTGGGGTAATTTTTATAGAGGTCTTCTTCCTCTAGATCCGGCCGGTTAAGGCAAGACCCCTCGGTCCCGCACGAAGCCGCGAGACATGACCACGACACCTCGCACGGGGTTACGAGCTTATGAGGCGTAGAGCGGACGGGAAACCCGCCCACTCTACCCGACGGCGGGGTCACCGCCGCCGAGGTCGCCCGTCCACTAGGAGCAGGGGGGAAAATCCCCACCCCGCTTCTCCGCGCCTTCGCAGCGCCACACTCACCAAATCACCAAGGGGGGCGAGCGATGATGATAAAATAAATAAATAAAAATAATAAATAAATAAATAAATAAATAACGCTCACCCCGCCCTCTAGTGCCGGGGGGACCGCCAAGGTCCACATCCCACTCCGCGCCCTCTCTTCTGGCGCCGCGTGAAAGGCTAGGCCATTCCACGCAAGCTCCGCGCTCCCTCGTGGCGCAATGTGCGATCACAGGACCACTCCAGTACAAGA
Organism: Melitaea cinxia; assembly: GCF_905220565.1. NCBI lineage: Eukaryota > Metazoa > Arthropoda > Insecta > Lepidoptera > Nymphalidae > Melitaea > Melitaea cinxia. Next base: position 60,989 of record NC_059411.1, read on the forward strand.
CCAGAGCGGGACCCGGACGCCTCGCCTGGTGTTGGTCCGCGGGGGTCCGTAGACCCCTACCGCCTGCAGTCATTCGACTGCGGCAGCACTCCCCTATCCGCCAAACGGGGGACGCGCCCAGGTAGAAGTCCAGGAACTCCTCCCCTTGGAGCCTAGGTCCCAGACCTAAGACTGGGGCCTAGGCTCCAAAGGCCCGGGAACCTAACCTAACCTTTTTTTTTTTTTTTTTACGTGGGGAAAATCCGTCATGGACACCCTCCGGTAGGGGGGGCTCGGAGGGGATTCAGACTCTTACTGAATAAAAACCGCCACGTGTGTTCTGCCGTGCGCCTATGTGGCGGGGTCACAAGGACGCTGTCAGCTCTTTCGCAACCCCGCCGGCGCTTGCCCTTTCGGGCCCACCACGGTGCAAGCACCTCGGAGGACGCACTCGAACACGAAGCGCGCCCTCCCCTCCTTGGGGGACCGTGCAAGTCGGACGACGAATCCCCCGACCCATCGCCCGCGTGGCCTCCCCCGCGGGCAGGGGGACACCCCCCGCCCGCATCGCGCCTGTGGGTACAATCCCGCGCCGCCCCGGCGCCCCAGGCCTAGCCCGGCGACTCGGCTCGCCAGGCACCTAGCCCGGGGCGGATAATGTCAGCCCGACGAAGCCGACAAAGGCCAGGGTGGCCGCAGTCAAGGCCCTCTAGCCGACCGCAGCCTCGGCGCAAGAGAGCGCCCCCGCACGCCTTAGGGCGGGCGAGCGAACCCGCCCACCCCACTCCCCGCACCGCGTCGCAGTGCCATACCCTCACCGACGGCAACCTACGTGCCACCCCGCACCGCGCACGACCTCCGAACTGAAAGACGGGCTTTCCGGGCCCCCTTCTCGGAGCGAGGAACGAGTCGGCAAGACCGTCAGTCCGCAAGACCCGCCCCCGGTGATCCAAGTCCGAGACCCGTCCCGTCCCGGGCCGAAAGACGAGCCGCAGACCCCACTAAGTCCGCAAACCCACCCCCGGTGATCCGGGACCGAGACCCGACCCCGGCCCCGGAGTTAATCCAGGACCGAGACCCGCCCCTGGAGCGGAAGACAACGTTTCCGGTGATCCAGGACCAGCCCAGAGGACCTTCCCTTCCTTAGGGGCGCGCCCAACGGCCTCGACACCCCTATGCGCTTTCGCGCCTCCCGGAGCGCGACCCAAAGGCCCCGGCACTCCAAACGCGCCTACGCACGTCCTCCTTGCGCCGCGTCGCAGCGCCAAACCCTCACCGACGGCAACCTACGTGCCACCCCGCACCGCGCACGACCTCTGAACCGAAAGACGGGCTTACCGAGTCCCATTCTCGGAGCGAGGAACGAGTCGGCAAGACCGTCAGTCCGCAAGACCCGCCCCCGGTGATCCGAGTCCGAGACCCGTTCCGTCCCGGGCCGAAAGACGAGTCGCAGACCCCCATAAGTCCGCAAACCCGCCCCCGGTGATCCGGGACCGAGACCCGACCCCGGCCCCGGAGTTAATCCATGACCGAGACCCGCCCCTGGAGCGAAAGACAACGCTTCCGGTGATCCAGGACCAGCCCAGAGGACCTGCCCTTCCTTAGGAGCGTGCCACACGGCCTCGACACCCCTATGCGCTTTCGCGCCTCCCGAAGCGCGACCCAAAGGCCCCGGCACTTCAATGCGCTTTCGCGCCCTCCTCCCTGGTTTTGGTCCGCGGGGGTCCGAGGACCCCTACCGCCCGCGTCTCGCTAGTAACGCAGGCGGCACTCCCCTATCCGCCACCCGGGGGACGCGCCCAGGTAGAAGACCAGGAACTCCTCCCAGACCTAGGTCTGGGGCCTGGGCGCCAGAACCTAACCTAACCTAACCTAACCTTTTTTTTTTTTTTTTTTTAACGTGTGGAAAATCCTTCATGGACACCCTCCGGTTGGGGGGGCTCGGAGGGGAGTCAGACTCTTACTGAACAAAAACCACACGTGTGTTCCGCCTATGCGCTTGTGGCGAGATCGCGAGGACACGAAGCTCTTTCGCGATCCCGCCGGCGCCTGCCCAGACTAGGGCCCGTCGTCGTCGCCGCAAAAGCGACAGCGACCCGAGAGAGGATCCCTTGAACACATAAGATCGCCTCTCTCCGTCCTCCTCGGGATCGTGCGATGCGGTCGATAGATCCCCCGACCTATCGCCCGCTGATCCAAACTACGGGGGCGGCGGCTGCAGGTTGGCCAGGTAGGCCCTGCGCCGCCGACCGCGTCTACCGCGACGAGACGGAAGCGAGTTCGGATCCCGTTCCCGCTCCCGCTCCGCCGCCTCCTTCCGCAGCATCACGGCGCTGCAGAAGGAGGAGACGGCGCTCCAGTTCTCCTCGCTGCCGACCATGGCCGAGACCACGGCCGGCAGCGAGAGATCCGCTCCGATGGCCGCCGACAGGGCGGCGCGCTCCTCGCACCACGCCGGGCAGACCGCGCGCGTGTGCTCCGCCGTGTCCTCGGCGCCGGCGTCGCAATGGTGACATTCCGACGTCGGCTCCCGCCCCAGTGCTCGGCACAGATAGTGACCGAAGCAGCCGTGCCCGGTCAGCATCTGCGCCAAGTGGAACGACATCGCACCGTGTCGCCTATCGACCCAGCCGCGCAGAACGGGCCGAATCGCCGCCACCAGCCCCCGACTCGTAATTACGTTCGGGTCCTCGAGATTCTCCGACCACTTCCGGAAGAGGCCGTCGCGAGCTTCTCTCCTCCATCGCACGACCTCTTGCGGACGAGGCGGTTCCTCCCTCAGGCGCGCTTCCGTCACGCGCCAGAAGACCGACGCGAGAGCTTCGGCCTCCAGTTCCCACGGGGGGCTGCCGGCGAGGAGACACGATGCGGTGTAGGACACCGTGCGGTACGCCCTCGCAGCCCGCAGCGCGATAGCGCGGTGCGGCCTGCGAATCAGCGACACGTTCCGCGCGCAGAGAGCGCCCGCCCAAATCGGAGCGCCATACAACGCCATCGAACGCACGACGCCCACGAAGAGGCGTCTGCATTTGTCGGCGGGCCCTTCTAGGTTGGGCAGTAGACTCCCGAGCGCTCCGGCGGCGGCCAGAAGCTTCGGGGTCAGCCGCCGGAAGTGTTCGTCGAACTTCCAGCGACCGTCGAGAACGATGCCCAGGTACTTCATCGTCGACCCGACGGCGATCGAAGTACCCCCGACGAACCTAACCTAACCTAACCTTTTTTTTTTTTTTTTTTAACGTGGGGAAAATCCGTCATGGACACCCTCCGGTAGGGGGGGCTCGGAGGGGATTCAGACTCTTACTGAATAAAAACCGCCACGTGTGTTCTACCGTGCGCCTATGTGGCGGGATCACAAGGACGCTTGTCAGCTCATTCGCAACCCCGCCGGCGCTTGCCCTTTCGGGCCCACCGCGGTGCAAGCACCTCGGAGGACGCACTCGAACACGAAGCGCGCCCTCCCCTCCTCGGGGGGACCGTGCAAGTCGGACGACGAATCCCCCGACCCATCGCCCGCGTGGCCCCCCCCGCGGGCAGGGGGACACCCCCCGCCCGCACTGCGCCTGTGGGTACAATCCCGCGCCGCCCCGGCGCCCCAGGCCTAGCCCGGCGTCTCGGCTACGCCAGGCACCTAGCCCGGGGCGGACAATGTCAGCCCGACGAAGCCGACAAAGGCCAGGGTGGCCGCAGTCAAGGCCCTCCAGCCGACCGCAGCCTCGGCGCGAGAGAGCGCCCCCGCACGCCTTAGGGCGGGCGAGCGATCCCGCCCACCCCACTCCCCGCACCGCGTCGCAGTGCCATACCCTCACCGACGGCAACCTACGTGCCACCCCGCACCGCGCACGACCTCTGAACCGAAAGACGGGCTTTCCGGGCCCCCTTCTCGGAGCGAGGAACGAGTCGGCAAGACCGTCAGTCCGCAAGACCCGCCCCCGGTGATCCAAGTCCGAGACCCGTCCCGTCCCGGGCCGAAAGACGAGCCGCAGACCCCCATAAGTCCACAAACCCGCCCCCGGTGATCCGGGACCGAGACCCGACCCCGGCCCCGGAGTTAATCCAGGACCGAGACCCGCCCCTGGAGCGGAAGACAACGTTTCCGGTGATCCAGGACCAGCCCAGAGGACCTTCCCTTCCTTAGGAGCGTGCCCAACGGCCTCGACACCCCTATGCGCTTTCGCGCCTCCCGGAGCGCGACCCAAAGGCCCCGGCACTCCAAACGCGCCTACGCACGTCCTCCCCGACAGATAGATTAGAGATAGATTCGACAGGGCTGCGCGCCGAAGCGCGAAGGGATTCTCCATTGCCTGAGGCGCCGGTACCCTCCTGGGTTAATAATGTTTTAATGCACGTATCCATGTTTAAGGGATGACACAGTAAGACCGAACCTCCCGTCGGCCACGCATCCCTTCGCGCTGTGTCGCCGCTTAGGATTCGGGGTAATTTTTATAGAGGTCTTCTTCCTCTAGATCCGGCCGGTTAAGGCAAGACCCCTCGGTCCCGCACGAAGCCGCGAGACATGACCACGACACCTCGCACGGGGTTACGAGCTTATGAGGCGTAGAGCGGACGGGAAACCCGCCCACTCTACCCGACGGCGGGGTCACCGCCGCCGAGGTCGCCCGTCCACTAGGAGCAGGGCGGAAAATCCCCACCCCACTTCTCCGCGCCTTCGCAGCGCCACACTCACCAAATCACCAAGGGGGGCGAGCGATGATGATAAAATAAATAAATAAAAATAATAAATAAATAAATAAATAAATAAATAAATAAATAACGCCCTCTAGTGCCAGGGGGACCGCCAAGGTCCACATCCCGAACCTTTTTTTTTTTTTTTTTTTTTTTTTTTTTTACGCTGGAAAATGCATTTACGCACCCCCGCCACACGAAGGCGACGGAAGTCTGAGACTCCCGGCGGAAAGTGCAATGCCGGACTACTCAGTAAAAACCAGCGGTGCCCTCGTCGTCCTAGTGGGGCGCCACGGTACCACTAATAAGTATTGTCCGTGACGCCCCGGACGGTGGGCCAGCCTGCGGGTGCAGGACAGGCCGCCTCCGATTGTAGAGCGCTCCCAGGCACCGAGAGCGCTCCCACGTCTCGCGCGTGCGGTCTCAAGCCAGCCGAAGGTCTTACTGTCCCTCCAGCCGGCTACCCCACGCAGGGGACGCTCAACCAGACCAGTCTACCGTCTGCAGAATGGGGACACATGTCCAGGAGCGTCCCCTCTCCAAGCCAGGCAGGCCTGACCTCCAACGCCGGAAAATAGCGTTGGGGGCCAGGACCGCCCGTCCTCCAACGCCGGATCGCACCGAGCAACCGAGCAAGCTCCAGGGAGCCCAGCGCGACCCCGCAACTACCCCACGGGTCCGCCGGACTGCACTGATAACCGAGCTAAAAGCTCCAGGGAGCCAGCACAGCCCGGCCCTCACGCATCCGGTCTGCCGGATTGCATCAGCAACCGAGCAAAGCTCCAGGGAGCCAGCACAACCCGGCCAGCACACCGCGCCCCTGCGCTACAGGACGGGCGAGCCAGGCCCCCCGGACCCACCCGTCCTGCCCCTCCCGGCTAGGCGAAAGCCTCACCTCCAACGCCGGATCGCACCGAACAACCGAGCAAGCTCCAGGGAGCCCAGCGCGACCCGGCAACTACCCCACGGGTCCGCCGAACTGCACCGACAACCGAGCCAAAGCTCCAGGGAGCCAGCACAGCCCGGCCCTCACGCATCCGGTCTGCCAGATTGCACCAGCAACCGAGCAAAGCTCCAGGGAGCCAGTACAACCCAGCCAGCACACCGCACACCGCGCCTTAGCGCTACAGGGCGGGCGAGCCCACGGCTAACCCGACCGCCCCGTCCACCGTGTGGGGGAAGGAAAAAACCCGCCCCCACGTCTCCGCGCCGTCTCAGCGCCACGCACACCTCCGCGCCTCCGCGCCAACACACCCGCGCTCACAGTACCAGAACGGCACCCGAGTGCCGCTCTGGTCCCGGTAGCGCCTCGTCTGGTTTTGGTCCGCGGGGGTCCGAAGACCCCTACCGCCCGCAGTCGTGAAACCGCAGGCGGCACTCCCCTATCCGCCACCGGGGGACGCGCCCAGTAGAAGTCCAGCAACTCCTCCCCTTGGAGCCCAGGTCCCAGACCTAAGTCTGGGGCCTGGGCTCCAAAGGCCTGGGAAAGGCCCGGGAACCTAACCTTTTTTTTTTTTTTTTTTTTTTTTTTTTTTTTTTTTTTTTTTTACGCTGGAAAATGCATTTACGCACCCCCGTCACCCGAAGGCGACGGAAGTCTGAGACTCCCGGCGGGGAGTGCAATGCCGGACTACTCAGTAAAAACCAGCGGTGCCCTCGTCGTCCTGGTGGGGCGCCACGGGACCACTAAAAGTATTCGCCATGACGCCCCGGACGGTGGGCCTGCCTGCGGGTGCAGGGCAGGCCGCCTCCGATTGTAGAGCGCTCCCGGGCACCGAGAGCGCTCCCACATCGTCGCAGGGGGAAGAGGGGCACGCGGAGCGCCCCCGCGCCGAGCCCGATGCAGAGGACGGAGGGCCGCGCCGCCACGCCTCCCCCCCCCGCACCACACCCGCCGCGAAAGCACCCCGCGCGCCCCCCTCCCACCCGCGACTTGCGGGAAGGAGAGGGGCGCGCGGAGCGCCCCCGCGCCAAGCACGATGCGGAGGGAGGGGGAGCGACCCAGCGACGCCTCCCCCCCCACACCGCACCCGCCGCGAGGGCGCCCCACGCGCCCCCCTCCCCCCCGCGACTTGCGAGGAGGAGAGGGGCGCCGGCTGCGCCCCCGCGTCAAGCACGATGCGGAGGGTGGAGGAGCGCGTAGCGACGCCTCCTCCGTCCCGCCGGTCGCCTCCTTCGTAGCGCGTCGGCGTGAGCGTCGGCTTCGCGCTCACGCTCCGCAGCCTCCTTCAGCGAAATAACTTCTTCGCAGAAGGAGGCCACGGCCGACCAGGACCTCGCGCTGCCGAGCATGGAGCGGACCACGCTCGACAGCGCGAGGTCTCCGCCGATGACCGCCACGAGGGCCCTCCGCTGAGGGTCCCAGGCGGTGCACTCTTCTAGCGTGTGGCGCGCCGTGTCAATCGGAGCACCACACTCGTGACAGGCAGGGGTGGCTTCCCTCCTCGCGATCTGGTGCAGGTACTTACCAAAGCAACCATGCCCGGTAAGCACCTGCGTCAGGCGGAAGGTCAGCACCCCGTGCCGCCTTTGGACCCAGCGACTTAAATGTGGACGTATCGCGTCCACCGTCACCGTGCCCGCCGCCGGAGACCCCAGGCTCTCCTCCCACTTGATCATCAGGGCCCTCTGAGCTTGAGCCCTGATGTCCATCGCTCGGTCCGTACTACGGACCTGCCCTTCTCCAGCTCTGAGGCTCGACTTTGCCGCGTACACTCTCGCGAGCATCTCCGCCTGGAGTTCCCAGGGCGGATCGCCCGCGAGAAGCGTGGCCGCCGTCCACGACACCGTACGGTATCCCCGTATCGCTCTCACCGCTATGGCCCTCTGGGGTCTCCGCAGGAGGGCCTTGTTGTCGCGAGACGCGAGAGCGTCGGCGAACACGGGGGCACCGTACAGTGCCATGCTGCGAACTATGCCGACGTATAGACGTCGGCATGGCGAGTCCGGGCCGCCTACGTTGGGCAGAAGTCTGCCCAGCGCGGCGGCGGCTTTCTCGAGCCTCGGAGCGAGCTCTCTAAAGTGCGGACCGAAGCTCCACCGGCCGTCCAGGGTTAGGCCGAGATATTTCATCTGGGCCTTGACGGCGATCTCCACCCCCTGGACGACCACACGCGCACCTCGGGGGGGGCCTCTTCGTGGGCCGTGGAAGAGGAGGGCCTCCGTCTTCCGGGAACCTAACCTAACCTAACCTAACCTAACCTAACCTAACCTTTTTTTTTTTTTTTTTTTTTTTACGTGTGGAAAATCCTTCATGGACACCCTCCGGTTGGGGGGGCTCGGAGGGGAGTCAGACTCTTACTGAACAAAAACCACACGTGTGTTCCGCCTATGCGCTTGTGGCGAGATCGCGAAGACACAAAGCTCTTTCGCGATCCCACCGGCGCCTGCCCAGACTAGGGCCCGTCGTCGTCGCCGCAAAAGCGACAGCGACCCGCCCACTCTACCCGACGGCGGGGTCACCGCCGCCGAGGTCGCCCGTCCACTAGGAGCAGGGGGGAAAATCCCCACCCCACTTCTCCGCGCCTTCGCAGCGCCACACTCACCAAATCACCAAGGGGGGCGAGCGATGATGATAAAATAAATAAATAAAAATAATAAATAAATAAATAAATAAATAAATAAATAAATAACGCTCACCCCGCCCTCTAGTGCCAGGGGGACCGCCAAGGTCCACATCCCACTCCGCGCCCTCTCTTCCGGCGCCGCGTGAAAGGCTAGGCCATTCCACGCGAACTCCGCGCTCCCTCGTGGCGCAATGTGCGATCACAGGACCACTCCAGTACAAGACCAGAGCGGGACCCGGACGCCTCGCCTGGTGTTGGTCCGCGGGGGTCTGTAGACCCCTACCGCCTGCAGTCATTCGACTGCGGCAGCACTCCCCTATCCGCCAAACGGGGGACGCGCCCAGGTAGAAGTCCAGGAACTCCTCCCCTTGGAGCCTAGGTCCCAGACGTAAGTCTGGGGCCCAGGCTCCAAAGGCCCGGGAACCTAACCTAACCTAACCTTTTTTTTTTTTTTTTTTTTTACGCTGGAAAATGCATTTACGCACCCCCGCCACCCGAAGGCGACGGAAGTCTGAGACTCCCGGCGGAAAGTGCAATGCCGGACTACTCAGTAAAAACCAGCGGTGCCCTCGTCGTCCTGGTGGGGCGCCACGGGACCACTAAAAGTATTCGCCATGACGCCCCGGACGGTGGGCCTGCCTGCGGGTGCAGGGCAGGCCGCCTCCGGTTGTAGAGCGCTCCCGGGCACCGAGAGCGCTCCCTCATCGCCGCAGGGAGAAGAGGGGCACGCGGAGCGCCCCCGCGCCGAGCCCGATGCAGAGGACGGAGGAGCACGCCGCCACGCCTCCCCCCCCCCGCACCACACCCGCCGCGGAAGCACCCCGCGCGCCCCCCTCCCACCCGCGACTTGCGGGAAGGAGAGGGGTCCGCGGAGCGCCCCCACGCCAAGCACGATGCGGAGGGAGGGGGAGCGACCCAGCGACGCCTCCCCCCCCACACCGCGCCCGCCACGAGGGCGCCCCACGCGCCCCCCTCCCCCCCGCGACTTGCGAGGAGGAGAGGGGCGCCGGCCGCGCCCCCGCGTCAAGCACGATGCGGAGGGTGGAGGAGCGCGTAGCGACGCCTCCTCCGTCCCGCCGGTCGCCTCCTTCGTAGCGCGTCGGCGTGAGCGTCGGCTTCGCGCTCACGCTCCGCAGCCTCCTTCAGCGAAATAACTTCTTCGCAGAAGGAGGCCACGGCCGACCAGGACCTCGCGCTGCCGAGCATGGAGCGGACCACGGTCGACAGCGCGAGGTCTCCGCCGATGACCGCCACGAGGGCCCTCCGCTGAGGGTCCCAGGCAGCGCACTCTTCTAGCGTGTGGCGCGCCGTGTCAATCGGAGCACCACACTCGTGACAGGCAGGGGTGGCTTCCCTCCTCGCGATCTGGTGCAGGTACTTACCAAAGCAACCATGCCCGGTAAGCACCTGCGTCAGGCGGAAGGTCAGCACCCCGTGCCGCCTTTGGACCCAGCGACTTAAATGTGGACGTATCGCGTCCACCGTCACCGTGCCCGCCGCCGGAGACCCCAGGCTCTCCTCCCACTTGATCATCAGGGCCCTCTTAGCTTGAGCCCTGATGTCCATCGCTCGGTCCATACTACGGACCTGCCCTTCTCCAGCTCTGAGGCTCGACTTTGCCGCGTACACTCTCGCGAGCATCTCCGCCTGGAGTTCCCAGGGCGGATCGCCCGCGAGGAGCGTGGCCGCCGTCCACGACACCGTACGGTATCCCCGTATCGCTCTCACCGCTATGGCCCTCTGGGGTCTTTGAGGTTCCCGGATTTCCGGGCAACCTCTAGTATTACGGCGAGTCCCTCGCCCGCGCGCGCCCTGAGTTCCTGCGCGTTGAGCGCAACAACGTCGTCTACGATCGACGAGCCGACGTCGGACTCGTTGTCGATGAGTATGTTTACGGGTTCCGGCCGGACAGGTGCTGGCTTGAGGAACTTTTCGCGGGAAGGACCCGCCGTGGTTCCTCTCGCCTTTCCCCTTCTCGCCGTGTTAATTTTAGCGAGGCCCGCGCCCTCGGCCTCCGTGTCCGAACCGTCACGCCCAGACGCGAAGGTCGAGGATGAGGGCCGCTTCCGCCGTCTCGTTGGCAGAGATTCCCGGTCCGAGGACCCCAAAGCCGTCTCCATATCGGTTCCGCTTTCGTCTGCGCCTAGAGCCGCAAAGCGGTTTCCTGTTTTCCCTTTCGCGAGGAATCTCCCCTTGCGATCTCGCGAGGGTAGACCAGCCCTCGGGCGCGAGGGCTCGTTAGAGCCGCCGCTCCGAAGACTGTTATCGGAGTCCGTGTTCTTAGCCATAGTCGTGTCACCGCCCTTCTCGGGCACTACGTCAACGCCCATATGGGGCGAATCACAGTAACAAAGGGTGCCCTCCCCAGAATCGAACGGGCAGCGTGCATCCGAAGATGCACGGAGGGATTCTCCTTTGCCGGAGGCGCAGGTACCCTCCTGGGGTAATTTCGTTTTAGTCTTTGTTTCCATGATTAATAGGGCTATTTCACAGCTTAGATTTTTAATCGGGGTTTACTCCCCTAGGCCGCGCGGCTGACAAGCCGCTAAAGGTGCGCCCACACCTACTGGTTTTGGTCCGCGGGAGTCCGAAAACCCCTACCACCCGCTCAGTGCGAGTGGCGTACCCCTATCCGCCACCGTGGGGACGCGCCCAGTAGAAGTCCAGCAACTCCTCCCCTTGGAGCCTAGGTCCCAGACTTAAGTCCGAGACCCAGGCCCCAAAGGCCTGGGAACCTTTTTTTTTTTTTTTTTTTTTTTTTTTTTTTTTTTTTTTTTTTTTTTTTTTTTTACGCTGGAAAATGCATTTACGCACCCCCGCCACCCGAAGGCGACGGAAGTCTGAGACTCCCGGCGGAGAGTGCAATGCCGGACTACTCAGTAAAAACCAGCGGTGCCCTCGTCGTCCTGGTGGGGCGCCACGGGACCACTTAAAAGTATTCGCCATGACGCCCCGGACGGTGGGCCAGCCTGCGGGTGCAGGACAGGCCGCCTCCGATTGTAGAGCGCTCCCAGGCACCGAGAGCGCTCCCACGTCTCGCGCGTGCGGTCTCAAGCCGGCCGAAGGTCTTACTGTCCCTCCGGCCGGCCACCCCCACGCAGGGGACGCTCAACCAGACCAGTCTACCGTCTGCAGAATGGGGACACATGTCCAGGAGCGTCCCCTCTCCAAGCCAGGCAGGCCTGACCTCCAACGCCGGAAAATAGCGTTGGGGGCCAGGACCGCCCGTCCTCCAACGCCGGATCGCACCGAGCAACCGAGCAAGCTCCAGGGAGCCCAGCGCGACCCCGCAACTACCCCACGGGTCCGCCGGACTGCACTGATAACCGAGCTAAAAGCTCCAGGGAGCCAGCACAGCCCGGCCCTCACGCATCCGGTCTGCCGGATTGCACCAGCAACCGAGCAAAGCTCCAGGGAGCCAGCACAACCCGGCCAGCACACCGCGCCCCTGCGCTACAGGACGGGCGAGCCAGGCCCCCCGGACCCACCCGTCCTGCCCCTCCCGGCTAGGCGAAAGCCTCACCTCCAACGCCGGATCGCACCGAACAACCGAGCAAGCTCCAGGGAGCCCAGCGCGACCCGGCAACTACCCCACGGGTCCGCCGAACTGCACCGACAACCGAGCCAAAGCTCCAGGGAGCCAGCACAGCCCGGCCCTCACGCATCCGGTCTGCCGGATTGCACCAGCAACCGAGCAAAGCTCCAGGGAGCCAGTACAACCCAGCCAGCACACCGCACACCGCGCCTTAGCGCTACAGGGCGGGCGAGCCCACGGCTAACCCGCCCGCCCCGTCCACCGTGTGGGGGAAGGAAAAACCCGCCCCCACGTCTCCGCGCCGTCTCAGCGCCACGCACACCTCCGCGCCTCCGCGCCAACACACCCGCGCTCACAGGACCAGAACGGCACCCGAGTGCCGCTCTGGTCCCGGTAGCGCCTCGTCTGGTTTTGGTCCGCGGGGGTCCGAAGACCCCTACCGCCCGCAGTCGTGAAACCGCAGGCGGCTTCCCCTATCCGCCACCCGGGGGACGCGCCCAGTAGAAGTCCAGCAACTCCTCCCCTTGGAGCCCAGGTCCCAGACCTAAGTCTGGGGCCTGGGCTCCAAAGGCCTGGGGCTAACACACGATTGTCGAATGAAAATCAATTCATCGAACGTATCGCACGTAACTCTCGACGAAGCGCCTCGCGACGTAGCGAAGCGCCTCGCGAGACGTCACACCGTAGAGACGATCGCGAAAGGCCTGGGAACCTAACCTAACCTAACCTAACCTAACCTAACCTAACCTAACCTAACCTAACCTTTTTTTTTTTTTTTTTTTTTTACGTGTGGAAAATCCTTCATGGACACCCTCCGGTTGGGGGGGCTCGGAGGGGAGTCAGACTCTTACTGAACAAAAACCACACGTGTGTTCCGCCTATGCGCTTGTGGCGAGATCGCGAGGACACAAAGCTCTTTCGCGATCCCACCGGCGCCTGCCCAGACTAGGGCCCGTCGTCGTCGCCGCAAAAGCGACAGCGACCCGAGAGAGGATCCCTTGAACACATAAGATCGCCTCTCTCCGTCCTCCTCGGGATCGTGCGATGCGGTCGATAGATCCCCCGACCTATCGCCCGCTGATCCAAACTACGGGGACGGCGGCTGCAGGTTGGCCAGGTAGGCCCTGCGCCGCCGACCGCGTCTACCGCGACGAGACGGAAGCGAGTTCGGATCCCGTTCCCGCTCCCGCTCCGCCGCCTCCTTCCGCAGCATCACGGCGCTGCAGAAGGAGGAGACGGCGCTCCAGTTCTCCTCGCTGCCGACCATGGCCGAGACCACGGCCGGCAGCGAGAGATCCGCTCCGATGGCCGCCGACAGGGCGGCGCGCTCTTCGCACCACGCCGGGCAGACCGCGCGCGTGTGCTCCGCCGTGTCCTCGGCGCCGGCGTTGCAATGATGACATTCCGACGTCGGCTCCCGCCCCAGCGCTCGGCACAGATAGCGACCGAAGCAGCCGTGCCCGGTCAGCATCTGCGCCAAGTGGAACGACATCGCACCGTGTCGCCTATCGACCCAGCCGCGCAGAACGGGCCGAATCGCCGCCACCAGCCCCCGACTCGTAATTACGTTCGGGTCCTCGAGATTCTCCGACCACTTCCGGAAGAGGCCATCGCGAGCTTCTCTCCTCCATCGCACGACCTCTTGCGGACGAGGCGGTTCCTCCCTCAGGCGCGCTTCCGTCACGCGCCAGAAGACCGACGCGAGAGCTTCGGCCTCCAGTTCCCACGGGGGGCTGCCGGCGAGGAGACACGATGCGGTGTAGGACACCGTGCGGTACGCCCTCGCAGCCCGCAGCGCGATAGCGCGGTGCGGCCTGCGAATCAGCGACACGTTCCGCGCGCAGAGAGCGCCCGCCCAAATCGGAGCGCCATACAACGCCATCGAACGCACGACGCCCACGAAGAGGCGTCTGCATTTGTCGGCGGGCCCTTCTAGGTTGGGCAGTAGACTCCCGAGCGCTCCGGCGGCGGCCAGAAGCTTCGGGGTCAGCCGCCGGAAGTGTTCGTCGAACTTCCAGCGACCGTCGAGAACGATGCCCAGGTACTTCATCGTCGACCCGACGGCGATCGAAGTACCCCCGACGACTATCGACGTCCCGGGCGGAGGAGCGGCCCTCGGCCCGTGAAAGGCCAGGACCTCCGTCTTCTGCAAGGCGACCTCCAGCCCGAGAGCCCGAATCCTGGCCACCACCTGCGCGACGCCGGCCGTGGCGAGGAGGCCCGCCTCGCGGTGCCCGCCGGCGCGAACGGTGACGAGAGTGTCGTCTGCGTAGCAGATGACCGACACTCCCGGCAACGTAGCACCGCGGAGCACCCAGTCGTAGCCGATGTTCCACAGGAGCGGTCCGAGGACCGAACCCTGCGGAACGCCGCACGACATGGACCGCCTCGACAGACCGCCGCCGCCTATCGGGAACTCTACCGCCCTTCCCGCAAAGTAAGCTCCGATGAGCCTACGCAAGTAGCGCGGGATACCGTGGTATCCCATCGCCACCCTCACCGTCTCCCAGGGCAGAGAGTTGAACGCGTTGGTCACGTCCAGCGAGACCGCCCACAACACTCCACCCCGGGAGACCGCCGACTCGGCGAGGTCCCTGAGGTGAGCGATGGCCGCGACGGTCGACCGGCCCCGACGAAATCCATACTGCGCCTCGTGCAATCCCGGGTTCATCGACTCGAGAATTCGAGTCGCCAGGACGCGCTCGAACACCTTACTGATCTCGTCGAGGAGCACGATCGGTCGATAGGCCGAAGGCTGTTCGGCCGACCGTCCGTCCTTCTTCAGCAGGACGAGCCTGCCCGTCTTCCACACCTGGGGAAACCGGCCCTGCTCCAGGCACCTGTCGAACAGGGCCCGAATTCTGCCACCCATGCTACCCGTCGCGAGGCTCAGCACCTTTCCCGGCACGCCGTCCGGGCCCGGGGCGGTGCGCTTAGATTTGAGCCTCGCGACGGCCGCACCGAGCTCCGCCTCGGTCACAGGGGGGATCCCGCTCTCCGCGAGACGCGGCTCCGCGACGCCCATAGCCGGTGGGCTCCACTCGTTCCTATGAGGGAAGAGGGACTCGACTACGCGCTGCAAGATTTGCGGCTGCAGACTCGTGGTCAGAGGGGGTGCCCACGGACGGAGCTTCTTCCGCACCGCCCGGTACGGCCTGCCCCACGGGTCTCTGTCCAGAGTTCGCAGCCACTCGTCCCAGCACGATTCCTTAGCGCGTGCAATGCCCGCCTGCAGCGTTTTGCAGGCGGACCGGTAGAAGTCGTACAGGCCGTCCTCTGCGGCCTGGTCCCTTCTTCGCCTCCGCCTGTAGTTGGTGAATCGGCGGCGCGATCTCACGCAGGCTTCGCGCAAGTCGCGGAGCTCCGGACGCCACCAGTACAAGTGCCGCCTCGGCGGGAACGGCTTCGCCCTCGGCATCGCCGCGTCGCAGATCCGCGCTAGCGATTCGCGGATGCCCTCTGCTTCCTCGTCGACGGAAAGGGCCGGTTCCGAAGGTCGGCGGATCCATTCCTCCACTATCGCAGCCTCCACGGCGATCTCCGCATCCATCCGACTCAGCACCCAGCGCGGGCCGGTGCCGATCGGGACGCTCGAGTCGGACGCGTTCGAACGCGACGAGGAGACGTCGAACCGAATGTACCGGTGGTCGGAGAGGGTCTCGACGTCGGTCAAGACTCTCCAACCCCGGACGCGGTTGTGGAGGTTTCGGGACGCGAAAGTCACGTCCACAATGGACCCACCGCTCCTTCGCACGCAGGTGTTCCTCGTGCCCCGGTTCAGCAACGTGAGGCCCGTTGCCACCGCCCATTCCTCCATGATCGCGCCCCTCGCGTCAGTCGCCGGAGCCCCCCAGGTCACCGACCTGGCGTTGAAGTCGCCGGCGACCAGAACGGCACGGTGCGGCCGCCGAGCGATCGACGCCCCGATCTCCGCGAGCATTGCCTCGAAGTCGGCGAGACTCCGGCTCGGGGGAGCGTACACGCCGATGACGGCCACTCCGTCCATCGTACCGAGTGCGTATCCGCTCCCCCTCCGGACGTCCACGAAGCCCGCAGAGGCCGGAGCGATCACCGCGACCGACCCGTCCAGGTCGCCCAGCCAATCGCCGCGATCGGGGACCGCGTAGGGCTCCGCCACTATCGCAATCTTAATGCCCCACTGTGCCATGCTCTCGATCAGCAGATCTTGAGCTCTGGCACAGTGGTTCAGATTGGCCTGCAAGAACTTAATGGACGCCATTAATTATCGGCGTCCATTAAATCCTCCACTGGCTTAGCAGCCGGCGCGTCGACGATGGTAGCCTTTACGGGCCTGTCTTTGCGCCTGCCACTCTTGTTGGTCTTTTTCTTTCCCTTGTTGTAGTCGGGGCACCGCCTGTCGCCAATTCTGTGGTTGGCGGGCCGGTCGGCCGCCGCACATATGGCGCACTTCGGCTCGGCTTTGCACTC
Source organism: Melitaea cinxia (assembly GCF_905220565.1). Lineage (NCBI taxonomy): Eukaryota > Metazoa > Arthropoda > Insecta > Lepidoptera > Nymphalidae > Melitaea > Melitaea cinxia. Next base: position 77,201 of record NC_059411.1, read on the forward strand.
GCGAAGTCTGTGGCCCGACTCGCCACAGCGGTAGCAGGCACCGCTGCGGTCCACTTCGCGAGTGCACTTCGCGCCGACGTGCCCCGTCTCCTGGCACCGGAAGCACCTCAGCGGCCTCGGTTCGAGCAGCCGGACCCTCGCCGTGGTCCACCCGACGCGCAATCGTCCTTCACGGGCGACTTTTCGCGCCGCGACCACCGGGCAGCTCACCCAGAGCGAGCCGTTGGGGGCGAGGGAGCCAGCCTTCACGTCGTCCGGCTGACACCCACCCTCCGCGGCCAGTGCTCGGGTGACCTCCTCGGCGGTGACGGAGTCGTCGAGCCCCATGACCCGCAGCTCGACCCTCTTCGAAGGCCGCTGCACTCTGACGTCTTCCGTGCCGAGGACTTCCCGCAATTTCGAGGCGAGAAGGTCGGCTTTCTCGCCTTTCTCCGCTCCAGGGACCTCGATGATCCGGGAGCCCGTCGCGCCCGTTCGGATCTTGAGCGTTTGGATTCCCAGACCATTGAGGTCTATCCTGCTGCGGGCCTCCTTGATTACAGAGGCGTACGTGACGCCTCTGTCCTTCGCCTCCGGCTGCAGCGTTATCGAAACCGCCGCCGAAGACGGCGCCCGCAACTTCTTTTTCGGCTTCGCTTCTTTCGAAGCAGCCGTAGCCGCAGCCTTGCCTGGCTTCCCGGCCTTCCGTCCGAGGACGGTAGACCAGGTCTCCCGCGCGGCAGGAGTCGCGGGCGCCGGTTTCGCAGCAGGTTTCGGCGCTGCCGCCGGAGTCTCGACCGCGTTCGCGGTCTTACCCTTCTTTTTCTTTCTCTCCCGTCCGTTTGGCTTCCCCCTCTTCGGAGCCGGATTCGCTGGCGGGGTCAACGTCGTGACCGCCGCCTGGTCGGACGGCTCGGAAGCTGGGGCCAGAGCGACACGCTGCGCTTTGGCCGGTAAGAGCCGGTCGCTCAACGCCTCGATCTTGGCGTCGATCGAGGCGTTGAGCATGTCGCTCAGTTTGGACGCGAGAGAGCGTTCACGTTCGTCCCAGTCGTCGGGACGCAGAGATTTATGCGCCGCAGTCTGCGACAGCATGAATCTCTCCATTTTCTCTTCCAGAGCGTTAAATTTCGCCCTCCATTCCTCCTTCTCCTTTCGGAGTTCGGCGACCAACGCCCTGAGGTGGACGACCTCGTCAGTCGCGTTGCGATTGGCGAGTTCCTCCACCACCTCCTTCATACCTTTGCGCACTTGTTTAAGGGCCTTGATATAAGTGCCCTTGAGGTTTCTCGAGCTTCCGGTCACCTTTTGCAGAAGCTCAAGGTAACCTTCCGCTCGAGAAAGCGCGTCTCCACATCTTCCGGTGTCGTCGCTGAGCGACATGTCCGACTGACGCGAGCTTGTCCTGGATTGGACCGCCCGCGCCATATCGGCCAACTCGCTCTCCGCCTGGATTTGACGTTCCCGCTCCTTTTCATCGTTAAGGCGACGTTTGGCTTCAGCCAGTCCGACGTATTGGCCGGTTGTGGCCGGTCGACCTCGGCCTCTGCCAGGCGTCGCCCTTTTCCTCTCATTTTCCTCCTCCGAGGAGCCCGGAGACAGGATTCTTTTTCGAAACTGAGGCTTTCGGCGGCGGGAAGATCCCAACGACATGTTGTCGTCGGAATCTGATCCCGCCCCCCAAAACCTCCCGTCGACCGAGGAGAGAGAGCCGACGCTGTCCACACGCGTGAGGACAACTCGCGGCTGTCTCGCCCCGCCAGTAACTCCGCCCTTCTCGGGCCCAACGTCTTCACCGCCCTTCTCGGGCACTACGTCCACTCCGCCCTTCTCGGGCACTACCTCAACTCCGCCCTTCTCGGGCCTCTCGTCGGAACCGGAAAGCTCCGAAACACAAACACGTGATTTGCCCATCCCAGATTCGACAGGGCTGCGCGCCGAAGCGCGAAGGGATTCTCCATTGCCTGAGGCGCCGGTACCCTCCTGGGTTAATAATGTTTTAATGCACGTATCCATGTTTAAGGGGGTGACACAGTTAGACCGAACCTCCCGTCGGCCACGCATCCCTTCGCGCTGTGTCGCCGCTTAGGATTCGGGGTAATTTTTATAGAGGTCTTCTTCCTCTAGATCCGGCCGGTTAAGGCAAGACCCCTCGGTCCCACGCGAAGCCGCGAGACATGACCACGACACCTCGCACGGGGTTACGAGCTTATGAGGCGTAGAGCGGTCGGGAAACCCGCCCACTCTACCCGACGGCGGGGTCACCGCCGCCGAGGTCGCCCGTCCACTGGGAGCAGGGGGGAAAATCCCCACCCCGCTTCTCCGCGCCTTCGCAGCGCCACACTCACCAAATCACCAAGGGGGGCGAGCGATGATGATAAAATAAATAAATAAAAATAATAAATAAATAAATAAATAACGCTCACCCCGCCCTCTAGTGCCGGGGGGACCGCCAAGGTCCACATCCCACTCCGCGCCCTCTCTTCCGGCGCCGCGTGAAAGGCTAGGCCATTCCACGCAAACTCCGCGCTCCCTCGTGGCGCAATGTGCGATCACAGGACCACTCCAGTACAAGACCAGAGCGGGACCCGGACGCCTCGCCTGGTGTTGGTCCGCGGGGGTCCGTAGACCCCTACCGCCTGCAGTCATTCGACTGCGGCGACACTCCCCTATCCGCCAAACGGGGGACGCGCCCAGGTAGAAGTCCAGGAACTCCTCCCCTTGGAGCCTAGGTCCCAGACCTAAGTCTGGGGCCCAGGCTCCAAAGGCCTGGGAACCTAACCTAACCTAACCTAACCTAACCTAACCTAACCAGTCTGCAGCGAACGCTCGCCCCGTGAGCATCGTTTCCGCGTCGCTCCGATCAAAAAATTCCCAATAACCGCGAAACTGTGCTCTAAAAATCTGTGTAATACATCAAAAGTTGCGCGCTGCCGCCAGCTATCCGCTGGTGGTTTTAGAACTCAAATAAGTGAAAAACTCAATTTTTTACAGCTATTTTTGTGTTTTCTCTAATATAAAACAGTCAAAATTTACATAGTGTTCCATTAAAAAATTCATTACTCAGTCAGTTATCAATATTTTTTTAAACTATTAGTATCAGTGCATTCAGGACATCCTCCCCTTCAAATTGATGTGTAACACTTTATAATTCAGTTAAATTTAATACAGGAAAAAAGTGTTACAAACTTAAGTGCGCGACGAAACGCCCTTTTTATAAGTCTTAAGTGCGTACGCCGACGAATCTAAAGCGACGACCCTAAATTTTTTTTCCACCAATAAGTGCTCCAAAGTGATTTCTAACTGTGTGCAAATTTTAAAATTTTTTTGTGCACCTTACCGCACACACCTAGCACCCCCCCTTCTTTACAACCCCCCCCCAAAATTTTTTTTTTTTTTTTTTTTTTTGTTCCGATTTCTTATACCTTACATTTGACGTAGTTTTACCTCACCCTGACACTATCCCCCTTTTCCCGTCATGGCTGCCCCTGCGGGGAAAAAAGATAAAACGAGCAAGAAGCTTCCATACCTGGGCTCCGACGTTCGAAGTGAGGCCAGCTTCCGCACAATTATCGAACAGCTTACTGAGACAATATGTCACGCTGTCCGTGAGGGCAAAAGCGTGACTTCGGTCAACAAGGACCTCATACAGTGCGCCGCCCAGGAGATTCGCGTGGCTTGTGAGACCTACCTCGAAATAAACATAGCTGAACAAGAAAAATACGACCCAACTTTCAACTCACCCACGTGTTACAAGAATGTGGTCACCGATTTGACCCAATTAGTAAAAGACGAGGTCTCCAAGCTGCGCGAAGAGATCAAGGCTGAACACTCTGCGACTTCCAAGAATATAATATCGACATACGCGTCTATCGCTGGGCGTCAAGCCCAGCCCAGGGACCTGCCCGGCCCTACCGCCCGACCTTCCCCGGCAGCCAAAGCCGCCTCTACCACACCTCCGAGCACGAAACCAGCCATCGTTGTCGCCTCTAAAACCCCGGCCTCCTCCCGAGAGGAAACATTTAGAAACTTAAAATCTACAATATCCTTTCGCGAAACTAATTACGCTCCGGCCAAGGTAGCCCCATTATCTAAAAATAAACTCCGCATCGAGTTCGACACGGAGCGCGACCGCGACGACGCCCTGCAACGCATTAAAGCGGCTAACGACGCCAAAGTCTCCGCTGAGGTGGCTAGCCGCCTCAAGCCTATGATTATTTTGAAGGGTGTGTCCTGCGATGTCGCCGTTGAGGAGCTTACGGACATTATTATGCGACAAAATCCCGAGCTTAGCGAATTCGACTCCTCATATATCAAATATAAATTCAAAAGGGATAACAGAAACCCTTTACTCTACAACGCCGTTTTCATAACACACCCTACAGCCTTCCGCACCTTACTGTCCCTCGATCGTGTGCGCGTTGATTATCAGCGCGTACACATCGAAGAATTCAGTCCCTTCTTACAGTGCCACAAGTGCCTGCAGTTCGGGCACACTGCCACCCACTGCAAGTCCTCTTCCACGCGGTGCGCGCACTGCGCGGAAGATGGACATATTCACAAAGAATGCCGACACAACACCTCCGTCTCTGTCGACGGCTCAACTGTCGCAGAGACCGGCACCTACAAATGCTTCAACTGTGTGTCTCATAATATGAAGTTTAATAACAAACACCCTACAGAACACAAAGCCACCTCTACCACTTGCCCTATTGTGCGTTCCATGCGTAACAAGACAAGGCAAAACATAGACTACGGAACTGCTCCGACACCCTCACCGAACAGTGCGGCACGGGCAGCTCCGTAAGTTCTAAATTGTTCGTCTTGTCTTGCATCTCATTCGTACACTTTACACACCACACTCTCTTCCCACGAACTGCAGGTACCTGTTCACACTACTCTTTACCCATATATCGCTCAGACTCCTTTTACATTTATATATATTTCTATCCTTACTCTTACATATATATTATCCATTTAGTTAACATTTATATACATAATTCCTTTACACTCATACAATCATAATAACCACTTTAACTCTATCTTTTACACTCACGCATAACACTCCACATACTTCGCTCAGCTCGGGATTTTTCCTACTCTTACTTACACTTCTCATTATTCTAACGCGGCGACGCTTCAGGACTCACCCACCAGGGCTTCGCGGGAGTGCTCCGAGTCGAACTTGACTGTACTTTTAATCTATTATGTTTTACCTTGTCTTAAGATTAATAACTTATGTTATGATTGTTGTTCTTCATTTTTATTTTTATTTTTATTACCTCTTTTTGATTTTTATTCTACTTTGTCAATACTATATAAGATATATTAATATATAATAGTTTTTAAGATTAATTTTGTTCTTTAAGATTACTTAATATATTATCTATATTATTATATTATAAAAAAAAAAAAAAAAAAAAAAAAAAAAAAAAAAAAAAAAAAAAAAAAAAAAAAAAAAAATACTCTGTAAATCAATAAAAAACATAAATGTATAATCAAAAAAGATCAATATACTCATAAAAAAAAAAAAAAAAAAAAAAAAAAAAATAAAAAAAAACCATATATACTTTACTACCTTAGCTTAAGTTCATTTTGTTTATAATCTCCATCTTTTGTATATCTCATTTTATAATCACTTGTTAATTCATCAATTCATCACTTTGGGCCGGGCGTAAGGGTTACTCGGAATTGTAATATGGCCTTAACCCTTTGCCCACTCAGCCCACTCATCATCATCTCCATCATTCGCGCTGCATGGTCTGTAGGGGATTGAACAATTGTATCAAATCGCAAGTTCTGCCCCCCTGCACCCATGCAGCGCTCCATTTCAAGTCTCCACTGGGGCTACAACTTACATATTTAATTTGTCTATTATCATCGATTTTTATACAATTATCAAGACTATTTCTATTACTGGCCGGAGCGTATTCATCTTACTCACTTATTACTATGTCTCATGTCACTCATCCTCGAAATAAAGAACCCAATTGTTTACCAACTTATTTTAAAAAAAAAAAAAAAAAAAAAAAAAAAAACCTAACCTAACCTAACCTAACCTAACCTAACCTAACCTAACCTTTTTTTTTTTTTTTTAACGTGGGGAAAATCCGTCATGGACACCCTCCGGTAGGGGGGGCTCGGAGGGGATTCAGACTCTTACTGAATAAAAACCGCCACGTGTGTTCTGCCGTACGCCAATGTGGCGGGGTCACAAGGACGCTGTTAGCTCTTTCGCAACCCCGCCGGCGCTTGCCCTTTCGGGCCCACCGCGGTGCAAAGCACCTCGGAGGACGCACTCGAACACGAAGCGCGCCCTCCCCTCCTTGGGGGGACCGTGCAAGTTGGACGACGAATCCCCCGACCCATCGCCCGCGTGGCCCCCCCGGCGGGCAGGGGGACACCCCCCACCCGCATTGCGCCTGTGGGTACAATCCCGCGCCGCCCCGGCACCCCAGGCCTAGCCCGGCGTTGCGGGACACCAGGCACCTAGCCCGGGGCGGACAATGTCAGCCCGACGAAGCCGACAAAGGCCAGGGTGGCCGCAGTCAAGGCCCTCCAGCCGACCGCAGCCTCGGCGCGAGAAAGCGCCCTCGCACGCCTTAGGGCGGGCGAGCGAACCCGCCCACCCCGTCCTCCGCGTGGGGGAAGGAAAGACCGACCCCCACGTCACCGCGCCGTCTCAGCGCCACACACACAGCCGCGCCTCCGCGCCAACACACCCGCGCTCGCGGGACCACCCCAGTACTAGACCAGAGCGGGACCCGGAGCGCATCGTCTGGTTTTGGTCCGCGGGGATCCGAAGACCCCTACCGCCCGCAGTCGTGAAACCGCAGGCGGCACTCCCCTATCCGCCACCCTGGGGACGCGCCCAGTAGAAGTCCAGCAACTCCTCCCCTTGGAGCCCAGGTCTCAGACCTAAGTCTGGGGCCTGGGCTCCAAAGGCCTGGGAACCTAACCTAACCTAACCTAACCTAACCTAACCTAACCTAACCTAACCCCATCCTCCAGGCCTCTCGATGGGCCTCCAAACACAGACACACACATACACTTATATTGTCGGACTCCAGAGCGGCCATCCAAGCCTCCCAGAATCGTAGCAACACACACCCCTTGGTTGCACACCTTCACGCCACACTACACGATCACTCACCCACCGGCTGTATCGACTTTGCTTGGGTCAAAGCCCATGCAGGTATAACCGGGAACGAACGTGCGGACACCGAAGCAAAACTCGCCGCTATCATGCACAGAGCCTTCGACTACGATCTCTTCCCCATAAGCTTTGTTAAGCTCATGGCCAGAGAGCGTAGTCTCACCGAATGGCGCGAGAGGTACGAGAAGGCACAACAGGGCCAACACACCCGCGACCTCCTCCCCACATTAGACCACATATACACACTACTCAAATCCACACACATCACATTCACACTCACTCAGACACTCACCGGACACGCCTTTAATAAAACATATCTACATAAATTTAAACTCGCCGAGGACGAGGCCTGTCCCTGCGACGGAGCCACTCCTCAGACCCTGGACCATCTCCTGAGGAGCTGCCCTGAGTTTTCGGCCTTCAGGCACATACATGAAGAAACCTGCGGATACCTTGGAGTGGACCCCTACAACTTAGTAGGGCTTCTACCCCACAGAGCCGGTATCCGCTCCTACTTTCGCTTGTCGGACTCGATCCTGAGGGTGCTCAAGGAGTATAACGCTAGTTCATAAGTCTCAATTTTCTATTGTTAATTTTATCTACTTTATTGTCACTTTTTACTTATTAATTTTACCATGTACCCTAGGATAAGCATATAATAAAAAAAAAAAAAAAAAAAAAAAAAAAAAAAAAAATCATCATATATATATTAACAATCATTACATTTTACCATATTATATTAAAAAAAAAAAAAAAAAAAAAAAAAAAAAAATATACATAAAAATACCAACGTACAATACTACTGTAAATACTATTTTAAGTCTTTATAATTATATTCCTTTAACTTAAAAAATCATATGTACTAGTTTAAGATATCATTTCACCCCCATCAAATCAGCGAGAAGGGCGGCTGCTGGGACGATGTCAAACCAGCCCCTCCCTTATCTTAGCTCCTCACCCCCATCACTCATTAACATCATTTTCATTAATCATTTTGGTTGACTGTTCTGCATGGGCGGGACCAACTGTATCAAATCGCAGGCCACCCCGCCCACCAGACAGTCACCAATTCATAAAAAGACTCCAGCTGGGACTACCCTAACTTTTTATTGTATATAGTTTTACTCTCAATGTCTCAACAATATTTAACCCTTAATTTTCTTCTTCACGTTTGCCGGAGCGTACCTAAACACCTCTCATTTTAATTTGTTAAACTCATCGAACCATCTTTTTCTCTACAATTAAACACTCATTTCGTCTTAATTTATTTTAATAAAAAAAAAAAACCTAACCTAACCTAACCTAACCTAACCTAACCTAACCTAACCTTTTTTTTTTTTTTTTTAACGTGTGGAAAATCCTTCATGGACACCCTCCGGTTGGGGGGCTCGGAGGGGAGTCAGACTCTTACTGAACAAAAACCACACGTGTGTTCCGCCTATGCGCTTGTGGCGAGATCGCGAGGACACAAAGCTCTTTCGCGATCCCGCCGGCGCCTGCCCAGACTAGGGCCCGTCGTCGTCGCCGCAAAAGCGACAGCGACCCGAGAGAGGATCCCTTGAACACATAAGATCGCCTCTCTCCGTCCTCCTCGGGATCGTGCGATGCGGTCGATAGATCCCCCGACCTATCGCCCGCTGATCCAAACTACGGGGGCGGCGGCTGCAGGTTGGCCAGGTAGGCCCTGCGCCGCCGACCGCGTCTACCGCGACGAGACGGAAGCGAGTTCGGATCCCGTTCCCGCTCCCGCTCCGCCGCCTCCTTCCGCAGCATCACGGCGCTGCAGAAGGAGGAGACGGCGCTCCAGTTCTCCTCGCTGCCGACCATGGCCGAGACCACGGCCGGCAGCGAGAGATCCGCTCCGATGGCCGCCGACAGGGCGGCGCGCTCTTCGCACCACGCCGGGCAGACCGCGCGGGTAATTATGTACAACCCTGGACACTAATTTATGGGGTTGGGGGGAAAGAGGGGGGTTGGGTGGGAGGGAGGAGGGTGGGTTGGGGGGGAGGAGGGTGGGTTTTCACCCCTCCGGCAGACTATTTTCGTGTAAACCCCGTTGTTACAAAGACATCGTGGTTAATGTTTTAAGGTTAAATTATGGGGTTAAGGGAGAAAATGGGGGTTGGGAGGGGTAGGAAGGGTGGGTTTCTACCCCCCCTAACCCTCCCTGGCAACTATTATCGTGTAAACCCCATAGTTACGAAAATATTGTGGTTAAAGTTTTGAGGTTACAATACCTTAGATTTGATTATTACAATACCTTAGAGCTCCGTGTCTGACTCTAGCTTAATTCCAGTGCTGCGGGAAATGCACTCATGCTCCATTCCACGACTTTCACACGTTATTTTCAAAAAAAATGTACGTAAAAACGATCTCTATTGCAAAATCAAAATACGATACGAACTGATCTTTAACGACTGACAAATAGAAACTTTTAAACAAAATAACGCGTCACTTAGCATTACTTTTAGAAAAAATTTAAACACAAAATCATTATTCTTATCTAAATAACTGTACATAAAATAAAAACAGTAACAATTATTAAAAATACGATACGAACTGACGTTTAACGACATAGACAACATAAACAGTTCTAAAACAGACTATTAAACAAAATGATTGTAGTGTATTTTATTTTAATTTCATGTCATACTTTTTACTGAAATATATTTTTATTTTTATTTTAATTTTTGTCATTGCAAAAAAAAACAACCATAACGTATCTAATTTAAAATTATCATATACATATAATTAATATTGTATATAAAATTAATTGCTATACTTTATATATTATATATAAAATTAATTAAACATTTATCGACAGTTTCGTTTAACAAAAAAAAAAAAAAAAATAACCCTAACCTATTTAACTTAAGAAGTACGTTTAACGACAGTTTCGTTTAACAAAAAAAAAAAAAAAAATAACCCTAACCTATCTAACTTAAGAAGTACGTTTAACGACAGTTTCGTTTAACAAAAAAAAAAAAAATAACCCTAACCTATCTAACTTAAGAAGTACGTTTAACGACAGTTTCGTTTAACAAAAAAAAAAAAAAAAAATAACCCTAACCTATCTAACTTAAGAAGTACGTTTAACGACAGTTTCGTTTAACAAAAAAAAAAAAAAAAATAACCCTAACCTATCTAACTTAAGAAGTACGTTTAACGACAGTTTCGTTTAACAAAAAAAAAAAAAAATAACCCTAACCTATCTAACTTAAAAAGTACGTTTAACGACAGTTTCGTTTAACAAAAAAAAAAAAAAAATAACCCTAACCTATCTAACTTAAGAAGTACGTTTAACGACAGTTTCGTTTAACAAAAAAAAAAAAAAAAATAACCCTAACCTATCTAACTTAAGAAGTACAACGTTTAACGACGTGGGGGGAAGGGGGGAGAGGATGGGGAACGCTACCCCTGGTACCACTGTCACACCTCAGAACCCCATAGTTATGGAGATATCCATGGTTAAAGTTTTCAGGCTAGAAGAAGAATTTCGAAAGTTAGAGGAACGCTTGGCTCCGGCGCTGCGGGAAGTGCAGCCCTTCCGCCCTTGCGTGCGAAAGCACGCTCACTCATGCTCCGTTCCGCAGCGGAGGCTGGTCGCCTGCGGCGACCAGCCTCAGCCGCTCCTCTACGCATTCGTTCGCGCGCTTTCGCACGGCGGGCGAGGGCTGCCCTCCCTCCGCGCCTCCGCGGCACAAAAAAAACACTCTAGGGGTAGGACAGACCAAGACCACGTGGACAGTGGGGTGCTCCGATTCGGTTTTGGGTATTTTTCGAATTTCTAAACCTATATTCTAGCACGCAATGTTAAACTATCTCAAAGTATTTTTAATCTATTTCTATCTCTGACTTATTTATGGATACAAATTTAAAAGTACTTTAAGAAAAGAAAATTACAATTATTTGAGATATTAATAATAAATAAAAATAGCTTAGATTATTAAATCTTAAAAATGATTTTTATATAATTTATATTATGCATTTAATAATCTGTCCCAGAACTCAGTTTATGTTGTCTATGTCGTTAAACGTCAGTTCGTATCGTATTTTTAATAATTGTTATTGTGTTTTAAATTATCATTTTATTTCACCATTAGTTCGAAAAATAACGTGTGAAAGTCCCAAAACGGAGCATGAGTGGACGTCCCGCAGCACAACTACGCGTTATTTTGTTTAAAAGTGGCGTTATTTTGTTTAAAAGTGTCTATTCGTCAGTCGTTAAAGGTCAGTTCGTATCGTATTTTCATCTTATAGTAAAAATCGTTTTTACGTAAATTTCTTGGAAAATAACGCGTGATAGTCGCAGAACGGAGCATGAGTAAACTTACCGCAGCACCAGAATTAAGGTGGAGTCAAAAATAACAAAAATTTAACCTTAACCTTATCTCTGTAACAACGGGGTTTACACGAAAATAGGCTGCCGGAGGGGTGAAAACCCACCCTCCTCCCCCCCACCCAACCCCCCTCTTTCCCCCCAACCCCATAAATTAGTGTCCAGGGTTGTACATAATAGTCACCGCGCGCGTGTGCTCCGCCGTGTCCTCGGCGCCGGCGTCGCAATGGTGACATTCCGACGTCGGCTCCCGCCCCAGCGCTCGGCACAGATAGCGACCGAAGCAGCCGTGCCCGGTCAGCATCTGCGCCAAGTGGAACGACATCGCACCGTGTCGCCTATCAACCCAGCCGCGCAGAACGGGCCGAATCGCCGCCACCAGCCCCCGACTCGTAATTACGTTCGGGTCCTCGAGATTCTCCGACCACTTCCGAAAGAGGCCGTCGCGAGCTTCTCTCCTCCATCGCACGACCTCTTGCGGACGAGGCGGTTCCTCCCTCAGGCGCGCTTCCGTCACGCGCCAGAAGACCGACGCGAGAGCTTCGGCCTCCAGTTCCCACGGGGGGCTGCCGGCGAGGAGACACGATGCGGTGTAGGACACCGTGCGGTACGCCCTCGCAGCCCGCAGCGCGATAGCGCGGTGCGGCCTGCGAATCAGCGACACGTTCCGCGCGCAGAGAGCGCCCGCCCAAATCGGAGCGCCATACAACGCCATCGAACGCACGACGCCCACGAAGAGGCGTCTGCATTTGTCGGCGGGCCCTTCTAGGTTGGGCAGTAGACTCCCGAGCGCTCCGGCGGCGGCCAGAAGCTTCGGGGTCAGCCGCCGGAAGTGTTCGTCGAACTTCCAGCGACCGTCGAGAACGATGCCCAGGTACTTCATCGTCGACCCGACGGCGATCGAAGTACCCCCGACGACTATCGACGTCCCGGGCGGAGGAGCGGCCCTCGGCCCGTGAAAGGCCAGGACCTCCGTCTTCTGTAAGGCGACCTCCAGCCCGAGAGCCCGAATTCTGGCCACCACCTGCGCGACGCCGGCCGTGGCGAGACGGCCCGCCTCGCGGTGCCCGCCGGCGCGGACGGTGACGAGAGTGTCGTCTGCGTAGCAGATGACCGACACTCCCGGCAACGTGGCACCGCGGAGCACCCAGTCGTAGCCGATGTTCCACAGGAGCGGTCCGAGGACCGAACCCTGCGGAACGCCGCACGACATGGACCGCCTCGACAGACCGCCGCCGCCTATCGGGAACTCTACTGCCCTTCCCGCAAAGTAAGCTCCGATGAGCCTACGCAAGTAGCGCGGGATACCGTGGTATCCCAGCGCCACCCTCACCGTTTCCCAGGGCAGAGAGTTGAACGCGTTGGTCACGTCCAGCGAGACCGCCCACAACACTCCACCCCGGGAGACCGCCGACTCGGCGAGGTCCCTGAGGTGGGCGATGGCCGCGACGGTCGACCGCCCCCGACGAAACCCATACTGCGCCTCGTGCAGTCCCGGGTTCATCGACTCGAGAATTCGAGTCGCCAGGACGCGCTCGAACACCTTACTGATCTCGTCGAGGAGCACGATCGGTCGATAGGCCGAAGGCTGTTCGGCCGACCGTCCGTCCTTCTTCAGCAGGACGAGCCTGCCCGTCTTCCACACCTGGGGAAACCGGCCCTGCTCCAGGCACCTGTCGAACAGGGCCCGAATTCTGCCACCCATGCTACCCATCGCGAGGCTCAGCACCCTTCCCGGCACGCCGTCCGGGCCCGGGGCGGTGCGCTTCGATTTGAGTCTCGCGACGGCCGCACCGAGCTCCGCCTCGGTCACAGGGGGGATCCCGCTCTCCGCGAGACGCGGCTCCGCGACACCCATAGCCGGTGGGCTCCACTCGTTCCTATGAGGGAAGAGGGACTCGACTACGCGCTGCAAGATTTGCGGCTGCAAACTCGCGGTCAGAGGGGGTGCCCACGGACGGAGCTTCTTCCGCACCGCCCGGTACGGTCTGCCCCACGGGTCTCTGTCCAGAGTTCGCAGCCACTCGTCCCAGCACGATTCCTTAGCGCGTGCAATGCCCGCCTGCAGCGCTTTGCAGGTGGACCGGTAGGAGTCGTACAGGCCGTCCTCTGCGGCCTGGTCCCTTCTTCGCCTCCGCCTGTAGTTGGTGAATCGGCGGCGCGATCTCACGCAGGCTTCGCGCAAGTCGCGGAGCTCCGGACGCCACCAGTACAAGTGCCGCCTCGGCGGGAACGGCTTCGCCCTCGGCATCGCCGCGTCGCAGATCCGCGCCAGCGATTCGCGGATGCCCTCTGCTTCCTCGTCGACGGAAAGGGCCGGTTCCGAAGGTCGGCGGATCCATTCCTCCACTATCGCAGCCTCCACGGCGATCTCCGCATCCATCCGACTCAGCACCCAGCGTGGGCCGGTGCCGATCGGGACGCTCGAGTCGGACGTGTTCGAACGCGACGAGGAGACGTCGAACCGAATGTACCGGTGGTCGGAGAGGGTCTCGACGTCGGTCAAGACTCTCCAACCCCGGACGCGGTTGTGGAGGTTTCGGGACGCGAAAGTCACGTCCACAATGGACCCACCGCTCCTTCGCACGCAGGTGTTCCTCGTGCCCCGGTTCAGCAACGTGAGGCCCGTTGCCACCGCCCATTCCTCCATGATCGCGCCCCTCGCGTCAGTCGCCGGAGCCCCCCAGGTCACCGACCTGGCGTTGAAGTCGCCGGCGACCAGAACGGCACGGTGCGGCCGCCGAGCGATCGACGCCCCGATCTCCGCGAGCATTGCCTCGAAGTCGGCGAGACTCCGGCTCGGGGGAGCGTACATGCCGATGACGGCCACTCCGTCCATCGTACCGAGTGCGTATCCGCTCCCCCTCCGGACGTCCACGAAGCCCGCAGAGGCCGGAGCGATCACCGCGACCGACCCGTCCAGGTCGCCCAGCCAATCGCCGCGATCGGGGACCGCGTAGGGCTCCGCCACTATCGCAATCTTAATGCCCCACTGTGCCATGCTCTCGATCAGCAGATCTTGAGCTCTGGCACAGTGGTTCAGATTGGCCTGCAAGAACTTAATGGACGCCATTAATTATCGGCGTCCATTAAATCCTCCACTGGCTTAGCAGCCGGCGCGTCGACGATGGTAGCCTTTACGGGCCTGTCTTTGCGCCTGCCACTCTTGTTGGTCTTTCCCTTTTTCTTATTGTAGTCGGGGCACCTCCTGTCGCCAATTTTGTGGTTGGCGGGCCGGTCCGCCGCCGCACATATGGCGCACTTCGGCTCGGCTTTGCACTCGCGAAGTCTGTGGCCCGACTCGCCACAGCGGTAGCAGATGCCGCTGCGGTCCACTTCGCGAGTGCACTTCGCGCCGACGTGCCCCGTCTCCTGGCACCGGAAGCACCTCAGCGGCCTCGGTTCGAGCAGCCGGACCCTCACCGTGGTCCAGCCGACGCGCAATCGTCCTTCACGGGCGACTTTTCGCGCCGCGACCACCGGGCAGCCCACCCAGAGCGAGCCGTTGGGGGCGAGGGAGCCAGCCTTCACGTCGTCCGGCTGACACCCACCCTCCGCGGCCAGTGCTCGGGTGACCTCCTCGGCGGTGACGGAGTCGTCGAGCCCCATGACCCGCAGCTCGGAGCCCCATGACCCGCAGCTCGACCCTCTTCGAAGGCCGCTGCACTCTGACGTCTTCCGTGCCGAGGACTTCCCGCAATTTCGAGGCGAGAAGGTCGGCCTTCTCGCCTTTCTCCGCTCCAGGGACCTCGATGATCCGGGAACCCGTCGCGCCCGTTCGGATCTTGAGCGCTTGGATTCCCAGACCATCGAGGTCTATCCTGCTGCGGGCCTCCTTGATTACAGAGGCGTACGTGACGCCTCTGTCCTTCGCCTCCGGCTGCAGCGTTATCGAAATCGCCGCCGAAGACGGCGCCCGCAACTTCTTTTTCGGCTTCGCTTCTTTCGAAGCAGCCGCAGCCGCAGCCTTGCCTGGCTTCCCGGCCTTCCGTCCGAGGACGGTAGACCAGGTCTCCCGCGCGGCAGGAGTCGCGGGCGCCGGTTCCGCAGCAGGTTTCGGCGCTGCCACCGGAGTCTCGACCGCGTTCGCGGTCTTACCCTTCTTTTTCTTTTTCTCCCGTCCGTTTGGCTTCCCCCTCTTCGGAGCCGGATTCGCTGGCGGGGTCAACGTCGTGACCGCCGCCTGGTCGGCCGGCTCGGAAGCCGGGGCCTCTCTGTCCTTCCTCGCGTCCAGAGCGACACGCTGCGCTTTGGCCGGTAAGAGCCGGTCGCTCAACGCCTCGATCTTGGCGTCGATCGAGGCGTTGAGCATGTCGCTCAGTTTGGACGCGAGAGAGCGTTCACGTTCGTCCCAGTCGTCGGGACGCAGAGATTTATGCGCCGCAGTCTGCGACAGCATGAATCTCTCCATTTTTTCGTCCAGGGCGTTAAATTTAGCCCTCCACTCTTCCTTCTCCTTTCGGAGTTCGGCAACCAACGCCCTGAGGTGGACGACCTCGTCAGTCGCGTTGCGATTGGCGAGTTCCTCCACCACCTCCTTCATACCTTTACGCACTTGTTTAAGGGCCTTGATGTAAGTGCCCTTAAGGTTTCTCGAGCTTCCGGTCACCTTTTGCAGAAGCTCAAGGTAACCTTCCGCTCGAGAAAGCGCGTCTCCACATCTTCCGGCGTCGTCGCTGAGCGACATGTCCGACTGACGCGAGCTTGTCCTGGATTGGACCGCACGCGCAATGTCGGCCAGCTCGCTCTCCGCCTGGATTTTCCGTTCCCGCTCCTTTTCGTCGTTAGGGCGACGTTTGGCTTCGGCCAGTCCGACGTATTGGCCGGTTGTAGCCGGTCGACCTCGGCCTCTGCCAGGCGTCGCCCTTTTCCTCTCATTTTCCTCCTCCGACGAGCCCGGAGAGAGGATCCTCTTTCTAAAGGGCTTTCGGCGGCGGGAAGATCCCAACGACATGTTGTCGTCGGAATCTGATCCCGCCCCCCAAAACCTCCCGTCGACCGAGGAGAGAGAGCCGACGCTGTCCACACGCGTGAGGACAACTCGCGGCTGTCTCGCCCCGCCAGTAACTCCGCCCTTCTCGGGCCCAACGTCTTCACCGCCCTTCTCGGGCACTACGTCCACTCCACCCTTCTCGGGCACTACCTCAACTCCGCCCTTCTCGGGCCTCTCGTCGGAACCGGAAAGCTCCGAAACACAAACACGTGATTTGCCCATCCCAGATTCGACAGGGCTGCGCGCCGAAGCGCGAAGGGATTCTCCATTGCCTGAGGCGCCGGTACCCTCCTGGGTTAATAATGTTTTAATGCACGTATCCATGTTTAAGGGGGTGACACAGTTAGACCGAACCTCCCGTCGGCCACGCATCCCTTCGCGCTGTGTCGCCGCTTAGGATTCGGGGTAATTTTTATAGAGGTCTTCTTCCTCTAGATCCGGCCGGTTAAGGCAAGACCCCTCGGTCCCGCACGAAGCCGCGAGACATGACCACGACACCTCGCACGGGGTTACGAGCTTATGAGGCGTAGAGCGGACGGGAAACCCGCCCACTCTACCCGACGGCGGGGTCACCGCCGCCGAGGTCGCCCGTCCACTGGGAGCAGGGGGGAAAATCCCCACCCCGCTTCTCCGCGCCTTCGCAGCGCCACACTCACCAAATCACCAAGGGGGGCGAGCGATGATGATAAAATAAATAAATAAAAATAATAAATAAATAAATAAATAACGCTCACCCCGCCCTCTAGTGCCGGGGGGACCGCCAAGGTCCACATCCCACTCCGCGCCCTCTCTTCCGGCGCCGCGTGAAAGGCTAGGCCATTCCACGCAAACTCCGCGCTCCCTCGTGGCGCAATGTGCGATCACAGGACCACTCCAGTACAAGACCAGAGCGGGACCCGGACGCCTCGCCTGGTGTTGGTCCGCGGGGGTCCGTAGACCCCTACCGCCTGCAGTCATTCGACTGCGGCGACACTCCCCTATCCGCCAAACGGGGGACGCGCCCAGGTAGAAGTCCAGGAACTCCTCCCCTTGGAGCCTAGGTCCCAGACCTAAGTCTGGGGCCTAGGCTCCAAAGGCCTGGGAACCTTTTTTTTTTTTTTTTTTTTTTTTTTTTTTTTTTTTACGCTGGAAAATGCATTTACGCACCCCCGTCGCCCGAAGGCGACGGAAGTCTGAGACTCCCGGCGGGGAGTGCAATGCCGGACTACTCAGTAAAAACCAGCGGTGCCCTCGTCGTCCTGGTGGGGCGCCACGGGACCACTTAAAGTATTCGCCATGACGCCCCGGACGGTGGGCCTGCCTGCGGGTGCAGGGCAGGCCGCCTCCGATTGTAGAGCGCTCCCGGGCACCGAGAGCGCTCCCTCATCGCCGCAGGGAGAAGAGGGGCACGCGGAGCGCCCCCGCGCCGAGCCCGATGCAGAGGACGGAGGATCGCGCCGCCACGCCTCCCCCCCCCCGCACCACACCCGCCGCGGAAGCACCCCGCGCGCCCCCCTCCCACCCGCGACTTGCGGGGAGGAGAGGGGCGCGCGGAGCGCCCCCACGCCAAGCACGATGCGGAGGGAGGGGGAGCGACCCAGCGACGCCTCCCCCCCCACACCGCGCCCGCCACGAGGGCGCCCCACGCGCCCCCCTCCCCCCCGCGACTTGCGAGGAGGAGAGGGGCGCCGGCTGCGCCCCCGCGTCAGCACGATGCGGAGGGTGGAGGAGCGCGTAGCGACGCCTCCTCCGTCCCGCCGGTCGCCTCCTTCGTAGCGCGTCGGCGTGAGCGTCGGCTTCGCGCTCACGCTCCGCAGCCTCCTTCAGCGAAATAACTTCTTCGCAGAAGGAGGCCACGGCCGACCAGGACCTCGCGCTGCCGAGCATGGAGCGGACCACGCTCGACAGGCCTGGGAACCTAACCTAACCTAACCTAACCTAACCCAAACCTAACCCAAACCTAACCCAAACCTAACCCAAACCTAACCCAAACCTAACCCAAACCTAACCCAAACCTAACCCAAACCTAACCCAAACCTAACCCAAACCTAACCCAAACCTAACCCAAACCTAACCCAAACCTAACCCAAACCTAACCCAAACCTAACCCAAACCTAACCCAAACCTAACCCAAACCTAACCCAAACCTAACCCAAACCTAACCCAAACCTAACCCAAACCTAACCCAAACCTAACCCAAACCTAACCCAAACCTAACCCAAACCTAACCCAAACCTAACCCAAACCTAACCCAAACCTAACCCAAACCTAACCCAAACCTAACCCAAACCTAACCCAAACCTAACCCAAACCTAACCCAAACCTAACCCAAACCTAACCCAAACCTAACCCAAACCTAACCCAAACCTAACCCAAACCTAACCCAAACCTAACCCAAACCTAACCCAAACCTAACCCAAACCTAACCCAAACCTAACCCAAACCTAACCCAAACCTAACCCAAACCTAACCCAAACCTAACCCAAACCTAACCCAAACCTAACCCAAACCTAACCCAAACCTAACCCAAACCTAACCCAAACCTAACCCAAACCTAACCCAAACCTAACCCAAACCTAACCCAAACCTAACCCAAACCTAACCCAAACCTAACCCAAACCTAACCCAAACCTAACCCAAACCTAACCCAAACCTAACCCAAACCTAACCCAAACCTAACCCAAACCTAACCCAAACCTAACCCAAACCTAACCCAAACCTAACCCAAACCTAACCCAAACCTAACCCAAACCTAACCCAAACCTAACCCAAACCTAACCCAAACCTAACCCAAAACTAACCCAAAACTAACCCAAAACTAACCCAAAACTAACCCAAAACTAACCCAAACCACCAAACCACCAAACCACCAAACCACCAAACCACCAAACCACCAAACCACCAAACCACCAAACCACCAAACCACCAAACCACCAAACCACCAAACCACCAAACCACCAAACCACCAAACCACCAAACCACCAAACCACCAAACCACCAAACCACCAAACCACCAAACCACCAAACCACCAAACCACCAAACCACCAAACCACCAAACCACCAAACCACCAAACCACCAAACCACTGAATCATCGCTTATCATATGTTTTAAGATTATCACAACGTTAGCGTGATTTAAAAGACAACCACTGCCATCTAGTGTGTGAAGACGACAAACCGATTTTTATGTTTAATTAGTTCTTTCTTTAAATATCGATCACAATAGAAATTAATTTAGACATGTTGCTGGTGAAGTTATACATATATATATATATATATATTTTTTTTTTTCGGAACACCAACAAAGTACACACCGTATTTCAAGTACAAATACAATAACCGTAGAGTCTGAGTGTAACTTTAATTATAGGTGATAACTATTTAACTAACATACACTTATAACATAATATACATAACGTACAAATGGCAAAAAAAAAAAAAAAAAAAAAAAAAAAAAAAGCAACCGATTACTTTTCTGATAAATATAATTTAATCATTATTTTAATTTTTTTTTCGTTAGTAAAAAATATATATTTATATTTCCAGATGTTTTTAAATAATACAATGGGATCTCATCATCCTGTTTAAAGGTATCTGATAACCAAAGTTAGAACAAACTGAGGTACAATAAAATAACATTCGTTTATTAATAAGTAGACATTTACATACATATATATATATATATATATAGTTTTACAGATGTGGACTTTGTTTGCCTGAAAAGACATGCACCATGAGGATTTACCTTTATAACAATCAATATTGTTTTTAATTTTGTTAGACTATTATTTAGTTCAAGTATAGCACTTTGAGCATGACTATATTCAAATAAAGTTTACAAATTATATTATATATGGTAAATACCATATATATTTATTTATTCACATATATATTTCATTATTTTTAAATGTAAGTTATTAGCCCATATTAAGGACGATACTGATAACAAATAAATCTTTAAGCCCAGCGCTCTAAAAAAAAAGAATTTCTTACTGTACTGGTTAAGAGGTCTAAAAAAAAAGTAAAAAATAATTTTTAATTACAAAGAGTTTATATTACAGTAGTAGAAGATCGAACAATCAATCATATTAATGAATTACTTCAAAATAAAACCACCCAAAAAAATTTTGTACTTTTGATTTTTTTTAATTATTTAAACTAAACTATGAAATATTCATAATTAAGCATGTAATTTTATTTGTTTATTTTTTCCTTATTATATACTTTGAATAAAAGCTAAATAAAAGAATATTTATTTTAAATGTTGGGCGTATAAAGGTTCATAACCACCTTGGACAGGAAGTTAGAACGTGGAGAGAGAAAGACAACAGCAAAACAGAATTTTTCTAGAAACTTTTTAGTTATTAACTAGCAACCCACTCGGGCTTCGCACGGGCTATGCTGTTACTAAATATACTACAGAATGTCTTTATATACAATGTTCACAGCTTTTTAACCGACTTCCAAAAAGGAGGAGGTTCTCAATTCAACTGTATTTTTTTTTATGTATGTTACATCAGAACTTTTGACCGTGTGGACCGATTTCGACAATTTTTTTTTAATCGAAAGGTAAGGAAAGGTAGTGTGTGCCAATTGGTCCCATTTAAATTTATTTGAGATCTAACAACTACTTTTCGAGTTATATCTAATAATGCGTTTTTACTTGACGCTTTTTTCGTTAACCTATGTTGTATTATACCGCATAACTTTTTACTGGGTGTACCGATTTTGATAATTCTTTTTTTGTTGGAAAGGAGATATCCCTAGTTTGGTATAATGATAAGGAAACCAGGATCTGATGATGGGATCCCTTAGAAATCGAGGGAAACTCTTGAAAATCCGCAATAACTTTTTATCGAGATCTGATAACTACTTTTTGAGTAATCTTTGATAACGCATAGTTACTTGACTATTTTTTCGTCGATCTACGTTGTATTTACTCGTCGATGTAATTGAAGTCGGTTTTTTTTTCGTTTGCGAGCAAACACAATTATTGTTGTTATTAGACAATACAAACATGTTTTATTGTAAAGTTAAACCTCCATACCACGTTGAATACACCGGTTTTCGTCCGATCACCAAAGCTAAGCAACGTCGGGCGCGATCAGTAATTGGATGGGTGACCGCCTGGGAACACCGCATGACGTTGGCTTTCTGTTTTTGTTTTTTTTTCAAGTTTTTGTAATTTTTCTTAACATAAAAATGAAAAAAAAATAAAGATTGCATTATGAAACTAATTTTTTATTAGAATATCTATTCTTCTTCGAAGTTCGAGATACGAAATGTAAACAGTCTATAATTTAACAAAACACATCATGTTCTTGCGGATAATTTATTCTTTCATGGCATACACAAGAATGAAACATTATAGGACTTTTTTACAACTTACAGAAAACGTCGTGAAAAATTATATTTATAAAATATTATATACTACGTTCACAGCTCGACAGATCAGAGCCACCTAGTGTGTGCTATAGAAACTACAAATATTGTTAAATCTATCTATACATACAATAAAATGGTAGGAAAGTCAAAACTGTACATTGAATATTTTTTTAAAAGAATACTTGGGGTGTGATCTACAAACGCATTCTGTAACAACGTGTAATCTAACGACACATATTTGAATGTTGTTGTTATTATGTTAATAATAACCATGCTATAAGCTAGCTTCACACTATAAATATCACGCAATATAAGTAACTTAGGCCGATAAACATAATTAAATGAATATAAGTAGTATCAAATCAATTTTAAAGCAGCGCCATCTATGAGATTACAAAAACATCAATCGTCAATCACTTTTTGAATATAAATAATTTAAATTTGATCATGTAGGCGGGGTTAATAGTTGTTTTTAAAAGTTATAGATGAAGATGTGCATTTTCTTCTTAAAATTGTATCGTTAATTCGTTTCAGAGATGACCAACACAATTAAAAAAAATGTTTTTTATAAGTTTTATGCTGCTTCATCTATGTCTTATAAAATTCATCGAGTTTGTCTGTATCTAATAATAATAACATATAGAACTCAAAAAGAACTGCATAAATTTATAAAATTTAAACTCGAAAACAGCACGCTATTGCTGTAAGCAATTTGAGCTAAATAACGAAGAAAGAGGAAAATTAGGCATGCCATACATATATATCATAAAGATAAGACATGCTTATATTTTTTACAGTACAGAATAAATAGTAATAGAGTTAGTACAAAATAAACATTGACTGTTAATATCTTTGTTCGGTATTTATTGGTTTTATTATTGCTTCTTAATTTATGTATTTTCATGTCTCATATAAACTTAAGTGAGATGTGTAACAAGCTAGGTTTTTTTACATACACACAGCTATTTATTTTATGTTAAAATCGTGTAAAGTCATAACTTAAATGTGTTATAATTTTTTACCATATAAAAATGTTTCCTTTTTGCTAATTAGATGGCATTGGCGTCGAAATAGATCGCGCTATGGTTTCGTTCACAAAAAGTGATGTTATGAGTACAGAGTGTTTTATACGAGTTTTGTTTAATCTGTCTCGCAATTACAGGCGCCGCCTCAACCTATACAAACTGGGGTTACCTGCGTTGCTATAACTTATCGTGTGCTTGGTCAAAAGTTTAACGTGAAAACATTTTCCTGAAATAAATAAATATTACTTAAATAAACCTCAATCGAACTACTGCTTAGCTATCATTCATTATCTGTGTGTAAATTCTCTGTATCAATTATTTTCTGTTATTTTAAAAGGTATAGTCGTAGGTATTTTTGGTACATTATAGCGTTCACGCAGACGACGTCGCGGGCAGCAGCTAGTACATATAATAAAATGGTAGGAAAGTCAAAACTATATATATATATATATATATAAATAAATAAATTTGGAGTGTCTGTTTGTAATAATAAATGACTGTCTGTGAAAATCTCTGACTGATGTGTGAAAATCTCTCTGTCTGTCAGTTTGTTCCAGCTAATCTCTGAAACGGCTGGACCAATTTTGACGGGACTTTCACTGGCAGATAGCTGATGTAATAAGGAGTAACTTAGGCTACTTTTTTGGAAATTTATTTATTTTATAATTCTGCGAACTGCAAAATAACTTTTTTGTTAAATTCCACGCGGACAAAGTCGCGGGCACAGCTAGTGTATATATATATATATATATATATATATATATATATATATATATATATATATATATATATATAATTTCAGTTTTCTAATGAGTGACGTACCTAGTGAGCTATATTATCCACTAAGTGGACTGACACTTTAGTCAGTTAGTTTATTGTTCATAAATAATTATGATGATGAATGAATGAATGAATGAATGTCGAAGGACGAAGAGCGATCGGCAGACCAAAAAAGCGATGAATGGATTGTGTGAGTGAGGATATGAGAAAGAAAGGAGTAAGCGCTGAAGTGACGAATAATAGAGAGGAATGGAAGAGGAAAACATGTTGTGCCGACCCTACGTAAGTGGGATAGGGGCAGGAAGATGATGGAATAATTTTGATGATTCTTGTTTTAATCGAAGCTGATGCTTGTCTTGTAGTCCCATTTGATTTTAATCGAGATCTCATAACTAATTTTGTAATTAAGTCGGTTTTTTTCGTTTGAGAGCAAACACAATTATACTTCAGTCATGTGGTCCAAAGTACAATCGTTTTAATTATAATTTAATTATGTTCAATTGATTTTATAAATTATCTGGCGCCGGAGAGAGAGAATAATAGAGCCTTTTCTCTCTCTCTAACTGATTACACTCTGACAGTTCCAGACATACGAGTTACATTATTATATACAGCAAAGAGATAAAGCATGAAACATTGTTTGTAACTTTGTAGAGAATAATCTTTAGCATTACTAAACTGAATTTAAAATTTCTTTTCCCGTACACAAACTACTTATTCCTGAGTGTCACAGGTGACATTTATAAAACACGTTGGAAGAAAAGCATTATACTACGCCTCTTGATCCGCTGGTATTGACATATTTGTAAGAGACAGGTACACTGATCTAATATACTACAATAATATTAAATAAAGTATAACAAAAAAGGCGACACGATTTCTCCATCTCTGAGAGCAAGTCTCAGTGTGGCATTTTGTGTGAAAACTTATTAAACTTGGAAAGCGTGTTTTATGCATGTTGTTGCTTGCATGTTTTATGTTACACTAGGTCACTAGCTGGATTTCATTAAAATCCATTCGGTAGTTTTACCGTGAAAGAGGAACAAACATCCATACGAGTACATCCATACATCCATACGTCCATACATACAAACTTTCGCGTTTATAATATTAGTAGGATGTATTGTTTCTAATTATACAATAAAGTATATTTGTATTGTAATGAAAGTAGTTTATGAGCACTATACGTATATTATCAAGCACGCTTTATCTATATGAACAAAAATTGTTTTATCTTCAAGACCAATGTACGGCTATAAACTTTACAAGACCAAACAATTAAAAAAAAATATTTGTCTGATTTCTTTGTTTTTATTATTATACATCACATACATTGATAGCGCTTTCTCTCGTGCAGTTGTTAATTCATAATACCGTGGGACCAGTGAGGAGGACTGCAGACTGCAGAAAGTATTTGTTGCAAACTTGAAACAAACGCCATTCACATGTAAACTTTGTTCCGGTCAAAAATGTCAAAAATATTCCAAGTAAGACTAGAAGTTACTACAAAATTACCGAGCTAGAAAAATATAAAAACTAGCTGTGCCCGCGGCTTTGCCCGCGTTGAAATCTGAGGTAGGGCACAGCAGGAATTTCCTGCTCAAAATATGGAGCAGCCCGACTGGGGTAGTACCTCGACCTTACAGAAGATAACAGCAAAATAATACTGTTTTCAAGCAGTATTGTGTTCCTGTTGGTGAGTAAGGTCACCAGAGCTCCTGGGGGATTGGGGATTGGGTCGGCAACGCGCTTGCGATGCTTCTGGTGTTGCAGGCGTCTATAAGCTACGGTAATCACTTACCATCAGGTGAGCCGTACGCTTGTTTGCCGACCTAGTGACATAAAAAAAAAATCAGTGTGACACAAAGTTTTCCCGGCAAACTTCTAGTGAAACTCTCATTATGGTCGGCTTAGCCGTTCCGTAAGCCTTCCTCTTGAAGCCCTCTCTCCATTGGTGAAACCGCATGAAAATCCGTTCCGTAGATTTTGAGGGAATCGATCACATACACTTTTGGGGACTTTGTTTTATAATACACTAACTGTTGCCCGCGACTACGTCCGCGTGAAGCGTGCGTTGCGTTTAACAAAATGGTTCGTTGAATTCGTCAGAATTGTGGTATGAAATAATGTAGTAATAATATAGTATTGTAGTGTAAATATGTTTAAAATATACTGCATACAATTTAGTTTTTAATATGGTTCTACGTAAATATATGCCACGGAATAACGTAACGCACGCTCCTCCGTGACTCCGTGACGACAGGGGTAAATAAAAAGTATTCTAGTAACGTAAAGGTTAGATATTGTAAAAAATATCCCACCAAAAACATTTTCATGTAAAATGTTGCCAAGACGAGATCATATGGCTCGCACTGTCAAAAAGTTATCAGATCTCATGTAAAGCCAAGCTTCTAACTCTACATGCCCTAACTCTACAAGCCCTAACTTCACAAACTCTACAGCTTAGTCAAAATATGTGTCTTGGCCGTTTCGCTACCGTCACGTGGGCGTAAGGTGAAAAATTTATTCACTGTTTATTACTTTTCTGTTATACAATAGTTCTATTAAAGAAAAAATAAAAAGAAGAAGAATAATGGATAAACATATAATACAAATAAAAATAAAAAGAGAAAATATATATA
This sequence comes from Melitaea cinxia, assembly GCF_905220565.1. NCBI lineage: Eukaryota > Metazoa > Arthropoda > Insecta > Lepidoptera > Nymphalidae > Melitaea > Melitaea cinxia. The sequence continues at coordinate 103,480 of NC_059411.1, forward strand.
TATAAATGAGACAGGAAAGTCGTCATCTACAACATCGGCAGCCGGTAGTAACGAAACGGCCAAGCCACATATTTTGACTAAGGTGTAGAGTTTGTGAAGTTAGGGCTTGTAGAGTTAGGACGTGTAGAGTTAGAAGCTTGGCTCTACATGAGATCTGATAACTTTTTGACAGTGCGAGCCATATGATCTCGTCTTGGCAACAGTTTACATGAAAATGTTTTTGGTGGGATTTCACTTCTTTTTGTAAGTTGCTTATGGCAATATTATAGCTGCATTTTACCTCCGACACATTTTATACCATAAATATCATCCAATCTTCACCATATTCGGTTTAAGCACGCTGTTTTTGATTTTATGTTGAACTAATCAAAGGGTGATCTCCGCCAAAACTTAAATACCAAAATTACAAAATGTAAATTTTCGACATAAACTAATAACTGATTTTTATTTTTTATGTATTTTATTATTATTATTAATAACAAGGAGTCCCTATATCAATTTTCAGACCTCTAGCATCAAATTTTGCGGAAGTCTCATACAAACTTCCATCCCCTAGTTTAAGGGGTTGGGGGGTAAAAGTTCAAAGTTTTAGAATTTTTTTGTTGTTTGTGTACTAATACTAGCTTACATACCAAATTTCAGCTTTCTGGGACTTCAGGAAGTACTCTAAGAATTTTGATGATCATCAGTGAGTGACGAAATCGGGGTTTTTTAGATATCAATAAAATCTAAAGTATAAAAGCTATGCAATTGAAACTTTATATGTTTAATAAGTTCACTATTGACATCATATCCCCAGAATTTTGTTTATCTAGTATAATCCAAACCCAAGTTATGAGGGTTCAAAAACACGACGAAGCACTTCGAGAAAAGATAGGTAGTGCATTTCGTTTTTTTTTTTTGGTTCGTCTTGGCGGGGGCACTACCGTGCCCCCAGATTTTTTTTTTGTACTACTTATAAGTGATCAATATAAATGTTTCTTGAGCACATAGGGTTACAACACGGTTATTTTGCTTTAAACCGATCCTGCTGTAGCTATATGTTTCATACAAACTATCAACCCCAATTAAACCCCCCTAGCGGTGGAATATCGTAAAATCCGTACTTAGCGGACGTCTACTAACTACTATAATCTACCTCCCTGCCAAATTTCATCTTTGTCCATTCTGGATGGATGGACCATGCAGCAGTTTTTGAGCTCTTGTGATGAGTGAGTCATTGACCTTTCCTTTTTAACCGACTTCCAAAAAAGGAGGAGGTTCTCAATTCGACTGTATTTTTTTTTTTATGTATGTTACATCAGAACTTTTGACCGGGTAGACCGATTTCGACAAATTTTGTTTTAATCGAAAGGTGGTGTGTGCCAATTGGTCCCATTTAAATTTATTTGAGATCTAACAACTACTTTTCGAGTTATATCTAATAATGCGTTTTTACTTGACGCTTTTTTCGTCGACCTACGTTGTATTATACCGCATAACTTTCTACTGAATGTACCGATTTTGATAATTCTTTTTTTGTTGGAAAGGGGATATCTTTAGTTTGGTACCATGATAAGGAAACCAGGATCTGATGATGGGATCCCAGAGAAATCGAGGGAAATTCTCGAAAATCCGCAATAACTTTTTACCGGGTGTACCGATTTTGATAATTTTTAATTCAATCGAAAGCTGATGTTTATCATGTGGTCACATATAAATTTTATCGAGATCTGATAACTACTTTTTGAGTAATCTTTGATAACGCGTAGTTGCTTAACTATTTTTTTCGTCGATCTACGTTGAAGTATTAATAATAATTAATTAAAATTTAATCTTTTTTTTTATTATTACTTGTCGATGTAATTGAAGTCGGTTTTTCTTCGTTTGCGAGCAAACACAATTATTTATATATATAGATTACGATGCATTATTTGGACACCTCCTCACCATCTATAGAGCATAGATTTTAAATTTCAAGCCTCTTACTTCAAAAACATAGGACTTTCATACAAACTTCCAACCCCCGCTTTAACTCTTTAGGGGTCGATTTTCGTAAAATCAGTTCTTAAAGAATGTCTACGCCCTTTAAGAAACCTACCTGCCAAATTTCAAGTTTGCAGGTGTTATAGTTTCGGAGATTTCGTGATGAGTGACTGACCTTTCGATATAATGTTTCATTAACCGACTTTCAAAAAAGGAGGAGGTTCTCAATTCGACTGTATTTTTTTTAATGTATATTACATCAGAACTTTTGACCGTGTGGACCGATCTCGACAAATTTTTTTTAATCGAAAGGTGGTGTGTGTCAATTGGTCCCATTTAAATTTATTTGAGATCTAACAACTACTTTTCGAGTTATATCTAATAATGCGTTTTTAACCGACTTCCAAAAAAGGAGGTTCTCAATTCAACTGTTTTTTTTTTTTTTTTTTTATGTATGTTACATCAGAACTTTTGACTGGGTGGAGCGATTTCGACAAATTTTCTTTGAATCAAAAGGTGGTGTGTGCCAATTGGTCCCATTTAAATTTATTTGAGATCTAACAACTACTTTTCGAGCTATATCTAATAATGCGTTTTTACTTGACGCTTTTTTCGTCGACCTACGTTGTATTATACCACATAACTTTCTACTGGATATACCGATTTTGATAATTCTTTTTTTGTTGTTGGAAAGGAGATATCCCAAGTTTAGTACCATGATAAGGAAACCAGGATCTGATGATGGGATCCCAGAGAAATTTATGGAAATTCTTGAAAATCCGCAATAACTTTTTACTGGATGTACCGATTTTGTTAATTCTTTTTTTATTGGAAAGGAGATATCCCTAGTTGAGTACCATGATAAGGAAACCAGGATCTGATGATGGGATCCCAGAGAAATCGAAAGAAACTCTTGAAAATCCGCAATAACTTTTTACTGGGTGTACCGATTTTGATAATTATTTTTTTGTTGGAAAGAAGATATCCCTAGGTTAGTACCATGATAAGGAAACCAGGATCTGATGATGGGATACCAGAGAAATCGAGGGAAGCTCTTGAAAATCCGCAATAATTTTTTACTCGGTGTACCGATTTTAATAATTTTTAATTTAATCGAGAGCTGATGTTTGTCATGTGGTCACATATAAATTTTATTGAGATCTGATAACTACTTTTTGAGTAATCTTTGATAACGCGTAGTTATTTGACTATTTTTTCGTCGATCTACGTTGTATTACTCGTCGATGTAATTGAAATCGGTTTTTTTTCGTTTGCGAGCAAACCCAATATTTTATAATTATTCTTGTATATTATGAACAGTAAAACAATAATTGTGTTGCTCTAAAAAGAGAAGTTTTTTATTTTAGCATACAAACTAATTTTACAAAATATTATTTAATATTAAATTATTTACAAACTAACCTGAAAAGAGAAACAACATTTAAAGCTATTGCTTCACCAGTTTTTAATAATAACTATTATTTAAATATTTATAATTACAATATAATTCTCACAATCGTTTAACACAAAAAAAAAAACAGCTCCATAGAAACCAATTCGCAGATCAAATATCAATCAAAGAACAATTACAAATTATACTAATAACTCAAATGACGTGTCACGCACTTTGTTTACATAATTATACAGGATTACTTGTAAAACACCAGCATCCTTGCAGGACAAGATAGCTAACATCATAAATAACAACATTTGTTCTACGAATTTTGATAATTTATTAGATTTTATTTTGATACAAAAAAAAAAATATTAATTTAATTTTCCGTTTGAATGTTATAAACTCTACGCGCATCCCAAATAGGTATTAGGTAAACAGTTATTACTTGCGGGTGTGAATGTGAGGGGGGAAGGAAGGGCCGGAGCGGTGCTAGCGCCCTTGAACTTGAACTATTTCGCTAGCCGAAGCAGTCGGCGCGGCGACCAAAGAGTAAAATAACTTGCTTATACAGCGGCGACTTTGACGCGCCCGCGTCATATGATTTTGTGTGCCACTCGTATTTATTTTACTCGTATCGATCGATGTATTGTATCTGTGCTAAAGTAATTTTATAACCATGGCGTACCGCTATTCTGATGTCGAATACACGAAAATGGTGAGGATGCTGGCTAGGTGTGATGACAATGTATCGGAAGCCTGTCGGCATTATGCAGCTAGGTATCTGAACTTACCTACACCGAGCCGTGAGACAATGTTACCTGTCGATGGATTGGATATTACACCAATGGACTTTTATTTATTACACATTAAAACAATGGTGTGGTCGCGAAATTACGAGCGGTGACATGTTCATTAACAAAATAATTTGTGCGTTCAATCAAATTAAAACTAGTTCGGAAGTGTTAGCACGTGTTAGTGAACAGCTGATTTTTAGGTGTGGTCTGTGTGTTGGTTGTGATGGTGACTATTTTGAACGCTGTGTGCGCGATGTAGAGGTAATAGGAATTTAGTTTGTAAATATTATTTTATTGTCAATTATTTTTTATATTTTAATTATTGTAAACACGCTAATTCCACTTTTTAAATACGCCTGCATTAAACAATGTTAAATGAATTATACGTAGCTACCAATATTGAATATTAAATTTCGTTACAAAAAAAAAAAAATAACCTAACACCTTTGTGAATAACAATAACGCTTGGCTCCAGCGCTGCGGGAAGTACAGCCCTTGTGCCCTTGCGTGTGTAAGCGCGCTCACTCATGCTCCGTTCCGCAGCGGAGGCTGCCTCAGCCGCTCCTTTACGCATTCGTTCACGCGCTTTCGCGCGGCGGGCTAGGGCTGCCCTCCCTTCGCACCTCCGGCTTCAAAAAAAAAACACTAGGGGTAGGCAGACCAAGACCACGTGGACAGTGGAGTGCTCCGATTCGGTTTTGGGTATTTCGCGAATTTCTATACCTACATTCTAGCACACAACCCCCCCCCCCCCCCCCACCATTCACCACCTCTCCCCCCAAACCCCATAAATTAGATCCCGGTTGTGTATAGAATCCAAAGCATTAGTGTATAACGACCACTGACCTGATGGCATCGCATTATTTTGCTGCGTCGTTGAGACCAACTGTGCAAGCAGCAGGCGTATTTAATCTCCAATTACGTAATTTCAACCAGAGTTCAAACAATTCGACTTACATACAGTCATTTTCACGAAACATTTCACTTCACTTTACATACAAATTATTAAGACTTAAAAAAAATATCTAAATAAAATTCTATTAAGTCACATATCGTTAATAACTACGATTATTTTTACGATATTTACTAGCGAATACATAAACAAAAGGCGTCCGGAAGAATAACGTCTAATGACTAACGGTCATTATGAGGCACAGGAGTAAGGCTGTCATATTAAGGTTGTTCAAATTATTTTTAGCCAATTGCACAACGCGCTGAAACCGTTACTCGCACACCTTTTTACAAATCGGTTCTTTCCCTCTGGGAATGTTTTTGGGGATAAATTTTTTTTTTAGGGTGTTTTCTTGGGAACTCTTAATTCGTCAGTACATAATATATTTTTAATACTAAAAAAAATTCTTCATTTATCCATTTACGAATATATTTTAGCAATGTATAATATATAATTCCTTACTAAAGCAAAGTATAAGAAGAAAAGGGAAAGTATAAAAAAAAAATATTTTCAATTTTAAAATCCTTTGAAAAATAAAATCTAATAAGAAAAACATTACTCTGAATGATTTTTAAATAATTTCAATTTTTGGTTTAGGGGGTTTTGTTTCCAATTTAGCGCGTACATACAGATAATGTAAATGATTTGACAAGTTACGCGTATTTGAATGTCACTTAAATTAAGCATTTAATTTCATACTCAACTTTATATTTATTTTTTATTTTTTTTTGTTTTTAAGACAATCAAATGTTACATGAAATTAATATGAACCAAGGTTTAGTAACGTTACCAATTACCGCTAGAAAATAAGTTAATATTTATTGACATCTTACATTAAGTTAAATTTTTTTTAACAGTAATTATGAGACGGAAACGCTTTAAAACGCTAAGTTTTACCGGTAAATAGAAGACAGATTGATTGTCACATAAAACTCTCGTAGATAACCGAGTTTAACTTTAGTTAATTTACTTAGAGCGGTTGATAATACGTTGTTCGCGCCATCTACAGCCTCCGCTCGTACTATTGCTGTTAGTATGATTTTATTTTTGTGTTACCCACACATTAGGGATTCTAAACATTTTTTGAATATCATATCAAAAAATCAATTCTGTTGTCTTAAAATGACTACTTATTAGGTAGAATAATTATGTACTATTAAATTAATTACATTTTAATTAGAAATAATTCAGACATTTTAAATAAAAATGTACCTATTCGTATGCGGCCGACAGTAATTTGATTAAGGCATGTCTTGCGTTTATCAAACTTGTAATATTCAGGTCACACTATGACATGATTGAGATTTCCCTTCAACGACAGTAGCAAAAGACCTTACACATTATTTATATTATCGTCTTCATCATAAAACAGCAGCAACTCATCTTTAAGCGTAAAAGAAAGCACATTAGAACTACATAATTATTGATATCTACCAACAGATGGCATGAGGTGCCATTTAAATCGCGCTAGCGTTTCGTTCAGTTTAAAATGTCTTTGTTTTAACATCATCTTCTAGAGGGTTTTTTTTATAGACAATAACGAGCTTACAAGTATGCAAGCACAAGTAAACAGGGATATAACGACATTTTCTAAAAAATGAATCCTAGCTATATCGATTTATTTCCCCTGAAATCCCCTGCATACTAAATTTCATGAAAATCGTTAGAGCCGTTTCCGAGTTTCTGAGACATATATATATACTAGCGACCCGCTCCGGCTTCGCACGGGTATAAATTATAATTATAGCCTATCTCATTCACTGAAAAATTGATTAAAATCGATCCAGTAGTTTTGATTTATTCGTTACTGCCCGTGGCCCGCACGCGTTAAGAGCCATTTCACAATTTTACGCTCTGCAAGTTTAGGTAAATTTGGTCGCATCGCGCGAGTCGTACGAGCCGCGCGATCTTTGTGCTAGTAAGTATAGTGTGACAACCAAAAGACCATCTTGATCATTTTCTGATGTATAATAAAAATTATAACTATGGTATAAAATGTTTTTTACATAATTAATTTGTAAAAAATTTCAAGTATGTTATATAACAACAGTCAATAAATTTAAAATAAAAATAAAAAATCAATTTTATGAAACAATTTTTTTTAAATTGATTTAGTTTTTTAACCGACTTCCAAAAAAGGAGGAGGTTCTCAATTCGACAGTTTTTTTTTTATTAACCGACTTCCAAAAAAGGAGGAGGTTCTCAATTCGACTGTATTTTTTTTTTTTTTTTTTTTTTTTTTTTTTTTTTTTTTTTTTTTTTTTTTATGTATGTTACATCAGAACTTTTGACCGGGTAGACCGATTTCGACAAATTTTGTTTTAATCGAAAGGTGGTGTGTGCCAATTGGTCCCATTTAAATTTATTTGAGATCTAACAACTACTTTACGAGTTATATCTAATAATGTGTTTTTACTTGACGCTTTTTTCGTCGACCTACGTTGTATTATACCGCATAACTTTCTACTGGATGTACCGATCTTGATAATTCTTTTTTTGTTGGAAAGGGGATATCTTTAGTTTGGTACCATGATAAGGAAACCAGGATCTGATGATGGGATCCCAGAGAAATCGAGGGAAATTCTCGAAAATCCGCAATAACTTTTTACCGGGTGTACCGATTTTGATAATTTTTAATTCAATCGAAAGCTGATGTTTATCATGTGGTCACATATAAATTTTATCGAGATCTGATAACTACTTTTTGAGTAATCTTTGATAACGCGTGGTTGCTTGACTATTTCGTCGAGTTCCGATTCGTCGATCTACGTTATATTACTTGTCGATGTAATTGAAGTCGGTTTTTTTTTCGTTTGCGAGCAAACACAATTATTTTATGTATGTTACATCAGAACTTTTGACCGGGTAGACCGATTTCGACAAATTTTGTTTTAATCGAAAGGTGGTGTGTGCCAATTGGTCCCATTTAAATTTATTTGAGATCTAACAACTACTTTTCGAGTTATATCTAATAATGCGTTTTTACTTGACGCTTTTTTCGTCGACCTACGTTGTATTATACCGCATAACTTTCTACTGAATGTACCGATTTTGATAATTCTTTTTTTGTTGGAAAGGGGATATCTTTAGTTTGGTACCATGATAAGGAAACCAGGATCTGATGATGGGATCCCAGAGAAATCGAGGGAAATTCTCGAAAATCCGCAATAACTTTTTACCGGGTGTACCGATTTTGATAATTTTTAATTCAATCGAAAGCTGATGTTTATCATGTGGTCACATATAAATTTTATCGAGATCTGATAACTACTTTTTGAGTAATCTTTGATAACGCGTAGTTACTTGAGTATTTTTTCGTCGATCTACGTTGTATTACTCGTCGATGTAATTGAAGTCGGTTTTTTTTTCGTTTGCAAGCAAACACAACTATTTAGTTTACGAATGAATCTAATATTTACGATATGAATAAAATAGCATTTTATGACATCGACACCGACAAACATATTCATTAACAAATAACAAGACAAACAGATTGAAATGCCTATTTGTATTGATAATGTGAGAAAAGAAAATTAAATTATACATTTGTTTAGAGAAATTATCATTATATTATTTTACAGTCATTTTCGTAATATGTTTATTTTTTTTATATTTTATTATAAAAGTATCAAATGCGGTTTATCCGCTATAACAACAGGCGCTTGCCGTGTGTGAGCGAAAGAGACGGCTCCTCAGAATTTGGCGTGGACCTTACCTCTAAGAGCGCTAGCGCTCGACTGATTTACTGGGCTTGATGCGTGGTAATATATACTATCTTTTTATTATTTAATATAAAATGTATTAAAAATGATTACATCTTTTAATTATTTATTTTGTATTCCTTAATGATGTAAGTTTACTTTGATGAAGATATTTCGTTAAAATTTCTTAGTTTTCTAAGAAAAATATCGCTTTTAAAATTGTACCTATTTGGAAAATATTCGTAACTTTAATTTTTTTCAAAATATTACAATTTCGCGGATTGTTACCGATTTTTGTGAAATGGCTCTTAAGGTCAGTCCCGAAAATATATATAGAGAATTAAGAGTATATAGTATAGTAGTGTGAGTATATAGTACAGTAGTATATATCATCTTTGTATACTCGTATGTCATATCATCTTAGTATATTTATAATTTAGATCATCAGAAGATATACATAATAAATTATCGAAATTACAAGATCTGTCTCGGAAAAATTAACGAAAATTCAGGTAGGGTATTCAAAATTTATACTGTCCTCAAGTATACAAATGTGCCTGAAAACAACGTTGGATATAGGATTTTTATAAGTCATGGTCTCGAAGTTACTAAATGTCCCTAAACCATACGTTCGTTCGCTCGAAAAAGTGTCCCTGAATCTCACGCTCCTCATATATATATATATATATATATATATATATATATATATATACGGTTGAATTGAGTAACCTCCTCCTTTTTTGAAGTCGGTTAAAAATACTTAGACGTGGGGCTGAGAGAAAATGTTAGCGACAGCAAGCACGCGTGACATGGAGACGATAAGAATAATATAAAATATTTCTTATTTCTTTTTAGTATGTGTGCTGATTCTGCTGGATGACCTTCATAGCATCACCGTAGAAGGAGGAGGCTGGACACTGAAACTTAGCCTAGATAATTTCTCTAGAAATATCGTTTTTACTAACTAATATAAATAAATAAATAAATATCTATACAATACACACACGGTCGTCTTTTCCTAAAGTAAGCAACTTAATGCTTGTGTTATAAACATACTTATGAAGAATACTTATAGAAATATATAAATAAATACATATATATTACACCCAGATTCGGGATTGGGAATCGAACCAACAACCCCCGGAGCAGAAGGCACGGTCACTACAAACTGCGCCAACGGGGTACACAGTGCCATCTAGTTTTACTTTTTGAATTAACATGAATATTTATTTTTATAACATAATATTTTTCGAATTGTGCGCCCACTTTTGAATTTTTCCAATGCATTAGTTCTTATTTAGTAAATACTTACCACCAACCAAAACAAAAAAAAAAAATTAAAGTTATATTTTGTTTATATGTTACCATTACTATTTGTTTTTGCGATGTTAAAAATCAAACACACACACGTTTAGGTAGCTCGTATATTGAAACTTGTATTTAAACTCGTGTAATTAACTTTTAAACTCAAACAGAAAACAATTATGAAATAATCTAGACAGCGCGATTTAACAGCCGGCACAACACCATCTATTACTAAATGTAGGAACTAAATACACTTCTTTATATCAAATCGATTAGCCTTTGACTTCGACGCACAACGCCATCTATTAGTAGATGAAGGAATTGAATACATTAATCATTATATCAGCGATCTAATAACCTTCTTTAATTTAGGTTACTTCTTATGAAATTGCTGTTTTGTTAGTTCATTAGTTAAATTATTTAAAAAAAAAGCGCGCCCCAGGAGGCAGTTTCACGGCCAAGATTTTGTGAAAACAAATACCTACCGTATATTATTTTTAAATGGGCTTTGAGGGCCTTCACATTTAAATTTATTCCTTTCCTGGGCTTATTCGTATCCGCAGGGCGCTGGGCTTAATTCCAGTAAGCTCTTAGGTAGATGTAAATTTGGTCCTGAATTTGTACTATTTGTTAGTTTTTTAGCCAACTGCAGAAGGAGGGTAATGTTTTTCGAGTGTATGTATGTATGTATGTATGTATGTATGTATGTAGATTTCTATTTTTTCTACTACAGACTATACTATTTGAAGAATCTTGACATTTTTGTTGTCACTGGGTTCCTCTTGATGGCCCGAGTGAGTATACTAAAAAAAAATGGCAGATTTAGGACGCCATAATTCAAAAAAAGAACCAAGCACATCGAGTGGGGTATAACATTAAAGGGCTTGATTAGCTGATTTTAGAAATATATATATTGCTACCCTTAAATCCAATGCGGAGCTCTCTAAATATTAAAAATACCTTTTTAATTTTCATTTGTTCGATTGATAGTATAATCAGTGTTTTGTAGAACTTTTTTATAATAATTAAATTAGTAGTTGAATTACTAGCGAAAATGTGTGCGAATGATAAGTTCCTTCTGTGAATGGTTGAGCTACATTCATATCGTTAAACCGTGATGATTATTATAATTATATCTAAAGAAATATACTATACATAATATATCAAACTGCACATATTAAAGACTAAATAAAAAAATTGCGTGCGTAAAAAGTACGTATATCAGAAGTGAAACTTCTTTGGCAAATTAATTGAAAAAAAAAAACTAATTGTGTTCCCAAGCGGTAACCCATCCAAGTAGTGACCGCGCTCGACGTTGCTTAACTTCGTTGATCGGATGAAAACGAGTGTATTCAACCTGATATGGAGTTATGGACGTTTAAAAATTCGTGGCTCGTGACGCCGTGACGCATTTGATCCGTAAAAATTTTAACCCTCATGCGCCTAAGGAAGTTTCACCCCAAAACATTTACTTCAATAAATATTTGAAAACAAAGGAATCTTTACTATATATAATAAATGTATATTCATCCCATTTTCATTTATTTATTCTTATATTTTCTTTCAAGTACTTTTACATAAAACTAATTAACAGAAACTGAAACTCTTTTCAAGTCTCAAAGATACGAGGATCTAATGTATTGCATCAAAAAAATTTCTTGAAGACTTTAACGGTAGAACAATATGTTCACGATAAAGGTGAGTTGAATGAGGGTTTGTGGCGCTGCGCTGTGCTTAATGCAAGACATGAAGGAGGAAAATAAGGAATGTTGAAGCATCAGAGTAAACTTAACTAATAGCCGGAATTGCCATTATATTTTGTCAGGCGTTTTAGTTGTATTGCCTTCTAGCACAGCTCATAGTAATATTCGAGTCTTTTATTTAACTTCTTGGAATCCATAATTTTAAAAACCCCTGCATGCACACAAGATTTAATTTATAATGATTGTCGGTTTTACACGGGTGACTATTAATTTTTTGGCCAATTCTTCTCACCAGAATCTATTCTGATTCGGTGGTAGCTTCACATAACTGTATAACTTATAAAATGATTACCAAAGAGTACTTTAGAAGTGTACTTAAATAAAGAAGTTTTTTGTTTTGGTTTCGACAGAGCTTTGTAACGGACGTAGCCAATTTCATTACCATTAGGTATATATATATATGAGTGTGTATGTATATATATATATATATATATATATATTTATTTATTTTTTGTTTCAGACATAGTCCATATCTTAATGTTAGTATTACAAAAACAACTTAAATCTAATCTTAGTAAATCAATATAAATACATACAGAAGAAATATAGGTACTCAAAATGCCGTTCGAGCTGGTTCGTAGGGTATAGACAATGAAACAAATTTTTAGGATTTTATCGCAGCTTATTAATTTTTTTAGATGCCCGACATTTCGGATACTTTAGAATAACCATGGTCACGGGACGACTCCAAAAAACTAACCGCGATAAAATTCGAAAAAGTTGTCAGTCATTGAGTGAAATTCGCGTTAACATTAGAAAATAATACCAGTATCTATAGAGAATTCATTACATTAAACATATTATGTCGTTTATATACCAATAAAAGTAGTTGAACTTAAAACTCTAAACTTCTACTTAAAGGTTACTTCTAGGTTAAAGGGAAAAATAGGAATGAAAGTAAGTTTAGCAATAAACAATTATGAACATTGAAATGATATAATTTTGAACGATTTCTTGCACTTTCGACTTCTGGTCAAAAATAAACAAACAGAAAACTTTTATAGTGTTTTATTAAACGACTTTCATTTTAATTTTACAACCTTCTTTACAGATATAAAATCGTATCGATCAATCTCTCAATAGGACATACAAAATTATTTACTCTCAATTAGATCACTCTTTTTAACATTATTTACAAAAATACATATTTACAAACACGATCACACTACAATAAATAAGGCGGCCCCGGCGGTAGGTAGCGGCAGGTAGCGGCAGGTAGCAGCAGGTAGCGGCAGGCAGCGGCAGGTAGCGGCAGGTAGCGGCGGGAGCGCTACACGAGCACGGTGAGGCGCTCGGGCGGCGCCAGGCGCGCGGGCGGCGGCTCGGGCGGCGGCAGCGCGCGCTTGGTGAGCTCCTTGTCGCGCGGCGGCGTGTGGTTGCGCGCGTCCGCGTTCTGCGCCTTGTACAGCGAGTGCGCGCGCGGGAGCTCCTCGGCCGGCCGCTCCTCGCGCAGCGGGTTGGCGTAGCGCCGCAGGTTCTCCTCGTTCTGCAGGTTGTTGGACTTCTCCTCGTCGCAGCGGCGCGAGCGCTCCTCGACGGCGGCGGCCACCCGGCGCCTCCTCACGAGCAGGAAGGCGCCGGCGGCCGCGCCCAGCGCCAGCAGCGCCAGGCCCGCCGCCAGCGCCAGCAGCGCGCCGCCCGCGCCGCCCGCGGCGGCCTGCGCGGTGGGCGCGGGCGGCGCGGCGTGCTCCACGCGCAGGCGCAGCGCGGCCGCCAGCAGCGGGTGGTGCGCCAGGCGCCGCCGCGCCACCAGCTCGCTCAGCGCGCGCACCGCCGCCGCGAGGGCACTCATTCCTTCGGCGTCTTCTTCTTCTCCGGCCCACTGTAAATAAAAATGAAATTGGCATCATTATTTGCAAAACAATAGTGGAAACTTTATTGATTTCAGTTATTGTAATTAGTCATAATATAATAATGTAATAAAAAATTGTATGTTTCCCAAATAAAAATAAAAAATAAAATAAAATAAAATAAAAGTTTGTACCTATAATTAACTTAAAATACAGACTGTATAGCACTTTATACAGTAATTGCAAATATCGTGTGATGCAATTTAAACGAATGTAATGTCAGGCCCTCCAGTACCCATGTACCGTGTCCATATGCATTTAGTAAAAAGTGGTTATTTTTATATTACTTTCAAGCATCGCATCCCATGTTATTTATTTCTATAGATTATGTATCTTTTATTATTATTTTGTTACATGTATATTACTATCCACATATGGTGTAAATTCCCGAGTAGAAAAAAGGTCAGGCTCAACCAGATCATGTATCTGGACCGGATCAGGATAGGATAAGGTACGCCTGATCCGGCAAGCTCTATCAGGACCAGGTCCGGTCCAGACAAAGATAGCCTGATGTAAAATATAATCAAGTATGGTAAGGCATACTGGATCAGGACCAGGTCCGGTCCAGACAAGGATAGCCTGATGTAAAATATAATCAAGTATGGTAAGGCATACTGGATCAGGACCAGATCCGGTCCAGACAAGGATAGACCGATGTAAAATATAACCAAGTATGGTAAGGCATACTTCATCAGGACCAGGTCCGGTCCAGATCAGGATAGCCTGAAAGAAATTACGCGAACTGAGCCTGAATCGCGCTATTAAAGTTTTTAAGCGCACTTAGTATATATACAGTTATTAGGACAGTCTAGCAAGGAGTCTATTTCTACACAGTGAAGCAGTCGTAAGTAATAGGAAATAGTTAATTAGTAGTTAAATATTAGAAGTTAAGAAATAAAATTTAATTATAATTAATTAATAACATAAAAATAAATATAAATAATTAATATCTAAAGTAAAAACATAAATAAATAATACATTGGAAAAAATAAACGGAAATAAATATCATAATAATTATGTTAAGTAACATTTATAATATCGTCGTTTTTTTTTTGTTAAACAATTTTTTCAAGAATATACATTCGTGTTTTTTAAAAGGACCGGACCGAACCGGCTGATCAGGATGAGATGAGATTTCCTGATCTGGACCTGATCAGGATGAGATAAGATTTCCTGATCGGGTCCAGACCAATCATCTGCGTTACATGCCTTATCTAATCCTGATCAGGCATGCCTGGTCCGGTCCTTCTCAGGAAGTCGAAAAAATTTCTACTCGGGTTATTGAAGTGAAACTTCTCTAGGCGCTTGTGGGTACAAATTTTACGGATGAAATGACAACGTTTTTGTCGATGGCGCTGGAACGGAAATCTAAAGATTTAGATTTTTATAAATATAAACGAGACTTAAAAATTAGTTCGCCAAAGAAGTTTCATTTCTGACGTGTACTTTGTATGCACGCACTTTTATTTATTCATCCCAAAGATTTTAACTACTTTGGTATAAAATAGTAGATTATTAATCAAGGGGATAAAGCAGTGTTTTCTGTCGCGGGTGACGATTTAAATCGCGAGCGTAACGAAGCACTCGAGGTTTACTCCCGAGCGTAGCGAGGTGTTTAAAACTGAAATCACGAGCGAAGCGAGGGATTTAAGACGAGTCCTGAGTGTAGCGAGGGATTTAAGTTCACCCAAGACTTTTCGTACCATTTGCGAAAAAATTAATACAATAATAATGACACAATAAAATGAGATAAGCATTTATTAAAAATAATGACAATTAAAAGTAAAAGTTAACATTCGAAACATTGGTTTAATTATTGATAGAGAGAGTTACATTTTTGTTTGGTACATTTATTGTTGATGAGTTGATTTGAGTATTTCTCTGTTCTTGCGTCTGAGGAACTTGCGTTTCATTGTAGATAGTATACGTCGTATAGTATGTGACGTACGTATAGTATACGTTTTCGTAATTTTATTCAATAATCATAACTGCATAATAAATTCGTATTCCTTTTTCAAAAAGATGTAAAATGCTTTATATACAAGCTCAATGGTGTAAACACAGATGTAGTTCAGTTTAAATTTCGGTAAGTATTCCCAAATTTAAATCACATTCCCCCCCTAGAGGATGGATGAAATCCAGTATAATTTTCTTTCCCTGATTTAACAGATTAAAAATCACTATTATTATGTTCGCTTTTTGTGGCATAGAATGTCCCTTTTTTGAGCAAGTGGCACGAAATAAATAATAAACGTTGATGTCAGAAATGTAGAAATATCTGGTGCATTTATAGAAAATAAAGTTTTAATGGTAAAATTGCAGGTGAATAATGTAAGGTCTAGCCTGAGGTGATTCAATGACGCACTAACCAGTGCTAGGTCCAGCGCGTCGTCGTCGGGCGCCAGGTCGCACAGCAGCGCCAGCGGCGGCGCGGGCGGCGCGCGCTCGGCCAGCGCGGCGGCGAGCGCCCGGCGCAGCGCCGCGCACGCGCGCTCCACGTGCGCGCCGCGCGCCAGCCGCTCGCGCGCCAGGCTCAGCGCCGCGCGCGCGCAGCCGGGGGGCGGCGCCGCGCGCGCGCCCGGCCAGCACGCGGCCGGCGCGGGCAGCGCGGGCGGCTCCACGCGCCGCCCCGCCACGCGCCGGCACTCGCCCAGCGGCGCGCACGGCGGCCGCAGGCACAGCGACGGCGCGGCCGGGACGCACACCTGCCGGGGCGTAGGTATTGTAGTATTGTAGTAGTACGCGAGGGACACCTAGGCGAGTTCTAATAGTTTTTTACTTAAGGGGCATATTCGCGTAAAAAACGTTCCACGGTAAAGACTCGTGTAATTTGATCTATGATGAGGCTATCATTTATGATAACGCGGGATCGACGACTTAATAGCGTGCTTTTCAAGGCATGGTGGACAGTCACACAATGTTTTTTTTATGCATAACATAAGCATCCATGGGCTCTTAAAAGCCCATGCCTTTTTTATTTATATTTTAATTGACAAACGTTAGAGTGTGTTTGTTTCACCATTGTATGCTTCAAATTACGAACTAAAGCTTAGTGTCTCTAATTCGATGGTGAGTCCAGAACTGCTATATATATATAATAAACAGCGCCTGCTGCCAGCTTCGCGAGCACATCCTCAATAACGTCAGCATTCCTATTATGGGTCGCCATTTCGAGGCTGTGCTCGAGGATCTGCTTACAGTTTGCCGTGCCGTACGGTAGAAATGATCGATTGCGATAAATACAGGTGTTGGTGTGTCTAGTCAACGCGACCACCGCATGCGAGACACTATCATGGATTCGGAGCTTCTCTGCCCTCGTCTGGACAGCCATAACTTTTTCACTCGTCTCTAATAGTATTGCGTTTCAATGACGAGTAAGGCTTCTGGAAAGGATCGAGAGTAAAAGTGGTAGCGCTCTTGTGACGCTTCCAGCGTTGCAGGCGTTTACAAGAAATAGTAATCTACCATCAGACATACGCTCGGTCGCCGACCTAGCGGTATACGAAAGTACCTCGTCGGTGCGGCAGGGCAGCGCGGCGGGCGCCAGGCAGTCGGGCAGGCCGCACCACAGGCGCGTGCAGGCGGGCGCGCCGCCCGCGCAGCGGCACGCGTTGCAGCCGCCCCACCACGCGCCGCCCTCCGCGCTGCACGCGCCCGGCGCCTCGCTGGCCTCCAGCGCGCCCTCGCCGCCGCCCTCGCCGCCCTCCACTGCTTCACCGCTCTCTTCTCCGAGACCAGCGATTACTGAAATAATTCAAACAAGTCATTATCATCATTTCAGCCTATTGCAGTCCACTGCTGGACATAGGCCTCCATCAGTTCGCGCCAAAAATGCGTGAACTCATGTGTGTTGCCCATAGTCACCAACAACACCATTCAAACAAGTGATATTGGCTAATGTCATCGCCGATTTTCATCAGTCATGCCGAATTTCATTAAAATTTCTTGAAGATCAGTAGCATTAGCGGACAAAACACAGACTAAGGACGAAGTTATTGTTGTTATTTTGCATTAGTCGTTAAAGCGGTCGCAGAAAAGTTCTCCAGGCAAATGTAGAATAAAGTTTATTTATGAAGAGTTTAAAAAAAATGAGCCAACTAACACTCCAAACATCGCCTGGACAAGCGCGCCGGCGGTGGCGGACAGATGCAGCGAGCCTGCGAGCCGGAAGTGGCGCAGGTGGCGGGCGAGGGGCAGGGCGGGTCGCAAGCGGGGGCGGCGCAGTCGGGGCCCGCCCAGCCCGGCGCGCACTCGCACGCCCACCAGCCCGAGCCGCCCACACAGTGGCCTCCGTTCCTGCAGGGCGCCGAGGCGCAGCCGTCCGCCGGGCGCTCGCAGTGCGCGCCGGCCCAGCCCGCCCGGCACGCGCACGCCCACGCGCCCGCGCCCACCGGCACGCACGAGCCGCCGTGCAGGCACGAGCACGCCGCGCCGCCCGGCCCCGCCAGCGGGACGATTGCCGTCTGAGCGGGAATCGATGCTATCGGCACTAACTAAAAAAGAGAGTTGCTATTGTAACATTTATATTTATCATTTGAAGTACCGGAGTACTACGAGGAGGTGGGGGGCCACATTGAGATATCACGTATATTAGTTTGGTTTTTTTGAACACGCGATTTCCAAAACAAAAAAAAACAACCAAAAATACCCTGTAGCTTTGAGCCTGTCTAGAAATTTGTATGACGATGCTTAATTGTTCAAAATTTAATCAGATTGTACCTGTACCTATTTAAGGCAATATTTTGAAAAATTCAATTTAGTTCGGACAAAAAATACACGTGATATTCGGGTATGAAGGGGTAATTAAAAAAGTTTCTTAAAAAATATCTCGTGATTAATAGACGACACTTATCTAAGACGTATAGAACTTTTGTAATAGCGGTGACGGCATGACGCTGATTTTTTATGTTAGCAAGTAGGTACGCTAAATATATACCTTCATATATCCTATTAACGTTTTCCATAGACATAGCTTATATTATATAATATGGTACTCGTATGTAATAGCTTACGTTATGATAAAAGTCATTAAAGCTTTAAATATTATCAGTTTGGTTTAGTAGCGGGTGAGATGAAATAATTAAAACCAAGATCAGATTGCAGGTCAGTCGTTCCGGCCATACACGCTGTATCGGTACTTCCTACAAGAGCAAGCCTCACCGGCGGCGCGGCGGGCAGGTCGCAGGCGGCGCCCGCCCAGCCCGGCGCGCAGGCGCAGCGCCCGCCGCGCACGCACGTGCCGCCGTGCGCGCACGCCGCCTCGCAGCGCGCCTCCTCGCGCGCCGCGCACGTCTCGCCTGCCGGGGCCAGTATTCTTAATGTGATACACGTACTACACAATAACGTGCGAGTGTATTACTCCATCTTAATGATATCAAATTTAAGTGCGAGGAATTATTACAGATCAGTTTTGACGTGAACTTAATTACAAAGTATACGGACCGGTCCAACCGCCGAGACAGATGCAGGTGAAGCCGACGGCGCTCGAGATACAGCTGCCGTTGTTGTGACACGGATTCGGTGAGCAATCATCTAATTCTGTAACAATTTTAAGCTGATGATCAAACTAATTTACACTCTAATGCCACAAGTGCCTAGTTAGTTTGAAGGTACGAACGGTCTCTGGCGGCGCGCTGCGTGCAGTTCTTCCCGGTCCAGCCGGGCGCGCAGTGGCAGTAGTAGTCGCTCTGCGCCGTGTAGCACGGGGCTCCGTTGGCGCACGGTGCGCCGGCGCAGTGGTCGCGGTCGTCCTGCACACGTGTTGGGAGTATAGAACTACAGTCACGCAATGCGTACTATACCAATTATGTTTTTTTTCCTTACATGAGGAACTCACCCAACAGTAGCGTCCGTGGCAGGAAGTCAGCTAGAAGCACAGGGTTGTTAGTGTTTTAGCGTAGGGCATGAAAGTTATTTGAATAAAAATTAGAGTTATCCGAAGAAGCGAGTTATACAAAGTTAGTAAAGTAAATGAAAAAAAAGGTAGACGTGATACAAGAAGATTATTGAAGATTGTAAAAAAATTGTGTGAAAGTAATTGTTAGTCCGCAGTAAATTATGATTTACGACATAACGAGTAGGCACACCTCGCAGTCGGTGCCCGAAAAGCCGACCGGACAGATGCAGCGGTACGCGTCCAGCAGGTCCACGCACTCGCCGCCGTTGCGGCACGGGCGCGACGCGCAGTCGTCCACGTCGCGCGCGCACGTGCGGCCCGCGTAGCCCGCCGCGCACGCGCAGTGGAAGTCGTCCACGAGGTCGATGCAGGTGGCGCCGTTCAGGCACTGGCCCGTGCAGTCGTCCACGTTGAGCTCGCAGTCGCGCCCGGTCCAGCCCGCCAGGCACGTGCAGGCGTAGCCGCCCGCGGTGTTGTTGCACGCCGCCGCGTTCACGCACGGACCCAGAGCTCCCTCGGCAGCGCTGTTCTCTGCGCATTCGTCGACATCTGTGGGCGATAAATACATAAATTACTTTTTCGTTTTAAGACTCGATCATAGTATTTTTTTTCAATCTCTTGTTGGCAAGCGAATGGATGTAGTAGATATCTGACGTTAAATGGCTTCCGTCGCCCATGGACATCTTTAACTAAGAAGAGTTGCGGATGCTTTGCTGGCCTTAGGAAAAGAAGTATGTACACTTGATGCTTAAAAACCCTCAAATTACAGCGCTCATTGATATCCTCGGAGGCAGGTTATTCTACAGCCAACAAGCCAACCTCTCTTCTTTCACCTAAAGATTCTACACCGTTCGTAAGTCTGGGATCGTCAACAATGCAAATTACTGAGTTAAATGAGCGGAGTTGGTTTTGAAGGGGACCTGCCCAAAGGTGCGAATATACTCCACACAGGGGGATCTGAGCTAAAAACCCCGAGTTTTTTTGCAGCCAGATTAACTTTTCTCTCCAAAACCGTTGAACTAAGATGAAGGAGCTCACCGTCGGTGCACGTGGGCCCCTTCCAGCCAGGCGTACATTCGCACTGGAAGGCGTCGAGGCGGTCGCGGCACACGGCGCCGTTGCGGCAGGGCGCGCTGGCGCAGTCGTCGGCGTCCTCGTCGCAGCGCGCGCCCGTCCAGCCGCGCTCGCACGCGCACGCGAACCCGGCGGGCGCCGCCGCCAGCGAGCACGCGCCGTGCGCGCACGGCTGCGGCGCGCACGGGTTGTCCACGCGCTCGCAGTCCACGCCCGAGAAGCCCTCCGCGCACGTGCACAGGTACTGGTCCGGTGCGGTGTTCTCGCAGGTGCCGCCGTGTTGGCAGGGTTCATGCGTACCGCAGTAGTTGAGATCTGTTCGAGATTTCACATACTCTTTACGTTACATAATATCACATTATATTTATATCAAACAAAAGTACGACATACCTTGGTCGCAAAGAATTCCTCCCCAATTAGTATCACAGGTGCAGTCCCAGGAGGACCCGTTACAGTAGCCGTGCTTGCAGCCAGGGTACGGTTGGCACTGCGAGCACAGGTCGCCTCGCCAGCCCGGGCGACAACTATAATTATTTAATTTACTGTTATATGAGAAGAGTGGGAATAAATGATTTGTGAACAATATTGTAAAGCAAATGGCACAACGGCATTTACGTAGTTGGTATTTAAGAATGTATTGACTCACATGCATTCTCCGGGCTTGTCGCATCGGCCGTGCGTCGGATGGCAACCTTCCTTGCAAACAGCTGCAACGAAAAACGTTAAACTTAGCATAATTGAAATCGTGACAAAACAAATAAATTAAAATGGGGCACAAGTAGCAACACATACGATGCTCGCAGTTGTCGCCCTGCCAGCCGGGCAGGCAGCGCTTGTCGCCGCTGGCGGAGCAGGAGTAGTGGCCGAACTTGTCGTCGCGCGGCCGGCAGAAGGTGGTGCACGTGCTGTTGTAGTAGTTGGGCTGGCACGTGACGCGCACGCGGTACGCCACGGCCGCCGCCGCGCCCGCGTGCCGCAGCGCGTGCCACTCCGCGCCCGGCTCCACGATACCCGACCACCACGCCTCCTCGATCAGCCCCGTCTCGTCTGCACGCGGGACACGGTACGTTATAGGAACAGTCACCGAGTGCTTAGTGCAACGTGTTAAACTATTTCACGCTAGTCTAACTTACCGGGATCTGTGTAATTGTAGTCGTCGTAGGCTTGTAAAATGAGCGTGAATGACCGCTGTAGAAATACGAGAAAAACATTACTATTATCATTACAAGATATGTTTCATTTGCAACATCATATTTTATTTATATAAAATAAATTCGATTATGGTACAACATTGAGGGTAATAAATAAGAAAATATTACTCACGGTCCATCGGAATGAGAATGGCAGCGAGAGAGTGTAGAGCGGGTCGGCGAGCGTGAAGGAGTCTGTGCCTAGCACGGGCGAGGCGGCGCGACCGAAGGAACATGCGCCGGGCGCGGCCGCGGACTGGTACTCCTTGAGGCAGAGCGCGAAGCGGGTGCGACAGGGGTGCGCGCACGAGCCGCCTGCCGCGCCTGGGTTGCCGGGGGCGGCGCCGGGGGGCGGGGGCGCGGGGGCGGGCGCGCCGCCGCCGCAACACGCTCCCGACGCCAGCTGCAGCCGGTAGTTGGAGAACTCGAGGATCTGCAGCTCGAACACGCCCGCCCCCGCCGCGCACTGCACACGGAACTATTGTTATTACATACTCACTCATCGGTATAAAGTGCGCTCGTGTCAAAGTAAAGATGGTGTGTGTGATCATGTCACTACTGACATGTATTACAAATATTAAGTATAACATATTATATCTCGCCAACAGAATTTGACATGTATTAATAAACGAAACGCAATCGTCTGAATCTGTGATAAAAATGAGGCATGGATCAATTCTAGGTCCTTGTCTTTTTTTGATTATAAATAAACGATCTGCTATTTTATGTCAGAGACGTCCGTGATACAGTGTTCTCTGTTGATCATCGCTTGTTTTTAAAGTTGATAGGAAAAAGTTAATTATGATAACGGGAACAGTCTTTATCGCGAAAAAACTTGGTTTTGAACGTCAGGAAAACCAATGCGTTGTGTTCACGTTGTCCAAAATTAAGCATTCGAATTATACCTAGTCTAGTCTAAAATCAATTTAATTAAGTGTCCTTATGCGTCACTTCACTTCAGCCTATCGCAGTCCACTGCTGGACATAGGCCTCCCCAAGTTCGCGCCACACATCCCGGTCTTCCGCAATCCTCATCCAGCCTACACCGGCAATCTTACGTAGATCGTCGGTCCAACGGGCCGGACGACGTCCCACACTGCGTTTGCCAAGACGCGGTCTCCACTCTAGGACCCGTCTACTCCAACGGCCATCGGTCCTGCGACACAGATGACCAGCCCACTGCCACTTCAACTTGCTAATTCTGTGGGCTATGTCGGTTACTTTCGTTCTCCCGCGGATAGTCTCATTTCTAATTATGCGTATTGGAATTTACTATCGTATGTATTATATTATGTATCGTATATGTGTATGCGTGTATGTATAAGTATCGTATTATTTGTATCTACGTGTGGAAAAATTATTATGTATTTATTTATATATTGTATAATTATGTATTTATATTATATTTTTATTATCTATATGTTTAGATTGTACACGCTAATTTTGCGACTATTTTATAAGTTTCCTGTAGCAGGACTACTGGAAGAGATTACATCATGGGATAAGTAGTGCCTTTGTACCAGCATTGTTTATAAGAGCTATTTCCTTTTGCTTTCCTAGTGTACATAAAATGTTAAATAAATAAATAAATAAATATACCTTCATTATATAATAAACAACGAGAGTTAGAAACAAGTGACACTACAGTTTTATTTGGGATAAATTTGGATTCGAAACTTCAGTGAAATTCCCATTAGTTATCTTTAACCCGCAGACTCAGCTCCGCAGCATTCGCAGTTAGGAAATTTCAACAACTGACGACGTTGCTACTGCACGTTTAATATATTTTAACAATTTACATCGTGTAATGTCTTACGGTATGTTACTGTGAGGTAATATTGACACTGCATTTATTTTCCAAAAAGGGTTATTCGCGGCATTTATGATCTTGCAGTATAATGTATTTATCTATTATCAATGATATTATCAATTGAATCATAATTTATTTATTTTCACAAGTTTCGCTGGTACCACTCTTGATCACTAGTTTTCACTCTTGAAGTCGCCTCGAAGATCGCTCAAACTGAACTGTCCTCGCTCGCCTACCTGCGGCTATTTATATCGGCCGACACGAGGCCCAGACCATTCTGGAAAGTTCGCGTATGTACCCGGTTTTCGAGACTATACTTCTATATAGTTCCACAGTAGTTCCTCTAACGCCATCTAGTATTGAGTAGAGAGTTTCATGCTATCGCTGTCTTTGTGTGGTTTCAATGGTTGCCGCTAGATGGCGCTAGCTTCTTTGTGTCCGTAACAATATATATTGTTTTCATATAAATAGTAATAATCGCAGTGTAAACACGAACGGAAATAATTACATTGTAACTGTAAGTTTTCGACTGAGCAAAGGAAATAACGTCTCTTCTGGGTTATGGTATTGTAATCGTATCGAAATCTGTTTCGCAATTTGTAAAAAATGAGTATAAATTTTATTAAAGATATATTAATAGCTGAAGAATGTTAGTCGCTTAAAATTACATTAATAATAAAGATTTGTGGTTTAAGTGACGCTGCATTTCATGCGAAATATTAACAATTTTATAGTAAAACACAGTTAAGTTTCGGTTTTTAAATAGTTTCATGCCGATCTTGTCTGAGGAATCCCTATTCCGAATAGTTGGAAAATTCACTTAAGTATAATGAATTAATTCAAACAAATATATCTAAGATTTTATTTTTGTGTTACCCACATTAGGAATTCTAAACATTTTTGAATATCATATCAAACGGCGCCACGGTTCGCTTAAACCGAAATTAAAATTATCATATCGAAAATTTCGCTCGAGCGGGTGCATCGTTCCATAGCTTAATTGGCTAGAGCGCCGACACGGTAAGTCGGAGACGCGGGTTCGAACCCCGCTGGAGCGGTCAATTTTTGATATGATATTCAAAAATGTTCAAACAAATATAATTTTTAACCGACTTCAAAAAAGGAGGAGGTTACTCAATTCGACCGTATATATTTTTTTATGTATGTTAGGGGATAACTTCAGATAACAGATTTTGATAATTCTTTTTTTGTTGGAAATGAAATATCCCTGGTATGGTATCATGATAAGAAAACCAGGACCTGATGATGGGATCCCAGAGAAATCGAGGAAAACTCGAAAATCCGCATAACTTTTTACTGGGTGCACCGATTTTGATAATTTTTAATTTAATCGAAAGACAATATTTATCATGTAGTCACATGAAAATTTCATCGAGATCTAATTACAAATTTTGGAGTAATCTTTGATAATGCGAATTTTCTTGACTATTTTTTCGTCTACCTACGTTATATTACTTGTCGTTGCGCAGGCTTATGATTAAAGAGGCCTAAAAACTGTTTTGAATCATCATTGTACAAAGTACACAATTGAAGAATTTAACCAAGAAGTTATTGTTCAGTACGTAGAGTTATAAAATGAATAAATTTCTAAAATAACAGTAGCCTAAGTTACTCCTTACTACATCAGCTATCTGCTAGTGAAAGTCCCGTCAAAATCGGTCCAGCCATTTCAGAGATTAGTCGGAACAAAGAGAGAGACAGACAGATAGACGAAAAAGTTTAAAAATGTTATTTTGGTATATGTACCTACATATATCAACATATAATATACTCATCATCATCTATATGCATTTAGTAAAAAAAATGATTATTTTAATATTACACACAAACACTCCAATTTTATTTATTTGTAATTTAAGTGTGCCGCTATTTTCGACGACCCCTCGCGCACTGACTGGAGTGCGTTCATAGTTACAAGTAGACTCGACTACAATTTTTTTTTTTAATTTTTTTATTTTGCAATTAGAGAATGTGTCGTCTGTTATGGTGTAATACTACACAGGTGTATCTAATTTATTTGTTTTCAACAAATAAAAATTTATCCACACTAGTTTCATTAGAAGTTTACGTGTTACCTATGCCTTTTTTCTTTTTGCAAGTTGTTTTGTGGACAGAAAAATATTCATTACAAACGAAGTGGAGAGAGAGCGGTGGCCGAGAGCCTGCACGAGAGTTATGTTTCACTAAGCGACTTATATTTCACGTTTAATAGTGGCAATAAGCTCGAGGCATTGTGGCCCGACACCGGACACGCGGTGAGAGGCTGCGACCGGCGCCGCCTACCGCCCCGCGCCGCCCACCGCCCCGTGCCGCCCACCGCTACTCGTCGCTTGCATTACCGAGTACTGAGTGTTACTGAAAGGGTGCACTCTATGTGTTACGCTCAGGTAACGCAACGGTCGATGTGAAGTACAATACGGGATCCGGTTGTTAAGATTCTCACGTATCGCCATTCAAGGTGGATGAGACTGGGGAAAACAATTACGAAAATAAAATATTTAAAAGTTTACGCTTCTTTATTTCTTGTTACGACACTGACTTTGATTCTTGAAACAATGTTTATTCAAATTTTTCAAATCATTTGAATAATTTAAAACAATATCACTAGTTAATCGACAAGTAAACGGTTTCCGGAATAATTTAAATCAACTTATGCTCACCTGATAACTTCTATTTTTTACGAAATCGGTAAAAGTAAATTAAACGCTTATTTATTTTTAAAGTTGTTGTTCCTGAGCGCGCCGGTGCTGTGAGCAATACGAGGAGAAGCACCGTAGACGGCTTCTACGATTTCGTCAGATAACGATATCTCAATTATATTTGAATTCGTTATGTCATATTATAATTATACATACATAATAAAAAAGTATATATTAATAAGTCATGTCATTGCTATTACATATCACCAATTATATTCCCTAAAATTAAATTTAGTGGCTGTTAAAATACATTACATTTCTAGTATCCAGTGCAAAAAAATGTGACAGCAAACCGACATTTATTTGTTGATTTCAGCAGATTTTAAATTGAGACATTTAACAGATGGAACGTAAGAGAGGGAAACGAAAAATAAGAATCAAATGGAATGAGCTCATAACAGGATATTTTCTTTTTCACCTCGGCTTAACTGACGTAATACATACATTAATAAAAAAAATATACAAGGCACTTTAAAAATGTGAACCAAACGTGAGTGAGCCACAGTACTCAGCACAGTGCTTATGAGATAATTACACAATAGCGGTGATAGTAATCACGGAGGGGTCTCCGAGGCTCCGCCTACACCACGCCGCCCAGTGAACACGACCTCCCCCCTCTCCGTAAGCACCCTCTCACTACCGTTAGCATCAACAACGAGCAACTATTACTATGCATCCTAGCTTTTACTACGTTTAACCTGCTCTATCAAAAACCGTGCCCACGTAACGAGAAACTCATGAAAAAGTCTTAAAGACAATTTTAAAATTTGGTCGTCACTTCTAGACCTCGAGTGAAGGCTGAATTTCAAACATTATTCACAATTATATTTCTAGAAACTATAAATTGCATAACGAGGCTGTGCTTTACTGTCACAAAATGACAAGGTCGGGAATCGCTTACTCTTTAACCTTTATATTCTTATAAAAATGCATTAATGTGATATAAAATACAAACCTTTATACAGAATACACACCGAGCTATAAGTTAAATATCACTCGAAGTCTTTCTTGAATACTATTGTAGTAAAAATAATTGATTAAAAATATTATGTTGGAGGTCAACGTTTTGGACGTACGGATGATAGAAAAATAACGCAAGAACCACTTGATATATATTTTTTTATTATGTCACAAAACTATTAACTTAGAAGCCTATAGAATAAGAAGAATGAAAAATTCTTCTTTTTTCATAACAAATATCTTTACGTTTCTACCAAAATAAAGGTCAAAAATAATGATTCCAGAAATTTTAATCAATTAATTAGAAAGCGTAAAATGACAAAGATAGTTAAAAAAAATTAACGTAAAGCACTTTCTAATGACAAGTTTGGTGGTGGATTGAGGCTGGAGGTGGGATATTTCAGCACATTGGAGACGTGCTCTTTTGGATTCTTTTGGTGCTCGATTATATCACATATGCGTGAGAACATGTTCAGGTACGTCGCGCGTTAGCTAAGAGATTAAATTTTACATAACAAAAAGTTAAAATAAAAAAACTTCCTTATCAATTGTGCAGAGCGGCCCAACACGAATAAGCGAGCGGTTCGTTTGCAAGAAATCCAAATCA
This sequence comes from Melitaea cinxia, assembly GCF_905220565.1. Taxonomy (NCBI): domain Eukaryota; kingdom Metazoa; phylum Arthropoda; class Insecta; order Lepidoptera; family Nymphalidae; genus Melitaea; species Melitaea cinxia. The sequence goes on from NC_059411.1 coordinate 131,463, forward strand.
ATATAATAAGACAAGTGTAACAACAGACAAGTATACATTGTGTCAACAACTATAAAAATGACACAGGAAGCGTGTGTTATTCATTCCTGAAAATTGGCTTTTAATTTTTGGCCAAATCTGTACGAATTTCATAAATGAACTATAATATGTATTAACATAATAATTGTGTTTAGTCGCAAGCGAAAGAAAAAAACCGACTTCAATTACATCGACAAGTAATACAACGTATGTTGTACACCAAAATATAGTCAAGTAAATACGCGTTATCAAAGATTTGTTAAAAAGTTCCATCAGAATTCGATGAAATTTAAATGTGACCACATGATAAACATCAGGTTTCTGATTAAATTACAAAACATCAAAATCGGTACATCCATAAAAAGGTTATGCGGTAAAATACAACGTAGGTCGACGAAAAAATAGTCAAGTTAAAACGCATTATTAGATTTAACTCGAAAAGTAGTTAGATCTCAAATAAGTTTAAATGGGACCAAGTGACACGAACCACCTTTCGATTAAATTTTTTTTATCGAAATCAGTCCACCCAGTCAAAAGTTCTGAAGTAACACACATAAAAAAAAATACAGTCTCTTTTTTTGGAAGTCGGTTAAAAAAGCAAGATCCCAATCTCAATACCCCGACATTAAAACGCGAGATAGCGTGAGAGCGGACAGTGCGCGGAGTCAATATTTATCTCATTCTCATGAATTCGCGACATTCCGCGCTCCGGCGGGTTTGACGACGCAGCCGCTGTAACATGGGAGTGGGTTGTTTCGATTTATAATTTAAACTCGGTGATTATATTTGAATATTGATGGCCAGAGATTTCAAATAGATAATTATCGTCAGTTTCTCATCGGCGTGCGCGGGAATGACGAGAAAAAGGTCGATTAAATTTATATTCTGCCATACATTAGTGTATCGAACGCCGTGTAAACCAGTACAATTAGCATATTATATCAATTAATCGTTAAATATTTGTTGGTGATAGTTGAACGGAGTCGGTAACGGCGGACGCTGTGAGGCCGCGCTAATGAGGCACGGGGCTGTCGCGCTGCGGTCCGTCGTCGCGCAACGAGCTAACGGCCTCGCGCTCGTGCAGGCGTGTTAACAAGTTCACAAATTACGAGGACAACGTCAACAGGCCGCGGAGTTCTGACGCTCAGGCGGTAGCTCGGCTTGTCGGTCGTCGCGAACAAAAGACTTCAACGCGTGTCCACCGCTTCAGATCTCGAGCTTTTATTGTGACGGTAGAAACATAAGAAAATAATTGATTGTAATAAAACTTCGTCTGGGAATAGTAAAATAAGTTTGAAGAAATAAAAAGAAAAATAAATTACAAGAAATTTTTGTGACGTTGGTTCTTCTTTATCTCCTACACACTGTTTACAAACAGGACACTCGTCTACATGCTAATTAGAAGCGTTTACCTCCTACTGTATAATATAATCGTATAAAGTTATTGAATTACTTGTAAGTGTAAATCGTGTAACGTTGTGTACATCGCAGATCGGCCTGATTATTTAGAGTCATATTCACAGTTGCCCGCTCTATCAAATACTAATTAATAACTCGCGCGCCCGCCGGGCAGCGGACGAACGAGTGCAATTATAAAACGATTAATACAATTGTTCTTATTTTCGAAAGCGTGGACGATCTCACCGAGTACCATACACTGTTTGGTCGCGTGTCGTGGACAGCTCCAAGAGAAGTGCGTTAGTCGTGTTTGAAAGCCCTCCGTAAAGACCAAACGACATGTAGCTACCGACTGCTTTTTAATTAATTGAATGCGAGTTGAATAAACTAATAAAAAATAATACGATCGCTTATCGTTCGTTCGTTATTTTGATCTGGCGAAGCTTTGCGTCGACGTTGTCGGTCAGAGCGGAGACGACAAGTGGCGGCCAGTGCCGGTGAGTGTCGGCGAGGCGCATGAATATGCAAGACGCGCGCTCGCCGCCCGTACATGGCCGCGCAGATTTTCCCACGATCCGCGACTCGATGACATAAGGATGTCATATCGATAACGAGATCAATCGCGGCGGCGAATGACATGCGGCGCGCGGGCTAGCTTGTGACATGTTTAGTACGGTTAGTTTATTCATTTTGTACCAGTCATACATTTTTTTTGTCGACCCTTTCTTAATACATTTAAGAAAACTGGATTTCAAATATTATAATTTAAAAACAACTTCAATCGAAATGATTGAAAACTTGTGGTTTGACCGTTATAGAATTCATGAACTTCGCATCTAAGCTATGTGAGCACTAAACTTTTTATGAATTGTCATTTAAGCTTCCAATGCCTAATTGATGTTCATTTAAATATATGATTTTATTTATAATTATCTAACATTTTATTGTTATATAGTAACTTTAAAAAAAAACCATAATACCGATGCTTGTGTGTTGTGAATTAGCCGTGGCCTGGGCGTTTGTATTTGTGTATGTGTGTTCCCGGATCCCCGGTAAAGAATTATATCCTATTGAAGTCGGTTAAGAATGAGACGTTTTTTTTAAATTAATTTTTGCTCTTCTAGACGGTGCAGTGAACACATACATATATCATAATTACAAACACTTTACAATAAATGATAATTCTGAAGCCTCAAGGAACTCCAAAGAAACGGATTAAAAAACTGTCAGTGTGACAAAAAGTAAAGTATGTAATATTGATTTTGTATTTTTTTTGTTTGCATGTTTTTTCCGCTGTATTTTTTTTCCTTTTTTGTAATTATTTATAGATCGTTATAGTGAACTTGTAACAGATAATTCTTTAATATTTAACCTATAGTTAATAAATATTTAAATGTTATTTATTTTTATAATTTATTATTTTTATCCACGTGTCACGACAAAATTGATAAATAGCTTTAAACGAAATATTTGAGATAATTCAAATTTATACTATAAGCCAAGAACTCTCTCGGGAGAGAGGATAAAGTTAGTACATGTATTTCCATTTTGTTCACTAACGCGTTTTCTAATTATTCATTAGTATTTTTTAATAAAAAAGCAATGTTTAAAGACTCCCCCGTAAATATTTGAAGTATTGGTTAGTTCACAAATTAAAAACGCCGTATTCCTCGATATTCAGTTTACCCGGAATGTACGGCTACAATACCTTTGAACGTTATGTTACGCTGTCATATTTGTTACTGCCATACAGAGATGGCAGTTGCAAGCAAAGTCAGTAGTAGTACAATACATGTAGTTACCATTTTCGGCTGTCGGTTACTATTGGCTGGCATGTAGAACAATTCGTTATGTGAAAAATAAGTTATTTATTGTATCAAATTACCCTTTTCTTATATACACATTCGCTATTAACAATTTAACCGTAGATATATAATTATATGTCTTATGTTACCGGGATAATTTTTAATAATTAGTAATATATGCATCGTAAAGTGTCGAACTAACTAATCTAAGAAATATTTATTTCAAGTGATCTTTGAATTTTATCTAATTTATCAGAATTATCACGAACTATTCTCTCTATTTATAACGTACAAGAAAAACGCGTTAGGAATACTTTAAAGAGTGCGTGTGTATGTGTCATACCTGCAATACCTACAATAGTTTTGATTCTTTAATTACGATAACGAGTATTGTTATAAAAATTATTTGTTATCAAAAATTGATAATATGTTCATATCATAAAAGCCTTGTTTTACCCGTTCGGTATGGAGGCGGTTGAGACTCACGACCAGCGGCGGGTGCGTCGGCACCTGTCCATAGATAGTTACAGTTATTTCTTTCTGTCCAAATGCAAAACTGAGGTTATGGTCAAAGCTAGAATATTCACGGCGATACTTTCGACAGCTCCCGGGAATACCGGCGAGGAGAGCCTGGGAACGGAAGCGGCCGCCGAGGAATCCGCGCGGAGTTCGTTTCGCCTTCGCGACCGGAAATTGTAACAGCTACACAGTCAGCGCGGACTCGCTCCTACATACTCTGAGTAATTATAGGCAATTCTACTTCGGTGGTATTTCGCTATTTGTGTAACTAATTAGTATTAAAAAGGTTATGATTTATAAATATTTAAAACATAAAATAACATACGATCACATTATTACTCGATTGATCACATGTGATGATTGATGATTGAGTACGCTTAAGATATTTGTTCGTAAATCAATTTTACGATGATGTTATTAAGAATAGGTAATTTTTGGTTTAACTGACAATAGGCAGTCGGAGCAGCACGAGAGATGAGTGTGTAAAACATGCAAATGTATGCGGAGGCTCGGCGGAGTGTCGCGTCAATGACCCGCGTCCACAGTGACTACTGTTGTATGAGTTAGTTTTGTCACTAAATAAATCACTCAGTTACAACTATTATTGGAAACTTTTAAAATTGAGTAAATTCAAGTGTACTTAAGCGAGAGGTTGCTTTCAGTGTTCTTTTCTTTATCGTGTTTTTTAATTAACCATTTTTTGATTTATTAATATTACTGGTATTAAAACAATATCTAGGTGGGTGATTCGGCTCACATAGTAAACACTGCATATAACATTCAGAATTATCGCGATTCGAGATAATGAAGTAAACGATTCGAAACAACTTACCGAGAGATTTTACTTGAGTCTGATTTCTTTGTCTACAGAACTTGTAAAAGAAGTCGACACTGTTGAAATTTGTTGTTGTTTATGTTAAGTAAGGCATATTTCCACTTCTTACTTCGTGACTCTCCCTCTCACTCTATATGAGATATTTCAGTTCATACTTGCATGGACATGCAATTAAAATCAGATTATATTCTGTCAGACGTCACAGTCAAATTAACTTTAGCATTACATGCGCTGTATTACATAAAATGATGAACTTTAAACATAAAGTTTTCTTACAAAGCTATTGTTAATAATGGAAGTAAAATCTTTAGATTTATTTGATAACTTAATTTATCTAATATATAAAATTCTCGTGTCGCGGTGTTTGTAGTTAAACTCCTCCGAAACGGCTTGACCGATTCTCATTAAATTTTGTGTGTATATCGGGTAGGTCTAAAAATCGAACAACATCTATTTTTCATCCCCTTAAATGTTACTACTGTATGCACTCCTTTTTTTTTAATTTTCAGATAAATTATTTATTTTTTATTTTATTATGATTTGGCGTTGAAAAATACACCTATTTTTAAATAGCGTTTAGCGGCAAGACAATATTTTCCGAGTCAGCTAGTAACTTATAATAATTTAAACATAAGACTCTAGAGAACTAAATTTCGTATGGGCTATTTTGGACAGACTCCACATTGCGAACCAGTAGCAGCTTATCACAAAAACACATTTAAAAATTTGCTTGGATAATAGAACTTTGATTTTAATCTATACTAATATTATAAGGAGGAAAAGTTTCTTACTTTGTTTGTTTGTAGGGGGTAATCGTCGCAAATACTGATCCCATCACGAAAATCCTTTCACTAACTGAAAGTTACACTGATTAGGAGTGATATAGGCTATATTTTATTGTGATTTAACAAAAAAATCAGTGAAAAATCTTATATATAAAATTCTCGTGTCACCATCTTACTTACAATACTTCTCCGAAACGGCTGGACTGATTTTTATGAAATTTTGTGTGAATATCGAGGTCTGAGAATCGGCCAACATCTATTTTTCATACAGCTACAAGTTACAAGAGAGGGTAATAACATATATGGAAAAAAAACGTTTACGGGGTCAGCTAGTTTATAATAAAATAAAAACCAACTAAAATTGTTTTTAGTGAGAAAACCGGGTTTATTTTTGTTTATTAACGGTTTGTTTGTACTTTTTAATAAAATTCATTAATCGTGAGCTCTACATACTCGTATGTACCTTATTCTGTTTGTTTATTTATGTGTATGTAAATAAAACTGTGATTAAAGTAAAGGTTACGTGGCGACGATCGAGGAAGCAGACCACAAGATACCGAGTACTGTATTGTTAAAACAGATACCTGTCGTTGTGGATCGATTTTAATGTGAAACAGCTTACTAACAACTTAATAACTTTACGAATATTTACCCGATAAGTCTGAATACATAAATAAGTTTTTTTTGCTGTCTAATTGCTCAATGTGCTGATTTAAAACAAATTGAAAAACTCGTAGTTATTGTTATAACGAGTCACATAAAACTACTTACATAATACTTATTATAACAAAAGAACCAGGATTTCGCGCGAAAAACAAAGTCGAATTTTACGTGAAATATTGTGAAGTTTTAAACGGAAAAAGTTGTGTATGATCCTGATAAACAAATAAAATAGGAACGTATAAAACGTAATTTAACGCATTTTTCTCAAAGGAAGAAGAAAGTAGAACAGGAGTAGTTTGAGAGTTAAGAGTAAAGAGCCAGCAGCCGTCAGCCGCGGAGCCGCAGTGAAAGCGGGAAGCGAGCGGTCCGCCTCGGCGCGAAACAGCTCTTAAAAACTTATTTTTTCACATTAATGACAGTAATTTCCGCTGTCGACACTGACACAGCGGTGGCCGACTTGAATTATATTGTTTTGCGTCTTACTGGAGCATCGATCTTACATTGGAACTTAGGAACGACTTCATGAGATGTTCATGTTACAAATACATTTCTCGTTGAAATAATGAAACATTACAATGAGTACATATATTGTGTAAATACTACCTTTGACATGTGTCGTTGATTTTACAGTAATAATAACAAATTCTGCCCGAGTTCATGAATTGTGTACAAACATAAAATACTTATTAAAAAAGTTATTATTATTTTGTTTCTAGTGACAAAACGAGGAGACTCTTCTGTTCTTAATTAAATTGTTACTCTACTTTGTTTTTTTTAACCGACTTCAAAAAATCAGAAGGCTTCTCAATTCGACCTTATTATAGATTATATATTAGGTATATATATATATATTTGTCATGTGTGTTCGCGGATAACTTCATCGTTTACTAACCGATTTTGCTAATTCTTTTTTTTTTTTTTTATATTTTATTGTGATTTAACAAAAAAATCAGTGAAAAATCTTATATATAAAATTCTCGTGTCACCATCTTACTTACAATACTTCTCCGAAACGGCTGGACTGATTTTTATGAAATTTTGTGTGAATATCGAGGTCTGAGAATCGGCCAACATCTATTTTTCATACAGCTACAAGTTACAAGAGAGGGTAATAACATATATGGAAAAAAAACGTTTACGGGGTCAGCTAGTTTATAATAAAATAAAAACCAACTAAAATTGTTTTTAGTGAGAAAACCGGGTTTATTTTTGTTTATTAACGGTTTGTTTGTACTTTTTAATAAAATTCATTAATCGTGAGCTCTACATACTCGTATGTACCTTATTCTGTTTGTTTATTTATGTGTATGTAAATAAAACTGTGATTAAAGTAAAGGTTACGTGGCGACGATCGAGGAAGCAGACCACAAGATACCGAGTACTGTATTGTTAAAACAGATACCTGTCGTTGTGGATCGATTTTAATGTGAAACAGCTTACTAACAACTTAATAACTTTACGAATATTTACCCGATAAGTCTGAATACATAAATAAGTTTTTTTTGCTGTCTAATTGCTCAATGTGCTGATTTAAAACAAATTGAAAAACTCGTAGTTATTGTTATAACGAGTCACATAAAACTACTTACATAATACTTATTATAACAAAAGAACCAGGATTTCGCGCGAAAAACAAAGTCGAATTTTACGTGAAATATTGTGAAGTTTTAAACGGAAAAAGTTGTGTATGATCCTGATAAACAAATAAAATAGGAACGTATAAAACGTAATTTAACGCATTTTTCTCAAAGGAAGAAGAAAGTAGAACAGGAGTAGTTTGAGAGTTAAGAGTAAAGAGCCAGCAGCCGTCAGCCGCGGAGCCGCAGTGAAAGCGGGAAGCGAGCGGTCCGCCTCGGCGCGAAACAGCTCTTAAAAACTTATTTTTTCACATTAATGACAGTAATTTCCGCTGTCGACACTGACACAGCGGTGGCCGACTTGAATTATATTGTTTTGCGTCTTACTGGAGCATCGATCTTACATTGGAACTTAGGAACGACTTCATGAGATGTTCATGTTACAAATACATTTCTCGTTGAAATAATGAAACATTACAATGAGTACATATATTGTGTAAATACTACCTTTGACATGTGTCGTTGATTTTACAGTAATAATAACAAATTCTGCCCGAGTTCATGAATTGTGTACAAACATAAAATACTTATTAAAAAAGTTATTATTATTTTGTTTCTAGTGACAAAACGAGGAGACTCTTCTGTTCTTAATTAAATTGTTACTCTACTTTGTTTTTTTTAACCGACTTCAAAAAATCAGAAGGCTTCTCAATTCGACCTTATTATAGATTATATATTAGGTATATATATATATATTTGTCATGTGTGTTCGCGGATAACTTCATCGTTTACTAACCGATTTTGCTAATTCTTTTTTTTTTTTTTGTAAAAAAGGGGATATTCCAAAGATAGTACCGTGGTAAGGAAATCAGGATCTGATGATGGCATCCCAGAGAAATCAAGGCAAATCTTCGAAATCCGTAATGGCGACTAGTGCGTTTGTTATTTTTTTTTTTCGTCTACTTACGTTGTTACTTGTCGGTGTAATTGAAGTCGATTTTTTTTTCGTTTGCGAGCAAATACAATTATTAAAGCTAATATTCACAACTTTATAATTACTATAATTGGCGGGCATCAATAGTAATTAATTGAGAATGGTGGAATGGATATGATATTAATCATAAGTTACAATTTTAATTTGAGTCGACAATTAATTGTAGGAATTTGCTACTTTTTGGTCAGATGTATTATAATATTAAATCAACGTCGCCGGAACCGCCGCTTCGTATATCTCGACGTTTAACGAGCCTCGAGAGGCGCTGCGTATCAATCAACTTACAATAATTCGTGGAGCGGCGAGCAGCGGCCGCCAGCCGCGCCGCTATTAAATGCGATGAGATTCAATATTTACGAAGAGCCGTGCGTTGTATCATTAGTGTTGATTTTGAGCGTCGAAAAAATAAATGATTACAGTACAAATAAGAAATTAATTTCAAATAAAACTCAAACAATGACTTTATTTCAATATTTATATAGGAATTGTTATCTTTTGTTGCTAAACGGCAACGTTTTTAGAGTTAAGGCAGCCTACGAGGTCGCGGCGCTACGGCTACGAGCGCACCTCGTGCGGCGACGGTACGAGTGACAGCGCACTAATTGTTGGCACTACGCGGTCACGGCGTGCGCCGCGGCACCTGCGTTCCGTGAAAGCTATTTTCACTCATATTTGCCATTAGACCGAATTTATATCCGATCCCTATCGCGCGGTGCACGCTCTCAGCGGGAAAGGAGTGAGATCGAAAAAAGCGTAACAAGACCTTTTCTCAACACTTCTTGCTGTTGTGTGATTTAAATTAGATCTTAAACATATGCGACATAGTTTAGTTACCACGAATCAATTTGTTTATTACTGTGAATGAAATTGATGATTAAATATGTCTTAACTTTTGTTTATTTTTGTAATAAATAATAATTAATGTTTATTTCTGATATTGAAAAACTATAATTAAGCTGCTGCTCGCGACTTCGTCCGAGTGGAATTTAAAAGTAGCCAATGTTACCTCTACTACATCAGTTATCTACTAGTGAAAATTCCGTCAAAATCGGTCCAGCCGTTTCAAAGAATAGCCGGAACAAACAAGCAGACAGGCAAAAAGACAGATAGACAAAAATTGTAAAAAATGTTATTTTGGTATATGTACTGTGTATACATCCATATACGTTTAGCATTTAGTAGTAAGTTATTTTAATATTACAAACAGACACTCCAATTTCAATTATTTGTATAGATAAAATTTACAGTTTTTATTCGTTGTTAACTTAATTATCCTCCATAATTAGTGTTTAATTTACCATCGTTTTTTTTCTTCACTTCGGAAATCTGTTAAATATTGTAATACGACCTGATAGAGCTACTAATATTTTTCAATATATTCGATCGTCTGTCGCGTTACTATGCGTCAGCGTAAGTACGGTCGGGACAAATTTGAAATATGTAAGTATGCGACACTCGTTCACAGAGATCTCACAAAAGCTGGAATTGGACTTCGTCGAGCGGCATTCCGCTCACGTAGAGACTGTAGGCACATAGATTACGTTACAGATGCGCGAGTGAACAAAGAGCGGAGGGCTTTACAAAGTTTATCCACGTCTCTAGCTCGCAGGCACGGTCGACCGGGCTACACCGTCACCTCGGTGGAGCCGTCCCGGGCCTGGGTGTGGGGTGTGGTGGTGAGGTGGGCACGTACTTGCAGGCAGCAGGCGAGGACGAGGGCGAGCAGCAGCGGCGCGGGCCGCGCGGCCGGCGCGCGCATGGGGTCAGCGAGGCGCGGGGCGCCAGCGGCGCGCTCGCGGGGGCGCTCGCCGCATGCCGCGCCGGTGCGGGGCGCTCGCTCCGGCACACTGCACTGCACTGTCCACTGGGCACTCTCCAGCGGGCTCGGGCCGCGGCCTAGTCGCGGTCGGTCGCGGAACGGTTGTCGGGCTCGGGTCGCGGTACACACGTGCGCACTCCGCGGGGCTCCGGTCGGGACTGCGCGCCGCGCCCCGGGCCGCGCTCGCGCCGCTCTCCTCCCAGACGCCGCGCGCCCGACCGACTGCGATGGCCGATTACATTTCACGACTTCTATATAATTTCGAGATAACTATTATTTTGCTTATAAACGACGGTGCGATAGAGTTTTAAATATTTTTCAGGTCAGGTCAAAGATATTTATTCACATAAGAATTAACAATTCACATATATGAGAAATACTAAATACTATTAGAAAGAATACATTTTTAAATAGCTATAAGTTGACAATAATTCTAGCCGAGCGTGTCGGTAATATACAATAGTTCATTATACGATATCGTCACAAAAAGCAAAAAAAATGAGGGTAGAAAGGCACTAAATCGATGGTAAGACCGGGCACAATGCAGAAAAAAAGTAACAAAACGATATTTTTTTCATAGATTGATTAAAATACACATAAATAAATATTATTTATTGTGGAATAAAAAGAACTATCTGTTTTAATGCGAAGTCGCAATCGCTTTATTAGGAAATAAATTTATACAATTAATTATCAAAAATGATAAAAGGATTTTTATTTTTGTGGTCTGTTGTTCTGTAAAATGGCACTGATTTTATATTGACTCGGTATCTGTCGAGAAAATAAAACATTTGTAATTATTTAATTGTACCGGGTTTTTGTAATTTGTATTTAATTGTACCGGGCACATTATTTATTTATATTGTTTTACATTGAAGACTAATTTCATAAAATGAATCGTTAAATCAATTATATTCATACTAGAGGCTGTTTGGCAATTAAATTTATGCAGTAGCACAATTATTCAGAATTAGAGATCACCTCTATTATAGAGTTGGTCAAAACGCACAAGTAAACCACGTTCTATGAAGAAAAAAAATAAGAGCGCAAATTTTAGGATCGAACATATTATTATAATTTTGCTGTGTGGTTACGGCATTAAGAATATAGCTACTCTCTTCCTCTGGGTGTCGTAAGAGGCGACTAAGGAATAACTCAGTTCCACTACCACCTTGGAACTTAAAAGGCCGACCGATGGCGGGATAACCATACAACTGCTAGCTTTGAAATACACAGATCGAAGACGGGCAGCAGCATCTTCGGTGGGAAAAAAGCCAGCCCTGCGGTCACCAACCCGCCTGCCCAGCGTGGGCAAAACACATGAACTCACTCCATTTTTGTCGCGAACTTGTGGTAGCCTATGTGACTGCAGTGCCAGCAGTGGACTGTAATAGGCTGAAATGATGATGATGAATGTTATTATTAATAATATTACGTTCTGTTAGTTACGTATCAAAGTATGTCCCCAACACTACAGAGAGCCGCAGCTTCTTCTTCGTCGGTCGCACGTATTTACATGAGAAACATTGCTCTCAGTACAGTAAGTACCGACGCGCTCGACCGCGCGTCCTAATGACTTGTATTGTGCGACCAATCATCTGTCAATGTGGTCCGCGTCCGAAATCTCCAATAACTTCAATGCTTTCATGTGTTTAACTGTTAAATTTAGGATATCGACTGCTGAGAATCATCGATTAAATTCAAAACAAATCATTGAAAGAATAAAACAAGTGCACAGCAAGACAAGGATGATGCGATCGCACGGACAAACGGACGAGCGGACAGGCGGAGTGTGGCGGCCGCAGGGGCGACTCATATCTTTTATACGGACAAAAAAAATATTTATACGATATTTTTATGAGGCGTCTCGACAACCGGCTTCATTACGATCTCCGAAACCATCGAGGTTGAAACTCGGTGATATAATGTGGTTCAACATTGACTTTTTTTGAAGCGTGTGTTTATTTCATTATTCTTGTTAGATTGCTTTGAATATTTTCTATTTGTTTTTGTTTGTGTGCTCCGATAAATAATTGTATAACGTAGTAACTCTAGCTACGTAACGTCTTAGCTAATCGATGCGGTCTGTTTTCCAGAATCAATCTAGAAACAATGCATCTAAGATAGAGCCGCCATGTGGAAGGACTTGAGATGTCTGCAATTGTCGTGCGCCGGCTGTGGTCGTGTGTGAGAGCGGGGGGGGGGGGGGGGGGTACAGGCAGCAAGTGGCAGATAAATGGGCGGAAGGACGCGGCGACGCCAGTCCGATACACATCCGCCGTGAGCAGATACGAGCAGAACTGACTTCTTGCGAGTACCTCACAAGAATCTACCAGGGCTTAAAACATAAACACACTTCTTAAGAAGTTATCACTCACACTTTTATTGTAAATTTGACAGATTCCAAACAAAATATTATTTTATCAAAAATATGTCATTTCGTTTTCTAAAATTAATGATTTCTAACAACAAAGTCATAACGGGAGAGGCAGCCTGCGGAGTGGCGGCGAGCTGTCGGCAGAGCACTGGCGGGCAGCGGCAGGGGAGCGACGGCGCTGTCGATGCCGTCTTATCGTCTAAATCGGATCGAGGCATCCCGAGCCTAATAAAAACGGTATTATTATTTCCACGGCGGCCGCTTCTCCGACGTACACTGATAATAAATAACGCCCTAAACAAGACAACTTCACAAATTGTCGCCCCATTACGCTTCTTCGGGAACGAACATGAATATTGGACTTTGTTGTGTGATGTAGTTGAACTCGTAACGCATTGTACGCGACGACCGGCGACCGGGCAACTGCCCGGCAACCTGCACGGTGGTTGACAAAACCGTGACTCAATATATTGGATATATGAAAATAGTGAATAAGTGAAATTTGTGATAGCATATAAATAACTCATTGTTACGGTTTAAAAGATGATCTTTCTTAAATTCCCAAAAACTTTTAAGTTGGTATCGAGTGTAAGTTTCAAATAAGCTTTAAATTTACATCGCAAAAGGTTATTGCAAATCTAGACTACAAACGTTAAGGAATCGCTTAACAAAAGCGCAGCGCCCAGGAGTCCAGTAGCGCGCCTCCGAGCGGAATGTTCGCGGAGTGAACGGCCGCGCGTCAATTGCCGCTGCTCCATATTGGGCGAGTGTTCTCACGCTGACCGCTTGCACGGCGAGCGCTGGACACGCACACTACTTGCGTTTAAAACTCTGTTTGGCCTTTAATAAGATTCGACACAAAAACTGCATTTCTTTTAATTATTAATGATCTTTAATGTGTAGTTTTTTGGAATAAAAATGCAATTTGAACATTGCTATGCTAATTACGCTAACTGTACTATTAACAGTCAGCGGATATTAGGTGCTCTTACATTCGAGTGTCGAGGAGCTCGTTCTCACGCAAATAAGCGCCGGGTCAATTATAATTCCTAAGCGGAGCTGCGAATTGAGGGGGCCCGCGGGGAGGGAGCAGTCAGTTGCCGGACAATTAGCGCAGCGATGGCCCACGTAATGTTGCCACGAGGTTCATGTGTCCCTTCAATTACACCACAATTGTAACACAACGTCGTTAACAATAAGAATGATATAATGGTTACGTTCTTATCAACGCGTAACACGCGTCTCATCTTCAGCCCAACTACTCGACTGCGACCGCTAAATGTGTATTGTATTCGATATCCATAATGTAAATTACGGGAATGCATAATAGTCATGTTGCGCTACAGAGATAGCTGACAAAATACACATTGCACAAGTATAACAGCTTTGTAAACTCGTCGTGTGTAGCTCCGCAGTGCTGCAAACCAGTTGCCCGATGGCCGATTATTTGGCGGACTCATGACGAGCGCAGAGATACGAGTATCAGGTGTATAATAAGTTGCAGCGATCGAGTCCGCCTACTGAGCCATTAGTCTCCGCGCAAGAGGTTTTATATTCGAAATTACCATCTCACACATTTCAATGTCATTGTATCGTGCATTCCGCTTACGAACAAATCAGTATAATATTTAACGATGTTTACATTTATATAATTTACGATGAAGCTCGAAGAAGAAAAAAGTCAAAAGCAACTGTTTACGTGGTGTAATAGACGTGTTTGTCACGTCATTATCCTTTTTCGCACACTCGAGTGACGATAGCACGTGCAGTCGCCACGTGTCGCTTACAATTGGTTATCTGCGCGCGCAGGTTCTCAGGCTCTGTGCGCGCGTGTGTGCGTGCCTGTGTGAGTGTAGGAGCACATAAGGTTATGTTATGTATGAGACGAGGAGCGCAGGTTTAATTAAAATACCGGCGCAGGCGCAGGCAAGCCGCGCGGCGAGGACGAGGGCGCAGGGGCGGTGGGGGGAGGTTACACATTTCTTTAAAATTTGCTTTATTTGTTCTCATTAATTAGATAGACTCTGATAAAGCTTAGTATTTCGTTTAATAAGCGATTTAGTAAATTAGTCTAATAAGCGATTATAAACATACAATCGTTTATTTTATTACTTGGCGAGTTGGTAAAATAATTAGTGAATCGATTACTTAGTTATTATATTACACTTAAAAGCATAGCGTAGCATATTGTAACGTTTGAGGTGTTCGAGTAAAATATCTTAACGATCATCAACAACTTTCATTTTTACGGAAGACCTTAATAAATCAACGACTGGAACTAATGTGGATGGTAACACTTAAGGTCCATAGCATCCCCTCAGCCCAGGTGGCTCGCTGGCCCACAGCCCGCGGCGCGCTCTGCCGTCGTGCTGCGCAGCACGGCGCCCGCCCCGGGCGCTGCCCTCACACTCTAATAAATACTAAGTAGGTGTTGGGTTACACAACCGTTACCGCACTTCCGGGTTCTGTACTATATATTCTAGAAGCGAAGAACTAACATTTCAGAAAGCTATTATCAGTAATAATAAATGAAAATAGAGGAACGGTTTGTCTTATGAGCTACACCTCGTGCGACGCGAGAGACACTATGAACAAATTGTAATGTTTTGTGATTATAATTATTTGATTTGTGTTTGGAGATAACAGTACTCAAATAACGCGGTAATGCCAAAAATATTTAAAGAAAATACAGTATTTATGATATTTGTACAATAAGCCCTTATTGCACCGCAATAATAGTAATATCATTGTTTTGTTTTAAGTTATGGGAGGCGCTGGCCCACAGCCCGCGGCGGCCAGGACTCGCCGCCGTCCGGTGAGATCACGCGCGACACCATCGCCAGGGGCAGTTCCGGACGATGGCTTGTAAGAGAGTAGCTTGTATTAGTATCGTATGACTAATATTAGCTATAACATGACAATGAGGGAGAGAAAAAAAGAAGAGGAACGAGAGCTTAAATGATACATTGTAAATCAATAAAACGATTGTCGTTGATGTATTCTGATCGTCCTCCGAGAACAGTGCACCGCGCAGGTCGCGATGGTCCGAGCCGAGCGTCCGTGATGGATGATAAACATTGCTCTGTGCGGTGTGGCGGACAAATTGAATGGCCGCGGGACCGGTCACACGAGTGCACGCACACGCGCGCACCTGCAGCGACCGCGTTCCTCACTCCACCGCCGCGACAGCAGTGGCTGGTGGACTCCTACCTCCTTCTTGAATTTAGTAACAAGACTCAGGGTGGCTTGGTAACATGATCTTTTTCGCATATATGCTTAGGAAGCTTCGATCGATACGATACGATATTCTTCCATGTTTAAAGTTCTTAAGGATAATGACCGAATACGGAGAAATTGTAATTGTGTTATGTTGCGCAAACGTCGACTTGCTTTTCATTGATTGTTTTCAAATTAAAAGAATTACACGGTAGATCGGCGGTCGGCGGCTGGACCGGACCGGTTCGCCGGCGGAGCCCCGCCCCGCCCCGCGGGACCGCGAGCCCGCACCCGCGGCGCAATCTCGGCGCGGGAACACTCGCTGCACCCCGTTTATTTTTAGCCGACTGGTTAAGACAAATCCACGTCATTTCTACCTGTGCGCTAGAGATCGCCGCGGCCGAGAACTCGATTATCCCATCGAGTAGGATTCACTTGCGCCTATCTCACGACATCTTGCGGAATGATCGTTTTAGCTCCTCCCGCGTCTCATCCGACGCTGGACGCCGGTCACGGGTTACATTGCACTCGGAACTTGCAGACACTTTTTAATCGACCGAGTGTATGTTCCATGTCCACGTCTTTAGATATCAGACTAGGCTCTACGGCGTGTCTGACACAAGTCATCTCAAGAAGAACGCAATTAGCGTTAGACTTGTTGAAAATAAACGAACAGACAAACTTCACCTCTCACAACGCATTCGTTACACACGCTCGCCTCCCGTACGCTCTCTGTGGGCCATTATTAAAATATCTCAACAAATTTTACTAATAAAAGGTTTTCCATAAGTTTTTAGGTCACTTGTCCTACACTGTCTGTACGGTCGACACACGATAAGATTTATTTAAATAATATAATAACGCAACAAACACCAACGACACGACACGATGATACTAATTTTGAAGGCTGTACTGTTACAGTACTTTCGGTTAAAACCTACTTGTATTTATCTCTCACATTGAATTTGTTTACGTGTTATTGTTGTTTTTAGGAATTTTATCAAATAAAAGAATATTCCGGCAAATATTTTATTTGTTCTGAATAAATAGATTTTATATTACGTACTTAATAGTGTGTAATAGTGGAATAAACAGTGTTTATATTACGTGCCCGTGACTTCGTCCACGTGGAATGTAACAAAAAGTAATTTTTTAGTTCACAGAGTTATAAAATAAATAATGGTATATGTACCGTATATACATCCATATACATTCAGTAAAAAGTGGTTATTTTAATAGTACAAACAGACACTCCAATTTTATTTATTTGTATAGATTGCTAGTTACAAGTTACTTATAGTCAGGAGGTAAGCGGCGCGTTGTCGCAGGCGCCGATTGTTGTCGAGTGTGTTGTGAGACGACTGGGTTTCTTTGAATAGCAGGGCTCAATAAACAATATTTTCAATTGTAACATTTTAGTTTTTCTAACGTTTTTGTTCGGTTTTTGTTAATGTAGACTTCTTCATAAGCCAACGAGGGCAATCAACCGACCGCACCATTTGATAGACCACAAGGCAAGCAAATATAATGTTATTGAATGTGCTAAGCATCGTTTGCGGTTGACTCTGTCGTATTAAAACGTCATCGAATGGTATTTAATGAAGAACTACGAGACGTAATGTTTATTTCCCACATCGGCCGCACGATCTACAACCACAAGCTTAGTTCAACAGTCTAGATATTTTAATACTTAATTTGCGAAAATGCTAACACATTGCAGATTTATAATAATCTTCTCTGGGACATGAAATATTTTATTGTTATTTTTTTATATTTTACACAACTAAGTCAGTAAGCAAACGTACGACTCACCTGATGGTAAGCGATTACCATAGCCTATAGACACCTGCAAGGCCAGAAGCATCGCGAGAGAGTTACCGACTGATGAGAGGGTGGGAGGGGGGAGCTCCTGTCAACTTACTTACCACAGGAACACAACACAGCTTGAAAGCAGTATTATTTAGCTGTTATCCTCCAGTCGGGCTGTTCCATATTTTGATCAGGATATTTCCTGCTGTGCTCACCTCAGTTAAATTTATTCATATTACGTCAGAAGCGCAGACAAGAAATATTTGGTCCATAGTAGACGTCCCATCCCCCTCCCCCCGGCCGTCTCGCTCTAATGCGATCACGGATTATCGAAATCGTGTTAGTGCGAGCGACCTTATCTAATGCTTAATTACTGTGAAACGACTTCTAAAACAATCATTATATCCGATCGATTAGACGTCTGGGGATCCGGAGGGGATTAATTTGGGTGAAGTGATGATAGTTAGGGATTTATATTAATATCTTTTGAGCCATTTTAGGCTCTTAATAAGCGTAAAATCAAATCAGTCTTTATTTTCGTTTATAAAGTGTAATTGCAATCAATTACTAAATAATCTCATATGTTACTGTTTCAATTGTTAGGATATAAATTAACATCTATTTTGAATATCCTCGAAAACACTATTTAATAACAGAATTAAATGCATCTTCTAATCCTGATGTTTCCGAGCACAATTCATGTTGGTCGAAGCAATAAATCATCTTAACCGTCACTTAAAAATTCTAACAATACACAAATGATAGAAGTCTCATTACATTAGAGTATGTGTGTTAACAAGTGGATTCGCGAATGTGCGAGCGGGTCATCAGTAGTCAGGGGGCATAGCGAGTCGCGATGTCGAGGAATTGGATAATAAGCGGGATGCCCGCACGTCCACTGACTCACCCGAGGTCGCCGCGGTCTGCTGCAGGAAGTGGAGATTACATCTGCTTTCCCTTTGAATATCGATACACAAATGCTACTCTTATATGGGTGTGCTCTATATATGATAAGGATATGTTTGATAGGTAATCATTTACATTGGATATACTCCATTTCGCAATGTCATTCTTCTGATAATAAACAACAGGTAGACGATAATTTCGCTACATGGTTTAATATAATGTACTACATTGAATGCTCGATTTAACCATGCTTCCAAAGCTTTACAGATAAAGAGAACACCGAATGTCAACTGCAGTTTCTGCAAAACAACTAAATTAATGTTTCGAGAGCTCAGACAGAACTACGCGCTATCATAATCGTCGGTCGGCGACGGTGCTACTTGTAATTTGTTGTTCAAGTCACTGACATCCAAATAGATTAACTGTTTACTTAGGACGCGCTCCGGCATGCCCTCGCCCTCGGCCAGTTCACATATCGAGCGAGACAAGCAAACTTTAAAAACGAATTATATATTTGTTTAAGGGCACAAAACACAAACCGAGCCTCACGCAGAGAAAACAAAATATACCATAAACTTACGATTACCTTAAAAAACTCTTAATATGCGCATTTAAAATTGACATCGTGTCTCTCTCGAAGTTCACTCCATCTACTCACGCTGAACGAATGCAGCGAGGTTTGAGAGCGAAGGAATACGATGCGCTGGATGGGAGCGCAGGTGAAGTGTGCACTCCATGTCGGCGGAGAGCGATGTTTATACAAACTGTATTAGAGAAACGAGGGTCAAATTAACGTATTCCAAAGTTTGTTGTTAGAAAAAACTGGTCGTTAGAAAAAACAAGAGTGGCCAGGTGTGCGGTGCGCAAACACACGGCTCCGGAGTTTGCCGAGCACTCGGCGAGTCCCGGACGCCCCCGCCCCGCCCCGCCTCACCCCGGGCCCCGCCCGCCCCGCGCCGCCCCTGCGCGGTGTTTGCTCGCCGAACACCAAATATTATTGGATGATGATACGCCATTTACGCGTGTCGCGGCGCTGCCCGAGTAACCGACACCGGCCGCGCTCGCGCCGCCGCCTCGCGGCGCAGCCCGATACCCGTGAGAACCCACACTACTTCATAATAATGCTTTTCGTATTATTCCATTTTATTACCTATGGTTTCGTTTGAACATTCTCAAATATTATTCGTACATAAATTACAGAATTCGTTTCACATGACCATGATTTTAAATTCAATTTTAAATAATAACATAATTAATTACAAAAACAATACAAACGTAGAAAAACCCTTGAACACATTACGCAGCTAGGTCCCCGACATCTGAGATCGTCATTCGAAACATTGTCAGCGATGACAAAAAGTTATCTTCTGTTTTTTTTCATCTTAGTAATAAAATATGAAATGTATTGCACGAGGAGGCCGCAATAAAAGGCGCGGCTGTGGCAGGAAGGCAGGCAAACAGACAAGTATGCAGACAGGCAGGCAGGCGGGCGCCCGCGAAGCAATATGCATCGATAAGCAATAACCGCGCTCTGCTCCCGTTCCCACCGCACGGCCGCTCGGTTCTCATACACGTTATGTAATTGCTGTGACGCGTAAAAACAGGCGCATGTCGCGACGCGCCGGACATTCGCGTGCAAAAACGAGCATCCTTTCCCATTGAGCCGCTGCTGTCCGCCACCGAACTAATGGCACACAGTCGGCCGCAGCAGACGGTGGACCAAAATATGCGCGAAGAAACGCAGCGGTCGGTTAGTTGAAGTCGAAATACATCTACAATCCGTATTTATTGTTGCGGTTTTACACTTGGTGACATATTAACTCTTCTCAATGATTACGTGTCGGCTACGCCCTTTTAAATTTAACGAAAAATTACAAGGATAGTAGAAATCACATGTATATTAGGACAACAATGAGAAAACGAGAATCTGGTCACTCAGATTGTTGACTCTGCAAGTGGACGGAACAAAAAAAAATAGTCGCCGGAGCTTCCTCCGCGACGCGCTGATGGCAGTTTTTCACGATTGTCTCGCTCGATTCCTTATGACATATGAACATGAATAACTTCCTGCAAACCCGCATTAACGATACGATAAAAAACTTGCACAATTTTTCTATGAACGACGAAGATATGAACTCGCGACCGCGTTCTTCATCACTTACTCAATTAAAACATAACGAAATGTTTTTGCACTAAAACATGTTTTATTAAATGTCTAATGCTTCCTGTTGCCGTTGCTGTTTGTCGAAAACACAGATTACAAAAATAATATCGTAATATAACATGTATGTTTTAAACACAAAAGAGGTCCTACTTCTACTATTCTAGACTGTTTGACAAAAATAAACCTACATAATGGCATTAACCTTTGTAAGCGTCGTCAGACCACTGCATGGACATACATGGCAATAATTCTAGTAGTTTTGTAATAGTTCTATTACCACCGATGGTCTCAACGAGCCCAATGTCAGATACCGATCGCTATCGGGCAAAGCAAAATTATTTGGGAACACACGGTAGAGAAACGTCGATTGAATGCTCACACCTTTCTTATGTACACGCGGGATGTTTACAGGCTACTTCGTTCCAGAATCAACTTTTTTTTACAAAAGTTTAGTAAAACATCACAGCGAATAAAACACATGATACCCTACGACGAGCCCAGTCCCTCGACCTGTTTAGTAAGTGTGCGTGTGTGTGTGTGTGTGCGTTTTGAGCAAAATGCTTTACAAGTATCATTTTTATTGACTACCGACATAAATTAATCTTAGTTGGTAGAGGTGGTCAGCGTGGTACATGTGGGTGAATTAGGTGTACTTCTTCACTTTATTTTAGCGATAATTCTGTCCAGTGATTATTTAAACGAAATTTTTGTTTCCTTATTTTCGCCTAGCTCTGTTCCATCTACTCGTCACGTGAGTAAAACTAGCACATATTTTAATGACATATATATACATATATTTACATGAGTTACAACCTTCTGCTACATGGGGAAAAGAGGCCTATGCCCAGCAGTGGGATATTACAGCCTGAAGCGACTTACAACTACCTACATTATAAATAACTATGAAACAGTCAAAGTTATATATTTTAAAATATATTCGAATTTGAATAAATATTATTTGATTTTTGCAGTAACGAGATAAGTTCGCGTTATCAAGTATATAAAGCAAAGATATATATATATATATATATATATATATATATATATATATATATATATATAATATACATAAGCATATATATATATATGTAAACAAAGTGCGTGACACTTCATTTAAGTTATTAGTTTATTTTGTAATTGTTCTTTGATGGATATTTGATCTGCGAATTGGTTGCTATGGAGCTGTTTTTTCATATTAAAACGATTGTGAGAATTATATTGTAACTGTAAATATTTAAATAATACTTATTATAAAGAACTGGTAAAGCAATAGCTTTAAATGTTGTTTCTCTTTTCAGAGCAACACAATTATTTGTTTTACTGTTCATAATATACAAAAATAAAATAAAATAAAACATTATATATATATGCTTATGTATATTATACTTTATGCACACAAAATAATCGTTAAGTACGTTGTTATTGTACAAGCGTTAGTGGTTTTCTTGTGCAGTTCGTAATCGTGAATTTATTGGTACATATCGCTTCTTTATCTGGTAAATAACGAAGAAAAATATTATTTGATTACGATACTCTCAATATGCATAATAGAATTACAGAAAATAGGTTAATATCGACGGGAAGAAATAACTTAAACATTAAAAGTGATTGGCAACTTACTAATCCTTTGTCCGCGGCGGGATACGGGAACATTTTAGCGAGCGCAGGTGGAGGAAACAATTAGGAGCGAGAGTTTTTGCGTTTCAGAGCATCGCAGCGGTGGTCGAGTGAACGACCCCGCGGAGCCCGCTCGCACCGCCGACGACTCGCTTTACAATTCGGTTGTAAAATCATTTGTTTGATTCGAAATGTGAGGGTGGTTTGGTAGTCGACAGACAGAGTGGCGCACACGCGCGGGCAACCCCGAGCTATCAAAAATCCACAGTAGCAGTGTGCCTTATTGATCTTATTCTAAATCATTTTCGTAATCAGTTTTGGTTATAAAGTTCTTGTTTTCAAAAATTAATTAGTCCGTCATACTTAAGAATATCAACAAAAGAAACGTCATTAAATATTTCCAGTTGTTCCTAAAGTATAAAGAACGTCATTGTCGAAAAAACTGTTAAATTGTTTAAAAAAATTCTTAGACACTAACTTTGGAAAATGAAAACACCATTTATACAGTTAGTCAAAGGGCTTGGTACAATAAATTTAATTATAAATTCCGCATTGCGTCAGTATATTATTATTATGCTTCTTTATCACCACTTTAGGTATAACAATATATTTACTGTCATAAATGTAAATCTTAAATAGAAAATGTATATCTTTAACTAATAGAATGAAACAAATTTACAAGACAGAGCCGGTATCAACAAACAGCATCACAAAGTACCGTGGATCTTTGTCCGGCTCGAGATTAATGCCCGGCGCGTACCAGGGCGACAGAACCGCTCGGTGGTAGCCTGCTTGCTTTTCTGCTGATAACGAGAGCCTTTACTACTCTTTCCTCTGCGAGCGTTCACTCTTTAAAGTTGTTTATGCCGCTACCAACTGATAAATGACCCAACTTAGTCTAACACCAGGTACCCTCGGAGGCTTCGTTTGCTTACTAACGAGCGAGTAAACATTTTCTCGCAACAAATATTGCTGTTATTTACTGCATTGCGTTTCGATATACTGTGAGCGCTGCTGGACTTATAATCATATAGGTTATAATATATAGTTTGTGTACTTGATTCTATTTCACTTGATTGGATATTTATATCTTGTAATAAAATTAAAATAAAAACTGTGTCTGCGTTGTTTACTGTGTTATAGTGTATTTTATGGTAAAAGCAAATCAATAAAACGCAGGACGATGCGCGCTCAGCGACAGATCTCTATAATTTTGTTTACAAATAATTATAGATGAAGTTAAGGCAAATATTGTAAATATAATAATTCGGAGTTTGTACTTTTCTACAGCTGGTCGAGATCGACACGTCCACACGTACGGTCCGCCCGCGCGTGTTCCACAAGCGCGCAATAATTATTGTAAATTCTCTCCGAGTTTTTGTTGCGTTGCACTAAATACTTGCCAGTTTATTAAACGCTCCGCGAACCAGTTGGCGATACTATCGGCGCGTTGATATAGGACTTGAGTAATGTTTATAACGTGTGAAGTGAGCGCAAGGATCTCTGCGCCGCGGCGCCGACGAGGCTCCGTGGTGTCCTGAAGACGCGAGTCTTATTTACAAAGTTATGATAATTTCCAACCTAACTGGTGGATAATTATAGTGCAATAGAATTTACTGTCGCTTATGGTTTTTTTAACCGATTTCAAAAAAAGGAGAAGGTTACTCAATTCGACCGTATATATATATATATATAATTATGTATGTTCGGGGATAACTCCGTCATTTATGAACCGATTTTGATAATTATTTTTTTGTCGGAAAGGAGATATCCCTAGTTTGGTACCATGATAAGGAAACCAAGATTTGATGATGGCATCCCAGAGAAATCGAGAGAAACTCTCGAAAATCTGCATAACTTTTTACTGGGCGTACCGATTTTAATGATTTTTAATTTAATCGAAAGCCGATCCTTATCATGTGGTCACATTTAAATTTCATCGAGATCTGATTACAACTTTTGAAGTAATCTTTGATAATGCGTATTTACTTGACTATTTTTTCGTCTACCTACGTTGTATTACTTGTCAATATAATTGAAGTCGGTTTTTCTTCATTTGCCTGCAAACACAATTATTATTAAATTATTTCACTGAGGTATAGCAAATTTTATTATACTAGCTGATCTGGCGAACTTTTTACCACCATATTTTTTAAATATTCAGTCATTAATCGAAATAAAATTTAATCTATATGTCAATATGAACAAAATTATATATATGTGCAAAATTTCATCTAAATCGGTCCAGTAGTTCCGGAGATTAGCTCGACAAACATCGTGTCACGAGATTGTTATATACCTACCTACAACTATGTATTATAGATTAGTAAAATTAATATTAAAAATGTAGGTATTACGTATAATGTAACCGCCGTAATGTAGCCGATGTCATAGAACTGGTAGCTAGCGTTGATTAAATATAATATTTGATTCCCATGACAATACTGATCACCCCGTCGCACTCGTTAGTTTCCAACAATTAAAATTGTTATGATAGCGCCATAAAGCATACATTTATGGCGGCAGTGCGTTGGAAGCACAAAGGAACATTGTTAGACAGTGCAGCGGCGCATCTGTTCCCGGCGCTCATTGTCGCCACTTGTCCGCATCTGTGCCGACTGCCGGTGTACGAGCGGCACAATACTGTCACAATAACACGCCCGCGACTACATGCGATGATGCGAGCGAGACGAGCCATTGTTGCAGCGTATACATTACACTTAGCATTTGTGAATTACCATTTCATTCATTATTGATTGTTTTTCAAATTGCGGACTTCGAATATATTGTTGTTTTAAATATATAACTGATGTTATGGCCATTTAAATTGTCAGATGACTAAGGATTTTTACTAGCGACAATTAGAAGTAGAAATAATCATTAAAAATAAACTTTACAGTGTTAGTTTGTGAAGTAAGTAAATAAGTATTTAAATATAGAGCTATTAGCTTTTTCTTTTATCTGACTTCAAAAAAGGAGGAGGTTACTCAATTCGACGGTAATTAGGTATATATATATTTTTTTATGTATGTTCGGGGATAACTTCGTCGTTTATGAACCGATTTTGATAATTCTTTTGTTTGTTGGAAAGGAGATATCCTAAGGGTGGTACCGTGATAGGAAAACCAGGAGCTGGTGATGGGATCCCAGAGAAATCGAGGGAAACCCTCGAAAATCGTAGTGACGACTAGTGCGTTTGTTAATTTTTTCGTCTACTTACGTTGTATTACTTGTCGATGTAATTGAAGTTGGTTTTTTTTCGTTTTACACAATTATAACAACGGTTTGTTTATAACATGATACCTTTATATAGTTTTTGTCCATTTAGTTTTATCTTTAAGCGGACTCCCTTATAAGAAATAAAGCTTCAGTCCTTACAGCACACCATATAGCTCGCCATCTATACACAGTTTTGTCAAAGACTACTAAAAACACTATCCTAATGTCAGAGACTGTTAGTTGGGTACGCAGCGTCCTCACGTGCGCTGGTAAGTGGTAACAGTACCGGCAACGACCACGTCCCATAACGTTCCACATGTTGCACCAGTATCACCTGATCGATGTAAATTACATGCACGTCGCGAGCGGCGGTTAGGTCCCGTTGGGATCGCTCGCTGATTGCGATTCGGTTCTCAGGTGGAGGCTATTATGAGATTTGCGAGAATTTATCTTAGTAATCGTACAGTCATAGAATCACTGAGCTGCGCCTGGAACAAAGACGTGCACTATTAGCTGCTAAAGACATCGCAAGAGTAAGTTTCTCAGTTCTTGAAGTTTCATTGCATTAATATATACATATGTTGCTGAAGTAGGTTATCGATTTAATGGAATTGGAAAGAATATTTTTGGGGGATGAAAACATTCCAAAAATATAAATTTTAATAATGCCAGCACTTATAAAAATAGACACTTTACCTTGAAATTTAGCACAGTCACGGACAAAACTGAAAATATGTACTTAATTACACTTCAGCCTGTAATATCCCACTGTTGGGCATAGGCCTCTTTCACCATGTAGGAGAAGGATCAGAGCTTAATCCACCACGCTGCTCCAATACGAGTTGGTGATCAGGTGCACATGATAACAACCGGGACCGACGGCTTAACGTGCTCTCCGAGGCACGGTGGGGAGACCCACAAGGGCTAACAACCAGACCGGAAAAAAATATTTGTATACAGACAAATATTCATTCCGAGTGGGTATCGAACCCGCGACCGTCAGTGTTTAGTCGCTGCCGACAGAGCACACGCACCATTCACACAGAGCGGTCATCATTGAACATAATTAATTGTCTATATAGATATTTATGGTATCGCCTAGGAAAACAGGAAGGGGTGACGACCGCGAAAAAAGTCGCGGGTGCCGTCATTTAGCAATACGTATGTTCCTTACGGTAAGTTGTGAGTGAGCCACTCGTCCGGTAGAGTAGAGTCAGAGCAAACAGCGATGACAGGTTGAAACTTGAATGTTCCCGTAAAGTCGTATGATATAATAATAATAATAATATTCTTTATTGTACACTATTAGAATATACAAACGATAAGAAAAGTATTACAATTAGAAGAAGATGTCCAAAAGTGGTCTTATTGTTAAGAGAGCGATTTCTTCCAGACAACCTTTGCGTATAGGACAGGGCGTGGAAAAGCTTGATACAGAACAAGAAATACAGATATTTGTACAAATAAATCGGAAGTCAGAAAACATGTATTTTTTATTCATGTATTTTGGGAATTAGAACGTACATGGGAGTGTCTGTGTGGCACACACTGATTACAATCTTATTACATCTATATATATAAAAATGAATTTTTGTCTGTATATCCTTTATAGAATGTTAAATTTGATCACATTATGACCTTCAGCAAAGTGCTGTGCATGAGCCCACAAAGGTTTCTGAGTTGGTATGACCGAAAAAAAATAAGCGTAGCAACGCGCGCAGGGTACAGCTAGTAATAATATAAAATTAAAAAACAAAACCTTCGAAAGTAATGATACCGAGGTGATCAATGATATAAAACTTGCTGGCATTCAATTAAATTCTTTTTAATGAAATATGTGCGCTACACGCAACAAAGTGTAAATTTATAAAAACTTTTTCTAAAGGAGACTGTAATCTAGTAGCGTCTGATGTTATGTCCTACTTCAACAGTTTGTTAAACGTCGTGAACAAACGAAACACTTATGAAGCCCACATGAACAACATCTTCACAATGTAATGCAGCTAGTAAACAATTTTCGACTGCACAGTATTGTAATCTCTACTTAATGCCATAATCAGCTTCCTGGAGAATCACGAGAGATTAGGCTATTACGGAGCCAATATACCAGGAGTTCATGAGCGCGCTGGCAGTTGCGGAGTAATGAGCTCGTCTCCGCGCATGCGCCGCTTCCTCCACTTAATTAACCAATTACATGCAGTAACTAGATCTCGGGACCGGCGACCGTTACTTGTTATTGGCGAACCAGTCAGATCGAGAATTATTCATTACAAACTAATTGAACCCAACCAGCGTTATGTTGTAGGTAGGTATAGATATTGTTTCAGTAAATTGTTTTTAGATTACCTGTTACACAAATAAAGCAGTTATATAGACATATTCATATTAATTCACATTACACAAGCGATGTGGCTCAGTTTTTATAGTTTCTCCGTTAAAATCTAGAAATTAATTTATCGTCAGTGCACAGTCTATTTAGTATTCTGTTTTGCAATTTTCCGCATATTAATATTAAAGCGGTCGTCGCTACGGCTCAGGGCCGGCACGTACCGGGCTCGAACATTAATACTTTGGCTCAGTTTATTTGATACGCCGTGATTAATAAACGTTACAGAATAATGGAAAACGTAATACGAGCGAGAGCCCGCCGCGAGGTTCATTTGTTACCGACCTTTAATAAATAACGATACGCGGCCTTTGAGTAATGAGCCAGGAATGCATCGTGATCCTGATTTCGAAGTTTGCGGCGAACAAAAATAAATCGCGAGTCGCGGCCAGGTCCGCACTCGGAGTAACTCGAGCACGGGGCGACCGCGCGGGACGAGGGACGGGTGGCGGGCAGGTCAAAGAGTGCGTCCCTGGGAGCGGTAACAGAGCTCACGGGCAGACGTTTTAATTAAGATCGGGGCGGGTGCGACCGCGAGGCGGGGCGGGTGCGATCGCGGGGCGGGGTGGGAGCAGATTATCTCGACTTAATTCGGCGGAAGATAGAGAGATGTCGACGGCCATCGTTTTTTGTCGCCGCGTCCCGACCGATTGTCACGACAATGTCACCGCTACCCGCTGTCGACGCGTTTGATGACGAACAATTTAATCGAATCAGTATTAACTCACATCAATTTTAATCTACCGTAGAGCCAAGTCTCAAGATTCTCAACTTGACAACTCGATAAGCTAGCAATTTTAATCTCTAAAGATAATCATATTGCGAAACTGAGCTAATTTAAAATATTACACATCCGCGTCCTGCAGCGACCGCGGTCTGCGCTCCATTACATTTCTCAGCTACTCAAAGCAAGTTTATCCGAGAAAATTAAAAATACACCTCACAGTAGGTTTGGAAAAACTTCAAACGCCAAACCTTTTGCGTGTACAATATTCAGCTAAACGCGTGCAGATGGGGTCGAGACGTGCGGCGGGGATGCAAGTGTAGCAGCTTATTTTGACAAGCAGCGGGTATCTGAGGATGTAATGAGACGGCGCGCCGGCGGCGAGGTCGCGACGCGGCGGGTAACGGTACGTAACGACTGACTAAACGAATAACCGACGTTTGAGGAAATGTGAGCTGTTTCAGCGATATGCGTGTAAAGTCATGATTGAGGCGGAACTTAGGTCGCTTTGCAGTTATGTTTGTTGGTCTAGGGAACTTGATATGGAAATTGCAAAATGGAAAAAACAGATTGATAGAGTATTTAAATCGTACAAAGCGGCGGTCGCACTGTGCTGTGGGCGGCGCTGATAACACAGTGACACAGTGGCTCGTGCCCGCTCTGATAGCGCCGCGCGTTATCAGCCGAATTTTATTCATAAACATTAATATTGTACAAATGATTTTAATTTATAATACAAAGTAAAACAAGGCTGTGACCATACATGACATAACTAACATTTAATCTCTTGTAAATAACTCTACTTGAAGAATATAAAATAACGCAAAAGAATAACTTATAAATTTTGTTTTCACAGCCGTTATCACCACTTACTCAAACGGAAGTTCCTTTCGCGATTATAATTTTGAAACTCACTGGCAGTTCTCGGCCACGCTGCAGACACCGTGGTCAAGGGCATTGCCGAGAACTGTGGTATGAGATGAATGTTGTTATAGTTTTTGTATTGGAGAGAGCAAAAGAATAGGCACAGTGTTTAAAATACGTTCATTGAAACCGATAACTACGAATCGTAATCGAAAACCGTTGACTGGCTGCCAGCCAGACACGTTACGCAAAACTTGTCTAACATTTAACTTGGAAATTTAGGAGTGAATATATTAGAGGTGAGTCTATTAGAAATTAAATTGAAAACTAAATTATGAGATATCCTTGTCTCGTTCTGATCTGTTTCGTTAAACACGATTCCGAATAGTCCGTCAAAACAATCCAGGTATAGAGTTACTGAGTTAGCTTTTGAATTTTGTAATAATTGGTCTTGATGCACCTCCATGTGACAGAGTATTCAGTCCTTGTTTAGATTTTATCAAGAATAATGTAAAAGTAAAAACTATGAATTGAACAAGTTTATGGTTAAAGAATTATTGGAGATTTCATTTCTCGTTTCATCACTCATCCACAAAAAAACAAATTGAAAAAATTTCAAAGAATGAAAAAGACAAAGTACGCCTTATAATTAAACCTACTCATGGCGATCGGTAACTATCGACACGGTGCTAGACGCGAGTCGCTCTCGCTCAGTGTTCAAGCGGCGCTGCTCCTCGACGACGCTTGACAAGATCACAATAAGAATACAGTTTTGTTTGCTTTCGATGGGTATCGGCTCGTGTTTCGTCGTCCACTCGCGAACCGGCGACATCCTCCCGCGCGCCGGTGTGGCCTAACTGTACCCCGCCGTACCTACTGCTCCACCGGATATCGCAACCCGCACTCGGAGCCAGGTGCTAGGAGTCTCACGATCAACTTACAAAATACGTTATCTAAATATTCAATCAATTAGACTCGAGAATATTTCGCAATCCGAGGCGATAACGTTTTACCCAAATTCGAGATGGACGTGGAATGCAGTCACATCCGTTCAAGAGTTTGTTGACAATTCTGCTCTGAAGACTGGCGTGTCTTGATTATCGATTATTGATTTTTCTTCAACTTCTGTGTGTTTTCACATATAAGAAGTGACGTAGTGGGACACAACATCGTGGGAACTAGTCTGTCTGTGTTTGGATCGGAAAGCAGCTCCAATCGTGGAAAAATCATGAAAAATCATATTATTATTGAAGTTATATTTCTTTTGGCGCGTTAAAAAAAAGGTTGAGAGTAAATTTTTAGGATACATGCGCACTGTTACAAAAAACCGACACCCTGAAGTTAGCTAGTCAACGAAGAAGAAGTTAGCAACGTGAAGTTAGATAGCCAATGAAGTATAACTTCTTACGTGCGTACATAAGTACACATATACTTTTTTAATTATTTTTTTATATAGGTATGCGAAACACAAAAAAGAGTCATTATTAACTCTTAAGCGAGACAGGATCTATAAATCTCTAGCATACAGTCATTTTTTTGATACTGATTAAATTATATGTTTTATTACAATAATTACATATAAATAAAGTCGTGTTGATGCATCCAAGCCTCAATTAAAAGCAAAAAGTCAGCCGAGCTTATTAAGATAAAGTCTCCAAAACAAGTTAACCATTTAATGCTAAGCAGACGCAAAAATCTCACCGCTCCCGCTGAGCAGACGACTTTCTGAGAAGTGACATATAATACATATATAATAATGAGGACACAGAGAGGATTGGGGTGATGCGTTTAGTGCACGAGCAGCGGGGTCGTGTTATGTAACTGAGGTAGGGCGCAGCAAGAAATATCCTGATCAAAATCTGGAGCAGCCCGTCTGGATACAGATGATCACAGCTAAATAATACTGCTTTCAAGCAGTGTCGTATTCACAGAAAATAAAATAAAATTGAAGCAGTATTCAAAGCAGTGTCGTGTTCTTGTGGTAAACAAGGGGACCAGAATCACGGGGGATTGAGATTGGGGTTGGCAACGCACATGCGATGCTTCTGGTGTCGCAGGCGTCTATAAGCTACGGTAATCGCTTACCATAAGTTGAGCGTAACGTATGCTGACATAGTTGAATGATAAAATAAAAAAGACCAGGAGCGTTGGGAGGCACGCTTGCAGCGCTGGCAGCGTCTGCAACACGAAACAGTTCGCTTACCTCATTATTACTCTCTAAATTGGACAAGAATTAATAAAATGATCCAGTTTTCGTCATCGCAT
Organism: Melitaea cinxia; assembly: GCF_905220565.1. Lineage (NCBI taxonomy): Eukaryota > Metazoa > Arthropoda > Insecta > Lepidoptera > Nymphalidae > Melitaea > Melitaea cinxia. The sequence goes on from NC_059411.1 coordinate 163,423, forward strand.
CACTCCGCCCGTGAGCTAGATGTAATCACACTAATACCAGTTGCAGCTCTTTTTGATTGGGAACGGCTTCTTGAAATATATTTATTATTAAAAAAATACTTAGCGGCTTTTGAAAAGCATATGCACAGTTGTTGTTGCGTATATTTATGTTGTCAGCACAGTAGATAAGCACGCTGTTTGTAAAGTTCATGAAAAATAATTGTGTTTGCTTGCAAATGTAAAAAAAACCGACAGGATTTTACATGGACCATACAACGTATGTAGATAAAATAGTTAAGTAATTGCGTATTATTATAATATCTAAAAGCACTAGCCATATCTCGATCAAATTTAAATGGGATTACGTGACACACACAAACTTTCGATTAAAAAAGAAAAACATCGAAATCGGTCCACACAGTCAAAAGGTCTGAGGTAACATACATAAAAAATACAGTCGAATTGAGGACCTCCATCTTTTTTTAAAGTCGGTTAATAAGTGTACCAGATATATACATCTATGCGTGTTCAAATGGACAGGTGTATGTACTAATAAATTACAAGAGGGTTACTGATCTAAAATTATAAGTCACGAAGTTATAAGCGATTTTTAAATATTTCGAAACTTCTTGATAGCAGCTTGTATTTAGTACTAGCGACCCGCTCCGGCTTCGCACGGGTGCAATGCTGATACTAAATTTACTACAGAACGTCTTTATTTATAGTGTGAAGCTAGCTTATAGCATGGTTATTATTACCATAATAACAACAAAATTCAAATATGCGTCGTTAGATTACGCTTTGTTACAGAATGCGTTGAAGAAATAAAGGTTCACTGCTCGTTCCCCGTAGGTGATAGCGTGATAATATGTAGCCTATATGTTGACCCGACGTCTGAATAATATTCGTGGCAAATTTGAAGTAAATCCATGCAGTACTTTTGAGTTTATCCCGGACAGACAAACAGAAAAACAGACAAAAATTCTAAAAACCATATTTTTGGCTTCAGTATCGATTGTAGATTACACCCCAAGTATTCTTTTATAAATTATTAAATGTACAGTTTTGACTTTCCTACCATTTTATTTTATGTATAGATAATCGAAACGTACCTACTTTATTGCTATTCATTTATAATTAACATTTCACCATGTTTGACATTCTAACGTCATTTTAACAATATATTTTAAAGTTTGTTGTAGTTAACTCCTTGAGACAAGATATAAGGTCAGTGGTATGAAGGGAATGGGGGGTTAAATCGTGCGAAACATATGACGCTGAAACTGACGTTTTACAGCGCTTTTAGCTGTTTACGTAAAATGTAGGTACAATCGTGTACCAGTATTAACTGTACCGGTACGAAAAGCAACGTCAGTTAACATGACTATTGTGTCAGTTAAAATAACTTCATTCCCAGTTCTTACCCAGTAATCTGCAGTCGCGTGACGGAGTTAACGCTATAGATTTTGGAATACAGAACGTAGTTATCATTAGCAATTGTAATAAAAATAAGCTTGTAATTAGACGATTTAGTTATAATATACACGTATCACAGTGCGGCAAAGAGATGAGCGGCGCGTATCTCCGCACGCGCATCCGCGAGATAGCGGCTTCCGTCGCGCGCCGGCCTCACACACCCGCTACACTGTGCTGTATAGACTACTTCAAATTTAATATAAACAGATAGTTATTATTGTTACAAGACACACACAGTCCTTGACAAATCAAGGCCATACAAGAGCATCGTGCCAGCAGCTAGCGACACACACGCACACACACTTGCCCGCGACTGAAACTGAAACATTGGTATTGACTGTTATTGCAACAATAATGAACATTCGTAAGCTCAGTACATTATGTAGAACACGACTGAAAATACCCAACGAAACACTTATTTCTCACTTTAAATCTATAATTATTCATTCACAATACACACTTTTAACTATATTAAATAAGTTATCACACTAATCACTTATACGCCACTTATCGAGTAGCAACGTTAGCCGCACAATAATTAAACAATAACTGCCTCTTTCTTACAAATTATCACATTTATAGGACAATAATTGCGCCAATAGATTAGAAAATGGTGACTGACCATTCAGAAAATTAGTATTAACTATTCGAAAGATGGTATATATCTTTACGCTCTTCCGGTACTTCAACAAATACCAATTCCACTAAGAACGCTACAATCTAATGAAATTACAAGCAATACAATCTTATAAAATTATTAGAAGCATAAATTTGAATAATAAAAGTATTTAGTGGGTAACTACCCAATAAAAAAGATAGTAAAGATGGCGACTGACTAATCGTAAATTAATATTAACCATTCGGAAGATGGTCTCGACATCTTTGTACTGTTCCGGTATTAAACGAATATACAATAAGAGTAATATCAAAACAAAATCAAGAATTACAAATTTAAATGCTAACAATTCTTATACTGAGATACTGTCCTAGTATATATAGTTTTGACAGGCGGTCTCGTATTCCTCGTAAGAATCCATAATTAGTACCGATCGCGGTGTAATTATAACGACTACACGATGTAATCAGTGCGTGGTCCGAAGTTGCCGCTCTTAATCAATATAATAACATTATTAGTCTAATGAACTGCGCGTACGCATTCATTAATCGAAACTCGATAAACAAATTGCTACCGACCCCCTCCCCCCCTCGAGCGCGAGCTTCCGCCTCCCCTCGGAGCCTTCCACAGCGTCGCATCTCACGACATTATTACGATCTCATCTACATCCTAATAATAAGGCCAAGCACATACTGTAATTACTACATCCTTGAAAGGATGATTGATCGGTTGATTGATTCAGCTTGTAAGATCCCAATGCTGACCATAGGCTCATACTCCATGTAGGAGATGAGTTATATAACCCGTTTGATTTAATTTCAGATTAAAATAAGCAGAAAGTTTATTCTTATGACGAGATGTTTGATAAAATGAAAAAAAATGTCTGACGAGTAGTGAATCATCATTATCCTGCAAACTCAGTGACATCGATTCTATGGAAAAGTAAAGGAACAGCGACGACAAATAACACAAAAAATTATTCCGATTAAGAACATTAGAAAAATGATATTTATGGTCAAGAATATTCACCAAGAATTTGTTTTTATACTTTCATGATCATACAGTGCTCTGCAGTCTACAGTTCACAAGGAGCCTGCAGTCTCACTGCAGATGCAATGTCATTAATCAAGGCGCGTCATCGCGAGAAAATGTCTCAATTTACATAGCGAATAAATTATTACTCTAATCTAATATGTAAATTTTAATGACTAAATATTTGGTCATCGGCTCTTTTGACTTAATTGTATAATCTTTTGATGAATCGGTCCAATAGTTAACGACTGCGCAACGTCAGTCACTTACCTGCTCCGTCGTTAGTAACAATTTTTGTTCAAATTTAGTGTTCAAAGTTAGTTCATACGCACTAGGTTTCTTAGAAGTGGGGACAGCGGTAGGTAGGTAACTCCAGCTACAGTGAGTCGTCTTGAGTCCAGCTCGCTCTTATCAAGCGTCTCTTATTTTCGCTTAATTAGTCCACGATTCTCACGAGTTGTCGCCGTCGTCCCGCGGGACTCGGTTTAGGTATTTTAATGAGCCGCTCCTTGGAAACACTCCCCCCTCTGTTCAGCCCGTCCCGCGCGCCTGAGCGTCGTTCTTGTCGACCTCCTGACACAAGGTGCTCAAGATTTATGTGTCGCAGTTTTGACAAAAAGGCGCCAACACGAGATTCGACCTTAGGAATCGAGATCATTAACTCCAACGGTCCGTTCGGTATTTTAAGGAACGAAATTTTAATTTAAATGCGACTGTAGATTAATCAAAAACATTTCGCTATATTTTTTTTGTTTAAGATCTTACTGCAGTAAAACTAAAGTTTTGGATTGAAGTGTTTTGAGTTTTACAGATATTGTTTTATATCTAATGGTGAGTTGGTCAGGTGAGCTGACTGTGGCCGATTTGTTATTAGCCGACTGTGTGGTGTCGCAAGCAGCGGGCGTGTCGCGTCACGGCGCGGGGTGACGACGTGTGAACACACCGCCGCGTGACTAATCAGCACTCTAGACCGGAGCGGCTCCATTGATCAGCTCACGGGAACTGGCTACCGGCCTTGTGCTGCCGTGTCTACTGTGAAATAAGTTTTATGGTCCCCATGCTCGTTTGTTCCCTAATCCGCTATATGTTCGGTTGGCTGTATTTATGCTTTGAAATGTTAACAATTATATACGGTTGTCTGGAAGCTATAATGTCACATTATGTTTTCGCTTCTCCGAATTGAATGTAAAATAGTTTCGTCAGAAATTAGCCGTTTATTTTAACGACGCTCTTCATACACATAATATACAATATGTTTTAAGATAATAATACATCTTAAGCCATGTAAACAACTAAACGAACACAGCTTCCATTACATTATTCACGTTTATCTGATATTGTCAGACAACGTTGCATCCACTTAGATGTATGACTTAATCGACAAATAACTTGTTCTAGTCGCGCATATTAGTCTTGCTGTGTGCTTATTATAATAAACGTGGCTTTTTTATCTATTCCCTTATAGCAGTTTACCTGGAATAAGCAACATTAATAGAGGATGTGCTTTAGACCACACGACTGAAGACTTCAGCGCATCTAACTTGTATCTCGCTCTCAACAACCGTTCACCTCGCTCGATCACACTTTTTATAACGCTCTCGTCACGCCTTCACCAGCTTACTCACCAAGTCAAGCTTGCGTAAAGAAGTTTTACTTCAAAAACGGAAGAGACAAAAAATAAACCAATTAATATTTAATTAGTGCATCTATAATGAAGTGTAACCGATACTATAGTAATTAGAAGCAGGAATGTGAGGACGAGCACGTGCATTAGCGTGCACACGGCGACACCGACACCGGCCCGGCGCCCCGTGCACGAGGCGTTACCGCGCCGGTGCGCTCGGGCTCACGCGCTGCTTTTTACGCATACTTAATTACACCGCGATTATGCGCTTCCCCGCTTCATTGATGCTCGTGTTCGACGCTGTCGCAGGTGGTGTCCGCGATACGGTTCATTTACATTTTAATACGGCGCGATCGAGATAAAACGGTATCGGTTTCCGACGTCACAGAGCCTGGATAGGGCCTAATGGAGTCTATAGGGCGCGATAGCATCGCGGCCGCCTTAACCGGAGACGGCTCGGTACGGTCCCAATAAATCCTTCTCCCGAAGGCCGGGCTGTTGAAATACGGTCGCGGCGTCGTATTGTGCGGCTGCTTTATAAAACAAGAATCTCTGTACGGTTACCGGTTTGCTTACGTCTTTCTAAGAAGGAATCAATCAACGAGTGATCGCGTCGTTGCTGATAGTTGCTCGCTCAGTATTTTTAATCCATCGAGAACTAGTGTAACTCGTATTCGAAGTAATATGAAAAGCGAATGTATCAAGAATTTGTATTTGCCATAGAATTATTTTGGAAGGAAGAAAGAGATCAGGTAATTGACATTAAAATAACGTGTGTTCAGATTCTTAATTCATTCAGTTAAATATTAACACGCTTTTTTATACATAACCGTAGATAAAAGTAGATCGTCAGTTTCATAGTTTATTTATATTCGTATAAACAGGAATAAAACTTTCAGAGCGATGATCGACTATCTGATGACTAAAAGGTGGAACATTTACGAGTAAATCGACCAAGTCGAGCTGAAGTATTCGACGCAAACTCAATTATTACCATATAATTGGACGAGCTCGTGACAATGGTGTCGGAGTGCTCCCTGGCTCTAGCAACGCGGGTGGCCGTGACGCAACCGCTCCCTGGGACACTCTCCAGGCATCGAACTCGTTTCACAAATCAATCAAACGGACCATTCAATCGATAAGCTAATTATAATGGTAATTAAAAGATAGAATGCACGTAGGACAGCGTCATCTTAAGTCAGGTTTGAGTAGGAATCTGTACTGATACTTGTTTAGTTGAGCAAATGTATTTGATGGATGCATGCTATTTGAATTTTAAAAGGCATCAGCCCAATCTCCCGCTGTCAGTGCGGCCGTCACCGCGAGATTTATTGCTGTACGTATCCACAGGACCATCTCGGCTCTTTCGCGATCAAAATAGTAATAATCCGTCTCACAGTGTCCACGCAAGTAATCTACAAATTTTAATTCGTTTATCGCAATAGGCGGTCGTTGATAATATTTAGTCTCAATAAATAATTTAAATCATAAGCAAATGGGACACAATCTCAGATCTGTATCGCCGCAGATATCCCAACGCGGAGCTAGCTATCTGAGTACGGACACCGCGCGGCGCGCCCTCTTGGGACAGTCCCAAAACAAAACTGACTCTAAATTTGCATCATTTAGGAAAACTTAAGACTACTCGTCAGATATCGCTGTAATTTAAATGTTACCACATGAGAAGCAGTGGCTTTTGAACACAAAAAATACACAGTCGTATCGAGGACATCCTTCTTTTGGACGTGATAACGTCCTATAAATCGATGAACACCACCAGCACGCACAAAAAAGTGTCACGTTTCGCCTGAGCCTGAGCGTGCAAGCGAGAGCGCAGAACAAGCGATAGAGAAGCACGATCGGCCCAAGCGTTTACGTGTTGTTACACCCATTGAATTTGAAATAAACGATTCGAGATTTAGCGTGTGCTTCACGCCCGTCACAGGAGTTCTAGTTTATAAAAATGAAATTACAAAGTGAGTTGTATTCTAAAAATCTAATTTGTAATAAATATCCTTTAAATTTCGAATCGATGACAACCCAGCTAGCGGTGGGTTTCGCAACATTGGGAGAACAGGCAAGCAGACAAGTGATATGCCTCGCTTATCTCCGCATCGCGGCGAGCTCCGCGGGCCAGCAGGATCACTGCAGCTAATGAATTCTGAAAGTCGAAACGGATGCTGTTGATAGAGATTTATTTTGATCTCGACTTGTTTCGTAACAAGACCGCTTCGTTTTAATTAAATAGTTTTAAAAATATTACATATATGTTACATGTATAGAAAATAAATTAGTCTCATAACCGGTGTGTCGTGACTAGCTGGTTAATACCAAATAAATTTCTTTTGAAATAAATTTCAATTTACTACTTAGGTTAGCTTTTTTAACCGACTTCCAAAAAAGGAGGAGGTTCTCAATTCGACTGTATTTTTTTTTTATGTATGTTACATTCGAACTTTTGACTGTGTGGACCGATTTCGACAAATTTTTTTTAATCGAAAGGTGGTGTGTGTCAATCCCATCCAATGTGGTCCCATTTAAATTTATTTGAGATCTAACAACTACTTACTTTTCGAGTTATATCTAATAATGCATTTTTACTTGACGCTTTTTTCGTCGACCTACGTTGTATTATACCGCATAACTAACTACTGGATGTACCGATTTTGATAATTCTTTTTTTGTTGGAAAGAAGATATCCCAAGTTTAGTACCATGATAAGGAAACCAGGATCTAATGATGGGATCCCAGAGAAATTGATGGAAATTCTTGAAAATCCGCAATAACTTTTTACTTGGTGTACCGATTTTGATAATTCGTTTTTTTGTTGGAAAGAAGATATCCTTAGTTTAGTACCATGATAAGGAAACCAGGATCTGATGATGAGATCTTAGAGAAATCAGGGAATTTCTTGAAAATCCGCAATAACTTTTTACTGGGTGTACCGATTTTAATATTTTTTAATTTAATCGAAAGCTGATGTTTGTCATGAGGTCACATATAAATTTTATTGAGATCTGATAACTACTTTTTGAGTAATCTTTGATAACGCGTAGTTACTTGACTAGTTTTTCGTCGATCTACGTTGTATTACTCGTCGATGTAATTGAAGTCGGTTTTTTTTTTCGTTTGCGAGCAAACACAATTATTTTTTAAATATTTTAATAGTCAATAATATTTTTTTCATAAAAAGGCAAGTAACCGACTTACAAGCAACCAAAACTGACACACTAAAAATATCGCTGTTCAAGAAATTCAAATGCTAGACACAAAAAGTTTTGAATTAACTAAAATATATTTCTTCTGTTTGTAATAGGATAACATGTAACCAATTATTTTTTCGAGCCAGGCCATAATAGTTCCATACGGGGAGCACAATAAGATTTCATCGCACATAATTGATAGGCGCGGATAGGGACGTGACGCGGCCTCTCGGCAGTAGCTCGTCCCATTGTGGCGTCTAATTGAATTGATGATAGTTTGGGAATTCGGCCGCGGCCCGCGGTCGCGCTTAGCTGTTATTAGCGGCACAAAGGCTGTTTTTGTCGAGAGCCGTCGCAACGCCCGCTTTTAATAAATTCGATTACTCGCTTGCGAGATTACGGCGTAGGGCTATCGACTGCCACTTACCGGCTGCGCATATTCCGTTTAATATCTTCTGAAAAACGTTTCAACCATAAAACTAGGTTTGAAACAGTAAAAAATGAGAATTATGACTGGTTAATATAAACTATTTCACCATGTTTTCTAATTTCTACAAACTTCAATTAATCTAATTGGTTTTATTCAAAATTGAGTCACCTTGAGTCACTGCACGGTGATGTTAACTGGTGACACACCAGAATATCTCAGCTTCGATCCAATATCAATAGCGACTAACACGCCGAGTTTTACTTAGGAAACTTTCAATTTTGTCTTGTGCCAGTGAGACACAAATCTTCTGCATTGTCAGTTTACAATAAGAATCTCAATTACAGAATCAAACAAAAACCTACATAATTCCTTTCTTAAATTATTGTCGTAATTACTTATCCATTTTAATTACGTACGAAAAAGTGGATCACAGTAAATTAGTACTCGAACAGCAGCGTATTTTCGGAGCTACGCACTTCCTAGCGACGCTCGAGTACACGCGACAGCACGCCTGAGTCGGGAATATAAAGCGGTCACATTATCAGCGAGGCGATCTTTACATTGTCATTATGTCATTTGGAACGAGTCGAAGTATCGCCGGAATGCCGTTTAATAGTCCTTCAATAAAAACTACTCCCTTATCGGGCGCACGTAAATTAGCGCGGCATGAGGCGCACACAGGCGTGTCCACTGCACTCGCTCATACATTTCGCGGCCCCCGGCGGCGAGGTGTGATATCGATAAAAACAAGATCTGCATGTACGTCTCAATTATCTCGTGTTTAGCGCTAGAAAAGAAATAAAATTAAACTGCATTGAAAAGAAAGTAACACGAATCGCGTCTCCCATATAGTACTTGAATGACGATAATCCGTGCTTTCTCGCTCGGATGTAGCGGCGATGAGTCAGTGTTGTTCGGGAAGAAATAAATATTCCTCGTTATAGCAGTGCGCGGACGGACCCTGAGCGCTCGGAAGGCATTTCACGCCTCAGCGGCTAGACGCAGCCCTGTCGGCTCGTGTAGCGGTAACAAATTAAACCCGAACGTTTACGAGCGCCCGCCGCGCGGCGCGGTATCATGTCACGCAAAAAACACTGTTTAATTAACCCCTTCCAGCGACCCATTGTGTGGCAAAATTGAACTCACCTGATGCCGGAATTTACTTGCGATGTTTATGTACAAGAGAACGTACAACAACATACACACAGGTGCGTGCACTGGCTGTTGCTCTCGTTGTAACAGCCGTGGTGCACTCTCAGGAACTTCAATATTTTATAGAAGAGGCACCGCTGTGTGGCTACGGCACTAAAGAATTTAGCCACCCCCTCTCTTCCCGTGGGTGTCGTAAGAGGCGATTAAGGGATAACAAAGTTCCACAACCACCTTGGAACATAAGAAGCCGACCGATGGCGGAATAACCATCCAACTGCTGGCTTTGAAATACACAGGCCGAAGACGGGCAGCAGCGTCTTCGGTGCGACAAAGCTAGTACTGCGGTCACCAACCCGCCTGCCCAGCGTGGTGACTATGGGCAAAACACATGAGTTCACGTTATTTTTGGCGTAAACTTGTGGAGGCCTATGTCCAGCAGTGGACTGTATAGGCTGTAATGATGATGATGACATAGTAATATAATTTATAGGTAACATTGTACGTATAAATGTAATATTTGTCATTTAGAATTCAGTTGACCCCTTAATATGACAAGAAAGAGTGAAATCTGCAAAAATAGATATAAATATGGGATCGAATAACTTGCAACATTCAATCCGCGCACTCGATCCCGGTCGCGTGAGGCGCATCTGAATCAATCGTTTTTATTGGCGCTGGGGGTGCAGTGGTGGTAATGGCGAGGTTCCGCGGCATCGCGTGAGGGCGCGGTAGGACCGGGCGGGGGGAGGGGGTTCGCTCTCGTGAGGGTCGACGTCCTGGCGGTGCAGGTGCCGCGTCCCGGCCGCAGGAAGGGCTCCGGCAGACAAAGCGTAGTGAACTTTAAGATTTTACGAGATCATGACAACCGCCTTTATACGTAGCTCCTTTCAGTAATTTGCTTAATTGCTACAAGCCGAAATTTACAACCATGTTATTTTCTTGAATATTGAATTGGAGAACGGATGCATACTTTTTCTCATATATACTAGTGGTGCAAGGAAGAAATGGGTTAGTTAATTATCTTTGTTGACGTCATAAATATACAAATAATACGTGTACTTAACATAAGGTACGAAACATTTAGATACTTTCAAATTATTCATTTCTTTATTCATTTTCTTTTTTTTTTCAAAAAATAATTTTGACGAAATAATGTTTTGAGTGGCTGATATTGATGCATTTTTAAATTGACTGGTCTTAGTTACCGATCCGCCGGCAAAAATTATCAGATAAGTTTACCTAACATAGTACCGGGTATAGTTTCATTTGTTAATAAATATAATAAAATAACAAGGACATAAAGGATTATATAAATAAAATAGTTCGTGTCCTGTTCCCGGTCTACGGGCGTCCTTCTGCGACAGGTTCGCTCCCGCTCTCCGCTTTTTGTGCACGCGCGCCGCCGCCGCGATTATGACTTACCGAATTATCAACTCTCCGCTCGTCCGTCGCTCCAGACAAGTAAAAACCACTTCGTTTCTTGTACCGAAAGCACTCGGTACATCAATAATAAGTGATTTATATCTGCAGCAAACCGAACAATAATTATGTGCTCAAAAAGTGTAATTATTCTTCGAATAGCGAAATAATTACGTGATGAAGTCATGCGGCAAACTAAGTGTTCTGTCACTGTTTTTGGTAATCGACTCGTTACCGAAGTACGACCGAAACTGTGGACAATATTTACGGACGATATAATCATACAACAATCTTATACCTACGTCTTCTGATATACTTTATTAATATTTTTAAACTAAATGCGCACAACTTCCGAATAAATGCACAGAACTAACAATTTTTTTGTGTTAATTGCTGTTAAGTTATGGTTTGTATACAATTGAGATAAAGAGATAAAAAACGATATACTCAAACCAAAAACAAATACATATAAATATCACAGAGACACGATTGTACGAAGTTCATCCAGTTAGCTAGATAAAAATAAAATATGTGATTTTCAAGACTCAGATATCGTATAGTACAGGTTCCCATCGACTGTTGTGTAGAAGATGACAGTACGACGCAGTACCGCGTGCCGCAGTGTACGACTAAAGAGCCGCTGGGTTGCTGTGTCGTACAGCAGCACGATGACAACCCAATAGCGTGCTAACGGTCCTTACAAGCTGATAAGGCTCCACGAGACATACGCGTCGCTGTGCTTATTGTTTGTTTGTCCTTCTAATATTATGAAACGAAAGATAGTGTAGAGGCATTAATTATCCCGGTACTTAAATGTTCTTCTCGAGAATAATTTTGTAAGTCCGAATTACCAAACAGACTTCTCTAAATTCTTACTTTTTTGGTAAAATCATCGTGTATCTAAAAATTCTAGTTTTACTAATTGCTATTAAATTTACCATGAGAAAAATAATTCTCAAGTTCGTAAAAGTCTTGGACACTTTTAACAATCGTAAGGAGCACCTGTATGTTATGCTGTATTGAGGACGTCAACGACAGCTCATAAAGTCACTCAACTATAAAAAGTCTTTCTACTCAAAGTTTCAGTCACATTATTTAATCCGAACTGTCGGTAAGACTCGCGTACTCTTCACTTTGACGTACCTAATCTAGAAACAACACACGGAAGAACTTACCATCGGGCTCGGTGTAGCTGCGTCACACATTACGGTACAGTTGCTAGTCGCTCGCGTCGCCGTTGCAACGTTATCGCACAAACAACCCAGTGCTAATTGCGCACGCGCGGCCGTCGCCACAAGTTACGTGTCGCGTTGTTGTCGCGCTGATAAGGAAATGGTGGCGATTGTCTTTAATATTCACTTAAATCGATAAGATAGTTGCAAAATTTCATTCAAATGTAATTTTCCAGTTTCATATATGTCTTGCTCAACATATGGAGTACCCCGAATGCGAAATCATCTCAAACTTACAAAAGATGAACTCCTGATAGCTCTGTTCTCAAGTACCTTAGTGTTCCTGGTGAGTTAGTTATCTAAAGCTCCTGCAGAGGGCAGGACCAAAAACAGGATGCTGCTTCTAATGTCGCAGGCGCTCATAGATCACAGTAAGCGCTTACGAGTTAGTCGTATGACTGTTTGCCACTTTAGTAGCAAAAAAAAAACTATTTTAAGCTTAAACTGGCTATTAATGATTAAAACAATAAATCATCTCTTTAAATTTAAATCTGATATATTTTATAGGATAAATCCGTTGACACTGTAAACACTTGTTCAGAAGTGTACAGAGAATGGACGCGGAAGTCGAGGCAACAATGTTCGCGGCGCTCCGTGTTTATATTGCAGAGCTACGCGCTTGCTGACTACGACGACCGCACGACGGTACACTAGATACAATCTGCGCAAATTATTTTATGTCCAATTGTTTGATGAAATCCGATTAAGTTGATAATTATATTTTCACTTGTTTTAGTATTCTTGACACACATACGCCAAAGACATAAATATAACGATAACTAAATTAGATACTTTTTCACAGAAGTAAATGTAAGAGAATATACAACAATAGAATTGAGAGTGGTGCTATCTCATAACAATATGAAGTACAATTGGCGTTCATCTTTATTTGTGTATTTTTAACAAAGCTCTTGTGACTTTTGTTATTCTATTTTTATACAACTAGGTTGGCAAACAAGCGTACAACACACCTGATAGTAAGCGATTACCGTGGCTTACAGACGCCTTCAACACTGCAATCATCGCTAGCGCGTTGCCGATCCTACCCTCAATCTCTCCAAGTGCTCTGGTCACCTTACTCGCCACAGGAACACAGTACTGCTTGAAAACAGTATTTTTTAGCTGTGGTGTTCTATAAGGTCGAGGTATACTTACCCAGTTGGGCTGCTCTAGATTTGAGCAGGATATTTCCTTCTGTGGCCTATCTCTGGAAATGTAGCTTTGTACATATATTTTTATTCATTCCATCAATTTCTCGTCAAAGGGTACACTCGAAGAAACTACAATTGGGAGACAATCATTACACAAAGCTAATCGATATAAAATAACAAATATAGAACTCATTCTTAATACCTCAATTAGGAATATAACAGAAGGTGTTGGATCGATTGAGAATAATCCGAAACAAAGAATCGTGCCTTTAAAGCTGCCACAATTATTAATGCCCAATTTCGTAAGTACAGAAATGCTTAACTGCTTATTAACGAAATGGCACCGTAATGACATTTGAACTTAACACGTTAACCTTTCAGACTTATTGCTTGTTGTTTAAGTTGTATGTCACTCAATGATTGTTACTTTCCAAAAAATAACTTCTGACATAACATATAGAAATTTGTTGAAAGATCAAGCTGCGTCAGTCGTACAGTCGGCGACACACTGGCACTTGTACAGGAGTCGAAGCAGCAACAATATTAATGTCGGAATACGTAATTACGATCACAATCTCAGTGGCCTCTGATGAGAGTATCATGTTTACGACTCCTAGAAGTGATTCTTGATCAAATTTATTGATATTTATTTTTTAAATCGTTGAAGTAACGATGTGATAGTGTGTTCCTCGCTTCGATAACGTTTTGTAAATAATACTTTTATTGCTGAGTTAACTTAGTTAACATGTTATTCGTAAATAGCTTTACGTGTTGCTTTAAATTATTAAACATAAAAAATTAAACCCTCAATATTAAAGTTTGAAAAATCTAAAATATAAAATTCTCGCGTTTCTTTTCGGCTTAACTGATTCTCATAAAATTTCGTGTGCATATTGGGTAGCTCTGAGAATCGAACAACATCTATTTTTCATCCCCCTAAATGTTAAGGGTAGTGCACCCCAAAAATTTTTTTTTTAATTTTTAGATAAATTATTTTTTAATAATGACTTGGCGTTAATAAATACATACAACCCTAAATTTTCACCATTCTACCACCAATCACTATTTTTAAATAGCGTTTAGCGGCAAGACAACGTTTGCCGAGTCAGCTAGTATTTTATAGAATTCATATCAGAGGACGCGTTAGCGCAATGCTCACATCACTGGCTTATGGCGGTTGTGTTGGCGGTTGCGGGTTCGATCCCCGCACATGGCATACATTTGCATTGGCCATAGATATTTATAGTGGGCTGAGCGTTTGTTCTTATGTAGTGTGTATGTTTCCGGACCCCCGATACAGGAGTACATTCTTGTAGGAGTTATTGATTGCGAGGCGTTGATTTATCACTACATAGTATAAAATAAAGTCGCTTCCCGCTGTCTGTATGCTTAGATCTTTAAAACTGCGCAACGGATTTTAATGCAGTTTTTTTGATAGAGTGATTCAAGAGGAAAGTTTATATGTATAATACATGCATAATATAGTAGAGAAACACTGATAATTTTAGAGGTTTCTAAACTGATGTCGTAATTAAACATATTTTTTTGCGCTTACGTTGCAAACACTGGCTGAACCCTACGAGATAGATCAAAATAATGTACCACAGTATTGTACGCCTTTAAAAGGTCTACAAAAAAGTCTACTATGGTATATGTCTATCTCTTAAAGATAACCGCAATAACCAATTTTTATCCTATAGTTTTTACGAGAAATAAAGGCTTATTTACGAAGCGACTTTAATACAGCATTAAGCTTTATCTAATTAAATACCATAAATGCATTGTGTATTTAATATAAACCAATATGGCCCCTTACAGCATGTAGTTGAAATGAATATTTGCGAAGATATTACAGATTTATAATGCAGGGACATAGGGGTTGCGGCGGTACAGACATTATTTTCGAAATCGTATGTTCGTACTTTAGTCAGTATTAAGATTAATTCTTAAAACGCATTTACTCGTATAGTAAGTAGGTACATAACGTTTGACAGGATGAGACTAAAACCATAATTTGTCAATTCAAGAGTAACCTCTAAAGAAAACATGTTTGCATTGTCTAATGACCGAAAACCTGTGAACGTTGTGTATAAAGACATTCTGTAGTAATATTTAGTGCGAAGCCGGGGTGGGCCACTAGTTTATTTATATTAGTATAACTTTTAGACAATATGTTTTTATACATCAATGGATTGGTTTATCTTAGCAGTAATCATCGTGTATACTCGTGTATAATCGTGTAGCTCGCCACACAGACGACTACAATGTAAACTAAACACTACAAATACGGGCGAGTATCTGGAACGCTCGGAGATGTGTGAACGGCGCGGAGGGCTCGCGTCCGCCCACGCTAGATCCTATCGCCTGTAGACCTATGTGATGCAGGGCGGCTCAGACTCACGCACAGTTAGTCTGAGACTGGGTCAAAAAATAGCCTTTATTTCAAGCAGGGCTCATAGAAGAAAACCATTGCACATATGGTAAACTTGTCAAATTTTAGTCGCTAATAATGTTGATGTCCTCGTTGACGTGCCCACCAATAGCGAATCTATATAGTTAGTCCTCTGGAATGTGAGCGCACGTGAGTGTACGACACGAGACTACGAGTTACGACAGTTTCGCTTCACATCGACAAATGATTGCTGCTGTAAATAGCTCTAGTATATGATAAAACGGAGATACGACTTTACGGTAAAAAGGAATTATAAACTTAATATAAAAATTTGAGTCGTTTAGATAGTTATAAAATAATATTAAATCTCCTAGAATCGCATACGTCCATTTCCACGCAAAAAAGGCGCATCAAGACGTCGAGTTGCGGAAAATAGCCCGTGTATTAACATCGCATACGTCCTGTCTGAAGTCTGCTCCCTCGTGTTCAAGAGATATTACGACAAATGACCTCCGATACCGTCGAGCACACGCTCCTATCAGAGAATGGGCAATCGTTTAGATACAACCCGATTGTACCCCACACATTACCTCTTAACACTCACTACGATGTTCTTGGTTTTGAGATCAGTTCGAGATAAATAAACGAAACTTCAATGCATTGAGAAGAATAGAGAAATGAAGAAGGGTTCACTTGTGTACGTAATGTATACAGGGCGATCGACTCCTAACTATGATCCTGCGAATGGGGGGTTCTGTAGATGTAATAGATCACGTTCAGCGTGAAATAAATTCCCACCCCATGTAAGCTGGTGTAGGCTGGATGAGGATTGCGGAAACTCGAGATGTCTGGCGTGAACTCGAAGAGACCTATGTCTAGCAGTGCACTGCGATTGGCTGAAGTGATTTTAGTAGCGAGAGGAAACGTGGTGTGAAGTCCCTCGTCCGCCATCGAAAAGGGAGGATCCTCCGACCAGACGGGTGTAGTATCTTGCGGGCTAACGCCCCAACGGTTGTTGTCTGGTTCTTGTATATTTACTCAATCACTCTGATAACTTTGATAGCGCGATGTAGGATACGTCAGTTTTTTTATGGTTTGTATTTCGCGAGATAGATGTCGCTACATGATGATGGTGATTTTTAAATTTTACTTTGTTTAAACAAACGAGCTACTACTACATGTACACATACCTCAGCTTAAAACCTTACAGAAACCCAACGTCTTTGAAGTCTCCCTATTACGGCTCAAGTTTGCCACATGGTTGTCATTTTATTCATTTTTATTTATATACCCATTATACTTTCAGACTTCACACTACTAAGTAACGACTGACCTCTAAGTCACGGGTTTTCCTAGTTTATGGGCTAGGATTCCAGTGTAAAAAAAAACTTTTACAAATAAAACATTTTTTTTCTTATGTGTGAAAGATATCAGGAGCTTACTGTATATACCTGTGGTCAAATGAGCCCTGCTACTGTGTCGTAGTGTCTACTCATAACCAAATGAAGGATTAGTTTGATGAATTGTTCAAAACTCACAATATTTCAAACGAATCAAGTTATCATATTTATTACGCCTACATACGTTTTGTACTTGAACACAGTGCGGTCACAAGCACAAAGAGACCGTGTGCTCCGCCGGAATGCGGCGGCAGATCAGTGAGCGCATAAACCGCGAGCATTGTGCCAGCTGCGGACAATACCGGCCACAAAAACACACCGCCTTAATATTACGAGATACGCTCCAATGTCAGACCGCAAGCTTCAGGCTTTTAGCGCTGAACCCCACAGCACCGCAGACGTGGTAAGAGGAGGCCATTTTGGTTCGTTTAAGCCCGATGTGAATTTAAAATGCTTCTTTTTCCAGCCGAGGTTATCTTCCGCAACAGATTGTTGTATTGTAATAGTTGTGGACATTGACGTATTTTCAAAAACCGGCGTGTTATGTTGGTTACTTGCAAAGTTTTCTCGGCATCGTTACTGCATTCCATTTACCCAATTTGTCATTTGTCATTTTATCACTAGGCTAAATATGTAAACCAAGAAAATACTAAAATTATCTTATACATGTATAAAATTCTAGTGACTGATTTTTATAAAATTATGTGTGCATATCGGGTAGGTCTGAGAATCGGCCAACATCTATTTTTCATACCTCTAAATTATAAGGGGGGGGGGGGGCAACGCCTGCGGGGTCAGCTAGTAGTACTATAAAATCATAATCAAACCAATGACATTTCATTGAATTTAATCATTATTGATATTTTGCGTGACTGCTAGATTACTATCTATTTTATTGATAATATTATAATTTTTAAATTTTACAGCCAATATAATGAAATTACTGATCAAATTTTGAATTAGATTCGTTAATTTTATAATAAGTAATATATAAATTATAATTAATTATAAAAATAATACTTGTTTCAAAGTTTTTGAAAACTCTACTTTTTAAAACCTTGTGAAATGAGAGGTTTATTTGAATTAGCATCTGTTATGAAACTTAAGTATGAATCTTCATTTTCTAGCCACTTGATTAGAAACATGACACGGTTAACCGCTAACTTTAGAATATCAGGAGCGAGGCGCTGGAGACGTTTCGGTAATCAAAAACTCCCGTAAGTAAGTGTAACCGAAGCCCCGAGCTGCCTTAATAGCTAATAATTTACAAATGTACGTAAAACAAACAAGCAGAGCTTCATAATGACGACGATCAGCTCGTTAAGTGACGGTGTGAACACTCGACACGCTGACACCTGGCGCGTCGCGTGGCGCAGCGCACATCCGCGCGGCGCGCTCCGTCATTATGAAAATGTCATGCTAATACGTTACATGTTTTATTCATTCCGCTTATTCTCTGATAAATACCACGAGATTAGTGATTATCTATTTTAGACGTTAATCGTATCCGATGCATATCGATATCGATGCGGAATCAATAATAACCAGTATTTAAATATTTTGATAATGGTTTTAATAGATTGGTCGAGAAGATATAAATAATAATATATAATAAATATATGATATGATAAAGGTGAAATATGACGTACAATGGATCGGAAAAGTGAAGAAAACTGGGAGTAGTAATTTTTAGTAAATATTAGCGAAAAATTTGCTAAATTTTTCGTTCTTAAAAATAAGGAAAACCAGAAGAATAAGAAAACTCGTGTTCAAACTTTACACAGAGAAATGTGTGTGCTACACACACAAAATCATCAAATTAAATCGAATTATGGTGGTGAAGAAATCCATAGACCCAAACAAGCGTATGGTCCACCTGATGGTAAGCGATTACCGTAGCTTATAGACGTCTGCAACGCCAGAAGCATCGCAAGTGCGTTGCGGACCTCATCCCCAGTAGCTCTGTCCCAGGAGCTCTGGCCACCTTAATCACCAACAGGAACACAATACTGCTTGAAAACAGTGCTATTTAGCTGTGATTTTCTGTAAGGTCGAGGTACTACCCCAGTTGGGCTGCTCCAAATTTTGAGCAGGGCATTTCCTGATGTGCCCTACCAAACTGTGAAACATAGGAGCAGTGATTAAATTATTGTGATGTTTTCATTTTCTATTTCCTATTTTACTGAAGCTGAAATATCGGGACCTGCAATAGAAAAGTTTGTTTAAAACTTAAACAATGGAACTATGGCCATATCACGTGTCCGTCTAAGACGAATTGATGTACCCGACTCAATTTTTTGTGTTCTATTTTTATTTTTATTCTAACCAAAAACCATCCTTCTTAATATTGAAGTGTTCTGCGTATATCAAGCACTAGAAATTGACGAGACAAAGTTGTGTATCAAAACAAATCATATTATAAGGTAGTAACATATTTTGTAACATCAAGTATTAAAATACAAACACGCAGTGACGCAACCCATCCTTGAGAAATAAAATAATCCGATCACAATAATTGCATAAATTTGTAAGTTAAAGTTCTCACACGATTCGCGTGAAATCATGTGACACTTTTATATCCACATAACATTAGACATTTATCATAAAATATTACGGAATTATGTTTCTAATCAACATCCAAGTCGTTCGAGGAATATTTATTACTTTTAAAACCTACAGAACGCGCAATGAAAGACATCAACGCGTTTATGCTTCGCTTTATTGTAATTATGCTCATTCGATTTAAATACGAGATATTGATTTTATCCAACACATTATTGTGTTAAATTAATTGTAAGATATAAATTTATATTTACACGTGACCTTCGCACCGCTCGATACGGGCATTAATACTTAAGTTTAAAACTTAGGTATACAAATATACTTAAAAGGTAATTCTGTCGTCGTTTTGTAGTAAATTTATAATCAATATCAAATTTATTAGTTATTTATATAATCAGTGTTATGTTAATTCGGCGCAGTGTAAACATCGATATTCGTTTAACGACCGTAAGACGTTTGAGATATTTTATCGGCGCTTGAAGGAATTTCCGAATATTTCGTCAGCGCTTCAGCGGAGGCGAGTCGCTAGGAGCTGATAGTTCGTGACCTAAAATTTTTATTATGTATATATTTATTTAAAAACTATTAATACCTACAATACTGAATACTGCTCCACTGAGGGTTGATAAGTGGTATATCAACCTCAGTGGAGCAGTGTGCTGGATTAAGTCGCGTCTCTCCTACATGGAAAAAGAGGCCTGTGCCCATCTGTAGGATGTCGTTTGAAGGCGTTAATGTGACATGGTATAGATGTATACCATTCCTGGATGTCTAGCTTCTCCGCTTCCCGAGCGCGATACCATCAGTCGGCAGTGACCGTGCCGTCGCGGACCCACATTGTATAATTGTTTAAGCTCATTTGAATAGATCGTGTCCCCGGTCATACTGACGACATAACGTTAAACCATTACTGAATTAATACTTTCATAAACTTACTGCTTTTGTGTGTATTGGTTTTAAAGGTTAACGCGTAATTATTTGTAATGAGTAAAACTTTTCCCTTACAATGGTTTGAAAATTCGTAATCCAAGCAACAAAAATATTTATATCTTTATGGATTATGTTATGTATTTTTGCTTTGTACATATATAATATTACAATAAAATATATTATCTTTTGTTTTCTCACAATAATGTACTTAACATTAGCACTAGGTATAGTCTGTGCATCAATGCAGATTAAATCTGTTATTGGTTACTTCCGAACTGAGCATTAATTAATTTTCTCAAACTAAACCAATAAAACGTAAATTAACGTTTACGTTGAGAACGTATTAATTGTTATGTCTTCAATATTTCGAATTAAATATAAATTAAGAATGATTAACTAATTTACATAAACTTGAAAGAGATGAGAAGTCATTATCGACGACTGAGTGTTGTTACTTTCTCTACAACCTGTGTATCTGATGATATTTTTAATCACAAACATCTTAATTTCAACACAAACATATTTCTTACAAGCTGTTACCCTGACTTCACTCGTGTGGATTTTTTTAAATATAGAAATTAATTAACTACTTGTAACATTATATTGTTTTCTAAGGTTTACGTGAATTTCATTTATTATAATGAAGCAACTTTTTCTATTTTATCCTGGCTCATCTCGTGACCACGGTTGCTGTAAAGTATCCGAAACGTCGGGCATCTAAAAAACTTAATAGACCGCGATAAAAATCGAAAAACTTAATCATTACAGCCTTTACAGTCCACTACTGGACATAGGCCTCCACAAGTTTACGCCAAAAATAACGTGAACTCATGTGTTTTGCCCATAGTCACCACGCTGGGCAGGCGGGTTGGTGACCGCAGGGCTGGCTTTGTCGCACCAAAGGCGCTGCTGCCCGTCTTCGGCCTGTATATTTCAAAGCCAGCAGTTGGATGGTTATCCCGCCATCGGTCGGCTTTTCAAGTTCCAAGGTGGTAGCGGAACTATGTTATCCCTTAGTCGCCTCTTACACTCGAAAAACTTATTTCATTATAACACTTGTAACATTGATTAAATTATATCTAAACATCTAATGAAGAACAGGCAAATTTACTCGTATCGAAATATTACTTTTAATCTGAGTATATATTTCGCAAATTATTAAAATATTTTTATTATTTAAATTGTTATTATTATTGTTCTTTAAAACAATCACAGACACGGCCATTTTATTTTATATTGAAAGAAATATGTGAGAGTCTCGTTCTGTTCATTAGATTAAGTTAACTAAGAAACATTTCTTACATCGTATTATTTATAAAGTAGCCATGATTACGCACGAAAATGTCTTACAACTGTCAATTCAATCAATCAGATCAATCAGTTCAGCCTATATATCCTTTTTAACACGTTTCAAAAGTATTGTTATCCAAAACAACATCATTACTTATCTGTGACAATTTTTAAGTAGAAATTCTATATTCGCTAAAAGTATGATCGGGCGGGGGGGGGGGGGTTGTGAGGGAGATATGAGTTAGATTGAGCTAAAGAAGTTTTACTTCAGTCGTTTGGTCTAAAAGACACTCGTTTCTTGTGGTAAGATAACTTTATATTTGACGATACGACTCAGCAGCTTTTGAGATCCTATGTATGGTTTCATTTTAACGACTGCAACACAGAGTCAATAACTGCACCAACTGGTGGACATTAGTACCGCTTGTATCATTTACCAACTTATTTTCATAATGTCTTGAAGACAAGTCTTCGTTTAGGATATTTTCAATAATAAAGTACCTCCTAAAGTACTCATAGACTGAGACGAGATCACAGAATACTAAAACTAATGTCTAGTTCAACAAAAATATTTATTATTTTCGATAAAAATGTAGCCAAAGTAAGAAAGTTTTGTCTTCATACATGATATGTAATAAAAAACATAATTCATAATTGAAAGCTGTTGCCGATTTGTGCAAAAAGCACCTGCCGAGCATCGAAGGCGTTAGTGAAACTAGAATTCATGTGTTCGGTGAAAGTTTGCCATTATCTATTAATATATTATAGTAAATGACGATTCAAAAGAGCTTAAACGTACACAAATGAAATATATTATCATCTAAACTTATGCAAACAATTTCATCCAAATTGTTTGTGTGACAAATGTTCTATCGCGTTGTAAAATATCGAGTTCTGTTCCGTCGAGGAGCAGACGCGCTCCATCACGATCACGACAAACACGCACACACACACAGACACACAAACTAGACGGGAGTCCGCGCAATTTGTTAAACATTTCTTTTGATTAATTATCGCTAAGCATGTAATGATTTCCGACTTGCGTCAGTACACATTAATGACCCCGACGCAACTCGACAATATAATGATCGCTTAAACCATTGAACTATTTTTATATAAGTTATGTTCAATTTTGATTCGTATCGTATTCGAGTCTAAAAACTAAAAAAACTCAGTATCATAATCATCAAATAATTATATCAAATAATTTTTTAATTTTACCTGTGATAAGTTTTTAACTCATCATCATCATCATCATCATCATTCCAGCCTATTACAATCCACTGCTGGACATAGGCCTTCACAAGTTCGCGCCAAAAATGCGTGTTCTCATGTGTGTTGCCCATAGTCACCACGCTGGGCAGGCGGGTTGGTGACCGCAGGGCTGGCTTTTTCGTACCGAAGACGCTGCTGCCCGTCTTCGGTCTGTGTGTTTCAAAGCCAGCGGTTAGATGGTTATCCCGCCATCGGTCGGCTTTTTAAGTTCCAAGGTGGTAGTGGAACCTCGAATTCTTACGACACCCACGGGAAGAGAGGGGGTGGCTATATTCTTTAGTGCCGTAGCCACACAGCAGCTTTTAACTATTATTTAGAAAAGAAAATAGAAATTTGACAATATAGGAATATCGCTACAGTTTATTTTTCAATTTAAATAGTAAATGACTAATTATCTATATTTAACTGCACATTATGATACATATAACTCATATTCCAATCCAGTTTCTCGCAGTAGTAACAGTAGTTGCAATAAAAAAGTTGTTATGTGCAAAACATACACCTACCTAACTACACCTAAATACTCTTTAATGTATTCTATCTCATTCTTTCCTATACATTTGTGTTTATCTCTTTATTGTGTAACATTTTCGTTTCATCGAGTTTCAAATCACAGCGATTTTAAAGAAGTTGCATTTCAACAAGGATATGACATGTAATTCGATACATTATTACGATTGTGTACAATTTTTTTTAATCTCACAGATTAAAACATCTCAGCGCTGCTCTCGTCGTAATCACGTAAAAAATGTATCCGTACGAGCGCTCCAATACCCGCGTCACAACAACGCTGTAATCCTGCGCGCGACTGGCAGCCGGTGGGCGGCCGGTACTTATCATACGTACATACACGAGCTGTGGCAGTGTATGATATATCTGTACTGTTTACCGACTTTTATTAAAGGAGGTTGTGAAAATATTGTCTTTAAATACAATAATTTAATAAAAATACATCTATCCACACCAAACTCCATTCTTACACAAGTTCTAAGTATAAGTTTCTGTAATGTTTAACAACTTGATTAGCTCAGGAGTTACATCAATATCAAATTATAAAACTGAGAAGCTTATATGTTTATTTGTTTGTTTAAATGCGCTAATCTCAGGAAATACTGATTCGAATCGAAAAATTCTTTTATCTACACTAATGTTGTAACATTCTACTTATGTTTCCAATACTTGACTTATAATTACTACTGTTATAGCGCAGACAACAAAACACTCAATTTAAGCAATTTCACATGATGGTATAATATCCACATCGATAACGTAAAATCTCATTATAACATCGCGCGCATGCGCGCAGCTGCGCTCTCATTGGTTAGATTTTAATGGCGGCAAAATCACTGTGACAATACAGTACGCGTGAATTTAATTTAATAAATCAAAAGTTAAAAATGGATAGCGACGATGATATTTGTACGCCTCCGGATATTCTAGAATTGGCAACAAAATTAACTCACAATCTTTTGCCAGAAAAATCTAGAAAATTATATGAAAAAGAATATAATAACTTATTCCGACTCCGTCTACGAGCTCTACTGCTTGCCCCGCGACAGTCGTTACTATTATGAAACTCGCTGCGCTCGTTTCATAAACTCACACTCGTGTTTTAATACCCTTCATTATATGAAAGTTGCATAAACTACTATTAGTGTTAGATAGCCCATTTAAAGAAGAAGGTTATAGTCTACTTTATTCTTTAAATTAACGCGAGTGGAACCGCGGCATACTGCTAAACTGAGCGACAGATCGTTTGGATGCGAACAGCGAACAGAAGAAGGAAAATTGCATATTCACATTGTCTCATAATATGTTATATTGTGAACTTTTGCAGGCCTATGTCCAGCAGTGGACTGCAATAGGCTGAAATGATGATGATGATGATGATGATGATGATGTTATATTTAACAAACAAAAAACTTAAAGCCCGTGTGCTTAAATTCAAGATAGTATCACCGGATTTCAAGTCTAAAGTTTTACGCCGCCATAAATATTCGTTTCATTAGCAAAAAGCGAGCAGGTTAACTTATGTAAATTTGTCTACAAAAAATATTTATATTTATTTCAAAACTCGACATCGCTGTTTTGGTTTTTTTGGTTAGTTATTTATTAATACATTTGACATAAATAAATTGTTTTTAGTGTTATCAAAGAGGTAATCTTAAATTAAAATATATGTGTCTGTGTGTCTGTCAGAGCTAATGTACGTTACAGAAAGAAGCGGCGGCGGAGCGGAGATAAGACAATAATTGTGTGTAGATTAGCATCAACGTAACAAAGTCACTAATATTACTTATTAAATTTATAATCCGGGCTTCACGACCTGCGCGCCGCCGTACACTCGGACACGGACTTAATGTACCGATCTGTTCTGTCAAATATAAGCAACAAGTGAGGTACTTTAAAACTTTTATTGTTAGTTTTCTGAAGAATTATCCAAACTACTTTATCATCTATCGAATATATAAGTCTATAAAGGTTTCAAGTAATTGTGAACTATATGACTAGGAGTTTGTTTTAACTCAAAACGACAGGCCCTCTACATGACGAATGTTTAATATTCCATACGGACGATATATATGTTGTGTGGTTACGGCATTAAAGAATATAGCCACCCCCTCTCTTCCCGTGGGTATCGTAAGAGGCAACTAAAGGATAACACAGTTCCAGTACTACCTTGGGACTTAAAAAGCTGACCGATGGCGGGATAACCATCCAACTGCTGGCTTTGAAAGACACAGGCCAAAGACGGGCAACAGCATCTTCGGTACGACAAAGCCAGCCCTGCGGTCACCAAGCCGCCTGCCCAGCGTGAGCTGCGTGAACTTGTGGAGGTCTATGTCCAGTAGTGGACTGCGAAAGACTGATGTGATGGACGATAAGCACAAATAAGTGATTTCTATATAGAAATTAATCGCGGTTGTGTGTCTCGCTTATCTGTGCTTACATTGTGTGTGCTTACAGGCAGGATTATGTCCTACTTTCGGTTCGGTGTGTGTGTGTGTGTGGCGTGTGGTAATTTACACAATTTAGCTGTGTTTTAGGAACGAAGTTCTTCGTTGAGGAGAGGTACCCTAACCGGCAAAAATGTCTGTAAAGTTAAAAAAGCGTAATTTTTTTATTTATAGTCTATGTATGATGGCTATACAGTGTTATGTATAGTGTAGTGATGACTGTTATTATTATTGAAGTTTGCTATTATTATTATATAATTCGATAATCATTAAATATTTTTATAAATCATTGTAAATAAATTAAAAGTGTTAAGATAATTTTGTAAAGTAGTTTTTTTTATATTTTTTTTTTGATAAAAAAATCATAATAAAAAAATGTTTTGCCGAATAATTATTTTCTTGATACCTCAAATAGAACTTAAAATTTATATTTTATAATGAGGAACTTAGTTCCTATCTGGTGTCTTTTGGCTGCAGTTCTTACTATATAGTATAGAATACTTAGATATTAGTGTAGTTGTGTGGTTACATGTACATGTGGCCGCGTGTACAAGAGATTAGATGTCTAATGCACTTAATTGATGTGTCCGAGATGTATCAAAATATTATTGATGATAAAAACGAGACGTGAGTACCAGCGAGCCGAACGAGGACGGCGAGAGATTAGAATCAGCGCTTTTTATTTATACGAAATATTATTATAATTATATTACGAGTGTTGAGGCGTCGGAGTTGTCGGTAATTTGACCTGTCTCATAGTTATGTTAGTTAGTGTTTAGTTCTGATTCTGTGTCTGTTTCTCTATTTATTCATTTATTTATTTATTTCATTTGGACAAACAGTAGTTGCTACATTACAATTTTTACATAAAAACTATAGGTGCTACAACTGAGCTTAAATGCGAAACATTTTAAGTTGTCACAACATTCACAAAAAGAGATGTAACACTAGTATTATAAAATATTATATCTACAAATTGAAATACAGATGAGTATAATTAAAAATAGATGTAGTAAGTTAAAAAATATTTGCGTCAACAGCCGTCGATTCTGATTCATGAACTCTCCTCACCGGTCCGGTACGAGTCGATAAAATATAATATAATTGTGGTTGCTGGCAAACAAAAAAAAACCGACTTCAATTACATCGACAAGTAATACAACGTAAGTAGACGAAAAAATAGTCATTATCAAAGAGTACTCCAAAAGTTCTAATTAGATCTCGATGAAACTTAAATGTAACCTGATAAATATCGGCTTTCGATTAAATTAAAAATTATCAAAATCGGTACACCCAGTAAAAAGTTGTGCGGATTTTCAAGGGTTTCCTTCGATTTCTCTGGGATCCCATCATCAGATCCTGGTTTCCTTACTCATAAACGGCAAAGTTATCCTCGAACATACATAAAAAAATCTACGGTCGAATTGAGTAACCTCCTCCTTTTTTGAAGTCGGTCAAAAACAAAGTAGCAGTAAAGCCAACTTTTGTAATAATTTTAATTGGCTTATGAGATAAACCCTTCAAAACATACAAGAAGTGATTCAACGTTATCGGGTGCGGTAATTAAGCCGCGGATCGAGAGCGTGCGAAAGCGACAATAATATAAATACATGTCAGACAACTCGACCGTCCACGGGTGGACATGGTGACGAAGAATCTCGCAAAATTTAAATTTTATTTTTTATTAAATTAGTCTACAAAACTACTTTTTAATTAGAACCCCATGATCATAAGAAATTCTCATCAAATTAGATATTAAGGCAAGCCTTAGAATGTGTTATTCTCTATATCTCGTATCGAAGCAGGATCCACAAAAAAGCTAAAAACAAAAGGAACACAGGTAGTAAAGCTGCGTTGGTAGGTAAATTCCTATAGACTAAAAAAAAACCAACATTTTTAGACTAAAGTAAGGCAAAACAAAAGTTATCTTTGTGTAATGTCCTTATTTTTATATGTATGTGTATTTGTACTCGATAGTTGATATTGTTCTAGGTGACACTAATCGTCACTTCTCTGTGTACACTTCCTTGCCGCTTTCACTACGCTGTGTCCTATATGCCCAAAGGTTGTCTGGAAGAGATCGCTGCTCTAGCGATAAGACCGCCTTTGTACACTGTTTTTTATTTGTAATATGTTATTGTGTTGATTGTTGTTGTGTAAAATAAAGAGTATTATTGTATTTTATTTTATTTATTCCTTTCATGTATATCTGACAGCCGCATGTGTGAACACTGCACACACCAAAAGATCGCGATAATTCAAAGCGGCCGTTTCCAAAACAAAAAAGTAATAATAATAGTACAAAAATATCACTTACATAGGTAAACATATGCAAATGTTCATAACACTCAGAGATTTAAATAATTAACGTTATCTGACCGCATTAGGACCAAATTGACTCATTGATAGCGATGCAAATCAGCGGGCGACGGAATTAAATCAATTTTAATATGTCGCGGACAAACGACTCGCGAGTCGCTTTAATGTACCCGCAGATAACGAACGCTATCGACGAGGATTCGTTTGTTTGTTTGTCGCCGTGTTTTAAGTGAATCGAAACAAAATGTTTATGGGTTGTTGTCCAGTGAGCTTGTAGCGCTGTCGAGAAGTGTTACGCTTAACATTGTTAATTATTGATTGATTCAGCCTGAACATTCCACTGCTGGGCCTTTTTCTTAATGTGGGAAGTGTCGGAGCTTAATCCGCCACGCTGCTTCACTGCGGGTTGGCGGATATATACATAAAAAATTAATGCTTCAAAATTAACAGCTATCAGTAGGACCTTGTTTTGTTGGTACGAAATTTGTTTTTTTATACAAATATTTGTCTAAACGGGAATGGAATCCACGACCGCTAGAGCTAGAGCCAATAGTTGTGACTACAGGGCTTAGTCAATATTACGCATTAAGAATACTTAGAACAAACATTTTTATCGAACACAATATACATTATATCAATAAGATCAAACAGTGGATTATTTATTACCTTTGAAAATATTAAAGGTTGAAAGAACACACAGTCGGGTGTCGAACCCACACCCACGTCAGCGCATAACCGAAACGTATTAGTTTTAGATTAAACAGATCGCATCTAATTTATTCTATCGAATTAATTCCAACGAGAAACAAACAGCGAAAAGTCAATTAAGATAAGCATTCGTGGAGCGTGAGTCACTTGAGTGCAGGCTGAGCGTGCGCTGAAACATGGTGCCTGACAGCCTAGGTATGGGCCATGTGTGTATTTATGTATCTATATGGTTTCCTTGGATGATTATTTATGTTATTTTTAACATGATTTTTTTGTAGTTAACTCCTTTAAAAATCGATTTTCATAAAAGGCCCCCGGTATAAATAAAATATGAGGAGTGAAATCTACTGTGACGCGCCGCGTTGGCGCAACAGTCACAGCCATGGATTGTACCGGTAGCGCTGGCGGTTGCGGATTCGATCCCCGCACATGACAAACATTTGTATTGGCCATACAGGTGTTTGTCGTGGTCTAGGTGCTTGTGCAGTCCTTGTGGGTCTCCCCACCGTGCCTCGGTGAGCACGTTAAGCCGTCGGTCCCGGTTGTTATCATGTACACCTGATAGCGATCGTTACTCATAGTAGGGAATATATCCGCCAACCCGCATTGGAGCAGCGAGGTGGATTGAGCTCTGATCCTTCTCCTACACGGGGAAAGAGGCCTATGCCCAGTAGTGGGATATTACAGGCTGAAGCGTAAGCGTAAAATCTACTGAACGAATGACCTCGTTACGTTTCCCGTAACGCCACCCTATTGAGTTCCGATAGACGAAAACATTTTCTAGTAACGCCACAACCGTTAAATGACGTTATTTGATTCGATTATTTAACATTTGATATTAATCTTTTTCTTAGACTAGTAAGCCTTTTTTGAGCCTGTTTAGACAGTCGATCTATAGGAGTAAACTACAGTCGTGCGTCGGAACTGACACATACTTTTTATATATTTACACAAACCTAACTTTTATAAGAAAATAATATTATGAACTTTGGCCAAAATTGGATGAGAAGTAACAAAATACGAATGTAACATCTCGAATATCTTAACGTCTGTGGGTTTTTATTAACCAATATATTTCAATAAGCTTTTCTAAGCACCCGGTGTTAACGTACGTTACAAAATTGCTCTAAGTTATAACATTCTCCATTTAGAGACAATTATGACAAACTGTTACTTCTGCGACTTAGTTGAGTATGGGGAGATAGGGTTTACAAACAAAAGTAACCAACTAAGTCAAAATAAGAATCTGAAAGATAAAAGATACTAAAAATTTCAAGAAATGGTTTTCAAAATCAAAATAAAACTTTATTTAAGTAGGCTTCAAAAGCAATTTAATTTTCGATTCGTTAAAAAAATATTTCTGGTGGTGAAATATACATGTCACAAGCTTCAGCAAGGAGATTGGACAATTAGTCTACTGACCCAAAATTGGCATAGTCTCAAATCTACCCTATAGTAGTCGTAGTAGTCTAACTATAGTAGTCACTAATGATAAGTTTAAAGTTTTTGGCATATCGGTGAGTTGCTGTATTAAATCAGTCACGCTATAATGAGCTTCGTTTGCGTCAAGCAATTGATGTTCCACCAACAAGAATTATAGAGATTAACTTTTAAGTTATTCAAATCATTACAATAACAACGTCTTAATGTCAAAAAATGCTAGAATTAAGAAGATCTGTTAGCTGACTCAAATAGAATATGATATTAAACAATATCGAGAAAGCAAACAAAACAAGTAAAACTGCGAGAAATGCCTAGTACCTTCTTATTATTCACCTACTTATTACTTATTGTCACGCCTAAATATTAAAAATTAGGCGCCAATGTCTACTTAAAGCTTAATCCTTGACAAGTTCGAACATGCTGACAGCAAAACAGTAAGTTTATTAAAAATCCTACTTGTCACACATTTGAACGTAGTAAAGCAGGATGACAAAATTAATTAAAATATTAAAGCATGGTATCATGATGGTCACAAGTGACCCTCAGTGTCCAGCCCTCGGTCCTCGGTCCTCAGTCGCCGGTCAGTAAAACGTTATGATCATAATTATCTCTGACTAACATCTCTACATTCCCCGGCGGTGACCTCGCGCGGTACATGCCTGCTGCCGCTGTTAATTGGATTCGAATCCCGCTCCTATCTTCTTTGACGTTTGTACATACTTGTTAATAATAAAATGATATCGTTATTACTATTGGCAACAGTCAAGTAGACTGTAATATAGTATAATTGTAATATAGTATAATTTAATAGAAACGTTAACATTTTAATACAAATGTAATCATCAATTCTATTTCCTTTACAACTTTAACCGCTTATCATTTAAAGCTATATCAAGTCGTAAACAGACGATAAAATGTACACATAACAAGTAAACTAATTCTAAGCTCAATGTCGGTACAAAAACATTTAAAATCTTAGACAGAGCGAGACAGAACTGCAATACTTTCGAGATAAGCGACATTTCATTAATATCAAACGACGCAAAAACTTGCAAATTCGCGAACACTCGCGCGCCGTTCCCACGACGTCTAATTAAAGCCTGACTCACTCGTACGGACGACGTTTAAGTAAATTCGACGAATGAAATAAGAATGTGTCAGGTCCGAGTTCGTTCGTACTAATTATGTAATATTTATGTGAGGTAACCCTGCTATAAATTTAGTTATGTGTTACTGATAACTAAAAACATATTAAATCAAGTAAAAATGTGTTGATGTAACTCTGTAATTTATTGTTAGTGCTAGTACAATGCCTGATATTCGAAGTTAAAAATATAGCAATAAAATATAATAATAATGATGATTTTAATCACTTATTTTTATGGAACAAGCCGTACGTAACAAAAATCATAAATAACAAACATTAACAAATCATTAGCAATAGAAGTTTCCAGTGATATATTACTACATACCATTGACTGCAATGGTATAAAAATACCATAAAGAAAACCCGTATACCTTATATATTACACATATTCCCTCTTGTATTATATATAAGAATACATTTATAGCGGACACTACTAACGAAAAATTAATTAAATATTCAAAAACAGTTAGACCCTACAGCATTTGATGAGCTGACGAGCTGACAATGATCACATGGTCAGGTAACATAAAAACTAAACAGCGCGCCGCTCTCGGTAACTGTACCGATGTTAATTGAAGACGGTAATGTAATTACACGCGCGATCTGCTCTGTCACCGGCGGCCGCGCATGCGCACAACGTGATGTGATTGATTCCCGTGGAGTAGATCACTGCAGGTTATGATGGCCACACTGTCTCTGTTCCCGGGACTGTGTGACAGATCGCTGCCTAAATTTTACCTTAATGTTATAGTAAAAAAGATCACACCAGAAGGCTATAATAATGCCTAAATCGAGGCTGCTTGGTTATATTTTTTTAACCGACTTCCAAAAAAGGAGGAGGTTCTCAATTTGACTGTATTTTTTTTGTGTATGTTACATCAGAACTTTTGACCGTGTGGACCGATTTCGACAAATTTTTTTTAATCGAAAGGTGGTGTGTGTCAATTGGTCCTATTTAAATTTATTTGAGATCTAACAACTACTTTTCGAGTTATATCTAATAATGCGTTTTTACTTGATGCTTTTTTCGTCGACCTACGTTGTATTATACCGCATAACTTTCTACTGGATGTACCGATTTTGATATTTTTTTTTTTTTGGAAAGGAGATATTCTAAGTTTAACACCATAATAAGGAAACTAGGATCTGATGATGGGATCCCAGAGAAATCGAGGGAAACTCTTGAAAATCCGCAATAACTTTTTACTGGGTGTACCGATTTTAATAATTTTTAATTTAATCGAAAGCTGATGTTTGTCATGTGGTCACATATAAATTTTATTGAGATCTGATAACTACTTTTTGAGTAATCTTTGATAACGCGCAGTTACTTGACTATTTTTTCGTCGATCTACGTTGTATTACTCGGTTTCGGTCGGTTTTTTTTTCGTTTGCGAGCAAACACAATTATAGTTATTTCCGCTTTATATTTTACTAATATTTATTTCTGGCCAATATCCCCGTGTCACTATGCCACAAAGGACCTAAATACGTAGTTATCGTAACTCGTTGTAGGAAAATTATCCATCGACCCGTAAAATGAAAAATAATTACGTAACGCTCTCGTCACCAGCATACTCCTCAAGTCTAGCGCGCGTAACGAAGTTTTACTTCAAAAGTGTAACAGATTAGGTTTCATTTCTTGACCTATACAGTGAAGATACTTCTGCGTGATATAAATAATAAAAAAACGTTTACTTGGGTAGAAGTATTACAAAAAGAAATTAACGGAAAAATTTGCAACACAACAGTTGCGCTGTATCTGTTAGAATACAGCGCTGGTCTTCCGTGAAGCCATCCTTTTAAACGTTAAAACAGTGAGAAGGTTACAGCCTGGTCGGTCTAATGGCTATCGTCGACGATGGTGATCCTACTCGTAGATCGGGCGCGCAATTAATCAAGCGGCACAATTATAAACCGTTACCGTCTTCAGTTCGTCGACCGATACCGACGTCTCTGACACTGCACTTGCTTTATGTATAACAACGGCCTGTCAGCAGACGACATTTTTTTTTTATAATAATATAATTTAAGTCTGAACGTATCGCAAACAGCAATTGTTACAACACGGACTGCAAATTATTATAATATAAGTTATTTTACGTGTATCACTAACAACATGACGAATCTTTTACACAATAAGATATTCATTGTTACTATAGCTTGAATGTTTCATTAAGAAGATTAAAGGATTTAAAATACAATGAAAACAGAACATTATCACTTTCAGGTTGATATATTGCTTTTATGTAACCTTTTATATAATCTTTTATATGACCTTTTTAATCGCTAACTTCGAATACAAAATAAAACATCAAATTATCAATAACAAAAAAGCCAAGATACAGAAAAGTTTGTTTTCGCCCAAAAGCAGAAAATAACTTTAGATTAAGAAATAATCTATAAAAATAAATAAAATTGGAGTGTCTGTTTGTAATATTAAAATAACCGCTTTTTACTAAATGCATATTATGGATGTATACACGGTACATGTACCAAAGTAACATTTTTTTAAATTTTTGTCTGTCTGTCTGTTGTTCTGGCTAATTTTTAGAAACGGCTGGACCGATTTTGACGGGACTTTTACTGGCAGATAACTGATGTAATAAGGAGTAACTTAGGCTACTTTTATTTTAGTTTTTTTTTTTTATAACTCTGCGAAATTGAACAATAACTATTTTTATAAATACCACGCGGATAAAGTCGCGGGCATAGCTAGTTAATTTATAAAATTCGTCATTTTAAATTTTGCGTTAGCGGAGACAAGTTTGAGGTCGCTGATATTTGATCAGCAGACTCGTGACCTCGGCCGGTAGAGTGCATGATATTTATTAACAGAGACGCCGCTGTCGATATAACGTAAAAATAAATAAATGCAAATACATACATCGTCGGCGCGAGGATTTACATAACATTATCTCGCGAGCACTCGTGTCACGCTAATATTTACACGAAACATCTTTACTTATAATACACTGTCATAAGTCGAGTTCTTTGTCCGACATCATACAAAGACAACAAATTATTGAATGGATTAGAATGTAATTCGAAGTTACTTGGATCTGTGCTACAACAAACGACGCGCTAACTACGAAATGTAAGTTTCAAAGTTGTACGAATAAATACCACTCTAGGGATACAGTGAAAGCTTCAATGTTATTTATTGTGATTACATCCGAGAGCTGATAATGTGCGATGAATATGTCAGTTGTTGGTGGTTGTTGTTGGTCACGAATTAAAATAAACTAAATTCTCCGCAGCAGAAATATCAAATTTAATTTTCTATTGATTGTAGTCCACGTTGGCGCAACGGTCACAGCCATGGATTGTATCTGTTGTGCTGGCTGCTGCGGGTTCGATCCCCGCACATGACTAACATTTGTATTGGCCATACAGGTGTTTGCCGTGGTCTGGGTGTTTGTGCAGTCCTTGTGGGTCTCCCCACCGTGCCTCGGAGAGCTCGTTTAGCCATCGGTCCCGGTTGTTATCATGTGCACCTGATAGCGATCGTAACTCGTAGTAAGGAATATATCGGCCAACCCGCATTGGAGCAGCGTGGTGGATTAAGCTCTGATCCTTTTCCTACATTGGGAAAGAGGTCTATGCCCAGTAGTGGGATATTACAGGCTGAAGCGAGCGAGAGTAGTCCGCGTAATGATTAATATTTTATTATCACACAAATCGTTACAACGTATTTGCAAATACACGCACACATGCAAACGCGCGTCATTATGTGAAGAAGGATTACAACATGTTGCAAAAATTAATTTTATTCAAGCTTGTTAATTTAGTGACAGTGTCATTGTTTTGTATTTAAAGCCCATTTTTAACCGAATTCCAAAAAAGGAGGAGGTTCTCAATTCGACTGTATTTTTTTTTATGTATGTTACATCAGAACTTTTGACCGGGTAGACCGAATTCGACAAATTTTGTTTTAATCGAAAGGTGGTGTGTGCCAATTGGTCCCATTTAAATTTATTTGAAATCTAACAACTACTTTTCGAGCTATATCTAATAATGCGTTTTTACTTGACACTTTTTTCGTCGACCTACGTTGTATTATACCGCATAACTTTCTACTGGATGTACCGATTTTAATAATTCTTTTTTTGTTGGAAAGGGGATATCCTTAGTTTAGTACCATGATAAGGAAACCAGGATCTGATGATGGGATCTTAGATAAATCGAGGGAAACTCTCAAAAATCCGCAATAACTTTTTACTGGGTGTACCGATTTTGATAATTTTTAATTCAATCGAAAGCTGATGTTTATCATGTCGTCACATATAAATTTTATTGAGATCTGATAACTACTTTTTGCGTAATCTTTGACAACGCGTAGTTGCTTGACTATTTTTTCTTCGATCTACGTTGTATTACTTTTCGATGTAATTGAAGTCGGTTTTTTTTCGTTTGCGAGCAAACACAATTATTTGAGAAAGCTTATATCCTACTATTTATGATGACACAGTGGGTGGGTAGGCAGCTGTAATTAAAACGCTTCGTCCAGTAACTGTAACGCCAATGATGTCATACATTCCTATTACAAACTTACGTAAGCAGTGATTAATTAACAGATAGCACTTTTATGAGTCTCGTAGCGGGAAGCGATGGAAATAAAAATTGTTAATGTTATAATTTTACATCAAAACTCTTGCGCGCTAACTGCTTCACTAAGTCTTAACTTACACTTAAGTAACGCGTTCATTTTATTTATGTAAACATTGATTTAAATTTTCGCAATTAAAAAATCACAATAATTTAATTAATGTATAAACACAAAATGCAATTCCAGTAACATACGAATATCATAAAGACAAAATGATAAAATAGAAATAATAATATAGCCTAAATAATATTGCCTAGAAGCCTAGAATAAGTAATATAGCCTATTTAATATCTAAAATATTATAGAAACCCCGAAAGTGAAATAGCGTGCGTACACTTTGTCAGTGACTCTTTGAACGGCCTGAGTAATAATAATAATAAAAACAACATGGGTTGTCTGGAAGAAATGGCTAATTAGCCATAAGTCCGCCCATTGTACTTCACTGTCTGTAACTATCTTTATGCTTTGTTTGTAACATATTTGTGGTGTACAATAAAGTATAAAATAAATAAAATAATAATAATAATAATAATAATAATGACATTTATTTCGGAACTAGCCCATATAGTGTTAGTAACAATGTTTCTTATAGCCTAGTGTTAGTACAATAACAGAGAATAAATTTAAAATAGTTTTTATAATTATACATTTTTTTGTAATGGTTCACTGAGTTAGCTGATAGAGTTTTGATCAACGGCAGCTTTAAAAATGTTATTAATACTAATAATAATGAGAGTCTTCAATGGTGACAATAGTAATATTAATTAATTAATTAAAATATCAGACCAGACAAGAGCTCTCGCTCGTTTGAATTAACATTAAAATTATCGCTCATTAGCATGTAAATTAACGTGTATGTTGAGAACTTATTAATTATTATGTTTCAAATTATTTGAATTTAATGCAAATTGGAAACAGATTAAGTGATTTACATAAACTTGACATATAATGAGAAATGTTGTGAATGTACAGTCGTATAGAAAATTCTCCGACCTTGTTCTAATCATTCCTAAAAATTAGTAATAATCTTATATCCTTTCGTGAGCAGCACTAACAAGCGTGTTAGCTCCAACACTTTAAACATCTGGGTACAAACTAACTGTGTAGTAACACACACTTTTTTTCTGATTATAAAGATAAACTTAAGAGTTTTATATTACAGTTTCAAATCAAAATTTTTACGAAACCTAATACCTACTGAGAATTAAAAAAACAAGCTCGCAATAACACCAACTTTATTCAAAATGCCCCAAGAGCACTTTCGAATCGTCTTTTTACAAATTAATATGTTAAGGTGTTTATTATTTTTATAAAACTGAAGTTAATACCAATTCAGAATGTAGATTCTGCAGAAAAGTATCGGCAAGAAACTCCGCAGTTACTCTTTTAGAAATAATATATAAACTGCGTTTTAGTACAAAATTAGTAATATCTTGCATGAAATACAGCGTCACTAAGTCCACATATTTTTATCAACTATGTAATCCTGCACCGAGTAATACGCTTTATTTATTAATCTCTTTTTTAATAAAAACTTTAAATCTATGTTGAGAAAATTCCAAAATAGTTTGTGAGATTTTATTATACATGCGAATACCATAACCCAGAAAGGAGACGTTCACTTTGCGCAGTCGGAAACTTGGAGTTACAATTTTGTTATTTCTTCTCGTGTTTACAATGCCATTATTACGATTTACTTCAAAACAATGAATATTCTGGTGAATATAGATAACATTATTATAAATATATTGCGAAGCAATTGTCAATAATTATGTTTACCGTTTGAATAATTGTGTTTGCTCGCAAACGAAAAAAAAACCGACTTCAATTACATAATAATAATAATAATAATAAAAATGTTTATTTCAGAATAAGTCTTACAAGTTGCTTTTATACAATACTTCTGCCAAACTGTAAAACAGTTTGTTGGCAAATGTAGCTCCTAATTTACATTGTAGGTAATACTTATTCTTACTGACTATTGTTAGTTTATTTTACACTAATTAAAATTATTTACAAGAAAA
This sequence comes from Melitaea cinxia, assembly GCF_905220565.1. NCBI lineage: Eukaryota > Metazoa > Arthropoda > Insecta > Lepidoptera > Nymphalidae > Melitaea > Melitaea cinxia. The sequence continues at coordinate 201,793 of NC_059411.1, forward strand.
TACATACTTAAGTTAGATGTTATATAATTCGATAATTCTTTCCTTGAGAACACTTAAAAGCCTCTTTTGTAGTTGATTTTTAAAAGATCGTTTTGTTAATTTATTGTTTTTTAATGTTAGTGGCAAATTATTAAAAATTATAGGCACCATATATTTTCTTTTACGTTCCTCCAACGCCTTGTTGCTTGTTTCAAGGTGAACATTCTTATGCTCCAGCGCCTTGATCTTCTTATCGGTTTTTTCTTTTTCTTCCATGAGTTCTTGATATTTCTCTGCGTAAAAACTAATATCGTTTGACATTGACTCAAGTGTCTTCTTCATAGTAAAAACAATAGCCAGCTTCTCGTTCACTTCTGCCAACACTTTCTCCGGGGTAGCTCTTGACAGGTCCATTGTAATAGGTGATCCCACAGTTGGTGATATTTGGCATTCATCACACATACCAGTTTCGCAAAAAACCTCAATTTTTGCCGCACATTTTTTATGGAATACACCCTCACATGTCCCATTGCATCTCATAGTGCTATCACTCTTTACCCGTGCCAGAGATAGCTTGCACAACTTACACTGCACCATTTTGCTAGGTATTTCACCTGATCAGTTACCTATCGAATCAACACTACGAATTATTTCCTTAAACACAAGCACGACGAACGCGATGTAATAGCGATAAGATAAGGCACGTCCGCGCGGAAGGAGCTTACGCACGCGACGAGTAATACAACGTAGATCGACGAAAAAATAGTCAAGTGACAACGCATTATCAAAGATTACTCAAAAAGTAGTTATCAGATCTCGATGAAATTTAAATGTGACCACATGATAAACTTCGGCTTTCGATTAAATTAAAAATCATTAAAATCGGTACACCTAATAAAAAGTTATTGCGGATTTTCAAGAAGTTCCCTCGATTTCTCTGGGATCCCATCATCAGATCCTGGTTTCCCTATCATGGTACTAAGCTAGGGATATCTTCTTTCCAACAAAAAAATAAATATCAAAATCGGTACACCTAGTAAAAAGATATTGCGGATTTTCAAGAGTTTCCCTCGATTTCTCTAGGATCCCATCATCAGATCCTGGTTTCCTTATCATGATACTAAACTTGAGATATCTCCTTTCCAACAAAAAAAGAATTATTAAAATCCGTACATCCAGTAGAAAGTTATGCGGTATAATACAATGTAGGTCGACGAAAAAAGCGTCAAGTAAAAACGCATTATTAGATATAGCTCGAAAAGTAGTTTTTAGATCTCAAATAAATTTAAATGGGACCAATTGGCACACACCACCTGTCGATTAAAAGAAAATTTGTCGAAATCGCTCCACCGAGTCAAAAGTTCTGATGTAACATACATAAAAAAAAAAAAATACAGTCGAATTGAGAACCTCCTCCTTTTTTTGGAAGTCGGTTAAAAACATCCGTATAGAGACTCGAGCTCCAAGGTCGTAATTGCATTGAACAGCTCATTTTTTGCAAGATAAATATAGTCTCAATATCTGCAGCATTACCCCACAGTAACAGGCCGTAAGACATAACACTATGGAAATAGCTAAAATATACATATAAACACGCAGTAGCAACGTCCTTAGACCAATATCCTCGTTATCGCCGTGATTTTAAGATGACTCCGATGAAGCTTTGTTTATTATGAGCACTTCACGATAAGCCCGTTGTATTCAAAGCGCTGTCGATTCGGTAACAGGTAATATTGTTAATATTCGATCATCTTAAATTAAAATTACTACAAATAAACAATTTTCTATTTCCTACAACGTTCACGTTACGTGACTAAGTTTACTTCAATTGAATTCATTGTAGAAATTATTTAAATGTGGAAATGATATCAATAAGGAAAAAACCAATTCGTTGATATAAAGAAAAATAATATGAACAATCACGCAAATTATGGGTACGTAACATTGTGTTTCAACGCTTTTGTAATTAAAAGATGCTTTTATTTTCTTTGGGTAATTCAAAACCTACTGGATCCGGTTATAAGAAGATCAGAAAATTGACCAAATCAAAATCATAACCACACATTAAGAATCCAATTGAAGTTCTCACACAAAGTCAAAATAAACCGAGGAAAAGCGAATCTAAAATTCAAATGGTTGTACGAATTAGACATGCGCAGTAAATCGTAACTCCACGTGTGCTAATGCGTGTAGCAGCGACCGGCACGACGCGGGGATCGGCGGAAAGCGGCGAACACGCGCGATGCGATGCGATACCGTGATTTAGATCACTTGCCCTATCTGCGGCATCTAATGTGGCCTCGTTGCACTGAGCAGCAGGGTAGCGCTGTAGAGCAAGCGGGGAGTGGCGTTAGATTACACATAATGTGATAAATATAAATAAAAATGTTTATTAATCACACAACAAAATATCCAAAAAGTTACTGAAATGATATTTTAATAACTATTGTCAGTTCCTAATACCTAGTGATGTCACACATGTGCTCGCTTAGCGGACAGTCCCCACGTACAGCGATGACCTTCAAAGAAACATAGAAATGTTGTATTTGATTAATAACATTGTGTAAAATATAATGATCGATCTCGCGTATCATATCAACATAAATCTCACATCGAACTTTCCACAAAAATCTGAGCAATCTATCAGACGATTTCGAATTGAAGCGATTAAATAAATATCGTTTAAGTGCTCCAAATTATAAACATTAGAAGAACGAATGAATCTATAAACTGGACGCGAGTCGATTAATAAGGAACACCTCAAAGAAATCGTTATTGATAGCTGCCATTACGTCGCCGTTAGCCGAAAGCGTGAAAGCACAAATCGAGCGAATAAATCAACGATGGCAGATATAATTCTTACATGTAGCCGTCGCAGCGGCCGCCGACAGTTGAGGAGCACTCTGCGGACGGCGGGCCGACACACGCTAGCGGTGGCGACCCGCCGCTAATTCATTAGCTTAATTAAGCTAATGCAGCCCTCACGGCGACTGCTCACGACCGATCGACTGAAATATTATCTAGGAAAAAACCTATAAATTTCGCTGAATTGCGTTCGATTCCCGCAACGGATTGGTATAATTATATGCTTGCGAACGTCTGCGCTGCGCAGCGCTGATCGATTCGAAATTACATGTAGGAGTGATGCCGCGAGAGACTACCGGTTTCGTCCACGATGATCTTAAGTCGCTCTATTATAACTCGATGATTTCGTTACAAAAAACCCGAGACGAGGCGGCGCACTGGCGGAGAAAGACAAACTTGTATTCATTTGCTCGATTTGAAGCAATTCATGCATATGTATCATTTTATATTAAGATCAGTTGCTGACTATTAGCCGGTAGATTAGATAGTGCTGATTAGGCTATTAAGTCAGGTTCTGTTAATTGTTAATGACTTGTAATGATCGCGCTGTGACATCAATTTTGTAAACGGAATCCAATAAATCAATTTCTCCCCGTTATTTTCTCAAGCAATTATACGAAATACAGAAACTTTCACCAAATAACATCGTTCTTAATATGTTTGTTAATATCAAATTGTCTCTTAATTAATAATTAGTTACGCATGCACAATATAAGAAGCGATGTACAAGGTTACTTCAGAACTGTTTCAGTTCAATAAGAATCTCTATCCTCTATCGTTATATATGTATGTGGGTATGTAGTTTTACTGGGTAAGGGACAGTAGCAAATATCCTGCTCAATATCTGGAGCAATCCAACTGAGTGAGTACCTCAACTTTTCAGAAGATAACTAATACACAGCGAAATAATACTGCTTTCAAGCAATGTAGTATTCTTGTGGTGAGTAAGGTGACCTGGAGAATTGGAGGTAATTTCGGCAATCGCTTTGCTTCAGCCTGTTATATCCCACTGCTAGGCATAGGCCTCTTTCCCCATGCAGGAGAAGGATCAGTATTATTTAGTTGTGCTCTTCTGTAAGGTCTTTCCCTTTCAAGCGGCTCCAGATTACGTACAGGATATTTCTTGCTATACCCGCTTCAGCCTGTAATATCCCACTACTGGGCATAGGCCTCTTTCCCCATGTAGGAGGAGGATCAGAATTTAATCCACCACGCTGCTCCAATGTGGGTTGACTATGAGTAACGATCGCTATCAGGTGTACATGATTACAACCGGGACCGGAGGCTTAAAGTGCTCTCCGAGGCACGCTAGGGAGACCCACAAGGACTGCACAAACACCCAGACCACGGCAAACACCAGTATGGAATAAAAACTATATATTTTTTATTTCTTTTAAGGAATCAAGCTGGCTTAACTTAGGAAATTTCATATCACATAAAGACAATATATTACAACTTCTTTCTTAGTATTGTACTTTTGATAGTAAATAAATCCAGGATATTGGCAATTTTCAGAGTTATTTAATACGAGTGGGCATTGTTGCCTGGCGAATTTATATCGATTAGTGCGTCTCCTGGCAGATTCCCCCAGCCGTCCTGCATCCGCTCCCTACGGAATCTTGTGATTTGACTACAAATGTTAGTCATGTGCGGGGATCGAACCCGCAATCGCCAGCGCAACAGGTACAATCCATGACTGTAATCGCTGCGCCAACGCGGTGCTATGCCCGACCTCAGTAAAATTAAGATTAGAGTAACAACCGCCTGAGTTTTATTGTTCTAAGTATAATATTTCGTAAGAATTTTCTGAAAGTTTAAAAATCTTAAAAATAAATACATTATAACATACACACACGGTCGTCTGTTCCTACGCTAAGAAATTTTATGCATCTGCTATGTAGGTAACAGCTGACTGATATAATAGAAAAAAACCATGTCTCGCCTTGAATGACGTAGGGATAATCCAGTAACTAACAAGTCATCTTCGAATTCAATTAGGTCATCATGTTACAAGTCATCTTGTTACATGGTGACCTAATTAATTGCGACTTGTCACATCGCACGATGATGTGTTACGTAGAAAACTGGCAAACAAAGCAAAGAAGTTATTTTACAATAGAACAACAAGCTGTTGTTCAGGTTCAAAGCTATCTCCACTCATCAGTATCACAGAACACTAAACAATAAAATAAACTGTCATCGCAAAGAAAAGTACGTTTTTATAATGACCGGCATGACTTAGAACGAGGTGAGGAGCGGGTCGGTTATCGGCGGGTATCTCACCAGCTCGACCAACAAATTTGAAGTCCTGTCCACCGATATCGGCGATCGCCGTGCTATCTCTAATTAACATCGTATCGGCCTGATCGATGGCTCCTCGCACCGACCCGACCCACACCTCGCCGCAGTCTGTTGATTTGAGTTCGTGCGTTCGTTTCATTGTTTTAACCTTTGCGTTTTAAACTTTGCTAATGTTACAAATACGATAGTTTCATTTATCCTTAAAAATTGAATAATTAAATTGACTACAATTACTTATTTCACTAAGAAAACTACACAGTAAGAAGAGATAGATTAAAAAACTTAACAGCGGCTGTTGTCACAGCATCGAAATTATCATTAGGTGTTTTTATTTTAAATTGCATTGACAACCTTAGTAGCTGTTTTTTTATATCTAATGTAATTAAATATAAATTACTAACAAGACTAAGATTATTATGATCAAAATGAATAGATTAGGTGTCCATCCAACGAGTTTCAAGCCAGTATATTAAAGTTATCCTGTAGTCACGACACGGTCGAGTGTGTGTCGTCCCCTATCACTGCTATAAGTTACAGCCGGCCACATATCAAGATTAAGTATGTAGATATCATTCATAGCACTCTCATATTTACGATCGCACAGCACGATCTAGAACCGCGTGCGCGGCCGCGGCCCACCGCTAGCTAGTGGCGACCTGTACCCGCCGCCTTTTATAAATACTGCCTAATTGACAGCTCTGATTAGAAGCTAAAGCAGGAATGTATTATAATCTTAGTCCCGGCCTCATCCGGGGTCAGCGGATAACGAATCAGGATATTTACGCGACTCGCGGAATATGTAGGTTTCCATAAAACCGTCTAGTTAGGACCGTGACACGTCTTCGAGCGATCGCATTGAACGTTCAGACGTTCTGTATTTACGTTTATACCGATAGTGCGAACTACAATCGCGACTGATTTGGGTTCCAAGACGGCGCTGTACGGATATTCCCGTAACTGTATAAGATAAAGCGTTTCATTTGATAGCGCACTAGTCAAGTCGGTACGAAGAGCTGCGATTGATGCCGAATGCTTGCGAGGCGACGCGACGCGGTGTGAAGGTCCTCATAGAGTGATGTGCGACGCTGACACCACAATGTACGGCCGCTCGAGCCCGAGGGACGTTTCCTTATTCGTTACAGTACAAAGTGGAGGCGTTTAACTTAAGCACGAGGTCTTAAGCGTTTTCTTTTAGCGGATCGCTTTCTATGGGACTTAATGTCGGTACTATATTTTCATCAACTCCGAAGCGTTGTATACATTTGAATTTCAATATACGAGGATAAACGTGAAGAGTTAATGTTGTGTAAATTTCTTGAGGCAAATAAAACTGCAGTTACTTTAACGCTAGCTTCTCGGTTATGAATGAACATTCGCCAAAACATGGTGAAATGTTTCCGACAATAATAATAATTTGTGTAACAACACAAATGTGCAAAATATGAACATAAATTTTCCTATTATAATAAATTATTTTAACAGTGTAATAAATTATACTTGGTTAAGTTTAAATTTTTTTTTATCAATTATATTCGTCCATCGGACATAAATATCTTTTTAGCGCGTAAACAATTCCCGACCCTTCTTTAAATTAACGAAACATTTACACAAAGCTGGACGATAATGGATAACAATAGTTAATAGTTGTTATGTCCGAATATGTATCGTTGTCCAGCTGTGGGGTGTGGGGTGTGGGGTGTTGGGGGTGAGACAAGTGATCCGAGGGGAATTAAAACGTGTCTAGGGGTCGATTGAAGGGTATTATACAAATGTTTATCTAATTAACATTATTGTATTGTTTGTTTCTTGGGAAGGGCTAAATAAATCCGTGTTAAATTTTTGCTTTAGTTTTTGTTTTCATGTGTTTCTATGACTTATTATTATTTAAAAATAAGAATTTGATCAAGTTTTCAAACATAATATTCGCCTCTAAATATGGCTAAATGTATAATAACTAAGATTTTTTTTAAATAATTACTGCGGAATTTCTTGCCTGTTCTTCTCTGCGTGGGAGCTCCACATTTATCGTAATTAAGTTACCAAAAATTAATTTAATTATAATCTATAAAACGATTCGAAACGATTTTTTAACTGACTTCAAAAAAGGAGGAGGTTACTCAATTCGGCCGTATGTATGTTCGGGGTAACTTCGTCGTTTATGAACCGATTTTGAAAATTCTTTTTTTGTTGGAAAGGAGATATTCCAAGTATAGTACCATAATAAGGAAACCAGGATCTGATTATGGAAACTCAAAGAAATCGAGGAGAATCCTCGAAAATCGTAGTGACGACTAGTGCGTTTGTTAATTTTTTCGTCTACCTACGTTTTTTTCGTTATCGAAAAAAAACATAATTACTGACACTACTATTGATTTGTTAGCTAAATAATATATTTCAAATATCTATAAAACAATCTTTTCTAAGCAAAATCACATATCTTAAAGCAAATGTACAGTTAACAAATATCAACAAAGCGATACAGACGCGACAAGTGCCCGCGCAGCTCTAATTACGCTAGCATTGTCCGCGCAGCTGCGCTCGAAACAAAACCCGGCATTAGTACAAAAACTCCCCTATCATCAGCACTGCTTTGTCCGTCCGTGGCTAAGTAAGCGTGACTCTGAATGTTTTAATTACAAATTAAACGTACTAATCATTCCTTCCCCTCTGCTATCATTATCATAAGAATTTTGTTTTTATATTAGCTAAGCTTATGTTTGAATGAAATTAATAGTAATTTTGTACATTAAATGTTGAATTGTTATTGTACCTGTGTTGTGGTTAAGATTTATCCTTTTGTGGTATGATAGCCGTTTATAGAGGTTGCGTTTTTATATGTCATAAGTATAGAGAACACATTTGCTTTTCTTTTTATTCGAAAACGTTTTGTGCAATTAAAAAAGTTATTATCGTTATTATTATCTTTGTTTATAATTAAAAACAAACGAGTGTGCTTTATATCACACCACTGAAGTTAAACTTCTTCAGCTCCATCTATAGGTATGTAATAAATTAATTAGGTATATATGAAAGAAAAAGAGAAAGAAAATGTGTGCTCGCTCCTCTCTCTTGGCCCTACAGCAATATACTAATATATATATAAAATCAAAGAAATGTACACGTAGCAAAATATAAAATGGAATGAATAAAATTTAAAATGTTAAATTGTCGACATCTATCAAAATATTCTTTCTATAAAAATATAAAGGTTTGTAATGTAAAAAGTTTGTATATGTGTACGTCACACCAGCTAAGGAAAAAGTTTATACAATTCGATGTGGACACATACCAAAATCCCGCAATATCAGCTCCTCGTTTTTAAAGCAGCTTCAAATGTCAATAAGCAAGACAATAATCAAACAAATTGGTATTGCGCACAGCAAAATTGACAAACATCATTGATTGAAAACAGACGTTTAGTCACGTCCGAGTTCATCGTCCGCTAGAGCTGTCCCACCGTCCCGTTGTCTCGTCGTCGTGTCGATAATTAGAGTGAAAAATCGACGTCTATATTCGACAAATTGGTAGATAGTGTCGAGCGATACCGCGATGTTAGGATAAAGGCGACTAATTGAAACATGTCTCGGCGACGGAGAACGGATGACCGCGGAACAAAGCCTTCGACTTAGTGTGTTTGCACGTGAGAGACAGACTTGTCGACGAATATAAATGATATTTAGAGACATTTTAAATTTTGTCAACCGATACTATGTGCCGCTTTAAATAAATATAAAACGGATTACATTATTGAATTTAATATTTCAGATATACAAAAAAATGTCAATATGTTTTCAAACTTTCTGAAAAAAACTCACAAGAAGATAATATTTCGTTTGTGTCTTTCGTACTCTTGGACAGAGAGTCCAACAGAGAAATTAAAACACAGTCGTTTGAATTAACGAGCAATTCGCACGGAGAAACATTAGTATGCGAAATCACAAACTATGTAGCGCAGACACCGTGCGTTATTTCACATAACTTTCTAGCTTGTGTGACAGCGCTCATCTAAATCTTGGTCAACGTACACTTGAAGTATTAACACTCAAGACTCATCTGCATACATCTTCTATAATGTCGGGTAAAAGTTTTATAAATGTACATAAACGTTTATTTGGTTTCAAGTCTAAATAGTTTCCTAATATTCTACAGCCGAGGAGTTCGTTAGTTTGTTTAAGCTTAATAACTATTTTTGTTTTAGATAGTCAATTTCCCGACGTAGGCTATAGGCTATATAACAGCGCGGGTGAAACCGCAGTGCATAGTTAGTTATATTACAAAGGCGAAATCCAAATTATTTTAATCGTGCTTTCTCTTGGAAACTCTATCAGAATTTGTTTGCTCGTGTTATTTTGAGCAATTTAAGAATATAGCGATTGTGTGATATGTATTTATTTAAGAACCATCTAGAAATCGTTAAAAAACATAATGAGTAGATACGTCCAACCATCGGTTGTCAAGAACTTGAGTCGTGTTCATTAATTCAAATCTACCGTCTCATATTTCAGTATTTAAGTGCTAAATTGTTTTCATTTAGGTTATCTAGTTTTCAGTGATAAGAAAAAATCAACACTTTAAGAAAAAAACGTTAACACATACAGCGCAATACGGTGGAAGAACATGAACATAAAATAGCAAACGACTACCAAAACTTATTATAAATAATTATTAATAAACCTAGCCACATGAGATCATACTTGTTCACACCGAAACCGATGGTAATTAATGGAGTTATTATTCAGTTATTCGAAGAAAAAAGATATAATTGACACCTCACCAGGATATGAAGTAAAATTAATCTGTTTTGTAATAAATTTTAATAATTACTCTATCTTCAAGTAAGTAAAAACTTGTCGCAATAAAGTAATGAAAAGTTAAAGAGATATTGATAGGATTTTTTCATTTTATTTTTTGCAGGTTTAAATAACAGGATATTTTGGCTACGGGTGGGTTAAATACGTAAGACAGAGATAAGACACTTTTTGTAAAAAGTAAGTGGCAGTGAAGTGATACTTCACAATAACTACATTGGCGATAATAATGTCGACCATTATTATGTACATCAGTCAGTCAGTCAGCCTGTTGCAGTCCACTACTGGACATAGGTCTCCCCAAGTTCACGCCATGTACATATATCGAATTAAATTTGAAACTAATTCCACTAAAGCCTATTGCAAAAGTTACTGCCGATGTAGCCTTTAGCATTGTTTTTTGCATTCAAAAATATAATAATAACAAAAATTGAGTTAATCTGTTTCATTTAAAATTGCAACAATAGTCAGTAACAAGAGTACCATTAATAAACAATGTATTGTTATATATTAACAAATTATTTTTATATCGTGGATGAAAGAATTAACTCTTTCCCGATAGCCGACACGGCGATTATGTCGTCCCCGGTGGCCCGGCCGGCACCCTACCCCCCTCCTCGCCCTACGTCCCCTCGTCCGGGCGGGCAGGGGTCGCCTCGCTAATGGCCGCGAGATAATTGCTCGCTGATCCATTGTGCCGCCTCTGATCTCGGTGCGGAGGTCCGGACCTCGTCTGTACACGGTATAGCTCTAATTGATAGCTAAGGCTTACATAACCTTTTGTTTAGAGGGAACTTTTAAATTAAAATAGATTAGAAACAGACTTCCGCAGACTAAACATAAGCAATGTGTCTGAAATAACTAAAATTAATTATTTCATAATAATTATATTTCTCCCCCGTTTCCCACTGTGCTTGTGGGGCTCCTCATGGTGCCTCGGAGAGCACGTTAAGCCATCAGTCCCAGTTGTTATCATGTACACCTGATAGCGATCGTTATTCATAGTAGAGAATATCTTCGCCCACCCGCATTAGAGCAGCGTGGTCCATTAAGCTCCTTCTACTACATGGGGAAAGAGACCTATTCCCAGCAGTGGGATACAGGCTAAGTTAAGAAAAATTTACCGTATGGAACGTACCAGTGAAAGTAGCCTTCTATGTATATTTTAACATAGTAAAGAGTTTTCTGTGCGTATTACCAATAAACTGGTAAATGAAAAGAAACAGCTGCAAAATGCTGCAATAACTCGGCATAAAATACAAAACAAAAATTCATACGATCGTAACGTTGGGGTGGTCTTTGGAAAAAAAGGTGAAACAGCGAGCCATGATTAAAGCCTCTCACAGTAGTTTTGTTGCGGTTGCGTGACCAATGGCACGCTGCAACAGACGCGCACCAACAATGGTCCTCCGAGCCGGATCGAATTTGGCATTCAAGATGGTCGCTGCATGAAGTTTCAGATTTCAGCGCATTGTTTCAAGTGAAGTGGAAACCGCCAATGGCGGGTCGTGAGGCGACGTGGCCACGCGATTGGTCGCCATTGTTCGCCCGATAGCGATCGCTTTCACGCTCAATTTGCTCACGATATAGTTATCTCAGCAATTATGTCGTCGCGTTAATTGCGCGCGAACAATGCGACCGCCCCGACCTGTCGTCAGCTACCTCGCGGGTATTATTCGACGCTTAATTCGGAAATCACTTTGTTATTATCTACTTGCTAAATTTGAATAATATGCCTTCTTCTGTGGGAGTATTGTTTCTCTCACGTATCGCTTACATTTACAAAAATTTTAATTATATTTAGCATAATGTAACGACCAAAAATTATACAGTAGAATGGAGAGTGTCCCCCCTTTTTGAAGTCGGTTAAAATACTGTTGTATTTACAGATGTATCGGACCTAACTTCGAATACTGACATCTGATGGTAGAACTTAACCAAACCCACGAAGCTTTGAAGGAACAACGAGAATTTTCCTTGAGATAGCGGAAACTTGGTATTCTGCCGAGGTACCCAATCGACGTTATTTTTTATTTAAAATTAGAAAAACGAAACAAAATTGGGAAATTATTAATTCGAGTGATTTCACGCGAAAAGTAAATACGCCATAACTTTCATCATAAATTGCAAATTTTATATATGTATATACATATATCACATATATATGAGAGTAAAGCTCTCTTCTCTTTAAATCAAATTATCTTCCGATTCGTTTCGCAACTTAAATGTTTATGTCGCCTTTAGTATTTCATTTAGTATTTTAATCGTTATATAATAACAATGAAACATAATATATTATAGGTCCTTCCGTCGAACTCCATCTCATATTTCTACTAAATAACAATATAAATATAATTCCGCGGCCCGTTGCATCGACCTGCGCATGCGCATCGTAAGGCGTGGTGTTAATTACAGTCGCGTAATTAAAGATCGTGAGCCTGTACCGCGGGGATTCGACGCTTTCATTATAGGATAATAATAATAATTAATCATTTCGTAAGATTTCTATTAATTCTTATAAGAAATTGTATGTTTAATTATAAAATACAATGTTATTAAAAATTATGCTTTAGATAGGCTGCTACAGCTCTCAGTCCGCCCTTTTTACATTATGATTTTGGTTTTATTTAATTTTATTTATTTAAATAATATAAAGACTAGTGCTTGACTGTGATCTCATCTGATGGTAAGTGAAAATGCAGTCTAAGATAGTGCGCGCATGCCCAGAAGATCACTCTTGATTTGATGATACCCAAGTTATAATTAGGTAGTTGGAAAAACGGAAGCCGGAACGGAATGAAGGGAAGGATATTCCAAATTCGGTTGCCCTTTTTTAACCGACTTCAACAAAAAAGAGGTTCTCAATTCAACTGTTTTTTTTTGTTTTTACAATTCCACCAGAGATGCTGTATGTGAAGGGTATTACACTTTTTCACGCATTTCTTCCCGTGAAATGGCAAAATAGCGGCAGAATTGCTAGGACGATAATTGTGTTGATGACGCCTGCGCTTCGAATCCGCCGTGGCTTCAAGTTGAAGGCTCATAATGCGGGCACACCGAAGTACACTCAAACCACCTTCTTGTATAATTAAACAACGTATTATATGTACTTTTAATTCATCATCATCTCTAGTTCTAGAAAATCTAACTACAAGACAATGATTAAAAAAAAAATTGAATATTGTAACAGTCAGTTTAATTGTTAGTTAAATGTTTACGATTCAGTCTGTAATGTCCCACTGCTGGGCATAGGCCTCTTTCTCCGTTCAGTGGAAGGATCGGAGCTTAATCCACAACGCTGCTCTTCTACTATGAGGAATGATCGTTATCAGGTGTATCGTGGTTTCCGAGGCACGGTGTAACAGCCGTCCTGGTGTAGTGGTGCATATCCCGTGTCGGGGTCTACACCCCGGCGAATGCGTTACAAATATTACTTTCCGGTAAGATGTCTGTGTTTGTGGGTAAAATGTTTAAGTTGTCGATAGTGAGTTAAGGCCCAGCAGGAAATATCACAGCTAAATAATACTGCTTTCAAGCAGTGTTGTGTTCCTGTGGTGAGTAAGGTGACTATAGCTCCTGGAGGAGAAGTGGGGTAGCGTCGACAACGCACTTACAGTTTTGGCGTTGCAGGCGTCTTTAGGCTACGGTAATTGCCTACCGTACCAACTTTTCCAACCTAGTTTTATAAAAAAGTTTGTAAATATAACAATAGCTAAATCGCTGTGAAATTCCCATGCAAAAATTAAAGCTATAACTTTCACCTCCAAGTTTCCGAAACAAATATGACCATATTTAAATATAATCTTTTAATTTCCGTTAAGTAGCACAGTCAAGTTATTAAGACACGTCAGCGGACAACGGCTCCCGCGCCTCGCCCAGAGATCGTTACACAGTCGTTACGTGGTCGTCACGGTTCCGTACATTTTCATGCCGTATTAAGTCGTAGAATGATTTTATTATAATTATTAATATCATACTCATCTGTGTATACGATTGTAATTAGTACGAAGTGTGTTAACATTATTTATCTAATTAGGAGTAATTATTTTACTAAAGCAACGTCATTAAAAAGATAAGACTCGCGTATTTGTAGTCTTTTTTCATAACTTAATTGAATAAAACATAGCGATAGCATAAAAATCTGAAAGAATTTTAAAAGAGTAAATCGTATATTTTCATTCTAAAAAGGTAACATTGGTAAGGTAAAATATAGAAATCGACTAATTTATGGCTTATGAAAACCTGGGAAGCTATCTATACTGTGAAATTCAGCTATTGATCATACTACTACGGGTACTACGGATACTACGGGTTTTTGTTTTATATCCTCCTTGTTAGGTTAACATATTTTATTATTACTAGATCACTTATTACTAGCCAGACCAGGGTAAGTTCAACAATCTCAGGTTCCTTGATTCTTCCCAAAACCATAATTTCTCATCTATTTCGCTTTTATGTCAACAAGCTAACTGATACAATAAGTCACTTTATGTACATTGAACCTGTTAAATAAACGTCCAGTATTGATAATTAGTGTTAATTCAGTAATTCGGTTAAAGGCCTCTCTCTAAAAATGTATTCGAGCGCGAACAAGCCCGGTAATGGCGCTCGTGTGCTATATTCTGAGTCGTGACAATTAGGTGTGAGCAGCGCGTGTAATTGTCGTGTCGTGCGCGTGTCGTGTCCGTCACGGCGCTCATTAGCGAGCCCGCAACCCGCGACCCGCTGCCCGCTACCGATAACCTGTGACAACCCACTGGTGCAGAACTACACATCGCATTATTAAGGAAACTTGTGACCGCTTCTAACTAAACGCCGTTCATACGTCTCACTGTCGAAGCTAAACACATTTTATCCATTAAAGCAGTCCCATCTAATTATTTTATACGTATAAAAGAGGTTTCCTTTGACTTTGATATTAATTGTCTGATAGCTAAAGCTTATTATTCGGTGCAGGATTCCGTAAATGCTGAAGGTGTCTGGACTTAGTGACGTTGTATTTCATGGAACATATTACCAATTTTGTATTAAAATACAGTTTAATTTTGAAAATAGAGTAACTGTGTATTTTTGCCGGTTCTAGTCTCCGGGATCTACACTCCGAATCGGTGGTAGATTTTAACAATAATTAAAATTTTAATTTGTAAAATGACGATTGGAGCGTGCTATTTCAGCCTTTTGGAATAAAGTTAATTTGATTTTCATTTTAATTTCAGTGAAATAAGTAAATTTTGATTAAATTCAAAATACATACTGTTCAAAGTTATAGTATTAATGATATACTCTGCAAGGTGTATGAATCAAACATCATATAGTATTTGTGGGCAATAAGCATCACAATAAATTAAAATGCAATATTTTATAAAATCACTAGACGCACCATCTCCTAAATGGGGAAAGAGGCCAGCAGTGGGATATTACAGGCTGAAGCGTATATTTATTTCGTCGCTTCAGCCTGTAATATCCCACTTCTGGGAGTAGGCCTCTTTCCCCATGTAGGAAAAGGATCAGAGCTTAATCCACCACGCTGCTCTAATGCGGCTTGCCGGATATATTCCCTACTATGAGTAACGATCGCTATCAGGTGTACATGATAACAACCGGGACCGACTGCTTAACGTGCTCTCCGAGGCAAGGTGTGGAGACCCACAAGGACTGTATTTATTTATTTTTATTTATTTATTTTACACTTTATTGTACAACAAATAAGAAATAAAATAAAAAAGTAACCTTAACAATAATTAGTAGAAAACTGTACTAAAGGCGGCTTCATTGCTAAAAAGCAATCTCTTCCAGGCAACCTTGGGGCAAAGGAGACGTATACCTAAAGATTCATTCTAGATCTCTACGTCGAATTTCAATACAGATAAGTGTTTTCGCGTGAGTATGAAACATCCATCCATCTTCACCAACTTTCACATTTACAATATAAGTGGAGATAACTGCTATAAATGAGAATGATGCAGAATTTAAGAAGTGGAAATGGCCTATGTTATAACACTCTGTTCCTTACTTTTTAACCCTACGCAGTCAATGACTCCACTTAGGCCTCCCAACGTTCGCGTTTACCTTCCAGGTTTACGACAATTGGATAAGGATTTAGTTTTGGGTTTTTGTTCGAGTTTGGGTTAGGTTTGGATTTTGATTTAGATTTCTATGGAAAAATCATGTTAATAACGCTTCTTTTGTTCTTAGACCCCTTTAATCCACCCCTATCGAAAATTCGTTCTTAGCGGACGTTTACACACACATGTACAAATAATTGTACAAGTTTTGTTAGAAGGTACTTATTTATGAGGATAATAAAATCAAATACAAATATATATTGTTATATATATAATAAATACAATGTCTGGATGTCTGGCGTGACAGGACTATTTCCAGCAGTGGGCTACGATAGGTTGAAGTGAATAAATACAAAAAAGACGTTTTATAATTTAGTACCTATTAAAATGCCTTCGAAGTTTAGGAATCAATTATTTTGTGTGTTTTTACATGGAAACTATTTATTAAATAATTAATTAAAATTAAGAGAATAATTTAATGATATTCGAGTTCAAATATGTCTGAAACTATTCTTCCTTAATTCACGTAAACATTATCAATTTCTACGCGAGCGAAGTCGCGGGCAACTGCTAGTATGTAATATGAATATAGGTTTAATGATTAAAAAATTTGTAAACAAACAATAAAATGTAGAAATGTGATCACGTATAATAACTTATGGGCGACCACTTCACTTATATTCGCTCAGCCATTAAATAAAATCATCGCGTGTCTACGAGTATGTACGGCTCGATGGCCACAAAGTACCATTTAGCGCCAGTTTTTGCATTAATCTACCTTTGTCATGAAATAAAACACAATAATTGATTCATTATTACTATATTATCATTAAATTGAATTATGAAAAGTGCACGCTTTCACTAACCTAGAGACATTTAGAAGTCTTACATTTTAAAATGTGCTGTGTGGCTACGGCACTAAAGAATTTAGCCACCCCCTCTCTTCCCGTGGGTGTCGTAAGAGGCGACTAAGGGATAACAAGGTTCCACAACCACCTTGGAACTTAAGAAGCCGACCGATGGCGGGATAGCCATCCAACTGCTGGCTTTGAAATACACAGACCGAAGACGGGCAGCAGCGTCTTCGATGCGACAAAGCCAGTACTGCGGTCACCAACCCGCCTGCCCAGCGTGGTGACTATGGGCAAAACACATGAGTTCACGTTATTTTTGGCGTAAACTTGTGGAGGCCTATGTCCAACAGTGGACTGTATAGGCTGTAATGATTGATTGATTGATTGACATTTTAAAATTAATTAGTTATACTTTTGTTAATACTCTTATAAGGGCTTATATTTTTATTTAAAGAAATTAAATTATGGATAAGATACTTAAATAATAAAATGAGTGATATTTATGAACAGTAAAACAATGTAGATTTGTTAATTTTTCCCACGTTTATCACACATATTTAATTTTTTGTTGGCTAAGAAGTCGATTGTCTTGATGTAGTCGTGTAGCACTGTCCACGTGAAAGTTACTTTATGTTTCCGTCTGATATAAACTTAGTGTTTAATGACTTCTTTAGGTTGTTGAATGCAATCGACTGTTTATTATTTTTAACTAGCTGTAACCCGATACTTCGTCCGCGTTGCTTATTTAATCAACTAAGAATAATATAATATAAATTTATAAATATCTACAACATACACACACGGTCGTCTGTTCCTGAAGTAAGCAACTTAATGCTTGTGTTATAGGTAACAGCCGACTGGTATAGCTAGTTTTTTTTTTTCGATATTTTCATAAATATATTTATAAATCATACATAAATAAATAAATATGTATATTACATCAAGACTCGGCTTGGTGTTGTGCAGTGTTAGTAGTCATGGCAGGTCTTAAGTAGGAAAAGTAAACATGTCCGTTTCGTTCGAGTTTCCCCGCTTTATTAACCGACTTCCAAAAAAGAAGGAGGTTCTCAATTCGACTGTATTCTTTTTTTAGGTATGTTAATTCAGAACTTTTGACTGAGTGGACCGATTTCGACAAAAATTTTTTTAATCGAAAGGTGTTGTGTGTCACTTGGTCCATTTAAATTTATTTGAGATCTAACAACTACTTTTCGAGTTATATCTAATAATGCGTTTTTACTTGACTATTTTTTCGTCGACCTACGTTGTATTATACCGCATAACTTTTTACTTGTTGTACCGATTTTGATAATTATTTTTTTGTTGGAAAGGAGATATCCGTAGTTTAGTACCATGATAAGGAAACCAGGATCTGATAATGTGATCCCAGAGAAATCGAGGGAAACTCTCGAAAATCCGCATTACTTTTTACTGGGTGTACCGATTTTGATAATTTTTTAATTTAATTGAAAGCTGATGTTTGTCATGTGGTCACATTTAAATTTCATCGAAATCTGAATTCTGATGAAACTTTTTGAGTAATCTTTGATAACGTGTATTTACTTGACTATTTTTTCGTCGATCTACGTTGTATTACTTGTCGATGTAATTGAAGTCGGTTTTTTTCTTCCGTTTGCGAGCAAACACAATTATTATGTGAATACACAACTAAGAAATTCTTTGTCTTCTAAGAAAGTCTTTGTTTCGAGTTAAGATTGTGACTCGTCATCGAAACTAATCCAGTTCTACTTGTCGTGGTGACTTGTTTAGTTTGTATTCCTATTCTTAGGCAAATAAATTTAAATTTCATCGAAATCTGATCACAACTTTTGCAGTAATCTTTGATAATGCGTATTTACTTATTAACTGTCGATGTAATTGAAGTCGGTTTTTTTTCATTTGCGAGCAAATACAATTATTAATGTATGAAGCTCGCTGCTCGATACATCGATGTAACATGCTGACTTAAGACAATTCAGTATAACTAAGTACTTGCACACTACAGTGGGAATCGAACCCACACCACCCGGATCAGACAGTTCTGGCATTACTGACTTTTATGTATGAGTGTGTGAGAACAAATAAGGACTATTATCAAATTCTTTGACTTTTGCAGAATTTGAGCATTGTTACGTAGTTGTTCCTATACATATTATACATATATATGTATGTATGTAGTGCATCCGACTTAATATCGGGTCAAAGGACGTGTCTTATATACTCCATGATTCCTTTATATTATATTATTCTCCTTCATTTTACTAAAAAGCACATTTATAACAAACGAGGAACCTTACATCTTATATATAAAATTCTCGTGTCACAATGTTTGTTAACATACTCTCCGAAACGGCTGGACTGATTTTTATGTAATTTTGTGTGCATAGCGAGTGGGTCTGAGAATCAGCCAACATCTATATTTCATACCTCTAAGTTTTAAGGGAGGGGGGCGGATTAAGGGGGCTAATAACTCTTATATGGCAAAATAACGTTTGCGGGATCAGCTAGTATTTATATATTATAGGGTTTTCCTCAATCTAATAAACGAAGTGTGTTATAAGTTGATGTTTGTTTCTTTTACGTAAATATTTTTTATCCAATTTTTGTTTCATTGTTTAGGTTTCTGTAGTGGTTTCTTTCTTGTTCATAATTGTTTCAAAGAATAATAATAATAATAATAATAATATTATACTTTATTGCATATTTAAATAAAGAACAAAATTTACATTACAAGCAATTATAGTAACAAATTGTACAATGAGGCGATCTTATTGCTAAAAAGAAAACTCTTCCAGACAACCTGATAATGAAAGGGATATTGCTTTTCAGATGGGCACGTGATATATAGATTTAAATAAGTAAATGAAAAAAAAGTAGAATATACTCTTATATTCCAAAAAATTAACTCTTAAACTTTTTTTACTCTTTTTCTATTTCTAGGGAACTGTCCCTTCTGCAGCGAGTCGTGTGGAAACAACACGAAGTTGAAACAAAAAGATGAACACGTTAGAAACTTCGGCATCCTCAATATGCACAGCATGACGTGCGATCGGAGGTGCTTTTATTGTAATAAAGCGAGTGCTCTGGTTCGGGGTAATGAGGGGTCATCGACCGGGGCGAGCAGGGGCGAGCAGGTCGAATATTAAGTGGGCTAAATGGTAGCGTGTCGTGATGGTCGGTCGTGAACCAGTTATTAAGTGGAGAAAGTGCGGGTTTGATGCCGACGTATAATTGGCCTTGTGTTACGACATGAAAGATCGACTTTATTTGATAGAGGAGTAAGGGACGAGCGGACAGCGGGCGATCGAACTCCAAACAGATGAAACAGTTGAAACTCTAACGTACCTTAATTTCAAGGTTATTTGATTATATTCAAAAATAATTACAATAATTAGTAAAAATTTACTACCTTAATCGTTATAATATATTTTTAAAACGTAGGAATAAATGTTTTATTAGCTTGAAATATAACCAATACAATAATTGGCTTTAATTACTGTAATTTTTATCTTTTTATTCCCCTTTTGCATTAACAAGTATCCAGAGACTCCATAGGTTTCATCAGTTTAACCATCACTTAATGTTTATTAACTCGTGATATACTCGCAGGGCTGCGTATTACGTTAAAGCAATGTCATGAGTAATCACTTACATTAGACAGAATGTTACCTTGCAAACAATTATATGACAAAAGTCATACTGTTATCATTAATGTCTGCACTATCGCTAATCAAATATTGTCTTTATACCCAACTTGCAGCAACTTGGGTGTAATTTGCAACCAAGAACACTGTAAATCGGTCGACTTTCCTGTGACTCGCGCCAAGCACCCCTCATTGCGCTTACCCACGCTTCTAAACACTATTTAATTATCCGGCGTCCGCTGGATATAATTGTACGATACAATCGCAACTAAACAATCACTCCGGCTGACGATCATCATTACGATCGCTACAATCATCTGAAACTGTTCGGACGTCGAGAGGAGGGTAGGAGCTCGATCCATCACGCTGCTTCAATGTAGATTAATGGATGTCATGTTATCGATTTACTTCCGAGACGTGCAAATTTATTGCAATAATTTACTCATTGCTGAGTACAAAATTATTGAAGGAACCAAGTCTGCGCTATGAAACCCAAACAAAACCTAAATCCTAACATACTAAATGAAATTTGCCACCTGAGCGCCAGCCAGTAGGTATCCCACTGCTTGGCAAAGGTACCAGCATACATTATCACGATGTTCCCCGTGGATTATCAGACAATTTTCCTCTTACTTTTAGCAACAAACACAAGGTGTCTGTGATAACTAATCACAACCAATGGCTCTACGTGGTCTCCGAGGCACGCTGTGGAAACCCACATACACTCAGGCCAGAAATAGATGTTTGTATACAAAACGGTCAGACGACGTGTTGGCGCAACAGCGTTACAGCACTGGTTTGTAGCTGTTGCGCTGGCGGTAGCGGGTTCGATCCCCGCACATGACAAACATTTGTATGGGCCATACAGATGTTTGTCGTTATAATTATTACTCCAATGGAGCTTTTAATAGAATATAACATACTTAATGACAAATCAGATGACATAACCCTCAGTCCGATAAAGTACTAATTCTTGCTTTAAATTTAAAATACAAACGAAAAAAATCCGTAAAACGAATCATTTTTAAGACGATTAATTATTCTAAGATGACTTAATTTCATCAAAAGTTACATTTAATCTTGTATTCGTCAATAGAGGCTTAACGCTTCTCAAACTTTGGCCCAAAACTTTTTACGAATTCTTTCAGTATCTGAAGTTTTGTGTATAAAAGTAATGAGATAAAGCATATTTCGTAAAGACGGAGATTACAAAAAAATATATATTATGTACAATGAACACGATCGATATCAAAATCTCAAAGGCTTCAGAAGCAACCTCGAATCTTCATTTTACAAATTAAATTTTTTAGGTGATTATTATTTTTAAAAGTGAAGCTACCAATTCGAATTGTAGACTTTGCAGAGAAGAATAGGCAAGAAACTCCGCAGTTACTGTTTTGAAAATAACTGTTTTTTGTGTTGTATAATATAAAATACATTTATTTTTAAATTTGGAGTAAAATACGTAAAGATTTTCGTGAACCAAATCCCTTTTTCACTATTTATTCCAACCACAAAAAAAGTATCAAACCGATTTTTCTTTGTAAATAAGGTGGACTAAAGTTGAAATGTTGAGAGGCGCTGGTCAAAAAGGATCAAACATCCGGCTTTCGAACGCACCGCACTGGTTCTATGAATTCATTAGCCCGTGCGTGCCTCGCTAACAAGCCACGAATATTATAATCGCCAGTTAGTCTCTATCCAGCAACGAATCGAGCCAAATACATAAATTATAGTCTACTTGATTCTGTCAATTTGACCGAACTTTGATAATATTTTGGTCGCTGCGGTCTTGCTAATACCCCGCTTGACGTTTGTAATTTGTTTCTTGTTGTGACAACTGCTAGGTACTAGCGGTGAGTCTAATTTATATTTTATACTGGCTGTTTCTTTAGGAATTACTCGCGACAACTTGTCCTGTGCTGGAATATTTTTGCAATACTCAGGGTAACGATAGACATGAACTTACCTTTTAATTTAAATTTATAATTTCTTTTCTATTTTGATTTCCGTACAAAACACTAACGTTTTCTTTTGCAAAATATGATAATGATATTTTCAACTTCCAAAGCAATAAAGTTTTGCAATAAGCGCTGGTAAAAATTATTATTCAGTCAATGAATAAATAACTTTTATTACAGGAGTCTAACAAATTGAAAGACGGAACATAATAATACTGGATGCGGTATGCGCGTGCGCAGGCGAGCCATGTGCGATGTATTTATCGCCAATTTCATTGCCCTCTCGAAGGCTTTATTATTTCCCTGTACGTGGACCGCGACGCGTGTGATCGTACACCTTAAGCAGATCGAAATAGATGCTATGAAGTGACACCCAACAGTTTATAGCAGGATTTATTTATATTATGATTCGGTGTCAGGGCCTGGTGTGACTCGTGATCGTGAATTCAATATTGATATGCCATTAACGGTGTCCGGGTGTACTATGGGTTACGATGTGCAAGTGTTAATTACGCTTCGCATACGTACAGCATCACAAATCTTATTTATCGTCTTCGAGAGATGCGTGAAAGAATAAATAGTGTATAGTTCTCTTATTAAATTTTGATAGAAATACCCAGTTAACAGTAAGTTGGACTGATTAGGAACCTCGTCTGCATGTGAGTAATGAACCTTCAGATGGGTCATTATCGCGTTAGGGATAAAGAAACAATGGAAAGTTAGG
The DNA here is from genome assembly GCF_905220565.1 of Melitaea cinxia. Classification (NCBI taxonomy): domain Eukaryota; kingdom Metazoa; phylum Arthropoda; class Insecta; order Lepidoptera; family Nymphalidae; genus Melitaea; species Melitaea cinxia. The sequence continues at coordinate 224,994 of NC_059411.1, forward strand.
ATAGGGATAAGGATAGAGAGTAGGCTTTTAGGTTTCTCGCTTACCGTACGAAATGCGTAGTAGTATAAAAGCAGTAGTTTGGTAGCCTCTTTAGTATTCAAGCAGTTTTTCTCTTATTTTCACCACAAAATTGTATTAATTTTTACAAGGTTTTGCGGGATCATAGAAATTTTAAATACGGTCAGTTACAAATGTTTTTTTTAAACTCATTATCACCAAGTCAAATCATCATGTCACTTTCTACTGAAAATGAACATTTAAAATTTTAATCATTTTAAAATTTTCTCAAACATCTCCACCGACACTTCTGACCATATCAGGTAAATGTAAACGTTATACCATCGTATTTATATTGAGACTTTCTCGCTATTTTGTAGTTCGCCCTAATAGGCTAGTATCGGGTTGTTTACGAGGCTCCGTGATGACTGAAAATTGCTTCAGATACCGCCTTGTACGGTGCGCGTAATTATCACCGGCTTTACGAGAGTCAGCCGTTTGTTCCACGGCGTTGCTGCATGCTTTATAGCGTATATTATCTTTGAATATTTTTCAATTTCATTAAGTGATTATTAGGTACGTTAACACAGCTGCTAGTACCTGTTTTTGGTTCTGTTTCCAAGTAAAAAAACTCGCAAGGATATTTATCTGAGTAAACAACAATGTTCGTGAGGAATTATGATTATTATTCTTAAATGAACCAGCACAAACTATTTCGACCATTATTAAATATAAAACAAGCTCACGCCAAGACTCGAGCCGCGATAAGGAACAAATATTTACCATCACAATGGACATGATCGATTACGATTTAACATTATATACGATAAATTTATTTTATAAAGTATCTCTTTATAACATTTAAACCATTAATATCATCGAAGATAGATAAGTTTCGAAGTTATTGAAGGCACGGCTGATAGCTCTGATTCATCAATCACCCCCCCCCCCCTAGAATCCCTCCCTTTCAACCCGATCATTTATAATCGTCCGTCATAGCTCAAATATTATCAGCGACGGTAGTTGCCGGTATCATGCCTCTCGTAGCGAACTAACTGATGAAGAAGTAATCGGACTGTTGAGGTTTTAACGAGCGACTCTTATCTGATCACGTTTTGATTTATTGGGAATTATTATCTTTTTTATTACACGTTAAGTTATTTAAAATGATTTGATTATTTTTGATAATGTGAATCTGAATTCATGGCTAAATAATACTGCTTTCAAGCATTGTTGTGTTCCTGTTGGTGAGTAGGTGACTAGAGGTGTTGGGGAAATTGGGCATAAAGCCAGCAACGCGCTTGCGATGCTTTTGGTGTTAGATGCGCCTATAGGTTACGGAAGGATATTTTTGATTTTGAATTTTTCGCTTTTTACTTTATTTTTTACTAAAGCATGTCGAACATTTTAAAAATAAAGAAGCACCTTTTAAAAGGCCGATGACCCGACACGTACCGAAAACAACAATCATGACTCTTTCTCCGAAGCCATATCCCACAAACATCGACTCATTTATAGCAGTTCGGTAAAAACAATCGCCGCGGACAATTCCTCAACAAACGTGATCCAACTGACAAAGGCATCGGTAACGCAAGTGACGCCGCGCCGGAACCGCATTGTGAACAACACTCGCTATCAGACCATCTCGGTATAAACAAAAAACTATCGATGCTTTTAAGATACAATCGTCTAACGCATCGTTCATTTTTACGAATCTGGTTAAGACTGACGCACATTATAATCATTTTTAACCGCCTTCAAAAAGAGGTCGACTTCAAAATAGGTCGTCTTCAAAATATCGTCTTTTTTTGTTACCTTAATTTTTTTAGTGTGGGCGTTGATTTTAAAGATTCTTTTCTTTTTCGAAAGTTGGTACTTAACTTGTATCATTGTTGACCGAGATCTGATGGGTTATTTTTGAGGTAACCCTAATAGCTAATGATTTATTACACCTATGATATTATATGGGATACCTGAAAACTACGATGATGTAATTGAAGTCGTTTTTTTTTTTTGAGGCATAAAACAAAAACCTGTTACAAAATTTTTGAATATCATATCAAAAATTGACCGCTCCAGCGGGGTTCGAACCCGACTGACCGTGTCGGAGCTCTAGCCAATTAAGCTATGGAACGATGTACCCGCTAGATCGAAATTTTTGATATGATGATTTTATTTTCGGTTTAAGCAAACAACAGCGACTGTTACAAAATGTCAAACATATTTAGAGATGATGTTAAACAGCGGCTGTCATTAATATACCTAAAGACGACAACGAAAGCGATGGGATGGTGATTAATTGTTTGTATCAAGGATTATTTTATATTTCTCAAAAATTTTATCTTATGAATTCATAATAATCTTAAAAATCATATTTAGATTACCTTTTCTAATTTGACGTGGGTAGTCATAGTCTAATATATTGAGTTAGAAAACAGTGTAGTGTGCGGCGAGGTCGCTCATCTAATGCATCGCTCGCGTCAGTCTCGTCGAAATAAAACTGTTACACACGATTCATTACGATCAAGAGAATAAATTAAGAATCATTGCAACGACTGTTTTTATATTAAATGTACGAATAGTTTGTTAGACGGTCGTTGGGGTTTCACATTAACGAAATATTGTGAGAGTGGTACAGGTATGACAGATCGACGGGGATTGGAATGGGACGGTTTTTCGAAATTGTTTTTTTTTTATGTCACTAGTTCGCCAAACAAGCGTACGGCTCACCTGGTGGTAAGAGATTACCGTAGCTTATAGACACCTGCAACACCAGAAGCATCGCAAGCGCGCTGCCGACCCAATCCCCCCAGGAGCTCTGGTCACCTTACTCACCAACAGGAACACAATACTGCTTGAAAGCAGTATTATTTTGCTGTGATCTTCTGTAAGGTTGAGGTACTACCCCAGTCGGGCTGCTCCATATTTTGAGCAGGAAATTCCTGCTGTGCCCTACCTCAGTTAGTTGTGTAGAAGAGAGATACCATTTTCTACTGACTTTATACATCTAAAATAATACAAATAAGTTAATAATTGTGTTTGCCAGCAAACGAAAAAAAACCGACTTCAATTACATCGACAATTAATATAACGTAGGTAGACGAAAAAATAGTCAAGTAAATACGTATTGTCAAAGATTACTCCAAAATTTGTAATCAGATTTCGATGAAATTTAAATGTGACCACATGATAAACATCGGCTTTCGATTAAATTAAAAATTATCAAAATCGGTACATTCAGTAAAAAGTTATGCGGATTTTCGAGGGTTTCCCTCGATTTCTCTGGGATCCCATCATCAAATCCTGGTTTTCTTATCATGGTACCACACTTAAGATATGTCCTTTTCAACAAAAAAAAAAAAAAAATTATCGAAATCGGTTCATAAACGACGAAGTTATCCCCGAACATACATAAAAAATAAATAATAATATATATTTACGCTCGAATTGAGTAACCTCCTCCTTTTTGAAGTCTGGTTAAAAAATAAATTTTATTTGTATCGAAAATCACAAGAATCCTCTAAAAAAATCCTTGTATTTTATGCGCTAAAGTTTGAAACCCTTTCCATGTCAACAATGTCATAACATTTAACTAATTCTTTAAACGAAATCATAAAGATGATTTGCAAGCATTTTTCGACATTTGATATATTATCATATATCATCGTTATAAAACAATAAACCCGTTGTAAGTGTTTGTCTAAACTCAATTATTCCCACCACAGGATTATTAAAATTACTTCTACTAGAACCCATTTATAGAGGAAATTCAAAGCAATAAGCACCTCACATCTCATAGAGGCGTAGTTATAATCGTAAAAGTCGTCTGTTCAACGGAATAAAACACATGAAGAGCAAGGAGGAAAAAGTGGTAAGTCACATTTTTTGAAAAATGATTTTTTTATATATATTATAGCTTATGACGAGCATTATCATATGGAATAGTAGTATGTGGGGAAAATTTGTATAGTTACCTAAACCTTGTGCCTCTTTATATTGACAACGTGTTTAAGTAATGACTATTTTTAACGCAAAATGTAAATAAAATTAAGAAATATTACAGTAATTTGCAAGATAAATAATAATAATAATTAATTTATTTTGTGGTTGAATTTGCATACATTTTTTGTAGTTTAGTTCATACACTAAATAAATTTTAACCTCAAAAATGTTTTCCTAAAAAATTAGATTAAAGCGACTTAACGCCTTTTCTCCCTGGCCCTCCCTGCTCGTATGTTATTACACGTACTTTACGCAATAATTATAATTATACTCGCGATACGAATCTTGAAATATTAGCAATAACTGTTGCTCGTTATTGATGTTTATCGGTAAATACTGCGCTCGTTTTTATGATCTCAGATCGAAGTTGACTAAATTAATAAACTGCTGCAATGTCGGTCGAGCTTTAATGAGTTATTTCATTCTTATTAGTCGCTACGAATATCGATCTAAAGATTTTAATTAAGAATTTCTTATGAAAGCATATCGTAATTATTTTATCTATAAATTATTTTATAAATAATTCATAAAATCTAAGTATTATAACAGTCAAAGCCTACATTTATCCCACTGCTGGAATTTAACATTTATTATAATATCCATAAAAATTGGAAAACTATAAACATCTTATTTAAAAAAATGCAATCCCATTAATACTTATTTTACTTACACGACTTTTTAAACATTCACAGCCACTATTTCATTTTCCGTTAGGTACCTAGGCAAGCACGATGATTGGAATATCTCAGAATTATTGGGAATTTCAAAATGACGATCGACGTAATTTATTTATTATAATCAGTAAAAAAAAAGTAAGATAAACGCTTACCAAGGAGGTATTAATAGAAATTTTGATTAATCTAACAATAGCTGTTTCCGTGAGCCAAGTTCCCATGATATAAATCACCGAGCGCGCTCACCCTTCAATACGAATCAGAGCACGCGCTCAATTGAACGAGTACAAGCACAATCAAAAAGTAATTAATTAAACCCTAACATCCACTATTAATTTACAACTTCATTTTTATTCATCATCGCGTGACAGTGATTTATACGACGCGCCACAAAAAATATTGTTTGTGTTACTGTATTTATTATACATAGACGTCTCCCGCGTGTTTGCCTGTCCATCATTGTTGCTCGAAGAATTGGTTATTTTAGACAAATTATGTTTTTAATTTGACTGGTGGATATCAAATTTGAGGTGTTCAAAGAAATTCTTATAGTTTAAAAATTGCTCTCATTAAGGCGTTTAGTTGATAAATATATATATTCATGATTTTATGAAAAGTTGAGTAAATTGTTCATTGTTCATCGTCTTCGGTGCGACAAAGCCAGCCCTGCGGTAACCAACCCGCCTGCCCAGCGTGGTGGCTACGGGCAACACACATGAGGCCTAAGTTCAGCAGTGGTCTGCGATAGGCTGAAGTGATGATGATGATGAAGTAGTTCATAGCAAAAGTCGCAAAACATTAAAACTTACTTTTTTATTTTTTATTAAAGTCTCATAGCTTACTTTATGAAAAATGCTTCAGAACCGTAATATATGTGTAGTCTCCAGCCAGCTCGGTGGGTTTCTTAATTTTTGCTAAAAGATTTGATCCATTCAATTCAGCCTAAAAATAAATTGAAATAATCCTAACTACCCGATTGCGGCGATAAATCAGTCGGTCGACTTATGTTATAAGTAAAATAATTTTACTTTTATTATACTTAATGATATTAGCCTATTATAGTCCGTTTGTTTCCGACGATATTAATCAATTTAATAGATACCTTTTCCGCTTTTAAAACAAATAAGCGACTACGAAATTGAATTTAGCGGAAATACGTCATAAACTTTATGATAATTTATCGGCGAACATATTTAGTATCAAAGCGATCTTAGAAGTTTAAATTCATTGAATAATAATCCGAATTAATATTAGCGGCCGATGAAAGAGCACACTGAACGTATAACTGCGAAGTCAAAAATTAACAAATCGTAAAAGTCCAATCTCGAGCTAGCTTTAATAATGTCTTAAGAATTATTATGTGTCGTTAAATATGTCATAATTTTCGTAATATGTTTACATATATTGATATTTTTTATTTCGTTTGATGATGATATTGTGATATATGTAGATATGTTTTAAATATATTTTTTTCTTGTATAAATAATTATTGAATTAGTTAAGCTAATGATAATTTATTTTCAATATTTATACACTACCTAACCGCTCGACTGCCCTAAAAGAAGTGACTTTTATCATATTATCACTATTTTCTTGATTTTTGTGTACAATTAGTAAAATATCGTTACGTAATAGGTGTAATCAAATAAACATTAACAGTTATCCCCGTCCTTAAACTGTATAAAGGGTCCATATCTGTACCTACTGAACCCTAAAGCTTTAAAAAGCACAACCTTTAGTGTGTGTGCAAACAGAGAAAATTTACTTATTTCCCCATAAGTCGCCATCTTGGACTCTCTGTGGGCTACTGCTTGTTTTACTTTACCTACTAATAAAACAACATTAAAATATTAAATAAGTATTAAAAATTTAATTAACATCAGTAGTGACTTATTAGAATATTTTACTTTCTAATCATTTCCTAATTACCAATCAAAGTGATGAAACTTCAAAACATTACGAAATGATACGAGCATCGATCGTAAAAAACAGAAAATTACAGTAAATGAGTTACTCGAGCACAACCTGAAGATATCTCTTCAATATCTGTAGCACATTGTAAGTAAATTTAATTTTTTAATTTTCACAGGTTAACCTGGCGATAGAAATTTACGTTTGCAGAATTCGAATAACAGTGTCAGCAGACCCACGGAGTCAGAAATATTGGAGTTTTAAATCTGTGTTAAATAGTGAACGATATGAAATACGCTGACCACGACTCAAAAATAGCTCATTTACAAAATAAAAATGAATGCAGAAGTATTGCATCTTGCAAAAGTATTTCTGGTAGTAATTTAAAAGAAATCTTTGCAAAAAAAAAGAAATTAGATCTATTTTTATCAGTATTTTAAAAAAAAAGAATTACAATGATTCCAACTGAATCTTCATATGATGTACGTTAGAACTAAGTGTGATCTCAAAGAACAACAATTACAGTAGAGATACCCAGCATCCGCCCAATTAACAGTCATCTCGCTCGACTGCGCCGCGGACCACAGCCTCTGAAGATGATAAGCGCGACCACCCACTTGATACATAGCGCTATATCATATCATCGGTGCATTTGGTTGTAAAACAGTATATAAGTTAACTACCGACCCATCTCGGCTTTGCATTACAAAAACTATCAGTGTTCCTCTACTATATTATGTATGTATTGTACATATTAATAAACCTTCCTCTGGATTTACTCTATTTACTAAAGAAAACTCCATCAAAATCCGTTGCGTAGTTTTAAAAATCTAAGCATACAGACAGCGGGAAGCGACTTTGTTTTATACTATGTAATGAATGATATGATATGTTATATCCATTAATTATTTAAAAAATATATCCATATATTTTTCGCTCTTTGCCTTACATGAAGTCCTGAGCCAGGGGTTAGAAAAATACATAAACCATGTACTAACACAAGCAATCAATTGTATTTGCTTACGAACATTTGTCATATGCGGAGTCGCATCCACAGCAGCCAACGTCATGTCAATCTATCGTTATTTTTTCATTGTTGCTTATACCATGCTACGTTCTGTATTCGAAAATCAGTGGAAGATCAGCTTAAAGCTGGAACAGATATATTGACCACTCTCCAAACTAATTAGTGAGCACAATTTGTTAGAAGGAACAACGCAGGCGACTGGATTTACCGATTATTAAATATATGGCTACCGGTCGGCGGCGCGCTCTCTGATATTAATTAATAATTCAGAATGGGGCTTTGAACTTAATTATGTATATGATGATATTCTAATTGTGGCAATGTCCGAGATCACGTCGTCATTATATTGGAGAGTGAATTGAAACGAGATTACGAGATAATGGCTGAGATAAGCATGTAAAAATAAATATTGTCGTTCGCCTTTTGGTATATCCAACATCCCCCACAGTGAGATGCTAATTCTTTTTTATTACAAACAACTAGGTCGGGTAACAAGCGTACAGCTTACCTTATGGTAAGCGATTAGCGTAGCTTGTAGACGCCTGCAACACCAGAAGCATCGCAAGCCTACTGTCGTCCTTACTTGTGCTTTTCGCTTTGATTTTCTGTAAGGTCGAGGTAATTCCCCAGTCTGGCTACTCCATATTTTCAGCAGGAAATTTCCTGCTGTACCCTTCCTCGATAAATATGCATTATAACGATTAAATAGGATCACATGACAAGCCCCACCTTTTGATTAAAAAAGGAATCATCGAAATCGGTCCAGTTAGTAAAAAGTTCTAAGGTAATATACATTTTAAAAAAATACAATTGTATTGAGAACCTCCTACTTTTTTAAAGTCGGTTAAAAAGGCGTTATTTAAAACAGCGCAACTTTCTGATAATTTAATTTAATTTATTTTTAATGAAGATGCGAAACACTCAAAGAATTATTAAAAGCACCGCTTTTCCTCTGGCAGTGATATATATATTTAATTTAAGGGTTTGAAACTCACCCTATTCCATCCATGTCACAAAACCTTAGCGTTAATCAAGTTTCCACGAACAAGCAATTATAAAACAACAATTCCTAACTCACTAGTTCACTTTTTCATCATCTGAAATAAGTATGGAACTAACAAAGTAATTAAATGATTTAAAAACAATGAAAATAATTTAAAATATTTCACCATAAATATCGTGAAATGAGTTAGGATGTGTTAGGATGTGATCGGGAAATTATACGTTAAAACTAAGCGATGATATTTGGGTCCATATATATTATATATAATTATATAAATACATGATTATTTTGGAGTAATTTAAATTTTTAGCGGCGTAATTTTATTTTATTTTTTTCATTAGCTATCTATACATATAATAAAATGGTAGGAAAGTCAAAACTGTACATTAAATAGTTTTTTAAAATAATACTTGGGGTGTGATCTACAATCGATACCGAAGCCAAAAATATGGTTTTTAGAATTTTTGTATGTTTGTCTGTATGTATGTCCGGGATAAACTCAACATGTACTGCATGGATTTACTTCAAATTTGGCACGAATATTATTAAGAAGTTGGGTCAACATATAGGCTACATATTATCACGCTATCACCTACGGGAAACGAGCAGTGAACCTTTATTTATTCAACGCATTCTGTAACAACGCGTAATCTAACGACGCATATTTGAATGTTGTTGTTATTATGTTAATGCTATACGCTAGCTTCACACTATAAATAAAGACATTGTGTAGTATATTTAGTATCAGCATTGCACCCGTGCGAAGCCGGGGCGGGTCGCTAGTAAGTAATGAAATAAAATAATACTCGGTACTTTTACTTGAGGCGGCATCGATCTCGCGACATGTAAACTAGAGAAAACTGACGTATCCTACATTCCGATATCAACGTTATCGGAGCGACTGAGTATACAAGAACCCGATAACAACCGTCGGGCGCTAGCTCACCAAACACAACGCCCGTCTGGTCGGAGGATCCTCCCTTATCAATGGGAGATGAAGGACTCAACACCTCGTTCCTCTACCCCCAAATACTATTTAAGTCATTTTAAACATGTGATTCATGAAAAACGACGAACAATAATTAATTAAAATAACAAAACGAATTATCTAAGAAAAACACTATCCCGCTCACTCATTCACCTCTCGAGAATCAAACAAACAGTTCTAAGAATGAATCTTAAGCTTGATTAAATAACGTCATATCTAAACGCGTCCCAATTAACGGGCGAGTCGACGAGACGTTCAAACAAACACGAATTAGCCGAACAATCACACGCGGGGACGCTCATCAATCAAGCGCGGATCACTCCGGAGCGAAGCCACCGCTTCATTAATTCCATTTTATTCTCTATTCAGCTCGAACAGCTTCCAACAAAGCTTGTATTGACTTCAATGCGCTGCTGATGTATTTAATTAAAGACAGAAATATACACAATATAAGTAGAGAGAACAAGAAAAATAAATCAAGAAAGCAGTCCGTCCCCCTTTTTGAAGTCGGTTAAGAGTCGGTTAGGAGCTTACTCAATTCGACCGTATATATTATGTTCGGGGATAAATTAGACGTTTATGAACCGATTTTGATAATTATTTTTTTGTTGGAAAGGAGATATTCCAAGGTTGGTACCATGAAGGAAACCAGGTTCTGATGATGGAATCCTAGAGAAATCGAGGGAAACCATCGAAAATCCTAGTGACGACTAGGGCGTTTGTTATTTTTTTTGTCAACTTACGTTGTATTAGTTGTCGATGTGATTGAAGTCGTTTTTTTTTTTTTACAGGCAAACAATTATCTTTCTTGTAATAAAAATTATTGTCGAACGAAAAATGGCGAATTTAAACTAATTTTATTATTTTTTTTACCCGACTGCCAAGGAAGGGTTATGTTTTTCGCGCGTATCTTGTATGTATGTATATTTGTATGTAATATTCTTTACTACCTCATATTTCCAGAACCACTGAACGGATTTACATAATTGAGGTATCGTTAGGTTCGTCTTAGCTGCCCAAGTGTTCTTAGATAGGTGACATTAAAGAAAAATCAAACATGGCGGCTGCGCGAAGCCATTGTAGTTAATGAAAAAAAATTTTTTTTCTCGAATACCACAAGATGGGTCATCAAATTAAAGGGCACAATACAAGGATTTTTAAAAAGGTATATCATGATTATTAATACCGTAATACTAATAAAGAAATACAATATTAAAGTTTAAAAAATGTGGACTTTGCTATTTCCCACGCCTATACCATGCCAAACTCGTTTCCTAGGCGACGATCAACTTCGGGGTGTAGCCTTTCTAATAAAATACAATGGTTAAAAAACATACAATTAAAATTACAAATAAAAATTAATAAATGTCACACCAATTTACAATTACATTAATAAAATCAATAACAAATACATAATAACAAATACAAACAAATAATTTTAATAATAATTTCATTATATTAAAACTAATAGTTGTTGACTTAAGCAGTCACCTATTTGCTAAAGGTCAGGCTTACGTTGCTTTGAGCAGAGTGAGATCTTTCTCCGGGCTTGCTATCAGTTCTCTTGACCCTAAAAAATTACTTAATCAACCACATTATGTAAACTGTTTTAATGAATTGAACCGATTACGTAATTTTTCTGACTAAAAAGACATAAATAAAATAATTATTAAAAAAAAAAAAAACCGTCTGCGTGAAGAACAACTAATAGAAAATCAACTGAAAAAGCTGGAACAAGATAAAAATTCAATATGCACACAAAGTCAGCGAAATAAATAGAAACAATATCAAACATTTTGTGCTGTACATTTAAAATATATTAATACGGCAGTCCTTCAAAACTTTGTGCAACGTCGTAGATAATATGCAGTCGGAGGCATGAAATTGAAGGATAAGTCAAATCATTCTCTCTTTGTGTATGTCTGACATGCTGACTCCGCGAACTTTGTTTTGCCATATATGTTATTAACCACCTTAATACCCCACCCCCCTTATAACTTAGGAGTATGAAAAATAGATGTTGTCCGATTCTCAAACCTACCCAATATGCACACAAAATTTTATGAGAATCGGTGAAGCCGTTTCGGAGGAGTTTAACTACAAACACCGCGACACGAGAATTTTTAACCGACTTCCAAAAAAGGAGGAGGTTCTCAATTTGACTGTATTATTATTATTATTTTTTTTATGTATGTTACCTCAGAACTGAGTGACCGGGTGGACCGATTTCGACAATTTTTTTTTTTAATCGAAAGGTGGTGTGTGTCAATTGGTCCCATTTAAATTTATTTGAGATCTAACAACTACTTTTCGAGTTATATCTAATAATGCGTTTTTACTTGACGCTTTTTTCGTCGACCTACGTTGTATTATACCGCATAACTTTCTACTGGATGTACCGATTTTGACAATTCTTTTTTTGTTGGAAAGGGGATATCCTTAGTTTGGTACCATGATAAGGAAACCAGGATCTGATGATGGGATCCCAGAGAAATCGAGGGAAACTCTCGAAAATCCGCACTAACTTTTTACTGGGTGTACCGATTTTGACTATTTTTTCGTCGATCTACGTTGTATTACTCGTCAATGAAATTGAAGTCGGTTTTTTTTCGTTTGTGAGCAAACACAATTATATATATTAGATTTTGGCATTTAAACAATACCTATCAAGACTAATAGAAGGAATATTTAATTATGAATTGTGAACAATTAACTCAAATATTAGACGGCTAAAACGTTCAGTTGAATGTTTCGTTGTCACTGAGTGACGTGAGTAATATTTATAATAATAATAATAATAATAATAATATTTATTTATTTCAAATATTTGGTACATAACAAAAACTATTTGTAACGATAATAACTACATTAGTATAAAACTGTGTCGCAGTCATTAACGCCCTCCTCACAAAGCGTCGTATCACAAAGATGACCAAATGTTACAAAAAATAAACATAAACACAATGAAACCAGGAATAATAAAGATCAAACAACAATAAAATAACTATGATAAAACAAAGATAATAAAAAGGGATGCAATGATGTGGAATTTAGAAACGTGTGTTGTGTAAGTACGAAATGTTTGTGTGTGTGTGTGTGTTTGTGTGTGTATGTGTGTGCGTAGGTGTGTGCGTATGTGTTTGTTAGAATATGTGGATACGTTTCACTTCGTTCACCTATAAAAACACCAAAAATGTCTAGCTAGGTTACAGTGACCAAAAGTTTTTCCGTCTGATTATAATTTAATTTCAATAACCAGTTTGTCAATTTAGATTTACATACACGATAAGTTAGGGGGTAAATATTTAATTGCTTATTAATTTTATTGTACAGTATGGGACTCAAGAAATAATACTGACGAAATGAGGAGACTCTGTGACAAAATTGAACAGAACATACTCTATCACATCTCCGTTTTCCAGATAAAAACCGTTCATCAAATGGGGTGAATTTGTGTTTACGGAGAACAGAGCAAAGGACAAATAACTGTCGAACTGTTAATACGCCACAAATCTCATACAGTTCTGTTGTTGGGAAACGGATAGGTCTCGAAATCATAATCTTTAGGATACATCTCTGCACTCTTTCCAGTTGAAGCAAGGTTGTTTTGGTTGCACCACCCCAAACCGGTATGCAGTAAGCAAGTAACGATTGGACAAGGGCATAATAAACCATCTTCATAATTTGGAAACTAGCACTTGATCTTAATTGTCTAAAGATGTATGTAAGTTTACGCAACCGGGAGGCAATAGCTTGTATCTGATTCTTCCAAGTAAGATTTTCATCAACGAGTACACCTAGATATTTTACAATGGAAGAGCGAGTTATATTGCTACAGCTGCAAATACCATGCTCGGTATAGCATTTATGTGCGGTTATAGAGAAGGAATTGGAGGGTAAGGAGCGCTTGCAGCCAAATGTCATAAACACAGTCTTATCCAAATTTAAAGTCAGAATGTTGTTAGACAACCAACTCGTCACGACGGTGAGAGCCATTTCGCTATACTTACGCGTCTCAGTCCAATTTTTCCCATGGACGAGAAGAACAGTGTCATCTGCATACGATACAATTTTGCAGTTTGGTATTTTAAGATTACAGAGGTCATTTACGTATATCAAGAAAAGAGTGGGACCCAATATACTACCCTGTGGTACTCCATACGTAAGATTCGCCTCATCACTAATGACACTGTTTATTTTAACTTTTTGCGTTCTTTCAGATAGATAGCTTTTCAGGAGGTTTAGAGCAATTCCCCTGACGCCAATTTTTTCCAATTTAATAAGAAGAAAAGGAAGAGAAACTGTATCAAACGCTTTAGACAGGTCCAAGAATACACCCAGAGTCCTCCTTTTACCGTCAATATTTCCAATCACATCGTCCACCAAAGTCATAAGCGCATCCTCTGTAGATTTACCAGCTCTAAAACCATATTGGTTACAAGCAAGCAAGCTATATTTCTCTAAATAAGACACGAGTCTTTTGTTAATAAGTTTTTCAAGAATCTTTGATAGAGAACTTAAAACAGAAATAGGTCTATAATTGGTAACAGATTCTTTACAACCTTTTTTAAATATTGGGTGAACAATGGCGGTTTTGAAGACCCTGGGGAATATTCCTTGAGACAAGCAGAGATTACAGACCCTAGTAATTGAAGGACAGAGAATGTCCACGGCGCTTTTAAGTAAAGATGTTGTTATACCGTCCCATCCAACAGCAGAATGGCTCTTAAGACCATTGATGATGGTTGTGACTTCTACGTCATCAGTCTCATTCAAGACCATCGAAGTTGACGCCAAATTTGAAGCAATGTAAGGTAGGTAAAGCTGAGGCTTATTCTCCAAGCTACCAGTGACAGAAGCGAAATTTTTACCTATGCTTGCGAAGAATTCGTTAACCTTGTTAACTGACTCGATCGGGTCATTAGATGATTTTATGAGAGGACTTGATGTGTTAGTATTTTCGTTGGATATATTGGTGATTTTTTTAATAACAGCCCAAGTTCTCCTAACATCTTTACCAGCCTTCCGGAATTCGTTAGTTTCGAAATCAGTCTTTATTTTCTTCAACAAATTATTGCAGAAGTTTCTGTAACGAGTATAGATTATTCTGGCAGTCATGTCATTTGGAATACTTTTAGTTTTTTTGTATAATTTATCGCGATGTCGTATGCAGCGTAGTAATCCAGGAGTAATCCAGGGTTTTATGATTCGCTTCCTGCCTGAGAGCGTTATAATACGAGTATGGTCTTGTATGGTTGAAGATATCGCCAGTACTAATCTCCTCGCCGCATCCTCTGGATCAGTGCTGTTTAAAATGTGGGAAAAGTCTGTCTTTTTTAGTTTAGTCAGAGTTGCTGATTCATCGACATAGGAAATAGAACGTGAAGCCGTAGTATTTTTGTAAATCATTTCACAGCAAACTAGTATGGGGCAATGATCGGTAAAAGGGGTATCCATTACATATGTAGCCGAATTCTTATTGCTTCGCATGATTACATGGTCCAGGCAGTTATCTTTTCTTGTTGGAAACAAGTGAGCTGGTAGCAACCCATGCATAGCGCAATGATTTAAATACTCCTCTGCATGTGGATCAAGAGGCGACTTGCTAATATTAATATTTAAATCACCAATAACGACTAAAGTGTTAAATTTGTTTAATGAGGCTAAAAGCATGTCCAAACTATTTAAAAAAGAATTAATATCGTGGAAGGAAGGAGAACGATATAAACCAACCACCGCAAGAGTGGACGAAAGCCTGATCATCAAACAATTTGCATCGCTAACCTCAGGCTCAGAAACCTCACATTCCAAAATGTCTCTAACGTATGCAACAACACCGTCATTCTGATTAGAGAAACCTGACCTAAATGAATTGAAACCAGTTAAAACTGGTATTGTATGAGTTTTACTTAACCAGCATTCGGAAAGAATTAAAATATCAATTTGATAACCCAACCTCATCAGCAAAACTAGAAGTGAGTCAAAATTGCAGCCTATGCTACGTATATTAACATGCATAATTTTTAATCCAAAAGCGTTCGTCAGAGATTGGTTACACTGTTCAGGAGAACAGAGTTGCGATCCAGAAACTAAAATATTTTCGATATCCTCAACAATATTTCCGTCAATCATAACTTGATTCTGTTTGCAACACAAGTACAGAAGGCCGGGATTGTACATATATTCCCGACCTTCAAACTAGTAAAACGAACCAACATATTAAGTGTAACGTACTTGTTTATGTGTGAATTAGGTAAATAAGGTGTATGAGTATAAGTGAGTAAGTGTAAAAAAATTGTAAGTATCATGCAAAGCTGAAAGTAACACGAAATAATAAAAAAAATAACTTTAAAACAAACAAAATTAATAAAAAAAATAAGGTTATAGAGCATTAAGATTAAAAAAAGTAAAACACCATCAAAGCAAAATTTATACATATTTAAATTTACTAGTCACTGTTTTGGTTTTAGTTCTGTTAAAACGTCTTCATTTCTAACAATTATAGACTTTTCTCCTTCTTTCCTTCTTAATAATATCTTTCCATTTGAAATCCAACAATGTGAATATTGATTCAATTTGGCGAAGTCACGGGCAAGAAAGAAAAGCCTTTTCATCCTGGGTGTAAGACTCTCAGAGATGAAAACTGGTTTGGAAGGTCCTGGTAATTTCAGTTGATCGGTAGTTAGTCGGGCATTTTCCTTATTTCTCTTTCTGTACATCTGAATGATTTTTTCTTTCAATAAGACTCCAGTAAAATCTACAAGAACTGTCCGTGTATTTGGGTCCCGAGAGTTGATGCGAAAGACGTCCCTGACTTCATGCGACTTAAAGGGGACATTTAAGTTGTTACCCACAGAAATAACAGTGTTTAACAGTTTGTCTTTCGTTTCAGATGGAATTGCAGGAATATTTTTAATTTCAATGCAGGTTGACCTTGACAAACGTTCATAATTTTCCATTCTGTTCTCTAATAGTTGTAATTGATGAAGATGTTGCTGTCTCTCCCTTTCAAATTTTTCAATCTGAACGATTATGGAGTCATACTTCTGAGATAAGAATTGAACCGACGTTTGAATTTCGCTATTTTGCATTTTAATCTCGTCAACGGCTGCAGTTAACTTCTCAAATTTTTGATTTTGTTCCCTTTTAAATTCTTCAATGAGATCC
This sequence comes from Melitaea cinxia, assembly GCF_905220565.1. Classification (NCBI taxonomy): domain Eukaryota; kingdom Metazoa; phylum Arthropoda; class Insecta; order Lepidoptera; family Nymphalidae; genus Melitaea; species Melitaea cinxia. The sequence continues at coordinate 241,763 of NC_059411.1, forward strand.
TTAATTTCAATCATAAACGAGCCCAGCCTTTCGCCAACTTGGTCTGAAGGCGAACTACGTCTTCGTTTTTGTCGAAAGGTCGCAGTCGGAGTTGCTGCTGCATATTCAATGTTACCCTCCCTTTTAAGACTTGGTTCCGAAGCACAGTGCTGAAGTGGAGAGGATAATGATGGCGCGGGAGGGGTTCTATTCAAAGGCATCTTATCAGCTGTTTATGTATAAAAAATATTAAAAAAAAAATTGACAAAAAAAAAATAATTCTCTTGGATAGTTTTGTTTCAGGGGTTCGAACGCTCGACTCACTATTAATTATTAGTTCAAGGTGGGCGCGTGAACGCTGCGCTATGGCCAGTCTATTAAAGTTCGTTGAAAAAGTGTGTCATTAAGTTATGATTCACAAAAACAAACGTAGGTAGCTTATCATTGGTTCAAAGGTCAGACTATTGACCGATACAACGATTCACTTATACACAAAGAAAACCTTAAACATTTGTATAATGTTCACAAACACTAAAATGTACATCGTCCGATCCGCAAATTATTTATCACTTTAACTAGTTGGATTATTACGTGACTATTTCGAAAAAAAGTACGTATAAATGTGCACTTTTAATATTTTTAAAACAATTAACTTAACAGAGCTTCTTGAAACACGTATACGTTCTCCGGACGCCGCGGGGGGGGGGGGGGGGATTTTAAAGGCAGGTAACCGAACAGCGTAAATTGTTGAATCCACGAAGCTGTGGGCGGGTAAGCTTAAGATAAAATTGCATGGATATACTGAAAACTTCAGCTCAATTTGTATATAAATACCTATAAATAAATATCTTGTAACATACACAGTACACACACGGTTGTCTGTTCCTATGGCAAGCAACTTAATGCTTGTGTTATAGGTAACAGCCGGCTGATATATAATGCTTCAGTCTGTAATATCCCACTACTGGGCATAGGCCTCTTTCTCCATGTAGGAGAAGGATCGGAGCTTAATCCACCACGCTGCTCCAATGCGGGTTGGCGGATATATTCCCTACTATGAGTAACGATCGCTGTCAGGTGTACATGATAACAATCGGGACCGACGGCTTAACGTGCTCTCCGAGGCACGGTGGGGAGACTCACAAAGACTGCACAAACACCCAGACCACGGCAAACACCTGTATGGCCAATACAAATGTTTGTCATGTGCGGGGATGGAGCCTGCAACCGCCAGCGCAACAGGCACAATCCATGGCTGTGACCGCTGCGCCAACGCGGCGTCAGCCGGCTGATATAGCTAAATAGTTATTTTTTTGAATAAATACACATAGAAATATTACCTATAATAATTGTGTTTGCTCGCAAACAAAATAATTGTGTTTGCTTGCAAACGAAAAAAAAACCGACTTCAATTACATCGACAAGTAATACAACGTAGATCGACGAAAAAATAGTCAAGCAACTACGCGTTATCAAAGATTACTCAAAGAGTAGTTATCAGATCTCGATAAAATTTATATGTGACCACATGATAAACATCATCTTTCGATTAAATTAAAAATTATCAAAATCGGTATACCCAGTAAAAAGTTATTACGGATTTTCGAGAGTTTCCCTCGATTTCTCTGGGATCCCATCATCAGATCCTGGTTTCCTTATGACAGTACCAAACTAGGGTAATCTGCTTGCCAACAAAAAAAGAATTATCAAAATCGGTACATCCAGTAGAAAGTTATGTGGTATAATACAACGTAGGTCGACGAAAAAAGCGTCAAGTAAAAACGCATTATTAGATATAACTCGAAAAGTAGTTGTTAGATCTCAAATAAATTTAAATGGGACCAATTGGCACACACTACCTTTCGATTAAAACAAAATTTGTCGAAATCGGTCTACCCGGTCAAAAGTTCTGATGTAACATACATAAAAAAAAAAAAAAAAATACAGTCGAATTGAGAACCTCCTCCTTTTTTGGAAGTCGGTTAAAAAACCAACTTCAATTACATCGACGAGTATTACAACGTAGATCGACGAAAAAATATCAAGTAACTACGCGTTATCAAAGATTACTCAAAAAGTAGTTATCAGATCTCAATAAAATTTATATGTGACCACATGACAAACATCAGCTTTCGATTAAATTAAAAATTATCAAAATCGGTACACCCAGTAAAAAGTTATTGCGGATTTTCAAGAGTTTCCCTCGTTTTTTTTGGGATCCCATCATCAGATCCTGATTTCCTTCTCATGGTACTAAACTAGGGATATCTCCTTTCCAACGAGAAAGATCAAAATCGGTACATCCAGTAGAAAGTTATGCGGTATAATACAACGTAGGTCGACGAAAAAAGCGTCAAGTAAAAACGCATTATTAGATATAACTCGAAAAGTAGTTGTTAGATCTCAAATAAATTTAAATGGGACCAATTGGCACACACTACCTTTCGATTAAAAAAAAAAAATGTCGAAATCGGTCCACACGGTCAAAAGTTCTGATGTAACATACATAAAAAAAAAAAATACAGTCGAATTGAGAACTTCCTCCTTTTTTGGATGTCGGTTAAAAATATATAAATACAAATATTACACCCAGACTCAGGCGAATCAGAGAATGGTCACCGCGAAAGTTTTCATCAACGTTTGTAAAGCAAACAAACGCGGCAATCGTCTTAAAAATAATAAATCAGTAATTGTTGAAGTGGACAGCTAATTACCGAGGTGCGTGTCCGTCTCCACTTATATTTTTTGCCGGGTTTACTTGTCTTCGAATATAATCAACGCGTCAGTCACTTGACCGAGAGCTGCCATTATTTCATTAGCGCTCAATAATAAATCGTCGATAAACAAAAATAAACTCAATTTGTTTTAAGCTCAGGAGTGAGATTGTTATTTTTCATTGATTGGTTTTGGATGATTTTGCAACACTAATACCTAAGTCTTAATGTCGGCTTATAACTATGTGTGGAACCTAAATTTAGCGTGCATAATTTACATACTAAAGGAACCTAGGATTATTCTAAGTGTCACGAGAACAATTCTTTGATGGATTAAAATTTTGACAGTTGTAAGCGGATTGGGAATAATTTAGCACTTCGCTGAAATTAGCGTGTGAGTTGAATTTTTGTTGGTATTTCTGGCTGGAATCGCTGTCGCTCTGCTCACACAAAATTATTCTGTTTTCAATATATAAAAAGCAACGTGGTGATGCCATCAATTAAAATACCTTTACCTAAAAGAGATCTGTAGAAATACAAATATTTGCGGGACAAATCAGAAGTAATCGAACCAGCGACCGTCGGAGTTAATAATACTTTCTACTCTATAGACTGGTCACTTATGGACTGGTCAATATCATAAGATTTCAATACGATAATTGGCGTATCCCCACTGAAATCCTACGCCTGAAAATAAGCCAGGATTTGAGTACAATTGCTTAAAAGGGAGGTCATAGACTTCATAGAGTTTATATTTTGTGGGGCGTACATTATAATACATATATATCAGTTCTGAAGTACGTTGTAGGTGAAGTCATAGTACATAGCTAAAACCTAAGTATGCTGTCACGCTGTCACGGTGTTTACAGACATATAAACACGCCTACAAGCCACATTAAATAAGTACAAGGGAGCCGTTAGCCTCCAGTTAGCATATTAAGCGATGGCAGTAATACGTCGTCAGAACTAACACGCGACAGCGAAGCCGATGTTTGCGCATATTGTGTACAGTTACACATACATCTCAATGAGCGGGAAGTGTGACCGTGTGAGAGCACACACCGCATGCCATTAACTCACGGCACCGCGGGTGTTACACTTACGTTATTTCTTAGATCGATAGCTTTTGAATCATTCATGAAATTTACTGAGCTCGTCCTCTTCGAATATAATTGCTTATCAAATGTCGCGTTTGTAGGGAAAAGTACTTGAAATATTTTGCTTAAGAATGTGAATATAACCAAGTTTGGAATTAAAAAAAAGTTTAAATAATTAATCGTAATAAGAAAGAATCAATATCTCAATCTAAGAAATTATTTATAAAAAAAAAAATTGCTTTTTCGTTCACTCTTTGACATGACGTGTAACAACTGTGGCGTCACAAAAAAAAAACATAGCTAGACGAGGATACATTTTTAGTCTACACTATGCCTAGATTTAGTTACCTATAACATGTATATCTTAAATAAATAATAAGTGGGTAGATACTGTTTGTATAAGTTTCTTTTCATAAAAACTACATCGGTTTATTTCATATTTAAAATGATATCGCAATACGTCCAACAGAAACGTCTATTGTATGTGAATTTGTTGTCATAAATTTAATATATATTAAAAACATTTCATACAAACAACACCATATTTTACTCATATTTAATCCTGTTGAATCTTTTGTAAAGATTTTTTATAAATATTTACAATAGAATTAAGCATAAAGCGCTGCGTGGGTTTGTTGTCAGCGCTTCACGAGTGACGTCTGTCAAAGCTATAAGTCAACGGATTACCCGCCATTTGTAAAACATCAAACATGCCACAGACGCAATTAAAAGTAACTGAACATAAAGCGCAGATTATAAATATATTGTATAGAGGAACAAAGAGGTCCATTAGCTGAAGTCACGAATTGCTGAGGAGCTTTTAAGGGCAAGATTAAGTAAAAGAAACGGGTAGATGGAATCTGTTTCCTTGTTACGTTACTTGTGAAGAGATAATTGAATGCTTAAATAATATAATTTATGAGATGGTTCAGCAGATGGGATGATATGGATCTTAATTGTTTGTCGCTGGTTGGGGTTCGGATTAGTGTACACGTGTTAAGTTTCTAACGTGTCGTTAAACTGTCAAAAATACAAGGCTAATGAATTCGAATGCTTTTTAAATTATCATAGCCCTGCCCAGCGTGGTGACTATGGGCAAATACATGAGTTCACTCTATTTTTGGCACGAACTTGTGGAGGCCTATGTCCAGCAGTGGACTATATTAGGCTGAAGTGATGACATCTGTAACCCTTTATCGAACATAGGCTTGATGACAGATTATTTTATTTTATTTTTTTATTAACTAAGAACACATTTGTAAATGGAACTATTATGTAATAAATAGAACGTCAGCGTGTCTGTATAAATAAAACATTAACATTTATATCGTTTATTTCAATAACTACATTCTTGTTAGTATGTTTGCTAAGACAAGTAATAAGCGCCGTATTGAAATCTTGCCTCTATGTATAAACATGGACATAATAGTCGTAATTATTGACATTTTTTATCGTATAAATCCGTGTGGTTTCTATTGAATAAAATTAAAACTATTTTTCCTAACTATTAAGTCTTGTAGCGAATGTTATCTATATAATAATACGTGAAGCAAAAACTTTGTACCTGTTTTTACTAAAATTGCAGAAGTAGTGTGGAAGAAAGTAACGGAGAGTATGAAATCTCGTACACTTATAGTTTATATAGAGAAGGAGTGCAGGATACTAATATTATTTTGAAATGAACATTCAACACGGTACCATGTATTTGAAACACAAACACATATATACTCTTTTGTTTATTATTATAGAAGTATAGTCTTTGTCAACAGATCTCAAACTTATAATTTAAATTAATTATGGTCAAATTTCAACCACTGGGTGACCACTAGTACTGATTAAAACTACGTGTCAGATTGTTCGCATAACTTCTCTCAACGTTACATCAAACTCGTCGTAATCTATGCAAAGATAACTTTACAGACAAATAAAAAAAAGTTCTATTACCTAGTGTTTAAGTTTCAACAAACAGACGAGGAGGTGTTTTATTGTATGTTTAAGATAGTTTCTGTTGCATATTTCTCAGAAACTGATTGACTATAATTTTTGCAATATACTGAATACGTATTGACGGAAATTGTTGTTCAAATGTTTGATGAAATGTCATTACACGTAAGGCAGAAAGCATAGTTTCATTAGCAACTAGCTCTACCCACGACTTCGTCCACGTGAAATAGTGATTTTGGACAACATTTTTTGGATATATCTTTTGGTTTATTTTGGATTATAATCACCGTCGTTTCGGTATTTACATTTTCGACGTGATTCTTTAAATTGGCATAACGTTTTTATTTATGAACCGATTGACATGAAATAAACATTAAATGTTAAGTGAAGCTTACTACAATATTTTAAGTGAAACCCGCATCTAAATCGGATAAGCCGTTGCTGAGATTAGCGTGCACAAACATATTAACAGAAGACCACAGCTAAATAATACTGTTTTCAAGGAGTATTGTGTTCCTGTTGGTGAGTAAGGTGACCAGAGCTCCTGGGGGGTATAGGGTCGGCAACGCGCTTGCGATGCTTCTGGTGTTGCAGACGTCTATAAGCTACGGTAATCGCTTACCATCAGGTGAGCCGTACGCTTGTTTGCCGAACTAGTGACATAAATAAAATTACATTTATATTTTTATTATATGTATCGACGACTGCAGTAGCCTATGTAACTGTACCTATGTACATGCATATATAATTCAGATAAAACTTATGTTATTAAAACATTTATCAACATTGTCCTCAATCATAAAAATCAAATAAATATTATTTACTCTAGCGTTCCTAGAACTAATAAACCTTTATAATACTAGACATACGCTTGTCTGCAACTGGTACTAGGTGACCTTATATATCAATATAATTGACGTGAAAACCTTTAAGTCATGTAACTAAGATGTAGGAAGTAAGGCTGCAAACGTAATTCCACTTGATTCATTTACTCGTCGAACACAAAACATGTATTACTGTAAACACATATCAAGATAAAAAAAGTGCGTGCGTACAAAGTACACATGTCAGAAGTGAAACTTCTTTGGCAAACTAATTTTTAAGTCTCGTTTATATTCATACAAATCTAAAGCCTTAGATTTCTGTTCTAGCGCCATCGACAAAAACGTTGCCGTTTCTCTGAAAATTTATATAATATACCTAGTAGCTCGACATATTTAGGCTGTTAAGCCCCTACGCAACTCACTTAATTAAAACACATATCTCTTCTTATAATATAATTCAAAACCAACACGTGAAACTCAAAAATCCGACATCTTGTTTCTATAAACTTTTAGTACAGAGTAAGATAGGCATAGAGTAATAACATAGACTAAAAAATTAGTTACATAGAGAAACTAACTACATATTATTATTCTAACAGTTTCATTCGTAAAAATTTTACCCTCATACGCCTAAAAAGTTTCACTTCAAAAACATTTATATTACTAGCTGTGCCCCGCGATTTCATACTCGTTTATTTTAGGAAAAACTGTCTAAAGCCTTACTCGATAAATGGGTTATCCAACTCGAAGATAATTTTTCAATTCGAACCATTAGTTCTTGAGATTAACGCGTTTAAATAAACAAACTTTTTAGTTTTATAATGTTAGTTTAATATTTAATATAACTCTACGTGTATGTAATAATATATTTATTACGAACAATGTTTTAAATTTCACATAAATGGCAGGTGATTGTTACGATCCCTTGAAAAATTTTATAAAGAAGAAAAAAAGAGTAAAACCCTTAGCTCTCGTGTTAAATATTAACTTTTAAGAAAATCGTTCTACTTATTTTACTGGTACAGGCCATTGTACATACATACACATTATGTATTGTTAACCTAAGTTTACAATATTCTTGTGGTATGTTAATACATAAATAAATCAATAAAATATTTAGGCTATTAAAAATAAGATCGTAGACATCATATATACATCATATCATGTATACATCATATATTTAAACAAACTGTGTAATCCTATTTTGGTTCTAGTAATTGTTATATTATACTTTAACTAAAATAAGCTATGTATCAACTGTTGGATTATCCAATAAATAAATAAATAAATAAGACATTCCTCTTCAACTCTGTATTGTGTGTGAGACGGTTTTTCACAAACTGACCTGTACCGATCGAAACCACCAGACAAAGCTAAACAAACGGCAAGCCACTAACAACAATAAGAATAATACGTAGAACATGTACAGCATGCTCTGGTGTAGAAGAGCGCGTGCCCGGTACGCTTCAAAACACCGGTCGTTTCGCGGGTTTGATTCTCATTCAATGTTTGTCTATGTGTTATGTCTCTGTGGATCTCTCCACCGTGCCTCGAAAAGCACGCTTAGCTATCCGTCCCGTTTGTTATCATTTACACCAGATAGCGATCGTTACTCATTATTAGGTAATATATTCGTCACCCCGCAGTGGAACAGCGTGATGGCTTAAGCTCCGAGCCTTCACCTACATGAAAAAAGAGGCCCATGACCAGCAGTGGGATATGTACGATTTTTATTTTTGTGTTTACCCACACATTAGGGATTCTAAACATTTTTTGAATATCATATCAAAAATTGACCGCTCCAGCGGGATTCGAACCCGCGTCTCCGACTGACCGTGTCAGCAGTGGGATGTTACAAGGTGAATCGATTGATCGGTCGATATACAACACGGGTCATTGACCACATTAACAGTAATATTATTATCATTGCTTATTAAACGAAGCATCGGCAACTAATCCCATACGTTTCCTTCTTATTAATTTTCCTCCAGATCGAGATAGGCGATAAGATAGCATCTAGTTTGATTGACTGATTGATGGACGGACGGATAGAGCGTGTTTATATATATGGACAATAATGGAGAACATTTAGACGTCTGACGAATAGCTCTAAGAGCATATGAAATAATTAATTAGTGGTATGAGAATGTTATTGGATATGTTTAGGGTGGTTGAAGACGCTTGGATTAATGGTCTCGCCGTTGTTGCCCACATACAGTTATGTACTTCTCAACTGCTGACTTATAAACATATGACTTCCGCGTTGGTGCAGTTTGTAGTGGCCCTGCTCTGTATGTCGCGGGATGCGAGTTCGATTCCCGCCTGAGTCTATATATTATTTCTATGTATATTTATTAAATAAAATATAGTTATAACAGTCGGCAGTTACCTGTAACACAAGCATTAAGTTGCTTACCACAGGAACAGACAACCGTGTGTGTATGTTACAAGATATTTATTTATTTATATAACTAAGAACTATAAACATATAATAAATATTATTGTTATTAAAATTCATTCGCGTGGATTTTTTTAATATAGAAATTAATTAACAACTTGTAACATTATATTGTTTTCTTATGTTTTCGCGAGTTTCACTTATTATAATGATGAAACAACTTTTTCTGATTTTATTATTAAATTTAAATGAGACCACGTGACAAGCATCTCCTACAAAAAGTTCTAATGTCACAAATGTACTTAAAAAACTCATTCGAAATGAGAATATCCTCCTTTTTTGAAATCGGTTAAAAAGACCTGAACTCCTGAACATAGGGTTCCGTACCGCGTTATCGCTAAACTATTCATATTTAAGATCAATTAATTTTTATATCGTTGGTAAATATGTTTTTATAAATTTAAAGTTTCTGTCTATAACATTCTTATGACATAATTCGGTAACAAAATACCTCATGAAATACAGGATATCTTGCATAACTTAGATTTTCTAAAGGTACAGAAGAACAGAAGATGAATCGTAATGGTTTGAGGGCGCTTATCTAATGAGAGGAGCCTGCGGGGTCGTGCGTGTGTACGCGCCCGCATTGTGTTGTCGGCCGCCTGCAATCGCCCTACATCGAGCAATACCTCGCAACGCAATCTAACAAGCGATCAGTATTTGAAGTAGCGCATGTATCCCCGGTGTCATATTAATAAAACATAGCCGGTTCGATTCCCGGCGAGGTCTGCTTTTTGCCGCGAGAGGATATCGTGTATGAATTATTTATACCATTTATGGTTGAAACGCCAATAACATTGTATTCAAATGGATTCGTATCATAACAGCTTAGATAAGCTTCGTTTAGTTTCACGCGGGGATGGAAACTTATGGCGTCGGCGTGCGCGACGATACTGCGCGGTATCTTGCATTGCGTAGCGTAAGGCTGTTTTACATATTAATGCTTAGATTATTATTTGATTTATCTAAAAATTGTTTTTGAAGTAAAACTGCTATACGCAAGCTTGACTTGGGGAGTAGTGGTGAATGTGCGATGAGAGCGTAACGCAGTGTGATCGGGCGAGGCGAACGGCGCAAGAGAGAGAGGCGCGAGTACACATTTTCTTTCTTTCTTTTTCTTATTATATATTTATATATCTTTATATTTTTCTTATATATTTATATATCTTTATATTTATGGTATTTACGTTTCGTGCATCTAAGACACAGTGCAGGCTTATTGTGCTTGCATATTGCTAAAGAAGTTTTACTTCAGTCGTGTGGTCTAAAGAACACTCGTTTTAAAATAATTGTGTTTGCTCGCAAACGAAAAAAAAACCGACTTCAATTACATCGACAAGTAGTACAACGTAGGTAGATGAAAATATAGTCAAGTAAATACGCATTATCAAAGATTACTCAAAAAGTTATTATCAGATCTCGATGAAATTTAAATACGACCACAAGGTAAACATCAGCTTTCGATTAAACAAAAAATCATCAAAATCGGTACACCCAGTAAAAAGATATGCGCTATAATACAACGTAGGTCGACGAAAAAATAGTCAAGTAAAAACGCATTACTAGATATAACTCAAAAAGTTGTTGTTAAATCTCAAATAAATTTAAATGAGACTAAATGACACACACTACCTTTCGATTAAAAAATTTTTTGTTGAAATCGGTCCACCCAGTCAAAAGTTCTGAAGTCACATACATTAAAAAAATACAGTCGAATTGAGAACCCGCTCCTTTTTTGGAAGTCGGTTAGAAAAAAGTTTAACTGATGACGCTTAGTTCATTTTCTTTTCCTTGTTCTCTCTGTTTGTTAGTCGACTCACGCGGCTCTTGTTTTAACTTTCGACGCTTATCAGATTATATGAATTTTGTTTACTTCACTTACAATGTTATAATTTATACGTGTTAATCTGATATAGTCTTTATATGGATAATATGTGTCAATAGAGAACAATAGAAAATATTTCGATCAAAATCTCGAGCAGTCCGATGAGGGACGTGTATGTGCCTCAGTCATACAGAAGATATCACTATCACTACAGCCTATTGCAGTCCACTGCTGGACATAGGCCTCCACAAGTTCTCGCCAAAAATGGCGTGAACTCATGTGTGTTACCCATAGTCACCACGCTGGGCAGGCGGGTTGGTGACCGAAGGGCTGGCTTTGTCGCACCGAAGACGCTGCTGCCCGTCTTCGGCCTGTGTATTTCAAAGCCAGCAGCTATATCCTTTATACATATATATATAAGGGGTGGCTATATATATATATATAGCCACCCCGGCTCTTCCCGTGGGTGTCGTAAGAGGCAACTAAGGGTTAACACAGTCCCACTACCACCTTGGCACTCAAAAAGCCTATCGATGGTGAGATAAACATCCAACTGCTGGCGTTGAAATACACAGGCCGAAGACGGGCAGTAACGGGCTACTTTTATTTTAGAATTATTTTTATTTTGTAACTCTGCGAGCTGAACAATATATATTTTTTTTAATTCTACGCGGACGAAGTCGCGGCCACAGTTAGTAATATTATATGTATATCAAAAATACATGAACTTAAAGCAGACTCGCAGCTCAAGTACCAACTGCTTTTCAATAACAAGCACAGACTATATATATAAACAGTTGTAGGACAGTAAGACACACCCAACATTACAATATTAAATACATCCGAAACGCTCTGAGGTATTTCTCAATAACGCATGCGGCGGGAACGCTGCAATTACACGCACGCAGGCCTCTGCAGTAGTGTAAGTACGTGGCAGTAGGTATCGGCGTGCCTAGACCGCGAACCGTTCTGAGAAACTAATTGTATTGTGATCATTCAATCATTCGAACTATGCAGGCCAGATCGATGGATATTATTTACTTATTTTATATTGGTTTATTATGTTAAATAATTACCAATGTAAATACATTTTAATCCCTCAATTCGACTGATTTTTTATGTATGTTACCTTAGAACTTTTAACTGAGTAGACCGATTTCGAGGTTTTTTTTTAAATCGAATGTTGATGCTTGTCATGTGGTCCCGTTTGAATTTGATCGAAATATGACAAGTACTTTTTGAGTTATTTCTAATAATCCGTATTTACTTGACTATTATTTAACCGACTTCAAAAAAGGAAGAGGTCACTCAATTCGACCGTATACACATTTTTTTTTAATGTATGTTTGGGCATATCTTCGTCGTTTATGAACCGATTTTGATAATTCATTTGTTTTTGGAAAGGAGATATCTTAAAGGTGGTACCATGATAACTGAACCAGGATTGGATGGTGGAATTTCAGAGAAATCGAGGTAAACCCTGGAAAATCGTAGTGACGACTAGTTCGTTTGTTAATTTTTTTCGTCTACCTACATTGTATTTACTGGTCGATGTAATTGAAGTCGAAGGAAGGAAAATACCTTAAATATGTAAGTTTAAACATACGAGTTTGAATATACGAGTTAAGTATACGAGTCAGTGTGTTTCATTTTAAACAATTATATTGATCAAAAAATTTTAAGTCATCTAACATTATGATTGCAAGTTTGTGAAACCAATGTATATATTGTATATACATTTCATACTTGTAGGTACATGTAAAACATAAAACGACAATAATATGTATCTTTTTTTCGAAGAAATTCCAATTCCAGGTTGCAGTCATTAAATAAAGGAAGATGGTCGACTGGTCGTTCATTACAGCGAGTACTGAGCGGTGCGAGACTTGCTCTGCTCTGTCAGAATTTATGTTCAAGTTTTATGAACGTAAATTTAACACTACATTAAAATTTAATTTTATTTGAATACTATTTTACGGACTAATGTAGAAGATGACTTGTCTTTTTTTATTTGTTGCTTAACGTGTGAGTGATGGCTTGAATAGGGGGAAACAGTATATTTTACTTAGGTATTAATTAACTATGGGTTTAAAACCTGCATAATATACAAAAACTGTCTACAGTTAAGGGGCTACACTACCTCAGCTCGAATTCAGATTTCACCCATACTAAAAACACATGAGAATTGAGAGCGCTTGGTTGTTCATCGCGCGAGTTATATGTATTTTCTCCCCAAAAACATTATCAATAGTTATTGTTAAAAAAACGCAACATATAAAATGTTCTTCATACTTATTTCAATTACCATGCTTAATCTCAAGTCCATAACTTCTATATTTATTGAGATATTAAGGTTTTAATACAAAAATAGAGGTAACTTTGCGATTTTTTTGTATCGAGAAAATTTTATGAAATCGTGTTTTCGAAACATATGAAAGATAGTTTATGTCCTGAACTTTACCATACAGAAATTTCAAACTTAAATATTCAGTAGTTTGGAAGATATGGACATCCTGCCGAGTGGAAAATAAGCAATTTGAGGTAGCATACACTCTTAAGTAGAAAAATAAAATGTGTGTATATTCACTTACGGCAGAAATAAAACTTCTGAAAAGTGATAAGACGGTTGGACGATCCCGAATAGAAATTTTTTCGTCTTCCTTAAAAGGACCGGACCAGCCATGCCTGATCAGGACTAGATAAGACATGTAACGCAGATGATTAGTTTGGACCTGATCAGGATGAGATCAGATTTCCTGATCGGGTCCAGATCAGGAAATCTCATCTCATCCTGATCAGCCGGTTCGGTCCGGTCCTTTTAAAAAACACGAATGTATATTCTTGAAAAAATTGTTTAACAAAATTAAAAGCGAATTGATATTATAAATATGTTACTCAACATAGTTATTATGATATTTATTTCCGTTTATTTTTTCCAATGTATTATTTATTTATGTTTTAACTTTAAATATTAATTATTTTTATGTTATTATATAATTATAATTATTAATTAAATTTTATTTATTAACTTCTAATAATTAAGTACTAATTAACTATTTCCTATTAGTTACGACTGCTCCACTGTGTAGAAATAGACTCCCTGCTAGACTGTCCTGATAACTGTATATACATATACTAAATGCGCTTAAAAACATTAATAGCGCGATTCAGGCTCAGTTCGCGTAATTTATTTCAGGCTATCCAGATCTGGACCGGACCGGGTCCTGATCCAGTATGCCTTATCATACTTGATTATATTTTACATCAGGCTATCCTTATCTGGACCAGACCTGGTTCTGATAGAACTTGCCGGATCTGGTATGCCTCATTATATCCTGATCCGGTCCAGATATATGATCTGGTTGAGCCTGACCTTTTTTCTAGTCGGGATGATCACATTCTCGTGATAAATATCATAAGAGCCGTGCAAAACGCGGCGCTTGCGCGTTTTGACAATAATGTATTTTATCTCATTCTCTTCTATACATTTGTGTTTCTTTCTATATCGTAACGCATTTTCGTTTAATCGCGTTTCAAATCACAGTATTCTAAAGAAGATTCATTTGAAAAAATATTCTAAGCAACTGAACAACAACATTTGAATTCTGGTTTTTCTTTTAATAAATTTAGTCTATTTAATAAAGTCATTATAAATCGTGTTTTTTGGTAGTCATTTTAAGTTCCCAACATTTTTATACCTCAAGCGCCATAGTCACGGATGCTCGCAGTGGACTTGTTAACACGGTAAATATCCCGATTTACATATAATTCTTAGTGACTCATTGATCATTTGATTCAAAACTTGTTCATCTTTCAAATCGAAACAAAATACAAAATCAAAATCAAAAATAACTTTATACAAATAGGCCCCAAAAGCGCCGTCGATTCGTCATTTTACAAATTAAAATAATTAATAATAATATAAGACCTAGGCAGAATCAGAATATCCGGGCAGAAGTTCAGAGCATGATGTCACAATAACTGGTCAGAGTACCGGAAACTTCAACACGAGAGGAATTCCTCCACTCATTACAGGGGCGCCTGCATTGAGGCTTCCTGGCGACGCAGTAAACTAGAAAATTAAATCAACTGACGACATGAATTGAATCATAAATATTTACAACGATCGACGACATATTTTCACAAGCTAACCTTCGCTCGAGTAGGAAATAACTGAGCTGAGTAAACGACGCACTTTGTAATTCTAAAATCTGTAATTTTTCTTGTGCGAGGTAAAAACGTTAACGTCGTCAAACGCGCTGCCTTGGGAATCTTTATTTCTTGACAGTTCTAGTGTTCTGTGACGATATTGCTGTCGCGAAATGACATCTATCTTATATCTAATATATAAAATTCTCGTGTCGTGGTGTTTGTAGTTAAACTCCTCCGAAACAACATCTATTATTCATCCTCCTAAGTGTTAAGGGTAGTCCACCCCAATTTTTGTTTTTAATTTTTAGATAAATTATTCATTTTTTATTTTATTATGATTTGGCGTTAAAAAATACATACAACCCTAAGTTTTCACCCTTCTACCACCAACCCCTATTTTTAAATAGCGTTTAGCGCCAAAACAACGTTTGCCGAGTCAGCTAGTACATATATATAAATAAATAGTCGAAAGTATTTAAGCAAATAATTTGGAACGACTGCATTAATTCTTTGTTAGTTTTACTTATTATTGTCAGTACAAGGTTGATTTATAGAAAAATTATAACAAAAAAATAACGTTACATACAAAAACAAAAAAGTAGTCGTATGAAGTTAGCCGAGTCGCTAGTAGATATAGGTACCTATTATATTTACGGTAATATTCGTGTTTTTTTTTTTTTTTTGAAAATTACTTAATCGCTCCATTTCAGCTATATTTTGTGAACGTTCCCTTTCAATTCCTGCTACGTAGTTTATAATTATATAACAAAAAAAATTGATTCGAACAAAAATAATAATTAAAAGCTATTGCAATATTTTGACAATAATATCCTCAAAGTTACAGGTGTTCTCTGGTATGCTGATAGCGAAACAAAACCATGCACGTGCGCATCTCCCGGTAATAGAATAACGGCGCGGGTCCGTTCCGCCTCGTGTGAGCTGTCTCTGCGGGGCGTCATCTCCGCTCGTTCGTCTCACGAGATAACCACATAGCTGTGTACGTAGCATTTCCTTGTGGCAATTCTATATCATAAATTTGACTTTTATTGAGACAGGGCAAACTTTTATTAGGCAAAGCAAGAAATATCCTGCTCAAAATGTGGAGCAGCCCGTCTAGGAAAGTTCCTCAACCTTACAGAGGATCGCAGCTAAATAATACTGCTATCAAGCCGTGTTGTGTTCCTGTGGTGAGTAGGTAAGTTAGAGAGCTCCTCGGGATGGTCGAGGGTAGGGCTGGCAGCACGCTTGCTATGTTTCTGGTGTGGTAGGCGTCATAGGATACGGCGGCTGTTTACGCTCAGGTGGATCTCAGGCTATTGGCCACACTAGATATAAAAAATGCTACTCATTTATTAATTTTATAGTTTAGTTATTTATAGAATAACTTAACTTATTCATTGGTAACAAAACCTCTTAAGGAGCCTTCAATTAATTACGTCACACCTTAAAAAGGTGGTGGGGGTACACGAAGTGTAGCATAATATAGCATCACATTTCAAAATATAATGTACCTATGTTGGATTAATGTTGATTTTATTGAAAAATGTTGTGTGGTTACGACATCAAAGAATATAGCCACCCCCTCCCTTCCCGTGGGTGTCGTAAGAGGCGACTAAGAGATCACACAGTTTCACTACAACCTTGGAACTTAAAAGCCTACCAATGGCGGGATAACCATCCAACTGCTGGCTCCGAAATACACAGGCCGAAGACGGGCAGCAGCATTTTGGGTGCGACAAAACCAGCCCTGCGTGACTATGGGCAAAACACATGAGTTCACGCCATTTTTGGCGTGAGCTTGTGGAGGTCTAGGTCCAGTAATGGACTACGAAAGGCTGATGTGATTATTGAAAATAATTTAAATAAAAATAAAAATCGAAACTGATATCAGATATCTCATAAATGTGACCAACTGTGATAAGGACGGGGGTCGAGGGATGGCTCAAAAAGTCATAAAATTCGTGTTATATAATTTATGGATGATCCTTTGTTCTGAACACAACTTTATCAGCCTATAAACATATCACTACCCGCTTATGGTTTCATGATGATTATGGTTTTAGGGCCTGATGGACCAACCCATCATGCTTACTTTAAACCTACTATCCATAACTACACCAGAATTAGTAAAACTTGACGTATTAGCATATTTTTTTCATCAAGAATAAACATGACATCAGCTGATGTAGCAAATAATCAAATATCAGAGTAATTAAATATTAAAGGCGTCAACATAAAGCCAGTCCGTCTCGCAATTTTTAATAGTCATTTGAAAAGACATCGTAAAAAGTGTAATATATTATATTATAAAATAGACAAGGACATAATTGTACAAAAAATAATAGAGACGAACTAATTAGTATCATACTAGACGTAGTTATCACATTTAATAATTATTAATCACGCAAAATATTAAACATAGATAAAAAAACACATAATATCGTTTATTAAAAACAACGAGATGATTGCAAGCGTCGGTTTCGCGAGGCTTATCATTTATTATGTTAATTTTATTATTAAAATTTTATAATATCAATAAATCAGTTTGCGTAAATATTGTATTCATCTTCCGGTAGCCGCTTCATATTTAAAAATAACATATTCTGTACAATAATGACTTAAAAGCGTATTGGAATAAAGGATTATTTTGATTTTGTTTTAAATCGTGTGACAAAATCATAGCAAATAAACGCATACATAGTAAACTTGTCACAAATAAAATTTAAAATCATGTCAGAAGTAGCGTTGCCTTCATTTGAGAAAAATAACTTATCAAACCATCGAATGAAGTAAAATATTTTTTTTTTAATTCGAGCCACACACCAACGATTTCATGTTAATTCATAACTAGTTGTAATTGAGTTCTTTTTCTTAAAATTATGAATGCCGAGACAGAGACACGCGTCTGGAATCTTAATAGCTTAGCTTAGCTTCATCGTGAGGTTTTGTAATAACATGATACTGAAGATAGATTACAGATGATCACAGCAAAATAATACTGTTTTCAAGCGGTATTGTGTTCCTGTTGGTGAGTAAGGTGACCAGAGCTCCTGGGGGGATTGGGGATTGGATCGGCAACGCGCTTGCGATGCTTCTGGCGTTGCAGGTGTCTATAAGCTACGGTAATCTCTTACCATCAGGTGAGCCGTACGCTTGTTTGCCGACCTAGTGATATAAAAAAAATTGGAATAAAATGAACAAGGATTATATAATATATAAAATAATAATAATAAACAAAAACAATAAACCCGACTGTGTGAAGAACAACTAATACAAAATCAACTGAAAAGGCTGGAACAAGATAAAAAATCAATAATTACACAAAGCTAGCGAAATAAATCAAAGCAATATCTAACATTATGTACTGTACATTTAAAAATAATAATAAGGTAGTTCTTCAAAGTATTATACAACATTGTACATTATATGCAGTCTACTAACTACAACGGCTTCGCACAGCCGCCATGTTTGATTTTTTATAATATCACCTATCTAAAAATACTTGGGCTACTAAGACAAATCTAACGATACATAAATTATATAAATCCGATCAGCGGTTCTGGAGATATGAGGTAATAAAGAGTATTACATACATACATATAAGATACGCGAAAAAAAGCCTTCCTGGGCAGTCGTGTAAAAATAAATGATGAGCTTTGAACGAATAATCAGATTTACAAAACAGATAATCACAAGCGAACGAAATCCCCAATTTCACGTCAAGGGTTAATCGTGTAAATTAGAGACGGTAGCTGTTCGTAAACAGTTACCACGACTCTGCCACACATCTGGCAAGCGTCCACCTGTGTTTCACCACCGTTATGTCTCCGAGCCTCTCGACATGCCCAAACCACTCGTATCTTTGTAAACACCCACAACTAACTCAAGCTGCTCATTGAGCAAGGAAATACCTACCTTATTTTTAAAAAGGTATGGTTCAAAATGCAATAGGTAAACAGTTATAAGTGCTCTTCAACAGTCTTCAAGTGCTACAAATACGTTCTCCAGTTTAGGACTTAGTGCATTGAACTACAAATTTATTATTCAAATCGACGTACATTTTGTGTTCGTCAGTTTTTGTTTGTGGACAAAAATTGTTTCCAAAATGTAATGTCGTCTATTCATTGCATAGTGCTGCTGTAATGACGATATCGATAAGCTATATCGATATTTATTGATTTTATATCAGAAATTTAAATAGAAATGCAATTACTAAAATTATTCCCTCTTTACTCTCGTCTCGTTAACAAGACATTCGTAGATAATGTCGAGATATCGAGCTACGCAAAATGAAAATAAAAAACATGGTAAATAATCTATTTTGAATAATTTTAGTAATAAAAATAACCATGTTTGTTTAAAATCTTATATACAAATACAATTTTTTGAATATCATATCAAAAATTGACTGCTCCAGCGGGATTCGAACCCGCGTCTTCGACTGACCGTGTCGGCGCTCTAGCCAATTAAGCTATGGAACGATGTATCCGCCAGAGCGAAATTCTTGATATGATGATTTTTATTTTCGGTTTAAGCGAACTGTGAATATGATATTCAAAAAATGTTTAGAATCCCTAATGTGTGGGTAAACACAAAAATAAAATCGTACATATTATAAATACAATTATTTTTAAGACAGTAAGTAATGAGTTTAGTTATTTGATTTTGAATTTTTAGGACTTTTCTTATTTGAAATAGCAGCTTTAAGAGCTAAGCCTGGGCCTAAAATGATTCGCAAAACACAATTTGTAACCATTAAGCACATTTCTATTTGAATAGCCTACTGCTGGACATTCCAAATTATTAGCTTTACTTGATTACATTCAGAGATCAGTCATAGCGACAACTATTGATTTTGACTTTGGAACTATGACAATAATAATAATATCTACGATGTCCAGAAAATTATCGAAAGATTCAAGTATATTTGAAGCAACAGATTTGACATTCACGATATTATATCGATAATCTCCATCATCACTATATAAACTTTTGACAGCCATATTAAAAGATTGGACAATCGAAGTCGTAGGCGTAAACTAGTAGTGAATAAATTCAATGTCAACAGCACTCGCTTCAAGTGATCGCATTGAGTGTTGTTTGTTCAAAACGTTTGCGTACAAAGTGTCATTTTGAATGACAATAATATTCTCGGGCAGGTCGATGTATTTTTAATTGGAAAATCAAATTTTGACAAGTATCGAGATTTAATTATTATTATTTTCTACACAATACACACACGATCGTCTGTTCCGGTTGTGGTAACAGCCGACTGGTATATATCTGCATTTTTTTTCGATCAACCTACTTATAAATAATACATATACAAATAATTACACCCAGACTCGGGGTGGGAATCGAACCCACAACCCTCAGAGTTGAAATCAGGGTCACTATAAACTGCGCCAACGTACTAGTCAATTTAGCTTGTCAAATTATTGGATTTTGAAAACCGGATAACGACTCCGTCAAGTCAAGCGTACGTAAAAAAGTTTCACTTCAAAACCAAATACATTGAAGAAAAGTATTTGTCGCTTTGCTAGCCAACTTTTTCCTTTAAGGTATCCAAACTGAGGGAATCTATTTACCAAAAATAATATTATGACATCTTTGTCGCTTATTTAACAAATGAAAACTCGAAAATCAGCACGTACAATAAAGACAATATACCCGACACATATCAATAGCAGCAATATCCAGTGCATTAATTGCAGCAACAGCAATAAACAGCAATCGTGCTGCAGACGCAGCGCTACGGCGAGATCGTGCCGTCGCTTACCGTTGCTCATTTCTCGATAGTGGAACTTCCCAAACAGAATAATTAATCCTTTCATACTGTTATTGCTTATAATTCATTCAGATACTGGATATGGTATATGTATTGTTATGTGTACATTTGTATGATTGTACTGTAAGGTAGTTGCTGTATGTGTTCGTTGGCTTATAGTAGAAACCACTTTAATTTAAAATGCTAGTACTTTTAAGTAGTAGATTTGAACTAAAATCAAGTTCTCAGCTAAAATGAATACGATTGTAATAAGACTAATTGAAATAAGGGGATTTGATTCAATGTCTTTCTAGAAGTTATTACAATATTTTAAAGTTTTAATGTATCTAATTATTATGACAAAGAAAATTAATTTGGAATTGCCGTTGCAAGAATTTAGAATAACGGATTCGAATTTAGTTCCATAACTAGGATTGCTGGAACAGAAATTGACTTCGCAATAATATTTGTACATTCCAAAGTGGGTTGAACAATTGGTATTAGTTAATTTATTAATTTGAATACTATGCGTTGGCCTAAATTCATTCTTATTATTTTGTATGACTATCCTTTAAGCATAATAATATTAACTACTGGTCGCCCAGCGGTCGAAATTCGACCATAATTAAAAATTTAAATCGCCAAAAACTAAAAATTAATGAAAATAAAACACTTTTTTTTTAAAAAATCAATTTGACTACAGACTGACAATCAAGAAAATGGTATAATATGCGCGTGTGTGTCAAATACATGGTAGTGTGTGTAATATTTTTTTTTTTAAATTGATTTTATATATTTTTTATGCATAGTTAAAAAAATATATTAGCATTCTGCACTCCTTCTCTATATAAACTATAAGTGTACGAAATTTCATACTCCTCCGTCCGTGCAATTTTCGTCAAAAGGGGTATCTACAAAGTATTTGTATATAGATACGTACAGTTAACATTAGTCAACACTTGCAGCATTAGAAACTTTTTAAACTTCAATTAAAAGGTTAAGATAAGGCAGTATAAAACCGTTGAAACTGTTCATAATTAGACAAATATTTATATTAAGCTACATTACATTACTTTTGCTAACAAAGAAGAGTGTTGCGGCGCCGGCACCTAATGGCGGTATCTCGTGCTGGCGGCCATTAGCGACTATTAGCCTATTATACTCCTCTGGTTCACGCGCCGCGCGCCGTGTTCTTGAACTGCGTACCGTTCGAAGTACAGGTGCGATCATATTTACTAGCTAATTTGGCTATTTATTTGTAGCCACTTGCCTAATAGCTGCTGTGATTGACTTTGTTATGAGTTTATGGTTTGATATCACGATACAAAGGCGCTTTCGTTGTACAATTTTTAAAAATTGAAGGAGACTTATTATTTACGAATGTGTATGTGTGTATTTATGCATCAGCATGTGTCGTAAGTATAAACATTTAAGATGCACTTTCACACACTTTCACACACGAACGTGTGTCTGTGTGTGAGAACAAACACACTTTTGAATATCATATCAAAAATTGACCTTTCCAGCGGGAATCAAACCTACGTCTCCGACTGACCGTGTCGGCACTCTAGCCAATTAAGCTATGGAACGATGTACCCGCTAGAGCGAAATTTTTGATATGATGATTTTATTTTCGGTTTAAGAGAACCGTGGCGCCGTCTATAGTGAGTTCTTTTACAGAGACCCGTAACTATTCAAAGTTTCATATTACAATGAAAATCTTTGACAAGAGACGACACCATGCTATTTTTAATATGTACGATTTTATTTTTGTGGAACAGTCAATTTTTGATATGATATTCAAAAATGTTTAGAATTCCTAATGTGTGGGTAACACAAAAATAAAATCGTACATATTAACAACCACACTGTCCTCTCTTCCTTCCTAAGGTCAACTTAAAGCTCACATTTACATACTTTTTATTTGCTTCTTACTATTCTAGTTTATAAACATAAAAAATACTATAAACGAAGTGTTTTATTTTATAATAACAAATTCGTTTACAGGTTGCACCAGTAATTATATCAACTACATTTGTTATAGGTACAGCTATTGCGCTAACCCCAGACCCAGGATCGCATCCTACGGTACATTCGAGTAGGACGTTAAGTGTGAAGCGGTGATCATTACTTAGTACAAGTATAACGTAAAGACCGAAACACAAACGATAATTATAATAAACTAGCTTTTAACCGCGGCTTCGCTCGCATTTTTTTTTAATAAAACCTATCCTATGTTACTTATAATACCTTCAAGAATATGTGAACAAAGTGATGATGATCGGTTAAGTAGTTTTCGCGTGAAAGCGTAACAAACAAACTTACATTAACATTGATAATATTAGTAGGGTTTATTAGGGTTTATATAACGTCACAGCACAAACACCAACAGTGACTAATAACCACATAAAGCTACTACAAGTATTAGTTTATCTTTCAAATAACTTCTAATACACTAAGGGCCAGCTTCACTATTTGTGGATAAAGTGTATCCAGCGATTAAGTTACGAATAGACTTTAACAGCAGGAGGTAGAAACGGCCAATAGGACCTGTTTCTTTCTTCAATTAATAAAATACAATTTCAAATCAATATTTATTAATACAAATATGGCATATGTATTGCTTGTAAGTATTAATGTGTAGATATTTGTATGTAAGTTTATTACAATATAACTGCACCACCTACCCGATCCTCAAATAAGTAGTATTCAATCCTACTTCGGGTTGTCTGGAAGAAATGGCTAACTAGCCATAAGACCGCCTATTACTACGTACTACACATTCTTAAGTTGTCTGTATGTATTATTATTATTTTGTATTTGCATATTGTGGTGTACAATAAAGAGTAAATAAATAAATAAATAAATATAGTAGAATTATTATAAACTTAAATCTGTTAATCTGCAATAGGCCTCTTTCCTCATGTAGGAGAAGGATCAGAGCTTAATCCACCACGCTGCTCCGATGCATGTTGGCGGATATATTCCCTATTATGAGTAACGACCACTATCAGGTGTCCAGTATAAAAACCGGGACCGACAGCTTAACGTACTCTCCGAGGCACGCTCCGAGGCATATCTCGATTAAATTTAATTGGCAAATGACTAGCGCCACCTTTCGATTAAAAAAAGAATTAACGAAATCGTTCCACCAATACAAAAAAAAAACATTAAAATTGAGAACCTGCCCCTTTTTTGAAGTCGCATAAAACAACTCAATTGTGTACAACTCCTTATTCTGCCAATATTCACACAGACAAACAGTGAGACGGTGAGTACATATTTATCACCTCTATCTCAAGTTTGCGATACAGAGCTTCAATAGCGCGATATATTCAGTTGAGACACGGCCGCAGTTACGATCAGACACTCAATACAGAACGCTAGTACATTTATTAGGCTCGAATTGAGTCATAAATTAAGGAATTGTCGCAGTATCTGTGACGCACGCGTTTAGCGGGTACCAATCCGTTTCACAGCTGTGAATTGAGAAACATTATGTTAAGACAACGTACAACGGTTTAGATAACTAGCGTACGAAATGTTTGTATGTCGGCGACATGACATGAGCTACATAATACTTTCTCGCGCTTAGTTACAAAATCATACTATTATCAAATAATACTATCCTCGAGTACTCAGTGTTGAGTTCCTGTAGTAAGTACGGTAGTCAGAACACCTCGGCACTGTGGTTATAAGGCTCCTATCGTTACACTCGTCCTTAGAATAGTGTACCGATTACCACGAGGTCGACCTTACGCTTCTTTGCCATCTAGTAGTGTTTAATAAAGCTTCAGTTTTGCAATAACTGTAATAATAATCGAACCAAAGCTAAATTTAGTTGAGTCACGAAATAGTCTGTACAAATAAATAAAATTGGAGTGTCTGTTTGTAATATTAAAATAAACGCTTTTTTCTAAATGTATATGAATACACGGTATATATACCAAAATAATATTTTTTACGATTTTGTCTGCCTGTCTGTTTGTTCCGGCTAATCACTGAAACGGCTGGACGGATTTTAATTTAAAATAAATAATCACGCAGTGTATTACGTAAGTGTTATTATTTGTAACAATCGGTTAAGTAACACTTCAGCATATATTATGCTCTTTTGAGATTTACACAAAACGACTTAATAGGGCAATAAGTTAAGCGATCCTTTGTTACTAGATACGCTTCTCAAAATACTTGTTCTTGAACGTAACATTCTATTTTCGCTTTTACGAAATGGCGTGCACATCGAACATAACCAAATTTAGCGAGCACATAATCAGTGGTTACCATTTAATAACGTCATAAATATCATGACCGCGATCGAACTAGATCACCAATTAAACGCACCGTATAATTTATACTCTCACAAACCATAGAGCATGGAATAAAAACTCATAGAAGCATAGGCATTAAATGAAATTATAACCGAAACGTTCCCCGCGGGCGAATCAAGCGATCACTAATCACCGATCACCGCAAACTTGACTGACGTGCGTCTCGAACCTTTAAGGAAATATAGCTTTTATTACTATATCAATAAGAGCGGGATATCGATAGTTGAGAATGAGTTGAGTGGTTATACGCGGCCGTCAGCTTCGCCCTACAATTTAGTAATTACATTGTGTTCCGTATCACGCTACCGCTGAATCGTCCAACATGCGTTCTCATACTCGTCTAGAAATAGAACTCGCGTATCGTGATCTTTGATTAAAACTGTTTGCAATATGAAGCTATTAAAGAGTCAGTCAGCTGAGGGTGTATCATTCCTTTGCATATAATTATGCAATTTACGACTCTTATTTTTGTTATTATTTTAACTTTTCTTTGTTAAAAGTCGAAGAGTTTCAACTTATATACGCACGAGATCTATAATATACTAGTTTGCTTCCAAAGCAGAACCTTCATTACAGGATACCCTGTAATTGTTGTAAGAATACAATTTTTTTTGTTAAATATAAATTAGGACCGATTAACACATCGTTACTAGAAGATCGAGAAATCGTTTTAATATTTCAAGCTATTATAACTAATTCTTTTAATCAAACAGTTTCATTACTGCAGTAAATATGTTTACAGGAACAATTTCTTCACACACGATATACCAGGTAATCATTTAGATACTACATCAATTCAGCCATAAAATCGTAATTTGAACCTATTTACTAACGACTCCAGGTACACGTTTCAAGTCCAATCATGTTCGTTACAACACACCAAGCAACGTTTTAACAAGGCTGCAATATATCTCGGTAACTGCTCATCGTTCCTTTATATGCTAACAATGACTCATCTCGGCTGACGAAAGTCAACTTTCTGCTAATGACTAATGACTCATTCTCTCATGACCTGACTCATTTTGTACAAAGTTTACTCAACTGTATGATTTTTAAAAATAAAATTTGACTTGAACACTTCATTGCTAATACTTTTAGCTTCTGCTTTTTCCTCGTTGTGATGTTTGCCTTCCAATCAAAGGAATATTCTAGTTCAATTCCAAACGCCTTATGTCAGGTTTTTTTCTGAGTAAGAGAGAATAAGTCGGAATGTTTACAATAAAAACGTTTCCGGCGGGTCCCGCGCTGGCTGTCGTCCGGTACCTACGGCGCAGGAGCGGGGGTGGACACAATTAGCGCGCATGACTTGCGCACGTACCCTGGGAACCAGCCCAATACTAATCTGATTACAGCTTTGTTTGCTCGTTACAGAATAATGCGGGACGAATATAATTTTTAAGTAATTGTTTCAAACGATTTGATTTCGATGAAAATTAATGGTTCGTAAATAACTCACTCGCCTGTTGCTTGGTCGAGTTCAAAACGAAATATTTTCTATGTTCAAAAAGAAAATTAATGATTAGAAATACAATTTTATTCTGTTGTATAATTGGCACAGTACGAAAATACTTAAGTATAATTTTTCGACTTATATGCGTCACATAACGAAGATTCCGTGTGGTGTAGTCACATCAAAATTCAGTGATGATTCACAGTTCATTAGTATCTCATAAATCCAAAAAAATTTCAGTTAATTTAATCTTTTTATTTAGACCATTTTTTTACATCTAGGTTGGCAATCAAGCGTACAGTTCACCCGAAGGTAAGACATTACCATAGCCTATAGATACCTGCAATACCGAAGCATCGCAAACGCCTACCTCCAATCCCAACCAGGATCTCTGGTCACCTTACTCACCAACAGGAACACAACACTGCTTGAAAGCAGTTTTATTTAGCTATGATCTTCTGTAAGGTCGAGGTCCTACCCCAGTCGAGCTGCTCCAGATTTTGAACAGGATATATCCTGCTGTACCCTACCTCAGTTACAGGGCATACATTGAGACATAGTTTACGAAAATGTTTTAAAATCTTTTGTTGACGGTGGTCTTACTAACAAATTGTCACGGCATGGAATGTATGTATGCATATTGAAAAAAAAAAAAATATATTTCACAAAAAAAATCGGACGAAGTCGCGGACACAGCTAGTTTTGGTAATAAAATTATATTATTTAGTAGTGGAAATTTAATTTTTTCGTGTGTTATTCAATTGTGACTGTTCTTTTTCTTTTCGAAATAAAATTTCTGTTATCTGAAGTATTGTGTAATCGATATAATAGGAGTAACTCGATTCCTCCGACAATAGGAAGTGACGGAAACAAATTGTAAGGTGGTGAACATTCAAATATATCGTTTAAGACGAGTTGAAGGGATCAATGTTTACTCTCATGGGTTTAGTTATGGTATTTTATGAGACTCAGACCTGTGGAAGACATGAAATTAAATACATCACATGGCATATAGCTTTCTAGACGATTGTTAGTTATTTTTTTATTTTAATATTGATGTCTTACAATAGAAATTATTGAACTTTTAACCCAAACAAAACACTGACATTCTAAAATAATTTTTAACAAAAAAAACCGACTTCAAAAAGGAAACTAAAAAGGGAAAAATAAATTTACTTAGTACAAAGTAATTCGTATTTTGATTTAGTTAATCAGAAATGATTAAATAAATATTTTATAATTTTAAAGTCGGTGCCAAGTAAATCGCAAGGCATGAAATTGAAGGATAAGTCAAATCATTCTCTCTTTGTGCATGTCTCCGACTGCATGTTATGTACGACGTTGCATAAAGTTTCGAAGGACTACCGTATTAATATATTTTAAATGTACAGCACAAAATGTTTGATATTGTTTCTATTTATTTCGCTGACTTTGTGTGCATATTGAATTTTTATCTTGTTCCAGCTTTTTCAGTTGATTTTCTGTTAGTTGTTCTTCACGCAGGCGGGTTTTTTGTTTTTTTTTTTTTAATTATTATTTTATTGCTAAAAAGCAATCTCTTCCAGGCAACGTTAGGGCAAAGGAGATGATATATTGAAGGTGGGGGTGTACGTATACTCTATACAAACAAATAAAATTGGAGTGTCTGTTTGTAATATTAAATCAACCGCTTTTTACTAAATGCATATGGATGTATACACGGTACAAATAACATTTTTTACAATATTTGTATGCCTGTCTGTCTGTCTGTTCCGGCTAATCTCTGAAACGGCTGGACCGATTTGGACGGGACTTTCACTGTCAGATATCTGATGTAATAAGAAGTAACTTTACTACGGCTACGATGGTTAGGAAGACCCACATATACTTACATTTTAACACAATCAGCAAATTAGCAAATCAATATACTCACCTTACCCAAATTTATATATTTTAAATATTATATATTTAAATGGATCCATTTAATTCCTTTTCAAGTTATTTAAACAATTGTTGAGGTAACGTGACGCAAGCCGAGCTTTCCGTTTAAAAAGCTCGTACGAATCTATCAATGAACGTGAACGTCGAACACGAGCCGTAAACAAATTAAAACAAAGCTATCGTATTACTATTTATTACAATTGTTCCACGAGACTCATTAATGGGCCTCGGTGATTGGTTGGGATTGGGGGCTGTGGTCCACTGAATGTGCGTATTTTCGTGATATAGCAAAGCGAATAAGTTGCTTTGTACTAAATACTAATAATAGTCAAAAATATAGAATATAGTAATATAATAGCTTGTGCATATTTATTATATACTACTCTAAAAGTCCCTGAAGGTAAGATGCTAAGCTAAAGGCTGTATAGGGGAAAAGATAGCTTAATCAGTATTGCTATATACAATATCTGCTCTAAGTAGAAATCGAGATACATATTTACTATTTAGTATGTTTTGAAAGTTCTCAATACATATAACATACACATAAGTGGGGGAGGGCACAGCAGGTAATATCCTGCTCAAAATCTGGAAAATCTGGAGCAGCCCGACTGGGGAAGTACCTCGACCTTACACAAGATCAAAGATAAATAATACTGCTACCGAGCAAGGTAGTGATCCTGTGGTGGGTAATGTGACCAGAATTCCTTTTTTTATAGAAGAAAGGCTAAACAGTTGACTCACCTGGTGGTAAGTGAAAACAACATCCACAGTCACCCGCTACATCAGAGGATTAGCGGGTGCGTTGCCGGCATTCCAGACGGGAATATGTTCTTTTTTTCCTGGGGGGGATTGGAAGTAGAGTCGGCAACGCGCTTGCGATGCTTCTAGTGTTCAGTTTATAAGCCACGATAATCACTTACCACCAAGTAACGTACGCTTGTTCGCCTTCCTTGTTGTATAAAAAAAATACAGCGTGCAATAAATCGATAATGATCGATAAAAATCGCTATCTACTCGCCTCCCTCTCTCAGTGTGAGGCAAACCTAACAGGTCTACATACGCCGCCCGCGGTGACGCACAGACAGACGATGCCCGGACAGTACGGTATCGAGTGCTCCATTAGCATAAAACAAGAGAACAAACCGCATACTAGCGCCGGCACGAGATTTAGGTGACATCGAGAACGTTAAGAAATATTATTTAGTGTATTATACAAAGATATCTACTGCAGTTTTACTCGCTGCTACATTTTTTTTAGGGACTTTTGTCTACACAGACATGCCAGCCCCATCATACCCTAATTCTCACTATGTCTAAGAAATGGAGAAAGAATCATTGATGATGTAAGATCATATTAACTAACAAATTTGCTGCATCAGACAAAGGTTCTGTTAACACAGAAAAAAAAGTACCCATATCAAATTTATTTATACTAAATCGTTTCATCAATGATTCTCTCTCCGTTTCGTATTTTCAACATTCACTTAATATGTGGTGTACATCGTCTAGCAGGCCGCATGTGTCACAATAAGGGGATTCAGCACTGCTACATTTATTGCTACCGTTTTGTTATCGTTAGTGCTAACGGGATGTTTTACAGCCTTATATCCTAATTTTATAGCCTTAATATTATAAAACTGAAAAGTTTGTTTATACACGCGAATGTTAGGAACTTCTTGTTCGAATTGAAAAATACATTTTGTGTTGGATAAGCCTTTTACCGATGAGGGCTATAGACCATTTTTTCTCGAATTAATGCGTGTGAAACTGGGGGGCAAAGTTATTTATTTCATATCATCATTTTAGCCTATTGCAGTCCACTGCTGGACATGTTCGCGCCAAAAATGGCGTGAACTCATGTGTGTTGCCCATAGTCACCACGCTGGGCAGGCGGGTTGGTGACCGTTATTATATATATATAATATTATTTCATATATATTTAGTTTATTACAAACTGGGAATTGATATTGTGAGCGTTGTGTTCACAGAGCGAGTAGATGTTGTCTCGGTTTAGATTGTCAAGAACGGACAAATGTTCGGATAGGACATGTTGATTGTTACCTGAGTTTTTGTGTTGACCTACGACAACAAACATATAACACAGATTCTCACTCTACTGAGGGCAGTTTAGTGTGAGTGTTCTGAGGTAATATAACAACTGGAAATTTAAATAATTGTGTTTGCTCGCAAACGAAAAAAAACCGACTTCAATTACATCGACGAGTAGTACAACGTAGATCGACGAAAAAATACTCAAGTAACTGCGCGTTATCAAAGATTACTCAAAAAGTAGTTATCAGATCTCAATAAAATTTATATGTGACTACATGACAAACATCAGCTTTCGATTAAATTTAAAATTATTAAAATCGGTACACCCAGTAAAAAGTTATTGCGGATTTTCAAAAAGTTCCCTCGATTTCTCTGGGATCTCATCATCAGATCCTGGTTTCCTTATCATGGTACCAAACTAGAAATATCCCCTTTCCAACAAAAAAAGAATTATCAAAATCGGTACACCCAATAAAAAGTTATTGCGGATTTTCAAGAATTTCCATCAATTTCTCTGGGATCCCATCATCAGATCTTGGTTTCCTTATCATGGTACTAAACTTAGGATATCTCCTTTCCAACAAAAAAATAATTATCAAAATCGGTACATCCAGTAGAAAGTTATGTGGTATAATACAACGTAGGTCGACGAAAAAGCGTCAAGTAAAAACGCATTATTAGATATAGCTCGAAAAGTAGTTGTTAGATCTCAAATAAATTTAAATGGGACCAATTGGCACACACCACCTTTCTATTAAAAGAAAATTTGTCGAAATCGCTCCAACCAGTTAAAAGTTCTGATGTAACATACATAAAAAAAGAAAAAAATACAGTCGAATTGAGAACCTCCTCCTTTTTTGGAAGTCGGTTAAAAATACAATATGAACTTAAGTTCATAATCTTAAAATGCAACGCACTTAAACAACTCGGAAAACTTGCATTAATGAATGAATTATTGGCGCCAACTTGTGGACGGCTATGTTCAGCAGTGGACTGAAATAGGCTGAAGTGAGTGAATATTTATCGTCAATCTCAATAACTTATGACTAACTTACTAAATTATCTTTAACATTTTTATGATCTCTACTCGACAACTATTTTACTGAATATAAAGATTAACAAGTCGACTACCGACAACAAACACTCAACGCCTCTATTGAACAATGATATTTGACGTATTTTAAATTAACTTTGTATCGTGATAATCTTCGTATCAAATTATCTCCGATACAGTTTCTTAGTTTGATTCCATGAGGAGAACGTGTTCGCCCGTTGTATATCTACAAAAGAATAATAATTTACGTTTCGTACCGATCAGATCGATGGAATGTAATCAGCAAAAGGTCAAGATCGAAACCATTCTAAGTCGGTCTAAATTCGGAGAAAATTCTCACGAGCGATGCGAACTAGCAGACGAGACTTAAGACGCTTTAATTGGAATATTAATGATAAGGATTCCACAAACTATAAAGTTTTTTAAAAGACTTCTTGTCTTCTTGTCGTCATCTTTAATATAAGACTTTTTGAACGCATCTATAAATATTTGACAACTAAGTGACAATTTTTTTTTTTTTGACAAAAGAAATCAAATGTTTAACAGCTAGGAACATTTTGTTTTGGAAAATTAACTTGTCGTTTTTAGTATTTTCCGATATTTATTATTTATGTTTCTCACCGTTTAAATCTTCCCTGAACGTCCACAAATAATTCAAGATCAAAATTAGCCAAACCGCTCCAGCCATTCTCGAGTTTTAGCGAGACAAACTTATAGCAATTATATATACCTATATTAGTTTTATTCGTCCATACAAACTTTTTTTGAAAAAACCGAACAAAAAAAAATCCAACTTAATATTTTTAACAATTTAGCAATTAATTTTAATTTAGATAAGATATATTTAGATATCATTCATTTCGCAATTTTATTTAATTTATAAACACATTATACTTCTTCTTGTCGCAGTTGAATGAACAACTGAAGATTGAGGAAACTCAGTTACGAAAAGGGAATTTTTGAGTTTGTAAATTTATCAGTAACTATAAAAGCCATTGTAATATTCATCAACATGTTAAAAGCATGCTGCCTGTTTTTGAAGTTATAATTCTTTTGGCGCGCTAGGGAAAAATGATGACAGTAAATTTTTACAATACGCGCACACAGCTTTACAAAAAAACCGATACCCTGAAGCTAGCTAGCCAACGTAGAAGTTAGTAATGTTAAGTTAGCTAGCCAATGATTATGATGTATTACTTTTTACGTGTCTACATAAGCACACACACACACACTTTTTTTATAGCTCACCTGTGAAACCTGAGTTTAAATACTAATAAAAATGCCATATAATTATAATTCTCAAAGGAACTGCGTCTGTTCGACCACAGAGTCTCAGAGGCTCGCTCCACTGGAGCTGTACCAACATTGTGACGGGTGTCTGTTCTTATCATCTTCATCTGGACCGCTGCGCTCCTACTTATTAATTCACGCTTGTCTACAACTGACGTTAACTCGCTGCGCTCTTGTGACGTCTGATTCAAATGGCATATCGATATGTATTGTATCATATCACGTATTTATAACCAAGTCTACGCATGGACTTAATTTGGATTATTTTTAAGGCAAGTACGTGCTAGGGCACTAAAGAATTTAGCCACCCCCTCTCTTCCCGTGGGTGTCGTAAGAGGCGACAACAAGGTTCCACAACCACCTTGGAACTTAAGAAGCCGACCGATGGCGGGATAACCATCCAACTGCTGGCTTGGAAATACACAGGCCGAAGACGGGCAGCAGCGTCTTCGGTGCGACAAAGCCAAGTATTGCGGTCACCAACCCGCCTGCCCAGCGTGGTGACTATGGGCAAAACACATGAGTTCACGTTATTTTTGGCGTAAACTTGTGGAGGCCTATGTCCAGCAGTGGACTGTATAGGCTGTAATGATGATAATGATGAAGTAAGTGCTTGTTCGATGTAATTAGTTGTACAATCTAGGTTTTCTTCATAAATTGTTTTCAAAGCAAGATTCCAAAGATTACAGTTTCGTGTAACGAGATTCAGTTTCAAAACCACGTTTACTAATATTGCTTGCTGCTTGATTGAATTTACTAAAAAAAAATTAACTTGAAAACACACATTTACTTGCCAGAAGATGTAGGTTCGCAGGCCGTCTGGTGTTGTTTCTGGTGGACACTGCAACCTTTAGACGTCTGCAACACTAGGAGCATTTCAAGCGCGTGACTAATCTTATCCGTGTCTCTCCCCTGGAGCTCTGGCTTTCATACCTCAGGAAAAATATTTTTATAGAAACAGGCGTACGCCACCTAATGGTAAGCGGTTACCATAGCCTATAGACGCCAGCAACACCAGAAGCATCGCAAGCGCGTTGCCGACCCCCAATCCGCCCCAGAAGCTCTGGTCACCTTACTCACCACAGAAACACAACACTGCTTGAAAGCAGTGTTATTTAGCTGTGATCTTCTGTAAGGTTGAGGTACTTTTCTCCAGACTTCTCCTTCTCTCTTCTTCTTCTCTTTCGTGAGCTATCTTAATAGAATTTGAACAGTTATACCTATGTTTAAAATAATTTGACGATTAAAAAAGGTTCTAGGATATTAATGACAACGTAGTGGTAGTTATTCGTTGACAATATTATTACGGCCAATTTTTATACTAAGTAAATTGTTGTTTGTTAAAACATTGTAATGGCAAAAACTTCACACAAAGGATATATTAATTAAGAATAATAAAAACAATCTGAAAAGTTTCAACTGTATATAAGTCATATCAAATTTTTTCCCACGATATCTTAATGTCGGCGAATAAAATGCAACAGAGCAAGTGGTTATGCAAATGTCCTTCACAAGAGAGAGTACCCACAATAAAACAATAACTGACAAGTTCGAATCATATTAATATTGCGATGCGTATGTTGAACCCTCGTTAAACCAGCAAACTACGTTATACCATATATTTTCGGCAAAACATTGCACGCCGTCTTACTCCGGTGCCGTAATTAATCTCGACTGCTGAACTTGGCGAAGGAATTTAGCTATAATAGTGGATTAATACCGAACTTTATGTTCAAGTAATACGGTACATAATTGAGTGGCAAATGTAGATAATATTGTACATAACAGAGATACCAACCGTCAAAACAATACCGCTACAAGTTCCCGCGTTCGCCCGAAATCGACCCCCGCTGAGACGTTTAAGAGCCGTTTACATTGAATGCTCCGTCTCTACGTCGCGGTCAGCTGTGCACAATAAAACGCTGTATTTATCAGTAATAAAATTGTAATGCTACCACGTAAAAACGAAACAATGTCCTCTTTAAAAGCTAATAACGTTCGGACATCTCAAATGAGACATATTATAACGACGAGGTACGATTATGGAATATTATATCGTTTTATGGCAATTCTTGTAATTATTTGGACAGTATAAGGTTATATTATCAAAACAAGACGTAAATTTAGATGTGAAGCAATCGCTGCAGGTATGTGTTTAATTCATTAGTAAATACCTTGTAATTGGGGCATTAATTCCAATTCTTTATTATTTTTGTCAAACTATATTTTGTAATGGGTACTCTTACTTTTGTTTGTATATTTAACGTAAATCCGGTAGTAAAATTATACACATTCTACTAATGATTCTTTTTTTTTATGTCACTGGTCGGCAAACAAGCGTACGGCTCACCTGATGGTAAGCGATTACCGTAGCTTATGACCTGCAACACCAGAAGCATCGCAAGCGCGTTGCCGACCCAATCCCCAATCTCCCCAGGAGCTCTGGTCACCTTACTCACCTACAGGAACACAATACT
The DNA here is from genome assembly GCF_905220565.1 of Melitaea cinxia. NCBI lineage: Eukaryota > Metazoa > Arthropoda > Insecta > Lepidoptera > Nymphalidae > Melitaea > Melitaea cinxia. The sequence goes on from NC_059411.1 coordinate 277,097, forward strand.
GCTTGAAAACAGTATTATTTAGCTGTGATCTTCTGTAAGGTCGAGGTACTACCCCAGTCGGGCTGCTCCATATTTTGAGCAGGAAATTCCTGCTGTGCCCTACCTCAGTTCTTCAGACTGTTGTATAAACATGCATGTTTGTGTGTAATCACTCTAACACGTAATGCACAGGACGCACCGACGCTCCGGTGTCGCCGCGCACGCGTTTTGCAAGACGCTGATACAGATCTCGTAATGATGGATCCGAGCCGCAATGAGATATCGCCCGAGATACATTTCGAGACAACTTTATCATTGAAGTATTATAATTAAAATATGCTGTCAAAAATCTAACAAGGTGTAGTGAATCTTGTTACAGGACGGTTACCTAAGGCTGATTGCGATCTGAAGCGAGTACGAGAGTGGGTTTTATGAATTTTATTTAATGTTTTAAGAGTTTTAAAATAAAAACGAGCGTACTTTACACCGCAGACTGAAGTAAAACTTCTTAAGCTCCATCTATCTAACTTACATCTCCCTTTCAACTTCCCTTCGCTTGGCCCGATCACACTTTTCATAACGCTTTCGTCACACATTCACCAGCTTACTCCCCAAATCAAGCGGCCGTAAAGAAGTTTCACTTCAGTCTTGTGGTCTAAAGCACACTTGTTTTTTTTTTTCATTTCACTAAGATGGCATACCCTAACCGCAAACAGCACATCCTTAGATGATCTAGTTATCTTATTTACCTCTGAAATATATTACTACCTATTTGAGACAGGTAGGTATAATTTAGCTGTGATTTTCTCTAAGATTGAGGTACTTCCACAGACGGGATACACCAGATTTCTCATGATTTCGACATGATTTATACCAAAACTATCTGTAAATATTTAGTTCTTAAGTTGTGTATTGTAAATACGTATAATGTTCAATATAGCATTGTTACTATTTAAAAAAAATCTAGATAGCCAATATGGTTACAATGAAGGTTACATGTATTTGTTTCTATGATAAAACGTGACTTTTGTAACCTTACCCGTCAAACATCCAAATGAAAACGAGCCTTAAATTAGATTTCAAAACACTTAGCATTGTTTCGAACAAAAGAGCACGCACCGCAAAAGACAAGTTAACGACTAATTAAACCAAAGACAAATTGCTTATAATTCCAAAGCAACCGTTTCCTGCAATTCGCGAGCTAATGTTATTGTCTATGGGAAACCGAGCGAATGTCACAGGAAACGTGAACGGAGCGATCGCGAGGAATCGGTCGCAATTACTAAAGCTCACGACACGCATCAACCTCGATGGACGGACGGCGGCACGCTTCCTAGCCAACTGTGATAACGAACTATTTAAAGTTCTTATATTATTTTATTGCGCTAATCTATTGTTACTGTTGCACTGGACAAGATGGTGTTTAATCCAGACTAAATTACGTTATAAACTCATATTTAAATATCATTTCATATTATAAAACAAAGTCGCTACGGAACGGATTTTGATGCGGTTCTCTTTAGTAAATAGAGTGATTTCAAAGGAAGGTTTTTATATATAGGAGTTTTAAGGTTTCTAATGTGATGTCGTAAATAAACTCTTTTTTTTTCGCTTACATTACAAATATTTATTTTATATTTTATATTTAGTATCAGCATTGCACCCGTGCGAAGACGGGGCATGACGCTAGTAATGTAAAAGTCGCTAGTAAAATAAGTACCTCTCTCAACTTACAGGAAATTGATATATTAATAATACAAAGATGTTATTTTAAAGTGTGTGTCTAGTCTAGTTTTTCTTACTCTGTACGTATGACAGAATTTAAATACAATACGTAGATATGCCATACCCACCAACCCGCAGTGCAGAATCTTGTTTTGGATAATTAATTGTTAGACTAATGTTCGCCTTAACTAACAAGAAATAACTGCACTTAGTTAAACAAAATGAATATAACTTACTAGCTTCTGCTGACTGACAACTGATTTTGAAACACTCTCATTCTCAGAGAAAGGCGTTCTCCGACTATCTAATCAAAATAAAAATTCAATTTTATTCAAGTATTTTTTTATAAAATATATTATTAACGCCACGGTTCGCTTAAACCGAAAATAAAAATCATCATATCAAAAATTTCGCTCTAGCGGGTACATCGTTCCATAGCTTAATTGGCTAGAGCGCCGATACGGTCAGTCGGAGACGCAGGTTCGAACCCCGCTGGAGCGGTCAATTTTTGATATGATATTCAAAAATGTTTAGAATTCCTAATGTGTGGGTAACACAAAAATAAAATCGTACATATTAAATATATTATTACTTACAGCTAATTGAGAAGAAACTGAAAGATTTTACTACTGTTTCCAAAACTGTCAATACATCATTCAATAGCTGTTATAACCTTAGTCATACCATTTGAAAGCCGACATGTACTTTGAATTAACGCCAAATCATACTAGCATACCGTCATCATTGTTCAACTAAAGCTGACAAAACTGTCAGACTCTTGTTTTATCTATGAATTGACCAAATTGCGAAGCTAAAATGTCGCATTTGTTATTTAAACAGTTTAGCAGTAAGTTAGAATCAGTTGTCCTTAGCATTGCTAATACAGTTGAGACTCGATATGCAGCAGCAGATCTCTAAATCAGCATATGCTGAAAGGGCGAACAGTCGCATGCTCGCATAAATAAAGTTTAGTTTCCGCGTGCACGCACCGCGGCGACAGATTCTGCGCGTTTTGCGCGTTCTGCGCATCGTTCACATATTACACAAATCACATTGGATGTATCTTTACTTTACTTACTTCAATGCGCTTTGAGGATGGCTAAAATGCTACATGATTCAGTGGATTAGTAATAAAGAAACTCTAAGTTCTGTTTGTAAGTTTAAATCGTATCTGATGACTCTAAATCTTTATGTGATTCATTTATTCTTAGATCAAAATAAATAGGTACGATTAATTTAGAAAAAATGGGCGTGTGGAGTCTATGGACCCCGGTCGGAACGAAGTTCCTTTCGTTTTTTGGTACACGTTTACTCAGTCATAATTTATATTATAAAATCAGTTCAGTTCAATTGAAATTGTTTTAATTAAATATATTAATTTCTTTATAACAAGTAGAGGGTATATGTAAAAAGTAAAATTCTATATGTATATGGAATAAATTAAAAAAAGAAACATGATAAATTAAACACTAATTATGGAGGATAATTAATTTAATAACAAATAAAATTTAGGAACTGAGTAAATTTTATTTTATTGATTATACATTTTTTAATATTAGAAATAAACATTAATTATTATTTATTACAAAAATAAACAAAAGTTAAGACATATTTAATCATCATTTTCATTCATAGTAATAATTGTTTCGTGGTAACTGAAATATGACGCACATGTTTGAGATCTAATTCAAATCATACTACAGCAAGAAGTGTCGCGAAAAGGTTAAGCTTTTTTCAATTTCGCTCCCATCCCGCTCAGAGCGTGTACCGCGCGATAGGGAACTTTGTATACAAACGAATACAAAAGTAAACGATTTATAATAGAATAAGCTAAACAATTAACGGATAACAAACAATAATTGTACAAATGAAACTATTATTGCCAAAGCTGAATGCGTATGAACACACACACTATAAATACCTCGCTATGAAATCGCAAATTATTCTAAAACATTTACATACACATAAAAGATAGTAGATAAAAAAGAAATATTAACGTTATTTAAGAAGCGTAGTCTTAGCGCTGAAGCTAGAGCAGTAACGGTCACAGTAAAACATTTGCATAGCGCCGATCGGCTACTAGGAACGTTCAGCTAAACCGTGAAGCCACTAAGCTAAACAGCTAATGAGTGTAAACCATCGCTCGGCGTGACACGGCCGCTGCTCACTATCGACACTAACAGGCACAGTTGCGGGCCAGAGGGCGCCTCTAATGAGTCGCACGTTATATTACACGTAGCAGGCACACGAGTACATGACCGCGCCGTAATTAATTCTAATTTAATTACTTGACCTCTGCCTGTTGCTTCGGTTGTTGTAACATTTGATATTAATTGAAACTATATATCTAACTCTTGATAAGGTTATATACTTTAAAGATTAGCTGCAACTTCGAGTAGATTAAAAACTGATTCATACCGCTCCAGATTCTAAAAAACCTTTTCATACCTCTCTTCTTGTCCTATAGATAAGAACAGTTGGTCTAACACGCACATATTAGGTACACTACCGGCTAGCGATTTTAGTAGACTGTATCAGTATACAGTTTTAGTATCGACCACACGACTGAAGTAAAACTTCTGCACAATAGGCTTGCACTGTGTCTTAGATATACGAAACGTAACTGGTTATGAGAGAAAAAGAGAAAGAAAATGTGTGTTCTGCACCTCTCTCTCTCTTATTCCATTCACCTCACCCATCACACTTTTCGTAACGCTTTAGTTACGCATTCAACAGCTTACTCCCAAGTAAAGCGCACATAATGAAGTTTTACTTCCAAAATAAGGCAGAGTAAAAAAGTCATCAGGACACATTCACAGATGAGCACGACACGACACACAAAATAAAATTCAAGTACCTCAGTTCCTAGATAATGATCATCACAAAATAGTGCTCGTTGTAATAAAACCTTATCTTAATACACATATTTTACACGAACGACTCAAATACCCAGACTGTTGATTTATTTTTCATTGTACCTGATACAGTAATACTAAGAAATCAAAGCTACAATTCGAAACCGCGCATTTCGAACTTAAAACCTCTATAAATCAACGCTACCTGCCTCACGAGCGGGCAACACCGTCGATTCATCAGCCACGTGATACATTGCTCGCCGACCACTGAAGATGCTTCGTCGGCGGATTTACGCGCCGCCATGCTGCGTGCGAGGCCATTACATCACTCTACAGCGAACATTAATATTACTGTTGCTCACACCTTAACTCCTACACTAATTATGGAAAGTCAACCATGTGTTTGAAGGAATAGAGTCTAATTTTAATCGAGCCGTGATTACACAGCTCAAAGCCCAGCATAAATGTTTCACGCTGCGGTGATTTAGGCGAGTTCGCAGCAATACGCTTGCGTTTGTCCGCGCGAACCGACACGGCGCGCTTGCACGAGCGACGTTCATTACCACTACCTGCCTTGCTTAGGTAAAAGGCAGTAAACTTTTTTCACTGCTTTTGTGAAATTTGAATGTCATTACTTTTCTTTTTTTATGATGGTAAATGACTCCCGCTGTTTATAGAGGTCTTCAACATAAAGCACCGCAAGCGTGTTGACGATCTTACCCGCCAATCCCCTCAGAAGCTCTTGTCACCTTTCTCACAACAGGAACACAACAGCTTAAAAGCAGTATTATTTAGCTGTGATCTTGTATAAAGTCGAGGTACTTACCCAGTTGTGCTGCTGTAGTTTTTGAGCTGGATATTTCCTGCTGTAATCTACCTCAATGATAATTTATTCTATACAAATAAATAAAATTAGGAGTGTCTGTTTGTAATTTTTACTAAATGCATGTAGATGTATACACGGTACATATAGCAAAATAGCATTTTTTACAATTTTTGTCTGTCTGTCTGTCTGTCTGTCTGTCTGTCTGTCTATCTGTCTGTCTGTTTGTTTCGGCTAGTCTCTAAAACGTCTGGTCCGATTTTGACTGGACTTTCACGGCAGATAGCTGATATAATAAGCAGTAACTTAGGCTAGTTTTATTTAAGAAATTTATTTATTTTATAACTCTTAGAACTGAAGAAAAAAATGTTTTGTTAAATTCCATGCGTACGAAGTCGCGGGCACAGCTAGTTTTCAAATAAAACATTAAGACTAATATTACTATTGTAATACCAAATATTTAACCCAAAAAATTACAAAGCTTTAAAATAAATTTTCTTAGGTTTCGATATTTATATGTTACTGCCTTTTACACAAGCGCAGGCACCTACGGGCTTGATATACCCCGCGCGGGAGCATGTAGCGCTGTAACGTGAGGCTGTGGAGAAAATGTTGATTTGCGCAGTAATATTGAACCTGTGTGAACTTAGCGATGAGTTATTTGTTTATTTGTAGACAGAGAAATAATTGTGGGTTCTCGTTGCGTTCGCAATGGAAGCGGAAATTACTTTTTCGAATAATAAGAACTTTAATTTAGAAACTCGATGATATTAAATTGGAGAGAATTAAATTGGATAACTGCTCTGCAAGTCAATTTGCATACGTATTGATTTACTGGTTCCAGGTCAGCTGACTGTTCAACTATGTTTTTAATTGAACTAACAATAAGGCAATCATCATATACGTCTGTGAGTCATATAAATACTAGTTGTGCCCGCGACTTCGTCCGCGTGGAATTTAAGAAAAAAGTTATTGTTTAGTTTGCAGAGTTATAAAATAAATAAATTTCTAAAATAAAAGTAGCCAAGTTACTCTTTATTACATCAGCTAGTGAAAGTCCCGTCAAAATCGGTCCAGCCGTTTCTTAGATTAACAGGAACAAAGAGAAAGACAGACAGACAAAAATTGTAAAACAAATGTTATATTAGTGTATGTACCGTGTACACATCCATATGCATTTAGTAAAAAGCGGTTATTTTAATATTACAAACAGACACTCCAATTTTATTTATTTGTATAGATTATACTGAGTTAACGGGATTCTATTTCCAATTAACTACTTTTCATCTGTTTCTTCATTATGTTTCTGTTGTAGTTACATCGATAGGCAGAATGACACATATGAAATGTACAAAAGGTATTAAGTTCAATTTTTTCGAGAAACTGTGTTATATTTCATAACTCACACATTTATTTTATAATTTATTCTTCAACTGCGGTAAATGTTATGAAATAAATGTGTGAGTGTGATGACAAAATATGAAACAGCCCGACTGGGAGTACCTCGACCTTACAGAAGACCACAGCTAAATAATACTGTTTTCAAGCAATATTGTGTTCCTAATGGTTCGCGATATTGGGATAGGGTTAGCAACGTGCTTGTGATGCTACTAGTGTTTCAGACGTCTATAAGCTACGGTAATCGCTTACCATCAGGTGAGGCGTACGCTTGTTTGCCGACCTAGTCACATTAAAAAAAAATTGCACTGTAAAACATAATTCCACTAATAATTTCCACTAATATTTTTTCCTGTTATTCCACGGAATCGTTGAACATTACATCCCAGTATTCACATTTCTCGGAGCTGCAGTATGTGAGGCTATAATACTAAACGCTCTAAACGCAGTCGTCATTACCTGTCTGCGGTTGCCGCACACGCACTGCGGTGCGGCGCGTTTTTAGGAAAAAAAATAATTTTTAGTAAAAAAAATATTGCATGTAATTTGTAAACAAACCTACTTTGTCTCCTTGCATTATATATTTGCGTTTTTGAAGTATAACTTCTTTACCCACGCTTGACTTGGGTGTAGATCTAAGACACAGTGCACGCCTATTGTGCAGTGGTTTTACTTCAGTCGTTGTGGTCTAAAGCACCGTCGTTTTTTTATGATTTTCACGTTTATAGAAAAGCCAGTAAGTACTTGTATGTTACTAGAAGAGTCACACTGTAAGACTTTGTTCTAAATAGCTTGATATGTTCCGGAGTACAGTGTTAGGTCTAATGAATCATATACTGTTCTCTAGGTGATATTGTAGGTTCCTTTCAGGATACAATCAGCATTATATCTGATGCTCTCCATGTGAATAATGTCCAGAAATTTAATCAAATATTTAAGCACTAAATAAGACAAAGTCTATTTTTAAATTCAATTAAAGCGACACCGCGTAACCGCTTCTGTATATTACTGACAGTGAGAGTGTATTAATCTACTTAAAAATCTTATTGGTATTTTTCTACGTCTCTGAAAATTGCGCGGAAGTCTCCTGCAGTGTGCACTCTTGAGGCTCAGGTGAACTTTACAGAACCGCGGCTATTGCTCATTAGCATTGCGGGTTCGAATCCCTGCGCAATCATTATTAAGTGAACCGCTATTAGGGCCATACAACAGAAATTTACGAAAATTACTCGCATACCACTAAAAATCTTAGACCTTAGAATTTATGCAACTGCAGTACAATAACCCTTCCACATATTGTTTTACATGATTTTTATATCTGATTTAGAAAAAAAAAACTTTTTTAAATTCTAAATTACGAAAATCAACGCATTCAGCCTGTAACATCCCACTGCTAGGCATAGGCCTCTTTCTCCATGTAGTAGTAGGATACGAACTTCACCACGTTGCTCCACTGCGAGTTGACGGATGACACACACATAAAATAAATTTAATTAATGCATTCACACCGTTTCGCTGACATTATCTACACAGTAGTTGCTTTGTTACTGTCCTTATTTTATCATGCAGTCAGGTTGTATTATTATTTATGAATACTAAACTGTTAAGTTTGTTTTGTTCTTGTTGTCTTTCCATGGAAAATCCCACTGTTTTCTCAAAGTGAAGTGAAACCTGTATACTGAATATTTAAAACCGCATCCAAAAAACATTAACTATACCACACATACACTTAATTTAGAAACTCGCAAGAACATGTAAGCGTAACGAATACCGCAAAATTTCAGAAAAACGTTCAGACTTCTCGTTCCACGTTGTACCGAGTTCGATTCCTACCGCAACGGCCGCAAACCACATGAAGGGAAAATTATATAAGACACAATTTCTACGGAACAATTCAAGTAGTTTAAAATAATTACAATACATTTAACATTGAACAACTTTTAGGGTTCCGTATTGAAAAACCACTACTAACACTCTATCACTAAGACTCTACTCTCCTATCTGTCACTGAGCACGACTTTATAATTATTCCAATCTTAATATTAACAATGTTTACAAAAGAATAGTTCTTACTTTGACTTTTTGACTATTCTAATGCCTCTAATGATATATAAATATTTATATCTGTGGCTGGAAACTCAACACAAGATCAAACGACTAGCAAAGCTAGCTAGCTCGCCTATCATTACTGTAACCATCAACCTCTCCTGAAACTTATCAGCCGATCATATATATCTTTGGAAGTTAAAAGTACTATATAAATAAAAGTACGTTAAAAGTACTAATAAGTAAACATTCTATTAGTTAATTTACAGTGATTTAGTAAAAGAAAAAGTAAAGTCGCTCTTTTAGCGATGAGATCGCCTTTGTACATATTTGTTAGTATATCTGTTTACTTTAGCCTGGTTTTTATAAATATCTACCATTATTTTATTTTAATGTTGTGCTTAGGGGTCACCCATTAATCATATGATGTTCTTTTAAAACTTTTTGGACCCCCTACCCCCCTTGGTGATATTTGGTGAGGTTCTAACCCCCCCCCCCCCCCCTCCTCCCCATCACATACCAAGTTCGCGTGTATTTTTTTCTGCTAAGTACATTGTAATTCTCATAATATTGCATTTAAATACAAGTATAATCTGATAAATTTTTGATAAATTAAGCATTGTGGTAGAAACTTCTAGATATTCATTAATGCTATTGTGTTATTTTTTATTTGGTTTAGAAATCGCGCGCTTAACGAAAAATAAATACACGTGCTATCTCAATGTAACTACCCTCCCTCCTTGTGATATTTCGTGATGTCCCCCCTTGCCCTTCGAGCCTCGCGTTATTAACGGACGATTCCCTTACCTATAATTTAAATACATATTCTAAATACTATTATTAATATTTTTAAACTGTAGAATTAATCTTATATGTTATTGGTAAGCCATTTAATTAAATAAATATAATATATACTGAACCCTTTATTACGACTCACGCTTCAACGTTGTTTAATCACTCCATAGCAACAGCAATAACCTCACAATAATACTAGTTCAGAACCTGTCTCGACTCGTAACTACTGCAAACTGTTTCAACTCTCTGATTATGTTGATTTTCTGATATATTAAAAGATTTTATGGCAACCGTAAATCACGCGGTACTGGCTTTTTGTGATGTGGGAAATCACGTGAATTATTATGGGTTAGGAAACCGTCTTGTGCTGTAACTATTACAGCCCTGTCGCTAGAAGGTTACCGTTGTTTCTTGTGTTTTATATCAAAATAAAATAATCAATTTTAATATTCATAAAGACTAAAACATATTTTACTTGCTGTTTACTATGTATAACTATATAATTAATCATCCGCCAACCCGCATTGGAGCAGCGTGGTGGATTTTGCTGGAGGGATCCTGTTGCCTGCAGATCCGGGACCCTCCAATTAAAGCGGCTGAAGGCTGCCGCAGGGGTTTTGGTCGGTATTGCACCCCCAAGTGCTGAAGCCGACATACAGTCTAGGAATGCCTACCCCTGCTGCACATCCTGGATATCACCCGTAAATGGGTTACCCTGCGATATCAAAAAAAAACGTGGTGGATTAAGCTCTGATCTCTCTCCTGCATGGGAGGCCTATGCCCAGCTGTGGGATATTACAGGCTAAAGCGTATATAATTAATAAATTAATTCTACTCGGCTGAACATAATTGTCCAAAAACTATCAGAACGACATTATTAACAACAAATATATTAAATAAAAATGAATTAATTGATTTTTAAGTGACTTTCGTAATTTTACATATTATTATTATCTTCTTTACGATGACCAAAATGTAAATTGTATTCTTAGTTGTTTATTGATTTATAGAAATCAGCTAAAGAATAGTATAAAGTATTCGAAGTATGTGTGTATGGTCCAGCCCGTATTTTTTTTTACATACAACTAAGTCGGCAAACAAGCGGACGGCTCACCTAATGGTCAGCGATTACTGTATCTTACAGACGCAAGACCAGAAGCATCGCAAGCGCGTTGCCGACCCATCTCATATCATAATCGATAATTCGCTCCTCACTAAAATCGTCTCGATAATTGCGCGGAAGCCACACTCGATCACCACGAGTGACGATTTAATCGAGTGACGAATCGCGAATGTGACATCAGTGAATTATTTCCTCCGTCACCGTCAGTCACCGTGACATGACGTAAAATTATTTAATAAGTGTTTCTTGCTCGCTATGAAGTGCGATAGAGATTGTATGTGTATTTAAAATAAAAAGAATATAATTAATAATATATTTTGTTATTTCAATTTATATTTTGTTTTAAAAATATTTGTGAGTCAACAATTAAGGTTGACTTATAATTTAATTTAATGTTCAAGTCTCATAATCTTTCATAATAAATTTTAAAATTTTCATTGTCGTGCTACGATGCGCTGGCGGTTGCGGGTTCGATCCCCGCACATGACAAATATCTTCTGGGTGTTTGTGCAGTCCTTATGGGAGTCCCTACCTGTGTCTCAGAGAGCACGTTAAGCAGTCGGTCCCGGTTGTTATCATGTACTTTTATTGTCACTCATAGTAGGGAATATATCCGCCAACCCGCATTAGAGCAGCTCGGTGCTCTGATCCAACATGGAAAGAGCCCAGCGGTGGGACATTCAAGGCTGAAGCGCAACTATAAAAACACAAGAAATAAAAATAGACGTCATAACTCCAATATTCCGCGCGGCTGCATCAGCTGGCAAAAACTAATTAGTGTATACTTGCACAGTGAGTTGTTCCCGGCGCTGTAAATCAACGACCAGAGGGCGGACCGCGTAATTACAAGCTCAGAAAAAGGCAATATTTTAACATGACTTACTTTTACATCAAAATAACTGCTCGTCACTTTTACGAATCTCATTTGATTCATATGTAGGCAATTTGCGAGAATGGGAAATTCATTTTTAATTTCTGTAACTGAAATTTAATTATGTACGTTTTTTTTAACTGAGGTGGGCACAGCTTGAAATATCCTGCTCAAAATCTGGACAAGCCTGATTGGAGTATCACAGCTAAATAATACTGCTTTCAAGCAGAGTTGCATTCCTTTGGTGAGAAAGGTGACCCGAGCTCTAGGAGTAGGTCGGGGGTAGCGTGGCAACACGCTTGCTAAGCTTCTGGTGTTGCAGACGTCTAAAAGCAACAGTAATCGCTTACCATCAGGTAAGCGGTCCTAGTCATATTAAAAAAAGACATCTAAGGTCTCCTTAAATATAGAAAATTTAATTATGATTGTTAAGTTTTCTTGACTAGCTAACATTTAATATTATATTCATATTCTTAACGCAAGACTTCTTAACGCAAAAAAAAAAACATTGCATTAAATCCTGACCAGTAACTTCTAGGTGTAAGCGTAACACATATCTAAAAATTAATGTTTATTTTTTTATCTCAGTTAAATTATTTTTTACCTTTAACTTCAGTCTTTTATAAATAATTTCGATATCGTTTAAATATCGTAAAAAAATTAGTTTACAATTGTCAACACCTCGTGCATACAAAAAAGATCATCGTAAAAATCGAATTAAGAACGTGTTCCTTTTCGAATCTTTTCAAAAATAAAAATAGAACAACACGCCATTTTAACGCAAAAAAGTCGTAGAAAAACATTAACCCCTTTAAAAGTAATTATATAACAATAAAATAAAAAGTTCAAAATAGGAAATAATCCAATTTTACTATTAATAAAATGAATTGAAACCAACAAACAATAAACCTATCGGGGATAAGACAACTTTTAGACTTTGATAAGTTCGTATATTGTGATTTCGTTTAATGTAAATTATAATTGTGTATGCTCACAAAACAAAAAAAAACCGATTTCAACTACATAGAAAAGTAATACAACGTAAGTAGACGAAAAAAGGCAAGTAAATGAGCTGTATCAAAGATTACTTAAAAAGTGTCAACATATCTCGATCAAATTTGATTTTGATCAAAATGTGAATCATCAAAATCGGTACACCCAGTAAAAAGTTATGCGTTATATACAACGTAGGTCGACGAAAAAATAGTCAAGTAAATGCGCATTATTAGATATAACTCAAAAAAGCACTTATCAGATATCAATTAGTTTTAAATGGGATCACATAGCAAACACCACCTATCGATAAAAAAAAAAACATCAAAATCGGTCCACCCAGTCAAAAATTCTGAGGTAACATACATAAATAATTGTGTTTGCAGACAAACGAAAAAAACCGACTTCAATTACATCGACAAGTAATACAACGTAGATCGGCGAAAAAATAGTCAAGTAACTACGCGTTATCAAAGATTACTCAAAAAGTAGTTATCAGATCTCAATAAAATTTATATTTGACCACATGAGAAACATCAGCTTTTGATTAAATTAAAAATTATCAAAATCGGTACATCCAGTAAAAAGTTATGTGGTATAATACAACGTAGGTCGACGAAAAAAGCGTCAAGTAAAAACGCATTATTAGATATAACTCAAAAAAGCACTTATCAGATCTCAATTAGTTTTAAATGGGATCACATGGCAAACACCACCTATCGATTAAAAAAGAATCATCAAAATCGGTCCACCCATTCAAAACTTCTGATATAACATACATAAAAAAGCGGTCGAATTGAGAAACTCCTCCTGTTTTGGAAGTCAGTTAAAACGTATCTATGGAAAGTACTATGTAAATAAAAAAATATATACTGTTAACTAGAACTATCTTAATGATAATGTCTTCAAACAAAGACACTCTAATACTTTCAAATCGAAACAAGACTACACCGCAACTCACAATCAGACCATGAAATCGGACACTAAATAATATAATAAACGTTACTTGACGATGCGTGGAATGTTCCCGAACGTTTCACGTTTTTATTTGTATGTAGATTAAAAAGCTTAAAAACAGAGACCGCATCGAATCATCGTAATGGCTTCCGGTAACGCCAAATTTCTTAATAAAACCACTCTGGCCATTAAATGTTGTATGAGTTATGTGCGCGACGATCTGCGTGGATATCGGGTAAGACTTTCATTATTTTAAATATTCATTGAGAGTTTTTTTATGATTGATATAATTTTTAAAGGACTCTTATTGCTGAAAATGCTTAATATATATAGTACAAAATAGGAAATAATCCAACTTTATTATTAATAAAAAATAGGTAAAAAAACTTTTTAAGTTAAACGGTTTTATGTTAAACATACATTGCAATGTTTAAGATAAATGTACTAAAAACCAAAAAATAATAAAATAGATACAGTCGTGGGAATTATAAACACATGCATAGACTAGACTAAAATAAAACCGTGGGGCACGTCAATTGTCTACAAATTATCGACTTAATGTGCGATAGAAGAATCGTTTAATTCGTCGTTAAAATAGGCAGTTGGCCCGCAGACGGTGAGGAAATTACTTACTATTTTCTTGCTCATGGAAATTCCAATAGTTATACACTCCATGTAAATAAAAGAGATGTTTCAACTTGTAGACAATTGACGTGCCCCACGGTTTTATTTTAGTCTAGTCTATGCATGTGTTTATAATTCCCACGACTGTATCTATTTTATTATTTTTTGGTTTTTAGTACATTTATCTTAAACATTGCAATGTATGTTTAACATAAAACCGTTTAACTTAAAAAGTTTTTTTACCTATTTTTATTTTCTAGTTTTTAGTTTTTATTTCGCATTCTGTTTAATTCATTTAGTGCTTCATTATTGCAAGGCCTATCTTAAATTTTGAGGTTGTATAGTGCACTGTATTCTTCTTGTCAAGCCCTTTTATTTGATACCCATATTGGTGGGATTGATAAAAAATTGTTATCAGACATTTGGTAGCGGCGGCCAGCTTAGATTTCAATTTTGCATAGTAAATTGTATTCTACTTGTTGAGACCTTTCATTTGATACCCATGTTGATGGGATTGATAAAACCTAAGTTATCCGCCATTTTGTAGAGGCCGCCATCTTGGATTTTAATTTTATATAGTACATTGATTATACTGGTTGAGCACTTTCATTTGATACCCATATTGATGGGATCGATAAAACCTACGTTAGCCGCCATTTTGTAGCGGCCGCCATCTTGTATTTCAATTTTTTATAGTATATTGTATTCTGCTTGTTGAGCCCTTTCATTTGATACCCATATTGATGGGATTGATAAAACCTACGTTATCCGCCATTTTGTAGCGGCCGCCATCTTGGATTTCAATTTTTTATAGTATATTGTATTCTGCTTGTTGAGCCCTTTCATTTGATACCCATATTGATGGGATTAATAAAACATAAATTATCCGCCATTTTGTAGCGGCGGCCATCTTGAATTTATAATGATAATAAATAAACATAATTGTATTGTCACCAAAATCCAAAGTGTATACAAAATTTCAGATTAATCGGTTGACAGGAAGAGGGTGAAATTTGAATTACTAAATTTGACCCAAGAATAAATAAAGAAAAAATAAAAAAACAAACGGGGTGAGCTAAATAAAACCGTTTAAAAATGAATTGAAATCAACAAACAATAAACCTGTCGGTGATAAGGCAACATTTGGACTTTGATAAGTTCGTATATTGTGATTTCGTTTAACGTAAATTATTATTGTGTTTGCTCGCAAACGAAATACAAAACGACTTCAATTACATCGACAAGTAATACAACGTAGACGAAAAGATAGTCAAGGAAATATACGTTATCAAAGATTATTCGAAAATTAGTCATCGGATCTCGATCAAATCTGAATGAGACCGCATGACAAGCAACGCGTTTTGATTAAAAAAAAATATTTATAGAAATCGGTCCACCCAGTAAATAGTTATGTGGTATAATACAACGTAGGTCGACGAAAAAATAGTCAAGTAAATACGCATTATTAGATATAACTCGAAACGTACTCGGCAGATCACCATTAAATTAAAATGGGACCATATGACAAGCAAATTTAGAACCACCACAAATAAAATCATCGGAATCGGTCTACACAGTAAAAAGTTCTGAGTTATCATCATCATCATCATCACAGCAGCCTTTCGCAGTCCACTACTGGACATAGGCCTCCACAAGTTCACGCCGAAAATGGCGTGAACTCATGTGTTTTTCCCCTCAAAGACACATGAGGTATCACACGTAAATAAAAAAATACAGTCGATTTGAGAACATCCTCCTTTGAAATCGGTTAAAAAAGACAATTAACATTGATGGAAAGTTAGCTCGAACACATTTAACTGAGGTAGGGCACAGCAGGAATTTCCTGCTCAAAATATGGAGCAGCCCGACTGGGGAGTACCTCGACCTTACAGAAGATCACAGCAAAATAATACTGTTTTCAAGCAGTATTGTGTTCCTGTTGGTGAGTAAGGTGACCAGAGCTCCTGGGGGGATTGGGGATTGGGTCGGCAACGCGCTTGCGATGCTTCTGGTGTTGCAGGTGTCTATAAGCTACGGTAATTCGCACCTCTCTCTCGTACTCCGTTCGCCTCACCCGATTACACTGTTCGTAACGCACTCGTCACGCATCCACCAGTTTAGTTCCCACTTTATGCGCGCGTAAGGAAGTTTGATTTCAATGATGTAGCTTGTATTTTTAGGTATTACTACAACTGCGATTTATTTTGAATTATTTTGCTGGACAACATTGACACATATAATAAACTAGCTGACCTGGCAAACTTCGTACTGCCTTATTTTTTTTTTCTTAAATTTAATTATTACATGCATATATCAAAATAAAATATAGCCTATCTTTCAAGTTGGATCTAACTGCACACGGTGTGCAAATTTTATTATAATCGGTTAAGTGGTTTAGGAGTCCATTGAGGACAAACATTGTGACACGAGATTTATATATATTAAGATATCTCCTTCATAAACTAACAAAAACATACAGACGGAGCCACTTATCAAAATAATGTATAATACATTCTTTAGCTTCCACAATCGAGTTTTTTCCGTTTTCATGCTCAAAAAGGTTTATTATATTTGAATTACATAACAATAGATATTTAACTAGCAATTTGTGGTCGAACCTGCTACCGCTTTTTGTGAGTTTTTCGTAACGTGAGCAATAGTGGCCAGTCATTTGTTATAACGAAGCGTTTCAAGTAACGATCAGGAAACGGGTTACATAACGCATCTCTGATTAATTATCTGGAATTACAAACACAGCGATTACTTCTTTATAGAAATATGATTGTCATTGTTTCGAGAAGGATCTTGCATTTGATTTACATATATTTTTACCAATTGTATATTAATTCTGTGTTTTATATGTACGATTTTATTTTTGTGTTATCCACACATTAGGAATTCTAAACATTTTTGAATATCATATCAAAAATTGACCGCTCCAGCGGAGATCGAACCCGCGTCTCCGACTGACCGTGTCGGCGCTCCAGCCAATTAAGCTATGGAACGATGTACCCGTTAGATCGAAATTTTTGTTATGATGATTTTATTTTCGGTTTGAGCAAACCGTGTGTCTGTTTTATCTTGTTAATTTTGGGTTTATAGTCGCAGCCGTCCTTGATCTTAATTAAATAAATAATTAAATAAACTAAGCTGCACGACGCTTCATGATTTGAATCGAACTTGATGAGGGGGTTAGACAATTAGTGTACAATATTTTTCCAAGTCTATTATTTTGTGTGAAAACATGTTTATCAAGAATGGTGACAAGCAGTATATAGGACTACGATTCATGAAGGGGGGAGGCACTAGTCATTAATCTAATTTTATCAACGCGCTATCTGGTATGTTATATACATACATACTCAAATCAAATCAAAAATAACTTTATAATGAAATAACTTTTTTCCGATTTTATCACGGTTTATTAAGTTTTTTCACTCCCAACGTAAACATTAGAAAACAAAATTAATTTTATTCTAATGAGCTTCAAAATCACCTTTGATTCGATCTTACAAATCATAATTTTAATTATGTTTAAAAGTTAAGTTACCGCCGATTCGGAATATAGATTCTGCAGAGAAAAATCGGTAAGATATTCCGGAGTTACTCTTAGTAAAAAAAAAAACTGTTTTAATAATACAACATTTGTAATATCTTGCATGACTTATCCACACATCTGGTAGAGTATGTACATATGTAAATAACGTACTAGACATGTATATGAGACATATACTCGTAGAGTACATAGAGGACAGATGTCTTTATTTAATGTTGATGAACCACGAAAGATTTTTATATGCCATAGAACATCATGACTACCATGACATATAGCTTTAAAATTTAATCCGTCCAAGATCACACGAAAAACATTTAATTTGTAATATGCTACATGTATAGTTCCAGTGACGGAACAAAGGAACGGGCAGTGGAAATGGCGCCGATCTCAGACAAAGAAGCAGGTATGAGTGTCATCGGTAATGAGCACGTCCACAGTGTCATTAGCGAGCCACTGTTAAGAGAACACAGACATTTTACACTGAAAACACAAAAGCTTTACCTCTTATAAACTAAATAGTTACTTTAAAAATAATAATTCATAAAAAAACATTTTTCATTCAACTGTCCAGGGCTATACAGTTCTTTGAATTATCACTGCACAGTAGAAACAAAGTCTCTTCCCGCTGTCTGTCCCTATGTATGCTTATATCTTTAAAACTACGCGACAGATTTTGATGCGGTTTCTTTTAATAGATATAGTGATTCAAGAAGAAGGTTTATGTGTATAATACATGGATAACATCCTCTTAAAAAACATGAATGTATATTCTTGAAAAAATTGTTTTACAAAAAAAAGCTAAAAGATATTATAAATATGTTACTTAACATAACTATTATGATATTTATTTCCGTTTATTTTTTCCAATGTATTATTTATTTATGTTTTTACTTTAAATATTAATTATTTTTATTTATTTTTGTGTTATTAATTAATTATTATTATTAATTAAATTTTATTTATTAACTTCTAATAATGAACTACTAATTAACTATATCCTATTACTTACGACTGCTCCACTGTGTAGAAATGGATTCCCTGCTAGACTGTTCTGATAACTGTATATATACTAAGTGCGCTTAAAAACATTAATAGCGCGATTCAGGCTCAGTTCACGTAATTTCTTTCAGGCTATCCTGATCTAGACCGGACCGGGTCCTAATTCAGTATGCCATACCATACTTAATTATATTTTACATCAGGCTGTCCTTCTCTGGACCGGACCGGGTCCTGATTCAGTATGCCTTACCATACTTGATTATATTTTACATCAGGCTATCCTGATCTGGACCGGACCGGGTCCTGATCTAGTATGCCTTACCATTCTTGATTATATTTTACATCAGGCTATCCTTGTCTGAACCGGACCAGGTCCTGATAGAGCTTGCCGGATCAGGCATGCCTTATTCTATCCTGATCCGGTCCAGATACATGATCTGGTTGAGCCTGACCTTTTTTCTACTCGGGTAGGTAGACGAAAAAATAGTCAAGTAAATACGCATTATAAAAGATTACTCCATAAGTTGTAATCAGATCTCGATGAAATTTAAATGTGACCACATGATAATAAACATCGGCTTTCGATTAAATTAAAAATCATCAAAATCGGTACACTCAGTAAAAAGTTATGCGGATTTTCGAGGGTTTCCCTCAATTATTCTGTGATCCCATCATCAGATCCTGGTTTCCTTATTATAGTACCACACTTAGGATATCTCCTTTCCAACAAAAAAAGAATTATCAAAATCGGTTCATAAACGACGAGGTTATCCCCGAACATACATAAAAAAAAGTTGGTTAAAAATAAAAAGAATGCAGTGACAAAATATTGTTATCATTCTTACCACCAGCCAATGCGTAGATGGTCCACTTATTTCATGGCATAAGCCATATGTTTTTGAATATAAAATTTAAAGAATATTGTTTATTAAGACAATTAATAATAATTTATTATAATAACTAAGATAATATAAATGTAACCAATTTTAGTGGAATGTCAGAACCTCTAATGAAGGTCTCAAACGGGTCTTAATTATAAGAACCGATGATCGATGGCATGCAATCAGAGGTCCCACTGATTTCACAAACCAGCTTTATAATGTTTAATTATATATTTTGTTAATACTAATGTGAAAGAACCGTAAGTTGTCAAAATACTTGGTTCTCAAATAAATGTTGCAACTTAAAAACCAGATTGACTAGCCTTTTGACGCAGTTGGCAATGATCCTGACTTTTTCTCCACCTGGATTGGAGGTTCGATTCCATCGAGCATAGGTTCGAAGTGGAAATCGAAATTGCTTTGAACAAATTAAGCTCAAGCAAAAAGTATATGTCTATTTACTAAATTAAATTAAAAATAATTGTGTTTGCTCGAAGACAAAAAAAAACCGACGTCAAATACGTCGACAAGTCATCATCATCATTCCAGCCTATTGCAGTCCACTGCTGGATAGGCCTCCACAAGTTCGTGCCAAAAATGCGTGAACTCATGTGTGTTGCCCATAATCACCACGCTGGGTAGGCGGGTTGGTGACCGACAAGTATTACAACGTAAGTAGGCGAAAAAATGGTCAAGTAAAAAGTAAATACGCGTTATCAAAGATAACTCAAAAAGTATTTGTCAGATTTCGATCACATTTAAACAGAACCACATGAAAATCACTTTTTGATTAAAGAAAGAATTATCAAAATTGGTCTGTCCAGTAAAAAGTTCCGAGGTAACAAACACTAAAAAAAATACAGTTGAATTGAGATTACCTTTTTTGAAGTGGATTAAAAAAATTCAAGAAAACTCTTTTTAAAACAGACCGCTCGTCTCTTGAAATAAAACGCTTTCAAGCAATTAAAACAATCGCTAGCAATAAATACAAGCTTCTTAATATTAGTCCAGATAAGATGCTCCAAGTAATATAAACCTACAAAATTATTGCCTAAGACTCCGTCATAAGCGCTCGTAACAAATGACGCAACGCCACCTGTCGCTGACGTCGGTAATGTGTTACATTTAGCCGTAATAACTGAGTTATCATCGATAGCTACCATTTCCTATTTTAATGACTGATGTAAGTTATTTTATTGATGCACTTGGGGCCTGTTCCACCATATAAGTTACGAATAGAGTTTAACAACAGGACGTAGAATACGCCATAAGGACCTATTTCGTCTAAGTTAAGAATACACAGCTTTATATTCGTAACTGCGAATAGAAATGTGCTGCAAATATAGTGGGATTCGATGGTGAAAAATAATATATCATTAACCTTTATCCGTTAGATACCGTTATCTGTTAAATAGTGTTAATGACAACCTGTGATATAGGCCCTAAAAATAAAAATAAAATATAGCCTGTGGCTATACAAAGTGTGTTGGGAAAAGATGATGAAAACACCGATAGATATGTAAGGGACAGGTGGAGATGATACTGACAGGCGTTACGAATAATATTTAGAATTTAAGTGTATTTTGTTTTAAATATGATTTCTAGTAGTTTAGATTGAAATACTATTAACGAAATAGCTTTTGTAATTATAAGAAGTAACTTTGTACTTACTAGACATTGGAATGACTATAATTATTATTACGACCACTCTGATGTAATGGTGCGTATGCACAGATGTTTCTCCCTGGTTTGAATGTTTGTCTTTGTAGGTCTCCCCACCGTGCCTCGGAAAGCACGTTAAGCCGTCGGTCCCGGTTGTTATCTTGCACACCTATAGCGATCGTTACTCGTAGTAGGGAATATATCCGCCAACCCGCATCGGAGCAGCGTGGTGGATTAAGGTGATCCTTCTCCTACATGGGGAAAGAGGTCTGAAATGGGATATTAAAGGCTGAAGCGTAGGGTAGCGTTATCTAGAAGCAGCACAGGGCTGATAGCCAAAAGTTATAATTTAAAGTTAAACTTAAGTAGCACAAAATAGAACTATCCCTGATATTCACCTCCCGCAGTAACTTAAACAATTTCTACAATAGACATACTGGATAATATTCTGATCTCTAAACAGTATAAATAGAAAGTAAAGTTTAGTAAATGTCACAAAGAACCAGCGCAACAGCGAGCACTGCGCTGTGCTGCGGCTCTATCGTTTGCGATGATTTTCCAATTAATTTGGTCAGCTGTCGATATTATCTCGCTATTCATTTTTTTGCGCTGAGATTCGTAAGTATGTGACACGCTCGCTTTTATCTTCAGAAAAATTGTTTTTTAAATAAATTAGTGAAATTCCGTTATTTAATAATTGTGATTACCGATTATTTAACTTAAAAATATGTTCAAACTTCTTATAGATACAATTAATTATATTCTATTCAAAGCACATTGACAGAGCAGTGTGAGATTAATACGTATACGCTGTCCTTTTTACAAAAAAATTGTTTAGCAACATTATATTTATTGCGTTTTGTTTTATAGGTTATTTTACATTATACGCTCAAAAAACATTTAAACTCAGAGACATGCTTAATAAATCATCTCTAAATAAAAGCAAGAAAAAAAGGAAAGAAAGACCACTTACGTCATCAGTTACTGCTACCGCATATAATACCCTTATGTTCACAGCCTGACACCACCTTAAAGATACAGACTTCATATATCAGATTAAATTATTAAGTGCGTTCAAAGTTACAAATAAACTTAATCTCGATTTTATTATACTTTATTTTATTTTACTTTTTTTTTGTAATAATAATGTAGATTATGTAAGTTTAAAAGCTGAGTGTGTAAGACACCAAAAAGTCGATTGATCAAAGGCGAAGCGGGTTCGCGGCGGACGTTGAAAAACACTAAAACATTACACCGCCGTTACCAGCGATTAGAAACACACTCGCGTCCCACTGGTGTCATTATGTTGCGTTCAATGTGATACAATGGGCGATCTTTTAAACGACTAAACGAACTGTTGGAATCTGATTAAATATTAATTATTTGTACAAGCGTAGCAGCAGTTCAATTATATTATTGTATTAAATTCGATTAATACTTATATTTGAAAATGCCTAATGCATAAATAATTACCATTTTCGTGACCTATGATCAGCAAAAGGGTGAATGATGATCCTCGACGAGGTCAATGACGATTATGTATTTCTTACATCTACAACATTTTCTTCAAAGAATTTTTAGATGTGTCAAAGCCTAATTTTATTTTATTTTTTATTATATATACATTAATTGCGATCCGCCCCGGCTTCGTACGGGTGCAATGCTGATACTAAATATAAAATAAATATTTGCAATGTAAGCTCGATAAAATGTGTTTATTTACGACATCACATTAGAAACCTCTAAAACTATCAGTGCTCCTCTTCTATATTATGCATGCATTATACATATGAACCTTTTTCTGGAATCACTCTATTTACTAAAGAAAACCGCATGAAAATCCGTTGCGTAGATTTAAAGATCTAA
Source organism: Melitaea cinxia (assembly GCF_905220565.1). NCBI lineage: Eukaryota > Metazoa > Arthropoda > Insecta > Lepidoptera > Nymphalidae > Melitaea > Melitaea cinxia. The sequence goes on from NC_059411.1 coordinate 300,250, forward strand.
GCATACAGACAGCGGGAAGCGACTTTATTTTATACTATGTATGATACGCAAGTATGTATGGTACACATTATAGTTGCTCTCCATTACTGCGGACTTCCGTGCCCGTTTTTCTATGCGGAATCTGCATTCCGGTTTTTTCACTTTTATCCGGTTTTTTCACTTTTAAAAATAATTAAACTTTACTTTGTTAAATGACGATTCAAAGCAGCTTTTGAAGCCTATTTGAATAAAGATGTTTTTGATTAATTGAACGCAATAATAAATAATAATTATATAAATATTTATATGTTTCAACTTTAACAAAATTAAAACGTACTAGAAATAATTTGCATCAAATATAATATTTATTGAGTTATGACAAACTAATTACCGTAATTCCAAATATATTGTTAAAAATCTAAAATTAAAACCAAGTAATAAAACTTGCACGTTAAGTTAGCCACACTGTGATATACTTTGTAATATATATAACTAGATATGTATTATAGATTAAAAAATGTTTATTTTTGATATTATATAACATGGTACACAACCTTACTCTACACCCTAATAAGTATAATTGTGTTTGCTCGCAAACGAAAAAACCGACTTCATTGACATCGACAAGTAATATAAGGTAAGTAGACGAAAAAAAATTAACAAACGCACTAGTCGTCACTACGATTTTCGAAGGTTTCCCTCGATTTCTCTGGCATCCCATCATCAGATCCTGGTTTCCTTATCATGGTACCACACTTGCAATATCTCCTTTCCAACAAAAAAAGAATTATCAAAATCGGTTCATAAACGAAGAAGTTATCCCCGAACGTACATAAAAAATATATATATATACGGTCGAATTGAGTAACCTCCTCCTTTTTTGAAGTCGGTTAAAAATAGAAAAAAATAAATGAAATCTTAAATGTCTATCAGTAACACATTAAGGTATTTCACATAAATGTGTAATGTCAATATAAGCATTTAAAATGCTCAAGCAGCCAATAGCTTGAAACCGCGTTCCTCGCCGCTCGCTCCACACTGCGCCAAGGCTGCTCGGCCACAAATCAACTGCGACTTTCAAATATAAGTCTGACTTAATTTTATGCTAATATTCGTTTAATAAGAAACATTAATTAAACCACTATGTATGTTGTAGTTTTATAGTTCAATTATGTGTTATGTATTCGAACTCTAGTAGTAAATTAGTTGTTTGTTTTAACTGTGGTTTTGGGTGATAAAAAATAATTTTTAACCAATGCCGTCTTTACCCGGGGTTCAAGGGGTTCAGCGCACTCGGGTACGGGGTCGTAGGGGGCGCCGAATGCTATAAATTTGTAATTTGGACGCGGAATTTTAGGCGCAGGCTGATTACCCGCAACCCGGCACACTTTAAGACGTCCTGTTTTTAACACTATACGTGTAACTTAGTTCCTGAACTGAAATTATTTGAATAAACCGCTTAGTGTTGAATTATCTAAATGGTTACAACGTTCATATATTGTTTAAATTTACTTAAAATCTCTGGTAATAACTAACAATGGCCAATGGTTTTTTAGGATACAGTAGAATTCTTTTTGTTGACAGAACCTAAGGTAAATGCTAAGGTTCAGAGTGATGGTGTGTAACTCCTAACCTTTCTCACTAAAATATCCTCGGACACGTGATTGGAGTGGAGTGGTACTACCAACTGGTAACTGGTAAAGAGCTGTAAAACTTTTTAAGCGTCAGTTCAAAACTTAAGTATATCACAGCATTTAAGTTATTAAATATAATAGTCAAGAAAACGTATATATTAAATAATATCTAAAAACAGTTTATGAGATATGCTGTCACTGAAGGAGGCGGCGGGCGCTGCGGCCGGCGATCTCAATTATAGATAACTCTGCTTAGACACGGCCCATCACGGGCGGGAACAATGGCCGGCCTTATTACAAACAACGCGCTTTACCTTCGCGAGGAATTTACTCAGCGTCCAACAATGCGGTAAATCTTTAATAGATGACTACCTTTTTATTTCAAGAAATTGTACCGTAAACTGTAAATAAAAACTTAAAGATACCACAACGTTATTCAATTCTACAGAACGAGAATACGGTTGCATATCACGTAACTGGTCCGAAATATCGATTGCACAAAATAATAATAGACGTACTCGTATAGATTTTATTAGTAAATTCCCTACTAATAATATTATAAGTGTGAATATAAGTTTGTTTGTTACGCTTTCACGCGAAAACTACTAAACCGATCATTATGATTGTTCTATTCAAAAGTACTGGATAGAAACAATGACGGGCCAACTAAAATGATTTTTTTTTTTATTATCATCTTACTAACAATAACTAACATAGATTATAAGTAAATATAGTTACTAACACATTAATATACTATGGATGTTCACGTCTGAAATAAACGCTTATTATTATTATTATGAAACTTTGTACACATATTTTTGGAGGTATTAGAAGTAACATAGGATACCTTTTATTAAAAACAAGCAATGCAAGCGAAGCCGCGGGTAAAGGCTAGTACTAGAATAGAACTAAGCAATTGAGGAATATCCGTCAATCTGTAAAATACTTTTTACTAAATAACTGCAGAGCTTTTAGTACTTAGCTGCATGTACTTATTGCTTTTTGCACTAAAATATTATTATTCTACACATAATCTAGCAAAAAGCGATTGCCTTGTAACCTCCGCAACACGTGAAAACAAGCCTTCAATAAACTAGAATAATCTCTCTCCTACGAATAAAGATCGTTATCTGGTATGATAAGCGAGAGCCACAGCCAAATAACACCAACCATTTGTAAAACAAACCGACAAATGAAATTAAAAGTATTTTTTTTAAATCGTATATCCAGTAAAATTAATTAGCTTCCGTTATATCAGGCCGTAATTACAACAAATACAATGCTGTTCTAGTTTTAATAATCGATATATCAATACGTCGTTCAGACTCGTAAATATCGAAAGCCGATCAATCGTTTTTCGATCGTGTTTCGCACGGACAGACCGATCGATTATTTTCGATCTTTTAATTTACCGCAGTCTCTCATCTGGCAACTTTCTCCGAAGCGAAGTACTCTCGACCGCTGTGGAAGCACAACGAACGTGTACATAATAAAAACATGAACATTGCGATGTACCTTCCGCGAGACATTTTATACTCTCCGATGCGATATTTCTTAGACGATTAAAATTTGCCACTTATCGTTAATATATTTATTCTTTGTGACTACAGTTTTATGAAATATTACTATTATATCAACATATTTAATGTCTGTTACTCATCTCTGTATTCCACGCTGTCAAGTTATCCGTTACAATTAATAGTAAATCTTATTCTACATTATTAGATTTCTCATTTTCACAAATCCCTTGAAGCGTAAGATCCAATAGAAACTCTCCATAACTTCTATATTAAACAAATCAATACATTAATATCAAGACCAAGATATTTATTACAAACGCCCACTTTCCCTTCAAACTTGAATAGTCCGTTTTAATAAGTAATTTTACTTAGTAATTAAGTTTAAAGTTTAATACTATGTTATACATTTTAAATTTTATTTATTTTATTTTTTATTTTATTTTGTTCCATTCCTTATTTTATTAACTCGGTCACCTTTAATCTAATTGCGGGGTTTCTTATATTATTATGCGCTTTCTTAATCGCATACACACACACACACACACACACACTCACACACATTCTCACACACACACATACACACACACACACACATACACACACACACACTCTATCTCAAACACATACGAACTTAATTAAAATTTTTATATCGTGTGATATTGATTGATTTTGTAAGCCTCGATGAATGAGCGGGGGACACCCCTTGCGACTTTTTTGCTAAAACTTATTATCAATAAAGTATTTTTTATTAATAAATACCAAATTATTATTTTTTTCATACACTTTATATTTATGTTTTCCTGGTGTCTATTATTATTTTTTAAATGCTCCTACTACTTATAACTGTTGTTGTTATTTATATACTGCTACCGTTTAAGGCATCAGACTACAATATGTTCACGGATTAAAAACGAAAGAAGTAAATCATTTAATAAACGATTATTCCGATACAGTACCCATTTATCTAACTAGTAAAAGTCGTATCCTGTCGTATCGTATAGCGTTAAGACGCTCTACCACGATAACACATATAAACAACTTGAGCGCGAGTGTCCCACAGAGCTCGAGATGTTATTTCGGACCTTGAGAGCATATTTATATGAATAACTTATCGAAATAAATAAACAACTATATAAAGACTTGAATTATTCTCAAGTTCGTTTTATTAAAAAATATCTTCAAGTGTAAGTCGAAAGTTTGGGACGACATCTTTGATTATTAAGTGGCAAAACATTTTGAGCCTCCTTGCTGTCAAAGCTATTAAGTCATGTCTCGCTACTGGTTAAAGAACCCTCCTAACCCTCCTAACCCCCTTAACCCTCCTCCAAAATCTACCACGTTATTGCTCTATGGATTTGTATAATACATAGTCTCAAAGTTTAACCTACACACCCACATAAATATAAGTAAGAGGTGAGCTTGAAATAAAAGCACATAAAGCTCGGACTGAAAAGCTCTTTGGCTTAACTTCCACGTATGTTAACTTTTTGGATCATCTAGACTAAACTGATAATATATAGATGTAGATTGTTAGTATAACGGTATCCCTAATCGCAGAAAGTACTAATACATTAAATTACTATTTTTATAATTTTGTATTCGAATGACGAATAAAATTCTAAAATGAACATAAATCTAAGCTATTGTAGTCAACAATAACTGAGGTAGTAGGACATATCCTGCTCATAATCTGGAACAGCCCGACTGGGGAAGTATCTCGACGTTACAGAAAATCACAGCTAAATAACACTGCTATCAAGCAAGGCTGTGATCCTGCGGTATGTAAAGTGACCAGAACTCCTGGAGGGGGGGATTGAGGGTAGAGTCAGCAACGCGCTTGCCATGCTTCTGCTGTTGCAGGAGCCTATAATCTATGTTAATCACTTACCATCAGGTGAGCCGTACGCTTGTTTGTTGACCTAGTTGTATAAAAACAACATCATCATCATATCAGCTCACGGACGCCCACTGCTGAGCATAAGCCTCCCCTAATGCTTTCCACGGCGATCGGTCCTGCGCAGCACGCATCCAGCGGTTTCCCGCGACCCTGACCAGATCGTTGGTCCACCTCGTGGGGGGCCTGCCAACGCTGCGGCGTCCGGTACGTGGTCGCCACTCGAGAACCTTTCCGCGTCATCTGCCATCTATCCTTCGAGCTATGTGCCATGTGCTATATGTGTGTATGTAAAAACAACAATATTGCCTCAATTTCTGTAAGCATGTAGTAGTCGTGCCCGTCACGCGCCGTCGACGAAACGTGTCTGGATCGTCTCCGGAGCGCGTCACGTCGGCAGTGGAATTACACGGCTATGAAGGAAACAAATTAAATGACTCGCCACAAAAACCGAAGCGGTTCGGTAAAAAGCGGAGGCGATGATTAAAATTTTTCGGTTTAATTCCGTTTCGATACGACCTGTGAGGTTGACGTTGTTCGCTCCGGTTAAAAGTTACGTTCACAGAATACGCAGTGATTTAGTTTTATAGCAAATTGGCTTTATTTTTATGAGGAGAATACATGATACTTGAAAATATACTTAAAATATAAAAGATTTAAGTAAATAAGATTTTAATGACATGGCGCAGCGGTCACAGCACTGGTTGTTGCGCTAGCGTTCGCGGGTTCAATCCCCGCACACATTTGTGTTTATTATAGAGATGTTTGTTGTGGTCTAGGCGATTGTGCGTTTTGTTTGTTGACCCCCAACCCTACTGAGGCTTGTTGAGTGTGAAGCGTCTATTTATTTTTAATTAAATTCTAAGAAAAATATAGAGCACTCAAATAATGCAAAAAAATTTCGTCGGACTCATAAAAAAGTCTTTCAGTTAGTCTTTTAGTTTTGACAGTAATTATTAACAATTTAACTAATAGTCGAGTTCGAGCTAAAAAGGTCCGAAAAACATGGTTTCTATATTTACATGTGGATAATTTCTATAATTTTTATTTTTGTTTTATTCTTTGCTTGTGATTATAGCAGAAAATTTAATTCTTATATTTTACATAACGAAGTAAACGTAAAACCATTTCAATACCCACAGAATTTCGTTTGTATTCAATAAAAATATGGTAATATGGGTCACGTCCGATAAACATGTCCGCTCCCGGATTACAAAACATATGCACTATGACCTGAATCTTGAAAGGAAAGTGACCTTTATGATAAAAGACAACACAGACTAGATTCCCATGAAGCAAATGAACCTTCAGCAGACGACAGTACCAACAATGCAGCTATCAACGACATTTAACATAATGTACTTATCGAATCAACCGAAGAAAGCGCTTTTACAGTCAATGGAATCTGAGGGCTTATGTATTTCTCAATCAACAAACTTATAGCATCGATATATAACCCAAGATAGCCTATCGATACATCGAAACCCTAAGCTTTACTCGTAATAACTGGTTTTTTAAAAAAGAAATAATTTAATGTAAAGATGTAACAAACAATCCGACAATATGTGTGGAATGAAAATGTGAGAACTTTGTTTTAGTAACAAATGATTTTATAACGAATACAAACGTATAAAATTAAAGTTCTACAGTTACCAAATTTTTCAATTGTAATTTATATTTCAAATTATCCGACCGCAATTAAAACAAACATTTGTTTATGGCATTTAAATAGAATTTCGAAATGGAGGCGATAAAGCAGTTACGGCAATTAACAATCCTTCAATGACACTAAAGTGGCACAGATAACTAATTTTTTAAGATTATCTCTTATTGCTTTTGTAAACATATTAATTGCTATCTTCAAGTTATTCTGGTCCAGAAACGTAACAGTACATTAATTTACGATCCAAACGAGATTTCAAAAATGAGAATTCTAAATTGTCCAATCAAATAATAAACATTTTATGATCAATTCTAATTTATTTCCTAATTTACTTCGAGACAAGTAATAATTGAATCCAACGTGAGATGCAATTAAGCGTCGATAGAAGGTGGCGTTTAACGACATTTGTTCAACACGTCCTACGAAGCGAAAGCTATAAATTCATAACGACATTACTCTGATATTGAAGTAGAAATATTTAAAGAGCTAAATCTGTAATTAATATATAATAACATGGGTACATTTACGTTATTTATGGAAGCGCCGCAGCGCTCCCGACGCGCGCTTGTCGTAACGGCCGGCGGCTCGCGTGGGCGCGGGCCAAGTATTCCACTAAATTAAATGTAACCTCCACACACGTCGAAACGACAACTTATCGAAAACGTTACCTCTTCAACTGCCTGACATATTACTTTAATTTATTCATGGTTCACTCCAGGAATAACACTGAATATGTTTAGTTATATTTTATTGTAGGCAAATATCATTTTTCAATTTAAACACAAAACTTCATACGTTATATTTTATTAATATCTATAGTACAAAAGTTTTGACACTAGATTTTGCAGGACTTACCACGATTAATATTTTGATACTTACAATATTTTGGCGTCGTTGGAGGCACCATGGTGACGGGTGAATGATGGCAATCACAATAGTAGAATCCAAAGTTTACCGGGAACGTTTAAAATCTTGTAAAAAAAAAGGTTTACCAAAACCGCCTCTAGCCATATACGTTAGTAAAAAAACACTAAATACACTCAAAATCATTCACTATATACCATACATCACATACCATAACATAAAACAATCATCATTCAGTAGTAAATAGTATGAGAATTTAATAACTTAACGGTATAACCTAACCAGCATGTAAATTTTCCATTACAAGGCAAAACCCCGGTTCCTTACGGGACTCAGCCTAAAGAAAAAAAAAATGAAAAAAAATATTTATTTCAGTATCATCGAGTTATTTCACACATTGTGATTGACTCCCTCAATTAGACACAGAAACTTGAGCCAGATGGACTCGATCTTACATTATAAACTAAATTACAAGAATAACGGTACTTAGCGCTAATTCATACTTAAATATACGTGTGTAATGTGTGTGTGTTTGTGTGTGTGCATATTTGAATGTATGTGTGTGCGTGTATATGTTTCTGCCTAGTTTTTATTTTTCAGACGGTTTTCTGTCTGGTCGTAATCTAGGGTTTTAAGCCAAGCTGATAACTTATGCATGCATTTAAGAAGTGTCAACGAATGGATATGTAGAGATTTATTGATGTTATTATATAAAAATCATGACACGTATCCGTACTGATCCTGGGCAACAACAATCACGGACGGGGAGGTGTTTCAAGGGCCCAGTTAAGAAAGGTACGAGGTGGGTCATTCACATGATAAACAAAGATCAGAAAGAAATATTAAAACTCTGTACGAACACTATTCTGAATGGAAATCAAACCCAAAACTGTTGATGGTACTTTCATCACCACAACGTCATAACAGCGTCTATAACATCTAATCATCATTGATCGCACGTTCACTTTTTCGGCATCCTTGTACAGAAACAAGCGTTCTAAGATATTTCGCCATCGCCTACAGATAGTAATATGTGATAAACATCGTTCATGATTTGTGGGCAGGCTTTAGCAAGAGCGTTCGCACGTCACCGGCGCGTTGCCCGCGGCTCCGCTATCCGTCACATTGACGCGTCAGATTATCTCAAAGCAAATTTTCATTGTTTCGCAACTTACTCTCCAACCGAGAACCATATAGGACACCCTTGAACGACATAACAAAATATTTAATTAAAAAAAAAATCTCAGTAAATGCTAAATCGGCATCTCATCTATCTGTAAACAAACATTCACCGTGTGTAATCTAAGACATTAATTTATCTACAAATTGGTTATTACGGTTAAACGAGTAATAAAACAGCAATAAACTTAGCGAGTGCTCGTTTTAATGCCCGAGGACAGGTAAACGGTAACATTAACGCAGCTTTGAGCAAACAGATGGAATATCAGCGGGCACAGTGGCGGACCCTGAGGGAACCGAGCGTTAACCCACCGCCCCGCCTTCGAAGTTAACTCGTAAGCCTGCAGGCTCTTCGGTAATCACCTTTAAAGTAACAATACAAGATGCATTAAAACCCTACATTCATGTTACCCATCCAATGCCGATTATCTTTCATCTAACTAAGTCGAACGACTAAGTAGCGTCGCAATGTATGCAAAACATAATGATGTCGAAAATTGTCGATGGCACTTCGTTATTTTATAATACAAGTAAGTAAAGGATTTTATTAAAGTCATTACGGAGGTAATGAAAGATGTCCCGCGGCCGGCGACACTTTATGAAGACGTTGTTCACACTAATGAGATAATAAAATTGTTCGTGGGAAGTCCGCGATACACGTGGGGCGGTCATTACGACGTGTTTACGCATTTTTTTTTAAATAAAAGTGTAACAGATTGCAATGGCCCGTCTCTGTGAGGCAAGAATTTATATTATTGTTATCGCTTCGAAAGAACGTCCATTTTTATCATCATTACCGTTATTAAAATCAAATTGCTTTCGTCTTTATACTTTTAGAGCTACTAGTTGTCTTATTTTTATTTACATTAGCAATAAGGTTGTATATTTTATATGGGGTTTAATTTCTTAATCGAGGTTTAATTCATCATTACAGCCTATACAGTCCATTACTGGACATAGGCCTCCACAAGTTTACGCCAAAAATAACGTGAACTCATGTGTTTTGCCCATAGTCACCACGCTGGGAAGGCGGGTTGGTGACCGCAGTATTGGCTTTGTCGCACCGAAGACGCTGCTGCCCGTCTTCGGCCTGTGTATTTCAAAGCCAGCAGTTGGATGGTTATCCCGCCATCGGTCGGCTTCTTAAATTCCAAGGTGGTTGTGGAACCTTGTTATCCCTTAGTCGCCTCTTACGACACCCACGGGAAGAGAGGAAGTGGCTAAATTCTTTAGTGCCGTAGCCACACAGCACAGGTTTAATTATGCAGATTTAAAAGTCAGTTCTTACAAATCATGAAGGATATAGTTCATCCTTGAGTAATTGTGACAATTTTATTTATAATTGTGTTTGCTGGCAAACGAAAAAAAAACCGACTTCAATTATATCGACAAGTAATACAACGTAGATATAGACAAAAAAAAAATAGTCAAGTAAATACGCATTATCAAAGTTTACTCCAAAATTTGTAATCAGATCTCGATCAAATTTAAATGTGACCACATAATAAACATCGGCTTTCGATTAAATTAAAAATCACCAAAATCAGTACACCCAGTAAAAAGTTATGCGGATTTTCGAGGGTTTCCCTCGATTTATCTAGGATTCCATCACTAAATCCTGGTTTCCTTATCATGATACCACACTTAGGATAGCTTCTTTTCAGCAAAAAAAGAATTATAAAAATTGGTTCATAAACGACGAAGTTATCCCCGAACATACATAAAAATATATATATACGGTCGAATTGAGTAACCTCCTCCTTTTTTGAAGTCGGTTAAATAAAAACAACATACTTAAAACCATAATGCAACTTCGGCTTTAGTAAATCAAAGGTTATAAAAAAGTTAAAGTAAAATTCCATGTACAGCGGTTCCATATAATCACAATAATGCTATTCTTTGCTGTAAATATTCCATTGATTTGGACTCTGATCCTCGATAGCGCCTTGCTGTAGACCGGTTAATGTTTATCTTTGAGCATAGACAAATATATACTTTTGACCATTCATTCCAATATATTTTTTATGTTTTCTTATACTGTTGACTCCACCTATACCGAATGAATTTTAAGGAATTTACTTAAAAATGTATGTTTCTAATAAGATCATAGTATTCTGCAAAGATTATTGACATACCAAACACTTATCTTGTCTGAAAATCTATTGAATCCAAGTGTATCATTATTTCAAAACCGCTAGAATGATTTGCATTTATTATGAGCGGTCACGACGATCGACAAATCATTCTGATTCCTTCAATACTGTGGAATTAATTTAGTATCCAAATTGAAAGCAATTTGGTGACGAAACCACCTGTTACTGGTTTGATAGGTGAATGGTAACGTGTCGCAGGTTCGAGTCCGCGCGCCTCCCACGCGATCACCGAACTACGTGTCTTTTGACGACATTGAACAATTTGTTTATTAGACGACAAGTGTAATATTATTGATAAAATATTGGCCACAAAAACGTTGACGTAGTGATCACAGCAACTGGCTGATGCGCTAGCGTTCGTAGGTTCGATCACTGAACTTGATAAACATCTCAAAAGGATACAAAGAGTTGGTCCCAGTATGTTTTTAGACCAGTGCTACAGGATTCATATCCTACTGGGTGCTGTTTGTGTTAACGGTTTATTTGTTTATTTCATAACGATTGAGACGTCTCTTCCATCAAATCCTTCAGATGGATATTTAGATTATCAAATTATTTAGTTTTCTAACATTAAGATACGAAAATATTAGAAGTTTTGCCACTCACTTTTTCGAGCAGCTAAAGTCAGAGTCCCGTGACGCTAAGTCCCCTACGTCCTGCCAGATCTACATCCAGTAACCGAAACTACTTATATACTGCTATATACATATTTTACGGAAACGAAATTAAAATAAAATTTAATGTGAATTCATAGTAGAATAGGACTCCATTATTCTTAAGTTTAAGATCTTTACTGAATACGTAACAAATAATCAATAGAAAATCGAAAAAAGAATCTTACAAACAAACGTCACATAGATAAGATTTAGTATAGAGTAGTAATAAAATATCTAAAGCAATCAAAAAGTATTTATAAACTAGCTGTGCCCGCGACTTCGTCCGCGTGAAAATTAAAATAAATGATTGTTGGGTTTGCAGAGATACAAGTCAGTCGGTCAGTCAGTCAGTTCAGCCTGTTGCAGTCCACTGCTGGACATAGGCCTCCCCAAGTTCGCGCCAAACGTCCCGGTTTTCCGCAATCCTCATCCAGCCTACACCGGCAATTTTACGTAAATCGTCGGTCCAACGGGCCGGAGGACGTCCGACACTGCGTTTGCCAAGACGCGGTCTCCACTCCAGGACCCGTCTGCTCCAACGACCATCGGTCCTGCGGCACAGATGGCCAGTCCACTGCCTCTTTAACTTGCTAATTCTGTGGGCTATATCGGTTACTTTCGTTCTCTCGCGGATAGTCTCATTTCTAATCCTGTCTTTGAAAGAGACCCCAAGCATAGCTCGTTCCATTGCCCGTTGAGCGATTTTAAACTTGTGGATCAGTCCCTTCGTCAGTGTCCACGTCTCGGCTCCGTATGTTAACACAGGCAGGACACATTGCTCGAAGACTTTTGTCAGAGATACAAAATAAATATTATTATTTTTTTTAATAAAAGTGCACAAAATATATTATTTTTTTAATAATTGGTCCAGCCGTTTCAGAGATTAGCCGGAACAGACAGACAGACAGATAGACAAAAATTGTAAAAAATGTAATTTTGGTACATATACCGTGTACACATCCATAGGCATTTAGCAAAAAGCTTTTATTTTAATATTACTAAAAGACACTCCAATTTTATTTATTTGTATCGATAATTTAAAAATAACATTACAAATGAATGTAAAAATAATTAAAAACCGAAGCGATTAAGCGCCGGAAACCGAACGCATTAGTCCGAGGCTTTCGAGAATTTTCGCAATAAAAAAAACGCAATAATAATAATTCAAGTTTTATAAATAATATAACGTATAGCTATTAAATATTATTTCGTTATTATTTGGCTTAACAGGATTATTGCTGACATGAAATTAAAATATTATTATAATGATTATGACGAATCGTGGTCTTGAAGATTATTGCTATTAATTTAAACAAAAGATTTATTTAAGATTTTCATTATATTTTGAATAAACTAGTACAAATAAACGATTTACGAAATAGGTTCACCTGATTAGTTGCGATACAAAACTCTTTCAAGTTGCAGAGTTATGCGATGGTGGCTAAAGGAAAGCAATAAGTGAGACTAAGAGTAAGTTAACGATAAGAAATAAGAAGGAGAGTGAATGTTTTCAGTTCTCTAGTTTAAAAACGAAGCGGAGCTCTATCAGCTACTTTTCAAATTTTTATTGCTAAACTGTACAGAAAATAAAACATATTATAGGTTTCATCTGGTCCCTTATTTAATTCAAGCAGGAGTTTTTCCTAACTGGAGATTCACTAAATTTATTTTAAAATTAATTAAACAAATTATGCAAATTTATTTCTAAGACTGCGATGCCTGTTCAATTCTCCAACTCTAATCCTCTGAGCGATAAATTAGGCATTAATTGCTTATTAGGTATAGAATAAGGAACCAACAATATCCTGTGGAAAAGAATCTCATACAACATGGACAAATGCAGATCAAATTCTTATACCGAATTATGAGAGGCTATGAGATATATACAGCATAATATTCGGTATAAAAATTTGTTCTGCACTTAATCGTTTTTTTTTGGGGGGGGGGGGGATTATGTGATTTTTTTACCGTTGGGTAGATGCAAAACATATGTAATAGCATCACTTGCGATAGCAAATGATGACAAATATGTGAGCCGACACGTAAGTGAATGGCGACGCAATATCTAATAGCCTCGTAAACAACGCTCTGCACTAATGTATAATTTGCACAAATCATTGTCCGTCTGTCCGTGTGGTGTGGTAACGGACTGAGCCCACGTACTCGTGTCGAAACGACTAACTCGTTACAAATGCGAAATTTCGTTGAGATTTATTTCGACTAAGTGTCAAAATTTATTATTATTAAATTAATGTTCGCGCTTTTGTGGAACGCTGAGTAATTTGTGTTTACAAATAATACATTAGTTAATTCGATTTTCAGCAAGATGTAGATTTTCATCAGCAAGCCATGAGCTACGCCTTGTGATAGTTCTTTGTACTTTACTAAATTTGATAAAGAGTTTGTTCGACAAAGATATATTCACATTGTTACGAAAAATCGATGTCAATTATGTATCTTCTATAACTAATGCCCTTTATTTCCTTGACTTTGTATCTGCCAGTCTTTTACCCTCCAAAGGGTAGCAAAGAACAATTACCACATAAACTGATAGCATCCATTTTTGTATGCACTTGAAGTTTTCATATTTAGTTGAAAACTACTTGATTCATTTGGTAAATTTTAATATCATCCTGCTTACAATTGTCAGCCAAGGTCCTCTTTCAACTTGAAAGCTTGAAACTTAATTCGCCACGGTTCTCCTCTGTGGACAAATGATAACCACAGGAGTACAAAACATGTGGCGAGACCTAGAACATATTCAGGACATGTTATGATAGTTTAATATGGGATTATTGTACTGTGTGGCTACGGTAGTAAAGAATATAGCCTTCCCCTCTCTTCTGGGTGTCGTAAGAGGCGACTAAGGGATAACACAGTTCTACTAACACCTTGGAACTTAAAAAGCCGACCGATGGCGGGATAACCATCCAACTGCTGGCTTTGAAATACACAGGCTGAACACGGGCAGCGTCTTCGGTGCGACAAAGCCAGTACTGCGGTCACCAACCCGTCTGCCCAGCGTGGTGACTATGGGCAAAACACATGAGTTCACGTTATTTTTGGCGTAAACTTTTGGAGGCCTATGTCCAGCAGTGGACTGTATAGGCTGTAATTATGATGATGATGATGATGATTAATGTGGGATTCGAACCTGCAATCATCAGCGTCAAAGGGACTTCATCAAAACTGTACCAGAACGATCTTACCTTCTATTTGGCAAACAAATACAGGGGCTCACAGTTTTAAGCTTTTCTCTAATTGTCGAGAAACAAAGGCCTCTTGATGAATTTAACATTTCTTGGAACGTTGCACAAAAACATCAAAAAAATGAACTCAAATGACCCCCGGCGCTCCGTTACAACAATGCAAGCTCGAGATAACACGATGTATTTGGTAAATCCGACATCTGATGCGAACATGCCCTGCATCCAAATATCCTTACCTCTTCCGAACACTGAGATAACCACAGATGCGATCTCAGATGTGCTCGGCATATCAATATGGACGTGACGAGCTGTGACCTCTGGAAGAGAAACCTTTTTTCGTCATGTCGTCCCTATCCGTCATTTTAATGAACCAGTTAAAATTACAAGTAGGTTGTTTAATGCCATTAGTCTCACGTTTTCGTATGAGATTTCTCGTAGCTCATATTTTAATTTTCTTTTAATGTTTATTCTTTGGCTGTCGTTACTTTAAGTTATCAAAACTTAAGAAAGGTATTTTTTTTTAAATCATTAACTTTTTTAACATAACAATACACTTTATTGCCCACCAAACAGAAATAATAAATATCAGATTGATTTTAACAAAGTATCATAAGGTAAAAATGGCGACCTTTTCGCTGAAAAGCGATCTCTTCCAGGGAACCTAGGGGCAGAGGAGATGGTATTGTGTCGGTGTAGGTGTACAAATTGAGACATAAACTTTTAAATATATTAACTTAAACACATATTCATATTAGTACATACATAGATACATACATACATTTTTATGTAATTAGAAAAGAAATTAATGCTGTATTATATATTTTTAAATAAAAGATTGAATACGAAACATATCTAAAATTAATTCTCCCTCAAAACTATCGTCGTAACTTAAACATACAATGTTTTACAGTCGGCAACCTGCTTCTGATGCTTCAGATTTTTCAGACCACCATAAGTTTTGGTAGCCGCACACTATCAAGTAATTCGTACCTTTTTGAATAATCTGGAAGTATCCATTTCTTGACGAAGACCTCTCCCAAACAGGAGTTACATATTAATCCACCACAGTACTCCACTATGTAGTGATAAAAAAACAGAAACAAATAAATAAAAAATAAATAAACGAGTGTGCTTTAGACCACACGACTGAAGTAAAGCTTCTTTAGCAGTAGGCCTGTACTGTGTCTTAGATATAAGAGACGTAACTGGCTATGAGAAAAAGAGAGAAAGAAAATGTGTGCTCGCACCTCTCTCTCTCTCTTGCTCCGTTCGCCTCGCCATATCACATATTTCGTAACGCTCTCGTAACGCATTCACCACCTCACTCCCCAAGTCAAGCGAGTGTAAGGAAGTTTTACTTCAAAAACTACTCCAACACTTCTAATACACCTGTAGATGTAGGATGCGATTAATCCGTTCATTACCGCACATGACTGGTCACATGGCCACTAGTGCGGGGACGACGTGACGATAAAATTGTTGTAATAATAGTTTTTATACTTATCTATACTAAAAAGGTTTTTATTCAAATAGGTTTCAAATGCACATTTGAATCGTATATACTACATTTTTGTGTCTTTATTTATATTTAATTTGGGTTATTAATGTACCTTCAATAACATGTAGGATTGATTTTAATTTTGTTCAATTTTTTATTAAAGAAGTCAAAACTTATACTTTTATCCTTAAAATTGCAAGTAACGTAACTTAAACACATACTTATGAGTTTTTTTTATTTATAATCCTAACGTTAAATATGACAGTGACCTTATATTGAGGTTTGAGAAGAAAGAAAAGTCACGAAATAACAATTGTTTTTAAGCTTTACACAAAATACAAAATTTTAAAATATTTTTGCTTGATACACTTTATCGATTTTAAAATAATTACAATACACTACAACACATATTACAATAAACATGATTTATAAATAATTGTGTTTGCTCGCAAACGAAAAAAAAAAAAACGACTTCAATTACATCGACAAGTAACACAACGTAGATCGACGAAAAAATAGTCAAGCAACTACGCGTTATCAAAGATTACTCAAAAAGTAGTTATCAGATCTCGTTAAAATTTATATGTGACCACATGATAAATATCAGCTTTCGATTAAATTCAAACTTATCAAAATCGGTACACCCAGTAAAAAAGTTATTGCGGATTTTCAAGAGTTTCCCTCGATTTCTCTGGGATCCCATCATCAGATCCTGGTTTCCTTATCATGGTACCAAACTCCGGTAGGGTAGGTATATCTCCGTAGGTATTCTCTCCGGGATATTTCTTTTCCAACAAAAAAAGAATTATCAAAATCGTTACATCCAGTAGAAAGTTATGCGGTATAATACAACGTAGGTCGACGAAAAAAGCGTCAAGTAAAAACGCATTATTAGATATAAACTCGAAAAGTAGTAATATAAATTTTGTCGAAATCGGTCCACCCGGTCAAAACTTCTGATGTAACATACATTAAAAAAAATATACAGTCGAATTGAGAACCTCCTCCTTTTTTGGAATTCGGTTCAAAAAAAATGTAACAATTACAATATAAAACACAATCGACACGAACACACGACACAAACGAACACCGCCATCCCTATCCACGAAAACCACGTTCAAGAGTCGAGTCATTTAACGCCTCTATCCCAAATTATTTTACCGATTACGTGCTCACAGCGCTAACAGCACGGTCACACGATAACAGGCCATATTACAACATTAGTAATAAACGGAGTCGCTCGTCAAACGATTCGCGTTCACTTACAGGTCGTTGCACGCGCGTTAATTGGTGTTAATGGGTTAATTTTTACGAGATCCTGAGAAACATCGTCTGTCACGAGCGGTCAGTGACGCTGCGTGGAATTATTCCGTTTTTACTCATACCAAAAACATCTTAATATTACTGCTGTTTACATCATCATCTAGGTTTTACAGCTTAGTGTGGCCTGCGCTGGAGTATTATAGCGTAGTTCTGAAACTGTAAATATTCCATTCCTAACCATAACCATCTTTTTCAGTGTGGGAAGTGTGTTGAAGTTAATCTATCTCGCTATGCAAGTCCAAATTAATGGGGAATTTATCTACAAGGACTAATTATTGTCACTAAGTGTTTATTGTTTATGTAACATATATTTTGAAAGACTGTAAATCATATAAGTATGATACAGAAGAATAAACGATTCATACGATTCCTTAGGCCTTTCTCAATGTAGTAGAAGAATTGTAGCTTAATAGACCACTCTAAAGCTCTAGAAGCTCTTTGATTTGACACCCATATTAAAGGAGTGCATTCATAATTGTGTTTGCTCGCAAACGAAAAAAAACCGACTTCAATTACATCGACGAGTAATACAACGTAGATCGACGAAAAGATAGTCGTGTAACTGCGCGTTATCAAAGATTACTCAAAAAGTAGTTATCAGATCTCAATAAAATTTATATGTGACCACATGACAAACATCAGCTTTCGATTAAATTAAAAATTATCAAAATCGGTACACCCAGTAAAAAGTTATTGCGGATTTTCAAGAAATTCCCTTGATTTCTCTGGGATCCCATCATCAGATCCTGGTTTCCTTATCATAGTACTAAACTAAGGATATCTTCTTTCCAACAAAAAAAGAATTATCAAAATCGGTATACCCAGTAAAAAGTTATTGCGGATTTTCAAGAATTTCCATCAATTTCTCTGGGATCCCATCATCAGATCCTGGTTTTCTTATCATGGTACTAAACTTGGGATATCTCCTTTCCAACAAAAAAAGAATTATCAACACCGGTACATCCAGTAGAAAGTTATGCGGTATAATACAACGTAGGTCGACGAAAAAAGCGTCAAGTAAAAACGCATTATTAGATATAGCTCGAAAAGTAGTTGTGAGATCTCAAATAAATTTAAATGGGACCAATTGGCATACACCACCTTTCGATTAAAACAAAATTTGTCGAAATCGGTTCACACGGTCAAAAGTTCTGATGTAACATACATAAAAAAAAATAAAAAAAAAAATACAGTCGAATTGAGAACCTCCTCCTTTTTTGGAAGTCGGTTAAAAATATATACTAAACTGTCTTTAAAAGTCCACCATATTTAACTTATAGTGACGTCACTTTATTTTTCGACTTATTTTCAGCAAATTCTTTCATTTGGTACCCATATTGTACATTAAAAATAGCTACTTCGCCATCTTGGGTGTTTCGCCATGTTGGATTTAGAATGACGTCACATAACATATAAAGATTCAGAATACCACAAACGCTACTTTTTATCCCGACAATCCCACGAGATCGGAAATTACGTGAGTGAAAATGTATGATGCAGCTACTCTATCACAATCACGAATAAACAAACAGTCAAATTTCAGGCAACAATCAAAATTATCAGTAAAATTAAAGAAACGTTACTTAACAACAATAGATATAATTGGTGTATATAAAAGAACATAAAGGAAAACATATAAGAAAAAGAACATATAATATAGAAAAACAACATTAAATTAAGGTAAAATGCAAAATGACCATATACGGCGCGCGTGTGGTGTGTGATACATAATTAGTTGCGCGCGCAGGTGGTCTGAAGATGGACGCTCGACGTCCGCGCGTAATTGACAGACTCACATCCATCTGATATACGGCAATCCGAGAAATAGATTTGATTCCATATAACGAATGAAGAAGGCTCCGATAATATATTGAACGTGTATTACGGTCAGTAAATAACAGACATATATATTTTAATTTATTATATAACATATTTTGCACTTTCCTTGTATAGTATGATTTATATTAAAATGGACGTTACCGGTAATAGTCATTATGCAGTCAGAGCATGTAGTTGAAATATCGAGATTTCAAAATGATCAGCAATCGTAAACTTTTTTTACATGAGGTGTGTACAAATTAACAATAAATACGTAAAATAATTTACTTTTCATTTATTATAGATTTCTACAAACTCTACATAAAAACTGGCACGTTGGCGTAGTTTGTAGTGGCCCTGCTTTCTGTTGCGAGGGTTTTGGGCTCGATTCCCGCCTGAATCTGGGTGTATTATTCATATTTAATTATGTTAATACTTATCGTATTATTTTTGTTAATATTTATCGAAAAAAAATATATATTTAAATATAACCGTTGGCTGTTACCTATAACACAAACATTAAGTTGCTTACCCAAGGAACAGACGATCGTGTGTGTATGTTATAAATATTTATTTATTTTAGTTATAAAAACCAACAGTCCGACCACTAATCTGTATGGCTTATACAAACATTTGCCATCGCGTCTTTATTCTAAATAATAATTAAGAATACAATTTATAATATTTAAGTAAAAACCGTTAGATTTAACACAAACAAAATAAACAGGTAGGAAGGCATCAAGGCTTGAAGGTCTGTAAATCTAGGCTCAGCGGGGCTCCTGCGCAGCGCATGCGTGGACAATCTCGCTCATGGTAGTTTACAACCTCTGTGGGATAGCAAAAATCCGATAATTTATATTAAATGTTCAATATTACACTTTATGCTAAAGTCACAAGCATGTGTTGGATATCTAGAGCAAGATGTGATAAAATAATCGAAGAAAGTGAAGTCAAATTATCAATTGGTAAAGAAACCAAAAGAAGATTGAAAGGTCAAAAGCCTACCTACTAAAATGCAACTATCACCTGTACCGGGGAAATCCTTTTTAAGCCTCTTTTAGTTTGAAATGTTTTAAGTTATAAATATATGTAAATAGTTATTGTTGAGTTTTATATTAGAAAATAATAAGTACATATTTTACCGTAATTGTATAAATATAGTTGTATAACTAAATACTGAACGCAAATATGATCAGCTTTAGACCACACAACTGAAGTATAACTTCTGTACAATAGACCTACACTGAGTCTTAGATATACAAAACGTAACTACCTATGAGAGAAAGAGAGTAAGAAATGTGTGCTCACACCTCTCTCTCTTGCTCCGTTCGCTTCGCCCCATCACACTTTTCGTAACGCTCTCGTCACGCATTCCAAGCTTACTTCCCTAGTCAAGCGTGCGTTAAGAAGTTTTACTTACAAAAATTGAAGTTGATGTTGCAAAATTTTTTTCGTCGGCTGTTACCTATAACACAAGAAGTTGCTTACCATAATAACAGACGACCGCGTGTGTATATCATAGATATTTATTTATCTAAATCAACTTTTGTGAATTCCTCGGAATTCAATACAAATAAAAATCGGCCAAGTGCCAGTCGGACTCGCTGACGAAGGGTTCCGTACCATTGACAAGGTAAACATCAGTAGGTACGTTGATTTTAATATCGGGCAAAAAGCGACAAAAAATCACTTTTGTTGTATGAGAGCCCCCCTAAATATATGTTTTTTTTTTTAATTCTATTATTAATTATTAAAGTAAATATAGTGTCTTGTGAATATTTCAAGTGCCTACCTGTTGCCATTTATTGATATCGAGCAAAAACAGACAAAAAATGGCGTTTTTTGTATGGGAGCCCTCTTTAGATATTTATTTTATTTTGTTTTTAGTATTTGTTGTTATAGTGGCACCAGAAATACATGATTAATGAAAATTTCAACTGTCTAGCTATCGCGGTTCTTGAGATACAGCCTGGTGACAGGCAGACGGACGGACTTTGGGTACGAAACCCAAAAATGGCATATTTATTAACAATATGTCACAAAAAAGGAATAGGAATGTAATTCAAGTATTTGACTACTCTTTTGCACTTAAATATTCAACAACTCTCTTCACACGCGTAGACCATGGAGCGTAATCTTTTACCGTAAAAAAGTCCATTCTTTTAGAAATTCTTCTCAAGTTACGCTCGCTAGAAAATCAAATTACAGTTGATAGACACATTAAATTTGAAATACAAACAGACGAACACACTTTCACTATAACTAAAGGCAATAAAATTACTGTGTAAGGAACATTTTATCTTTTTATAACCTAACACATAGAGACACTTCACGAGAATCAACAATGTATCACAACCAGAGACGGATTTGGAAATACGGGCTACAGCTCCGAGTAAGCGAGACTACTATAATAGAGATTTAAAAAAAAAAGTGTGTGTGTCAGTTCCGACGCACGACTGGAGCTTACTCCTTCAGATCGACTGTCTGAATAGCAGATTTTTAGCAGGATATTTCCTACTATACCCTAATTCAGTTCATATCTTTTTCATCAGTGCGGCAAGATAACATAGTTGACGATATTTTTTAAATAATTTGATTGTTTTATTCATAACATGATTAAAAGCTGCACCTTCGTTTTTAGGATCTGTCGACTTCCAAATGCGTCCCTGATCTCTCCTGTTGTTCTTTGCGCGTTGCCACCTCTGAGTTGTAAATAAGTTGTCACGAAGGATATTTCTTGCAGCGTAAACATTAACCACAAGTTTGTAGCTAATGTTAACTACTGAAGGTTTCACAATACTTAAAGCTTTCACATATAATTTTAGTTTCCCCTTTTCAAATATAATTGCATTTCGAATTTAAAATTTACATATCTATAGAGGAATACAATGTAATTGTTGAAGTGATACTTCTTGAGAATCGCTGTGATTTGAATTTGAAAATGCGTCACTATAAAGAAAGAAACACATAAATGTATAGGAGTGAATGAGATAGATAGCATTACACAGTATTTTCATTACAGCCTATACAGTCCACTGCTGGACATAGGCCTCCACAAGTTCACGCCAAAAATAACGTGAACTCATGTGTTTTGCCCTTAGTCACCACGCTGGGCAGGCGGGTTGGTGACCGCAGTACGGGCTTTGTCGCACTGAAGACGCTGCTGCCCGTCTTCGGCCTGTGTATTTCAAAGCCAGCAGTTGGATGGTTATCCCGCCATCGGTCGGCTTCTTAAGTTCCAAGGTGGTTTGGAACCTTGTTATCCCTTAGTCGCCTCTTACGACACCCACGGGAAGAGAGAGGGTGGCTAAATTCTTTAGTGCCGTAGCCACACAGCACACACACACACAGTACACAGTATTTTATTCTCGGTGAAAAAGAATCTCCCGATTACTTTTCAGAAGTTTCACTTCTGCCGTGTGTGAATTGCGCACACACAGTTTTTTTTTTGTACTGCAAATATTATATTATAATATTAATGTATATTTATATAATATTATATGTATATTGTCCACAATCTGTACCTGCGGAATTGGAATTGTTTGAATATCAATTACAGAATACGTTACATAATATTTGCGTCGCGTTGGCGCAACGGTTACAGCCATGGATTGTACCTGTTGCACTGGCGGTTGTGGGTTCGATCCCCGCACATGACAAACATTTGTATTGGCCATACAGGTGTTTGCCGTGGTCTGGGTTTTTGTGCAGTCCTTGTGGGTCTCCCCACCGTGACTCTGAGAGCACGTTAAGCCGTCGGTCCCGGTTGTTACCATGTACACCTGATAGCGATCGTTACTCATAGTTAGTAGGGAAGATATCCGCCAAACCAGATTAGAGCAGCGTGGTGGATTAAGTTCTGATCCTTCTGAAATGAATATGGGGAAAGAGGCCTATGCCCAGTAGTGGAATATTACAGGCTGAAGCGCGATGTTCTTTACACAACTTTATTTCACTTACAGATCTATTTAAAGTATGAATTGTTTTTGACACTTCTTACCCATTACTTTGACGACACGTTAGCGCAGCGGTCGCAACACTGGCTGTTGTACTGACAGTCGCGGGCTCGATCCCCGCTCACGACAGACATTTGTATTGGCCATATAGATATTTGTCGTAGTCTGGGTGTTTGTGCTTGTGTATTATGTGTGTTTTTCGGGACACTCGACACAGGAGATAATCCTACTGGGGGCCGTTGAGTGTGAAGCGTTTGTATTTAGTACTTTGTATCCTTCATTTTTATAGACATAGCAGTACACATATAACTATGATATTCATATTAGCTGTAAATTTAATAGATTAATAGCATAATTATATTGTTGTGCGTTGTATGTAAACTGTACAAGCTTAGGTTGTTTTCTTTTCCTATTTATAATTGTAATATTACATACGCGGTATCTATTTGATAGTTAAATAAATTGAAATTAAATTATGTATAAAAAGAGACTGTCTGATACAAAATAATTTTTGTAAATCTGAGTAGACGATTTCTAGATAGTATTATAATTTTTTCTTTAAAAAACATGAAGTAAAAATGAAGTAGTTTCTAAAAATATCTTAAAAGTAATACAACAACATATAGTTTTCATATTCTAAACATTATACAACAGCAAACCCATTAGCAACCATTTACCAGCCACTGTTAAACATACAAAAGGCAAGAATACAGATGAAACCGCAGCTCAAAGCTAATAAACTCAGCGATCAGACGTAACACTTCTGAGGGCAATAAATCAAGGGTCACAAAGCCGAACGGATCTATGGGCTGTGAAAACGCGAAACACATAAATCGGTGAATGCGTGCAACTGTTGATTGTAAGCAAGACAGATGCCTGCTCCCAGCATCTTTGAACCTAACCGTACATTGTAAGAAATATGTTCTGTCTAGGCTTTAACAGGCACTTTAGGGATTTAATTTTGTTTCAAATTTCACGAAATTTCGAATTTAATTCGCTTATCATTTCAGTGTATGTAATACGGACATGTTGAAAAGAGGTGAAAACAGATTTTCTTTAACATGATCTTTGGCATGTGGTGAGCGTGTATAGACTTGTTTGGCTTTTATGAAATTTGTTTGTTACAGTAAATCTGATTTATAGAAGAAATCCCATATTTTCATCACATCTAAAATTATAATAGTAATATTATGATTCTGATAAATCAATTAATTAAAAATGTTGATAAATTTGTTGCAGAATTTTGGAATTACAATATTTAAGAAAGTTTTAGAATGTGCGGCGAGGATTGTCAGGATACTATCAGCGTTGTACGAAGACAACCAAATATGGCTTTAACAGTGTTGATATTAAACAAGAATTTACAAGGATTCTATTGATAATTCGAAACATGGCTGAACAACGCTGACGACATTAAAGTAAGATGCAGTGGAAAGGTTACAATAATGGGTAATTGTTTTATTCACTTTATATTACTCATAAACGTGAAAACTTATGTGAATTGAGATTTGGTTCTGCAAACTTTACCTTATACCACTAAGGCGGCAAACGAAAATACGTTCCACCTGATGGTGAGCTATCATCAAGTGGTCATTATGAACTGCATATTAATGTATTTTTAATACAAACTTTATTATTATCAGACAATTCGCAAATCGTCTATGGGATATTATAAATGGAAATACCATAACCAAAAAATGAGACCTTTAATTTGCGCACTCGGCATTTTGGAGTTACAATTTTGTTATTCCTTTTTGTTATCTCTTCTTTACATTGTGATTTACTTTTTATAGCATAGGTCACTACCACCTTGGAACTTATAAAGCCGACCGATGGCGCGATAACCATCTAGCTGCTGGCTTTGAAATACACAGGCCGAAGACGGGCAGCAGCGTCTTAGGTGCTATAACAATTAAAACAAATCAAAAATATTGCAAAAGTATTTATAAATACATCGAATATTCCGAAGCAATTTACGTTTATACAAAATAGCAGAATCTCACAATACCGACCGTTAAGCCAAGCAATGCACCGGTTCTATTAGCATGTGAAACAAAAACAATCGGCGACAAGTAGTGGCGGGTAATTCACATTCAGATTTATTCCGTTCAGCTGTTTGACCGCAAGGTGATACTCCTGGTTGCGATACTGAATCAGAGGGAAGATACTGAATCAGAGCGAATACACAAGCGTTTGCATTAATATTGTTATAGTTTTTCCTTATGTCATCTATAATCTCATTGTAAGTTATTGAACATACAAGCATATAACTTTACATACACATAAGATTGCACGGCATTGCCTGACATGTTGCGTGGTTTTCTATTAGGTTTCCAAAAAATGTGATCTATCACCGCCAGATATCCTATCCGTTTTTGGGCCCTGATTGCTAGACAAACTTTATAGAATACATTATATTTACAACTATACAGTGCTTATATAAATGAAAAAAAAGTAAAAAAACGGAGAATGGAATTTCAACTAACTCCAAAATCATTGTGAAGCAGCTACACAATTAATAAAGCTGCGTTCATTTGAAGAGTGAGAAAACGAACTTCCTATTATGCCTTTCTAGCCCTCAAATCCCTACTCTCCTTATTTTACCTAACAAAGGTATACCTCCTCTCAAGTTTCAAGTCTACGTAATGTTAAGAGACTGTATCAATAAACTCTTAAAAGAAGTGTTGGAGTCGAATCCAATACTGGTCCACGGTACTGATACAAGTTGGCTGGTGGGTTCCCTGTCAAAGGCAATGAAACTTGTCAGAAGAAAACGTCGTTTAACTTCGTGCTCTCAAAGGCGTGATAGGGATCACAAGGCCAGAAATCTAACCATCTAAACCAGAAAAATATATATATGTTTATTATTGAAAATCGGACCCACAACAATAATAGTCATTGATTGGTTGAAATTTGATCATAAATAAAAATTTAAATTAAAAAAACAAAAAATAATAAAAATAAGGAACCTTTTTTAATTTTTCAATTTGACAACAGACTTTGACGATCAACAAAAGAGTATATGCGCGTGTGTGTGTCAAATACATTGTTGTTTGCGTAATGTTTTATTTTTTATTTATTTTTGCATTTAATATATTTTTATGCATAATTAAAAAAATATTAGCATTCTGCACTCTTTCTCTATATAAACTATAAGTGTGCGAAATTTAATACTCCTCCGTCCGCGCAATTGTCGTAAAAGGGAGTGCAAAGTTTTTCTTTGCGTAGTAATATACAGATGTATAATAATATAAATTTAATAGAATTAAATTCTACGAATTTCTATGACGCTGCGTAATAACTCTAACGCTTGTATACTCGAAATAAGCTTATATTGATACAGTGGAGCTTACGCGCCATGAGGTCTGAGATAAAGTACAATAGACAGACAGACATGTCAACGCTAAAACTTAATCGGCTTTATTGCTTATTCATATTAAATATTTATGTAAATTAGGTACGATGTTCAGACTAAAACTCTTAGGAGATAAAATGGATAGAATTTATTGCAAATATGGTCTAATTTTTGGAATATCTATACTAATAAATGGATAGCCAGTTTTATTGTTCGGTTATACTGCGAAAACTACTGAACCGATCGGAATAATTCTTATACCATTAGATGCAGCGTGTTTCGGAGAAGGTTTTAGTATATGATACGTTGGTGATTACTTATCGTGTAAAGAAATATAGACGGACAGATGTCGCTAGTAATAATGTAAATCAAATCAATTTTTTCTGTATCTGATGAATTAAATTCATTAAAATGTCTGTCGCCATAAAATCTTTTGTGTTAATTTAATGCCATATTTTTTATTTCTTTTCTATGTTTACGCTTCAGCCTGTAATATCCCACTACTGGGCATAGGCCTCTTTCCCCATGTAGGAGAAGGGTCAGAGCTTAATCCACTACGCTGCTCCAATGCGGGTTGGCGGATTTCTTTGTTTAAAGTTAAAGAAATATCGCCAAAAAAAATGTAGATTTTTACAAACAAATTAATATTCGAGTCGTATCGTCGATGTATTAACAGTTAATAGAAAATAACCCACACCTATCAATTTATCTAAATTATAAAAAAAAATAGAGACATTGAATACTGTAAAATACGTCATCGGATCTTTAGTTATTCACTTCTATTAAGAATAAAAAGCAGAAAAAGTGTGAAATAAGTACAGTTAGGTCATATCACTAGAGGGTTTAAATTGGTTTTTCCTAAGCTTCAGTCTGTAATATCCCACTGCTAGGCATAGGCATCTTTCCCCATGTAGGAAAAGTATTGAAGCTTAATCCACCACGCTACTCCAATGCGGGTTGACGAATTTTTCTAGAATTACAAAAGCGTCGTAAAATCCATAACAGATTGATAAATATTCATAGCTACTCAAACACATCGCGATCAATAAAGCCCGCCATTAAACGGTCGACTGCTGTCAATACGCGCGTTTCCCCGTTCTATGTCGCGATCATATCTGCGCACGCGCAACTCAGCGCCCGCGCATATCTGTCGATCGGCGATCTATCGATCCGTTGATGTATAGCTAAGTGCGGTGGGAAGCGGGAACGGCAAGTGTTTTGTGTACAGAGTCAGGCGACAAGCGTCGTGACTGCGTCCAGATACCGGACAGCTAACAAATGGACCTACTTTATAAACTAACGCCTCGTGAAATAACGAAATAACTATCCATTTACAAGATCAAAATTTACTTTATTGAAATACGCTTCAAAACAATCGCTGATCTTATGCATATAATAAAATGATAGGAAAGTCAAAACTGCACATTGAATATTTTTTTTAAAGAATACTTGGGGTGTGATCTACAATCGATACCGAAGCCAAAAATATAGTTTTAAGAATGTTTGTCTGTTTGTCTGTTTGTTTGTATGTATGTCCGGGATAAACTCAAAAAGTACTGCATGCATTTACTTCAAATTTGGCACGAATATTATTAAGAAGTCGGGTCAACATATAGGCTACATATTATCACGCTATCACCTACGGGGAACGAGCAGTGAACCTTTATTTCTTCAACGCATTCTGTAACAACGATGCATATTTAAATGTCGTTGTTATTATGTTAACAATAACCATGCTATAAGCTAGCTTCACACTATAAATAAAGACATTCTGTAGTATATTTAGTATCAGCATTGTACCCGTGCGAAGCCGGGGCGGGTCGCTAGTACAAATTAAATTTATTATTGTTATACAAATTAAATTTATTGTTGTTATACAAATATAACCAATTTATTCTCCTTCTTCTTCTGTTTGGTATTATTAATCCCAGATTTTATTGCCAGGGTCTGCCTTACAACTAATGCGTCTCCACTTTGCGTGATCTTTCGCATCGTTCTGGTTAGACCATTGGCCATTGGCCATTGATGAGTTTATTATTATTATATACAATGATTTACTTATTTTACCAATTATTTAGTATAGTCGAAAGTAAATCTAGTACCGATCGGAATGAAAATTTTGTAATAGGTAACAAACTTTTTTTTATCCACATTTTATGTATATATACTAGCTGACTCCGCAAACGATGTTTTGCCATATATGTTATTAACCCCCTTAATCCCCCCTCCCTATAACTAAGGGGTATGAAAAATAAATGTTGGCTGATTCTCAGACCTACCCGTTATGCACACAAAATTTCATAAAAATCGGTCCAGCCCTTTCTGGAGAAGTATGGTAACTAACATTGCGACACGATAATTTTATATATAAGATGAAGAAATCGTGGCTAGAAAGTGTGTTCGTGTATTAGCGAATACTAATGGTTATTACTACCAATAAACACTTAAATTTATGAATGTACATTACTCGACTAATGTAGAAAGATAATTACTTAAAAGGTTAAGTTTAATTGTGTATTTACTGACTGGTAGTAAAAGTGAAGTCATGTCCTGGGTTAATTGAAGTACGTAAATTTTATCCTTATGGTGCTAGATATATTATAATTTTTAATTGCGAAGGTTTTTGAGGACAGTTTTACTTTACAGATAGGACAGATAGACTTTTGTACAAAATTTTTTTTATCTGTTGCAATAATTTTTAAGAAAACAGCTAATACTTCCTTCCAACTCAATTGTCCTTTTTCCAAATTTAAAAAAATACATATTATTTTTTTTAACAATAAAAAGTAACATTTTAGTAATAAAAAATATTTTATTATTTTTCTCAACATGTTACTTTTTAAGTTTTCAGTATAAATTAAAAAATACTTTTTTTTTGCGTTGAGTGTCCGAAAAATATAATTTCTTAGGCTATAAAACGTCTTTATATTACATAAATAGGCTTATTAGGAATAATACCGAGCTGTGGCTGCCATTAGTTCGATAAATGTCGACCACAAAATACCAACCAATCGATAGTTAGGATTGAACGGGTAACCGCATCAACGGTTTCTATCTATCAGTCCCACAAAGCCCGCGATCAGCTTGTTCCACACGACCACAGCCATCGATCTTGGCCCTATTTGGTTCTAGTTAGTGTTGTCGTGTCGTAAATCGCGCTAACGGGACCGGTCGGCGCGTGAATGGGACGCTTATTGTCAACCCGGGGCGTGCCGTTTGATGCTCGACTCAAATACTAATATGAAGTTAAGAATTATATTTACAGTAATGTAAAATTGTTCAGACCTCGTGTTATCTGTTTGAATATATTGACATCGACCACTGATTGGACATGTTCATTATGCCAAATTAGTTAAACGGGACCACATGACAGGCATCAGCTTTCAATTAAATAATTGTGTTTGCTGGCAAACGAAGAAAAACCGACTTCAATTATATCGACAAGTAATACATCGTAGGTAAACGAAAAAATAGTGAAGTAAATACGCATTATCAAAGATTACTCCTAAAGTTGTAATCAGATCTCGATGAAATTTAAATTTGACCACATGATAAACATCGGCTTTTGTTAAATTAAAAATCATTAAAAACGGTACACCCAGTAAAAAGTTATGCGGATGTTCGAGAGTTTGCCTCGATTTCTCTAGAATCCCATCATCAGATCCTGGTTCCCTTATCATGATACCAAACTAGAGATATCTCCTTTCCAACAAAAAAAGAATTATCAAAATCGGTTCATAAACGACGGAGTTATCCCCAAACATACTTAAAAAATATTTGATTAATATCATAATTGAGTAACCTCCTCCTTTTTTTGAAGTCGGTTAAAAAATAACGATTAAAATATGTATACCCTATAAAAAGTTATAAAGTATGGTAAAACCGGGAGAGATGCCGCAGTGGGATAGATGCCTCATGTTCTAAAAACCTAACATCCCGAACTCACAAATAAAAATTAATCGCATAAGTAGGAGTCGAAGACAACCCGTACCTCAGATATTCACAGATATTCGTGTGGCAAGGACGCGTTTGGATCGTGTGTGTAATTTTCTCCGTGGCGAAATTTACAAACACGTCAAAGTTAGTATTTAAGGTTGTATAATTTTATAAATAGTAATAAATTCCGTTATATTTTTTATCACGTCTATATACTGGGTCATTGAGTCTGCATATAGTTGTAAATAGGTGCTATTTTGTTTATAATTTATTTAAAAAAATACGTGGGCATCTATCCCAATCACAAAGGATAGTCGCCCTGATTTTTTGAGGTATAGGTGCCCTTAGGCTGGCATTTTTGGCTTGGCATTGGCATTAGGCTGGCTTTGGCATCTATCCCTTCATTAAGTTTATATATATATATTTTTTGTGTCTGTTATATTTTTTATGTATTTAGGTATATTTATGTTTGGATGTTTTACTGATTCTAGCAGAACTATGCCACGAAAATATAAAAGAAAGGAAGAAATGCGAGCTCGATGAGAAAGTATGATTGTGCAATGTGCATGTTGACACTTGATATGAATATTTGAGACCAACAATTAATAATTTATACTTTTGTTGAATAAATGCTTGTAAAATTTAATTAAATTTATATATATATCTATCTATAATATATATAAACGCGAAAGGTCATTCATCACGAAATCTCCGAAACTATAACACCTACAAACTTGAAATTTGGCAAGTAGGCTCCTTATAGGACGTAGACATCCGCTAAGAACGGATTTTACGAAACTCAACCCCTAAGGGGGTAAAATGGGGGTTGGAAGTTTGTATGAGAGTCCCATGTTTTTGACGTAAGAGACTTGAAATTTAAAATGTAAGCTCTGTAGATAGATGGTGAAAAGGTGTCCAAATAATGTATCTTTAGAAATCAACCCCTTTTTGGGTTAAAACGGGGGATAGTAGGTCGGCTCACTGATCACGAAATCTCCGAAACTATAACAGTTACAAACTTGAAATTTGGCAGAAAGGCTCCTTATAGGGCGTAGACATCCGCTAAGAACGTATTTTACAAAATTCGACCCTTAAGGGGGTAAAAAGGGGGTTGGAAGTTTGTATGAAAGTCCCATGTTTTTGAAGTAAGAGACTTGAAATTTAAAATGTATACCTTATAGATGATGAGAAGGTGTTCAAATAATGAATCTTTAGAAACCAACTCCCTTTTGGGGTTAAAACGGGGGATGGTAGGTTTACTCACTCATCACGAAATCTCCGAAACTATTACACCTACAAACTTGAAATTTGGCAGGTACGTTTCTTATAGGGCGTATACATTTGCTAAGAACGAATTTTATGAAACTCTACCCCTAAGGGGATAAAACGGGGGTTGGAAGTTTGTATGAAAGTCCTATGTTTTTGGAGGAAGAGACTTGAAATTTAAAATGTATGCTCTATAGATAGTGAGAAGGTGTTCAAATAATGTATCTTTAGAAATCAACTCCCTTTTGGGGTTAAAACGGGGGATGGTAGGTTGACTTACTCATCACGAAATCTCCGAAACTATAACAGCTACAAATTTGAAAATTGGCAAGTAGGTTCCTTATAGGACATATACATTTGCTAAGAACGAATTTTATGAAACTCGACCCCTAAGGTGATAAAACGGGGGTTGGAAGTTTGTATGAAAGTCCTATGTTTTTGAAGTAAGAGACTTGAAATTTAAAATGTATGCTCTATAGATGGCGAGGAAGTGTCCAAATAATACTAATAGTAATCTATATATATAAAAGAGAAAGGTCACTGATTGACATCACGAGAACTCAAAAACCGCTGGATGGTCCATCCATCCAAGATGGACAAAGATGAAATTTGGCAGGGAGGTAGATTATAGTTAGTAGACGTCCGCTAAGAACGGATTTTGCGATATTCCATCGCTAAGGGGGTTTAATTGGGGTTGATAGTTTGTATGAAACATATACAGTAGCAACAAGTTCGCCTGATAGGTTATTCATACTGCAGCCTGAAAATAAAACTAAAAATGTGGTGTATAGAGAGGTTTTATAAAAATAACTATTAAATTATACTAAATTGTGCCTTTGAAAAAGTTACTCAGAGTGATAAGCATTTCAAGTGACTGAAATAAAAAAATAATTTGCGTTAAGCATCTTAATAGTAATGCATATCTTCATAACCACGCGGACGTAGTCGCGGGCAACAGTCAGTGTATTATAAAACAAAGTCCCCAAAAGTGTACGTAATCGATTCCCTCGAAACCTACTGAACGGATTTTCATGTGGTTTTACCAATGGAGAGAGGGCTTCAAGAGAAAGGTTTATGGAACAGCTAAGTCGATTTTGATGAGAGTCTCACTGGAAATTTGCCGGGAATACTTTGTGACACACTGATTTCAACGCGGGCGAAGCCGCGGGCACAGCTAGTATATATATATATATATATATATTTAAATATATATATATATATATATATATATATATATATATATATATATAGTAATCTGTGTGATATAAAAATTATATTCTAATTATAACAATTAAAAGATATAAAAAACACAATTTTTTTTAGTTGCTATGGCCCATGTTTCTTGGAGACAATCGATGTTTTAGGAGTAGCCTAACCTAACATTTGGTTTTTTGTTTTTCGTTTACACGGTTTAAAGGGCATCTATCCTACTCACTATTTTCATGGTGAGGCAACTATCCATATAGGTATACTATAACTATCCGTATAGGCATCTATCCTCAAAAAAAAAAGGGTTCACGAAAAACTAATTTCTGCTTAATCTGCATTGGCTAGGTTGAAAAAAAATAGTCATTTTCAACATAAAGGATTGAGCTAGCTACATTAATAAAAATTATTCGTATAAAAATCATAGTTTTAAAATTAGGTGGCTATTTCAAAAAGTGAGGCATCTATCCCGGTTTTAAAATGGAAATAAGTAATTGAGACAAATTTATTTGTTTCATATCATTATTTTAATTTAAATTACAGTGACATGTTGAATAAAGGCTTAGTCGTGCTTGTCACGTGGTCCCATTTCTTATTAGAGATCTGACAAGTACTTTTCGGGTTATTAGAAATAACCTTGTGAATAAATTTGTCTCAATTACTTATTTCCATTTTAAATTTGTCTAAGCAACGATATCCAGACTAAATTAATGATTAAGCCATCTAATTACAAGACCCTAATTTTCCAGCAATAACCTTAATTATTATCATCATTAGTTTTCGTTAATGATTCAGAAATGTAACGCAATTAATAACAATAATTGTGTTATAAATTTTCACAATCAACAATCTTGGGTAATGTAACAAGTTTTGTGTATTTTATTTTAACTACAGGTTATTTATAACGGTTGTAGATAAGAGTGTCGCTAAAAAATTACCGATATTTTTGTCTTTACTTTCGACATTTACAATATAGAGTCTTGTATCGATATGTATTATCAAGCCAGGGTTGAAGCTTTTGAAAATGGTGAAACAAAAAAATAAGAACAAGATGAAACTTATTAGAAAAGTAACAAAAAATATAAAATTATAAATTATTAACCGGTGTTTTTAAGTCGGGAAATGAGGAAAGGGGAGATTTTAAGGTTGGTTCGTCACAGAAATTATCGACCATAGCTTATGCATTTTTTTAATACGGTGACAACGCGTTTGGACAAAAATCTCAATCAACGCTCTTTAACCTTTTCGCTTAATATCGTCAGCAAATTTTTTCTATTAGTTAATATAAAAGTGTGTGTGTATTCGGAACCGAAAAACGACCACTTAAGAGCAACATAGATATTCTATCCACCGAGCTTATGCCTTAGATATTTTAGCTGGAAATTTCTACTGATAGCTGACGAAACTATTGGTTTAGTGTGAAGTCAACGAGGCGTCATTTATCAATGTATTAGAACTCGCTTAACGCTAATCGAGGAACCTACTTACTAAAAACTTAGTAGCCTCTAAAACCTATTATCTATCAACTGTTCACATAACATTATTGTTAGGAAATTCAATCTTATGATACAGGTAATAGAACTCAAACTAAAAAACTAACTATAGTTATATTTACGGTATTAGCGTTAAATATGTTCTCAATAAATTGACATGATACAACAAGATAGATAAATAGCATCGAATACACCTGCTTGGTTAGGAAACGACTTTGTACAAAGTTGCGGTTCTAAGTCAGGTTAGTTTTCAGACACGCTTGTATGGCTGCAACATTATGACTATATGACGAATGTTATCGAAGGGGTTCAATCAATTAATGAATTGATGAAGTCCCATTAACGAGGGATTTGTTTTTATTTTTCTTTCTGAAACTTTGGTCCTTCTAAACAAATAATGGAATTTAATTACGTTTCACATGAATGAAATTATGAGAGCGTAATATTTTTTTGCGGAGTGTGCGCGCATTCATTGGTTAGCTAACTTCAGGGTATCGGGTGTCTCATAACTTTTCCCTAACACTACAAAAAAAATTTTTAGGTACGCTGTTTACAAACAAAAACCGGACGCGCTATTGCGCCTACATACAAGATAGATATTATGTCAGGCGTTTAAAGCCATCAATACTTCTAGACATCCGAAGCGCACGCAACGCCTTCGCTGAATCTTCTCATATTAATCAGTAACGCAAAACTAATCGCATGCGTCGCTTACGCGTATTTTGTTACGCTGCAATACATTTACATCGACGCTGTGAAGCAAATACACTTCAGTCTCGAGCGCTAATATTTTTACTTACAAATGTAGAAGTCATTTAATTTATCACTACCGGATAAATTACTCTTCTAAATAGGTGGTTAATGAAGATTAATCAGCGTGGTCTAAGTCCTGTTGATACAGGTACGCGAGTGTTTACGGAGTAGTAGTAAGTAGTTTTACGGAGTACGCTGCTTACCACAAGAAAATGTAGAGATAAAATTATCATTCGCGTTTGCAATGCAGACGGATTTAAATTATAAATTAAGAATAATTTTTTCAACATTATAAATAAACTATTTTGTAATAATACTTTTTTTTTATGTCACTAGGTCGGCAAACAAGCGTACGGCTCACCTGATGGTAAGCGATTACCGTAGCTTATAGACACCTGCAACACCAGAAGCATCGCAAGCGCGTTGCCGACCCAATCCCCAATCCCCCAGGAGCTCTGGTCACCTTACTCACCAAAAGGAACACAATACTGCTTGAAAACAGTATTATTTTGCTGTGATCTTCTGTAAGGTCGAGGTACTACCCCAGTCGGGCTGCTCCATATTTTGAGCAGGAAATTCCTGCTGTGCCCTACCTCAGTAGATAATACAGCTAGTATTATGTATGTGTATTACATAGTATATAGTAAGTAAAATATTATAATTATACGAATGCAATAATAAACAACTGCTGGCTTGAACATTGCTTATTTCAAAGGATCTCATTACACTTCAATAAAGTTATAACAGAAAATCGAAACAAAAAATGGCGCTTGAAAAGGCCAAGTACTCAATAATAAAAAAGGCATTTAATACAGAAGGAAATGCTATCGACCGTGACAGGACTCGAACCTGCAATCTTCGGATCCGAAGTCCGACGCCTTATCCATTAGGCCACACGGTCCTTGTCTACGATAACAAATATTCACAAAGCTTGGTAACAGCCCTAAGTCATTTTATAATTAGTTTTATATGTACTTAAAACCTCGATAGTCTATATAAAAAAATAAATTGGGAGTATCTATTTGTAATATTAAAATAACCGCTTTTTACTAAATGTAAACGGATGTAACACGGTACGTATACCAAAATTACATTTTTTTA
This sequence comes from Melitaea cinxia, assembly GCF_905220565.1. Lineage (NCBI taxonomy): Eukaryota > Metazoa > Arthropoda > Insecta > Lepidoptera > Nymphalidae > Melitaea > Melitaea cinxia. The sequence continues at coordinate 336,706 of NC_059411.1, forward strand.
AAATTTGTCTGTCTGTTTGTTCCGGCTAATCTCCGCTGGACCGATTTTGACGGGACTTTCATTGGCAGGTAGCTGATGTAATAAGGAGTAACTTAGGCTACTTTTATTTTAGAAATTAATTTATCTATTAATTTTTTTTTTGTTAAATTCCACGCGAACGAAGTCGCGGGCACAGCTAGTTATAGAGTAATCTCGGCGAAGTTATAGAGACTGAATAACATATACATATTTACAGAAACACTGACAAAATACACTGACATTGTCTATTGTCATACGTTAAAGTATTTGTAGATATTGACAGCCATTTTTTCTTCTTTCACTCTGTCAGCAAATCTGGTATAGTATTAGTTGTCGCCTTAACCCTAGCGATTCCAGATTTGATTCCCGCTCAGGGCATATATTTAGTTTTGGTCCTCGTGTGTCTCCACGTAAGCGTTAGTGAGCATCTGAAGCAGTCGGTCTCGATTGTTAACATTGACACCTGATATGATGAACAATGATCTTTTTTTTCAATTTAAATAGTTTTGTTTAATTGTACAATAAAACTGTAAACATCCATTATTCGTTTTTTATTAAAATAAAACTCGCAAAAATAAAAAGTAGTAAACATTTGCGTGTCTGTGCAAAAATAAGCTTGAAACAACTTATTTTAAATAAATAATTGTGTTTGCTCGCAAACGAAAAAAAAACCGACTTCAATTACATCGACGAGTACGACGTCGTAGATCGACGAAAAAATAGTCAAGTAACTACGCGTTATCAAAAATTAGTTATACGATTACTCAAAAAGCAGTTATCAGATCTCGATAAAATTTAAATGTAACCACATGATAAACATCAGCTTTTGATTAAATTAAAAAATTATCAAATTCGGTATACCCAGTAAAAAGTTATGCGGATTTTCGAGAGTTTCCCTCGATTTCTCTGGGATCCCATCATCAAATCCTTGCCTTATCATGGTACAAAACTAGGGATATCTCCTTTCGAACAAAAAAAGAATTATTAAAATCGGTACATCCAGTAAAAAGTTATGTGGTATAATACAACGTAGGTCGATGAAAAAAGCGTCAAGTAAAAACGCATTATTAGATATAACTCAAAAAGTAGTTGTTAGATCTCAAATAAATTTAAATGGGACCAAATGACACACACCACCTTTCGATTAAAAAAAATTGTCGAAATCGGTCCACCTGGTCAAAAGTTCTGATGTAACATACATTTAAAAAAAATACAGTCGAATTGAGAACCTCCTCCTTTTTTGGAAGTCGGTTAAAAAAGCCTTCCGTTGGAGCCAGTCCTACACATATAGAGCAGTTTTGCAAGCAGCGGAGCAAATTAAATTAATAATAGCTATGATGTCCATTGTGGCGGAGCGCGGGTCTGCTTTCCTCGTAATCACAGCCTGCGAACGAGATTCGAACCGACAAGTTGTGTTTGTGATGTTAGGGTATAGACACATACGGTCGATTACCTTGTTATCAATAAATAACAAACACGCTACGCTTCAGCCTGATATATCCCACTACTGGGCATAGGCCTCTTTCCCCGTGTTGGAGAAGGATCAGAGCTTAATCCACCACACTGCTCTACTGCGGGTTGACAGATATATTCCTTAATATGAATAACGATCGCTAACAGATGAACATTAAAACAACCGGGACCGACAGTTAAACGTGCTCTCCGAGGCAAGGTGGGGAGAGCCACTAGACCTAAGAAACAGACTAGAAATAAATATTTCTATAAACACAAATATCCACTCCGAGCGAGAATCGTACCCGCAACCGTCGGTGTTTAGGTGCCACTGATAGGGCACACACACGATTACAACAAAGCGGTCGTCGAAACAAACGCCGCAGTCAATTTCCTCTAGTAGGTTCTCGTTCGATCACACTTTTCGTAACTCTTTTCGCTCTCGTCACGCATTCACCAGCTTACTCACCAAGTCAAGCGTGCGTAAAAAAAGTTTCACTTCAAAAATTTAAACTTATTTCGTCACGTCTGTCACTCTACAAAATTCCTTGTGACATTTTCCACATGTGGCTTGACCCTTCAAACAACAATTGGGCAAGTATCACGGAGGTGAAATTACGACTGACGTTGATCTGACGAGGTCACGTGACAAATTTAATAACCTCTGCTTTATTGGCGGTTACTTGAATCACGGATCACGATTAATTCTCTATAATAGTAGGGTATATAACCTATATATGTGGATGATTATGCTTGTATAACTTTTCGTAATATTTATGTAATTCTATCACAATTTGGGTTATTTTGTGACTGTTTATTTATGTGTTTCTCTTCATAGAAAATTAAAATGACTGATAATAATAATATACATAATATATTGCCTTTAGTAGCAGATAACTTGAATTAATAATATTTTCTTGATATCTCAAATAGCTGTAGATTAAGCAAGTTCACGTGGCAGTGGGCTCGTCACCTGTGTCGCAAGACCCATGGCCGCTGGAGTAGACGTGTCCTGGAGTGGAGACCGCGTGTTGGCAAATGCAGTGTGAAACGTCCTCCGGCTTGCTGGAACAATGATCTACGAAAGATCGCCGGTGGGAGCTGGATGAGGACTGCAAGAACCGAGAAGTTTGACGCGAACTTAGGAGGCCTACGACCAGCAGTCGACTGCGATAGGCAGAAGTGATTTCAAATACTGAGGTAATAAAAAAAGTATGTGTGTACTTATGTACGCACGTAAGAAGTTATACTTCATTGGCTAGCTAACTTCACGTTGCTAACTTCTTCTTCCTTGACTAGCTAGCTTCAGGGTTTTGGATGTTTTTGTGGCGGTGTGCGCGCGCATCGTAAAAATGTATTCGCATCATTTTTCCCTAACGTGCCAAAAGAAGTGTAACTTCAAAAAAATAACAAAAGAGGTAACTAGAGAGAGACTTTTTTAACTGAGGTAGGGCACAGCAGGAATTTCCTGCTGAAAATATGGAGCAACCCGACTGGGGTAGTACCTCGACCTTACAGAAGATCACAGCTAAATAATACTGTTTTCAAGCAATATTGTGTTCCTGTTGGTGAGTAAGGTGACCAGAGCTCCTGGGGGGATTGGGGATAGGATCGGCAACGCGCTTGCGATGATTCTGGTGTAACAGACGTCTATAAGCTACGGTAATCGCTTACCATCAGGTGAGCCGTACGCTTGTTTGCCGACCTAGTGACATAAAAAAAAGACAGAAAAGGTTTAAATACAGTAATCAAATGTAATGCACATCATACAAATATTATAAATGCAAAACTTTAGATGAAAATTTGTTACTCAATCAGGACACAGGCACACATATTAGGACAAATAAACAGTTCTAAATAAAATTACATCCAGACTAAATAAAATTACGTCTAAATGACTAGAGATTAAGAAATTCAAACAGTCTAAATTGTTTCTTCAAATTCCCAAAAAATATGAACTCACGGCTGCACAGTTCCGAGACGCAATCACGTAATTTTAAAATCATATACAATCAAATACAGAGCAGAGATATTTTTTTTATTCATGATAACTTAAGTAGCTCAGGCCTATTAGAACTGGTCCACTCGTCTAACGGAGCTCAACAAGGCAATAAATATTAAAACAATAAAAAGCTGGCCGCGTCCATCACACGTCAGCGATGCAGTTGATTACCGTAAGAACTATTTTATTTCATAATGTAACGCCATTTCTTCTGGATCACCTGCAGTTTATATATCATAGTACGGTATTTTCGTATTAATTATTACTGGAGGACTTGTTTTAGGTACAATCACTTACTTTATTCAGAAATATTTGTTTAAATAACGTCTGACTGTAATATAATAATCGTGCACATTAAATTAGGAATAGGGTGCGTCAAGACTGTATGTCTGAACTTTTTTTAGTGTAACTATTATATGATTTAACACTATTTTTAAATATGTACATATCTTAAGTTAGTCATTAATAAATAAATAAATAAAAGTATTCTATTATTTATTGTATTAACTGCGGAGTTTCTTGCTAATTATTCTTTGCATATAAATATATGTAAATACATTCCGAATCGGTGATAGCTTCACTTTTGACAATAAATAAAATTAGTAAAATGACATTTCGAAGGTGCTTTTAAAGCCTATTTGATTTAAGCTATTTTGTTTTTGATTTTGTGTTACTGAATGTGCAATAAGTTATTAAGTAAATAAACATGTCTACCAATTACAACTGTCAACTATTACAATGTAAGTGACAGAGTGTGAGACAGTGTACATAAGCCCGATTTTCAACATAAAAACTAATCAAAGACCTCCGGAATGGAACCGTTAAGATTTTCCACTATCCTATTTGAATTATACATTTTATTTATTACAACTATTTCCTTATAAGACTGGCATGTCAAGTGACGGTAGTAGGTTGATGGCGGGACAAAAACTAACAGCGCTCGTCAGTCGCCGTGTCACGCGTCAGGGTAACAAACGTGACACTTATAATATTATTTATTGATTAGCGAATCATAATTTATAGTTTAAATACTGAGAAAGGGGGAATCAAGATAAGCTAATGATGAATTGAGCGGAGGTTCCCATCAGTGTATTTGTAGCGATATTATTTCTAATTCTTATAAATTGATATATAGTGCCATCATTTTTTCAGAAATAACTTTTTGTAATAATTATGTATTTTTGATGGTTTAATACGTGTCGATATATTTTTAAATTTATATTAATGTCAATAATTCGTGTCAAATAGTTAATTTGTGAATATTTAATTGATATCCTATGTATTAAAATTTAAACGAAACTTGTTTGTAAAAAAAAACATTAAATAAATATATTTAAATAATATTATCTGTTTTAAATTGATACGACACTATTATTTGTAAAAAAAAAACATAAAATAAATACTCATTAAGATATTTATAAAAAACATCGGTTTTTCGAAAGAGGTTTTTCGAAAGAGTCTGTACAATTTGTCTTATAGCATCATCTACATTCCGAATCAACGCTAGCTTACATTAACCATCATTAACTAATTAAAACATGATTTGTGGCAATGAAGACTTAAATGTGCTGAAGCCTACTTAAATAGAGAAGTTATTGATTTTGATATAAATACATAAAAAAATGATTACAATATTTCGTTTTCATCACACACCATGCTCCATATAATCGAGCATATTTCAAAAGAGAACGTAAATCAACATAGCGAATTGAATACAGTTCACGCAAATTTCTCACACAAATACCAATTCAGTAGCTCGAACGAGTTGCCCGCTGGGTTTCCCTCTGAGAATAAACCAGCCTGGTTATCACCATGGGGGGCGATTAGAGGAGTGTCAAACACGTGAACAGTAAATACATTACGGTAACATTAGAACAATACACTCGTCTGTGTAGCCAAATTCAGGTTTAATTTCTGGCAAATAAGTGTTTAATGGATAGAGATATACTATGTATATACTTATATATCTTTTCCTGTTCTACATATATAGACTTCAAAATCAATCAATTTTGAAGATAATATATATATATATATATATATATACATATAGAACGAGTGTGCTTTATTTAGACCAAACTATTGGAATAAATCTTCTTTAGTTGCCCCCGCAGTAACATGGATGCATACAAAACGTAACTCTCTCTCTTTCTATCTTTATATCTTCACTAACTTATATCTCCCTCTCAACTTCTGATCGCCTCGCACGATCACACTTTTTGTAACGCTCGTCACACATTCACCGGCTTACTCCCCAAGTCAAGCGTGCGTAAAAAACTTTTACTTCAAAAACAGTTTTTTTAGTTAACCCTTAACCTAGAATGAACCAAAAAGATAATGTAGTCCTAATATTGTTATTGAAACGAATCATACATCTGAATAAATTAAAATTAACAGAACTAAATTATGCTTTAAACTGAATTGTCACAAAACAATGTAACCAGTCAGTCAGTCAGTCAATTCAGCCAGCATGTAGCATGGACATAGGCCTGCCCCAAGTTCGCGCCAGACATCCATCATGGTTTTCAGCAATATAAATTTAAAAAAATGTAAAAAAAAAATTAACAGCTCTAATAAAAATAATTATACTAACGTGTACATTGAAGCATAACCTATTTAACCGATTACAATCAAATTTCATACGTAGACAGCTGGAGACCCACACAAAATACAGCCTACTTTGACTCTTTCCTTTTTTAAATAATTTATATAAATTGTCAAATACTTGAGGGTATTATTAGTGTATATTCCAGATCATCTGCTCTCATCTCCAATGTCAAGGATGCGTTTGACTCTCATCTGAATGTGATCTGAGTAGCGATTATGTAAATACGCTCATTCGGATTTGTCTTTGATATATTGGTCCGCTTACGTTGAGGACAACGGTATATTATTAGTATTGTTTGCTACTCTTGCGTCGTGACTTTGCTTACATTTATATTATTTTAAATTACACGCACAGCCAATATAAGTATTAATTACATTAAATTAAGACGTAAATTTAAGTAATTATAAGTAACATTTTGTAACAAAATTACGAAAAATAAGTGTTGTTTGTACATTTTAATCGACTTAAAAAAAAGGAGGAAGTTTCACAATTCGACCGTATATATATTTTTATGTGTGTTTGCGGATAGCTTCGTCGTTTATGAACCGATTTTAATATATTTTTTTTGTTGGAAAGGAGATATCCCAAGTTTGGTATAAGAAAACCAGGATCTGATGATAGCATCCCAGAGGAATCGAGAAGAATCTTCGAAAATCGTAGTGGCGACTAGTGCGTTTGTTAATTTTTTTCGTCTACTAATGTATAGTTCTGAATCTATTTTGGTTGGTTAGGTGTGTTAACATCCTATCAGTCTAATTATTATTTGCAATCTACACTAACGTATTTCTAAAACAAATAACATTCACATCTCGTTCCGATTCATATGAATAGTTGAGTTTTTAGTCATCACTCCTAACCATGCAAAAAAAACGACTCAATAAAATGTCTAGACTGTATAATTCACGAATTAACATATTAAAAGAAACAAAAGCTATTTCATTCAAAGAGGCTTCAATGTACTTTTGAATGACCATTTTAGACACCATTACATGCTATAAAAATAAGTCACAAAGTCGCTGCCCGCTGTCTGTATGCTTAGATCTTTAAAACTACGCAACAGATTTTGATGTGGTTTCTTTAGTAAATAGATTGATTTCAGAGGAAAAATTATATGTATAATACACGCATAAGATAGTAAAGGAACACTGATAGTTTTTGTAACCATTCGAAGCCGGGGCGGGTCGCTAGTTAAAAAGTATAATTTATTTCATTTAACTACATATAGTCAAAGTTAAACTGTCATCTATTCGGAATGTACAAGAAGATTCTGAAGAGAACAATCGAGAAACAAATTCCGCGGTTACACTTTTAAAAAGTCTTTGAACGTATCTTTAATTATACCTATCCACAAAATTATACTAAAATGTTTTTTTAATGCAGGTTCACTGTACTTTACAATAATAATAAACTGTATACACAGACACACAGAAACATGCATAAATAAACTCTTTTTTTGTCTTTTGATCACGATGATTGAATCATGATGATGTTAAGATTTTAGTTTATAAGTATGAATATGGAGGAGCGGGACATCCTGACACACGTAAAACACTTACTTAAAAGGATGTCCCAACAACGGTATCATGTTATGTAAACGTTTTTCTAAATAAATAATTTTTTATTTATTTTTATTTATTATATATAAATACAATGAGCGTTAAGCCCGTCTTTTATACACACTAGAATTTGCATTATTGTACAATTAAGAATTTAAATAAAATAAATAAATAATAAAAAGTTTAATACGAACAAACCTACATAAACGCTTATATCGCAATGAAAGTCAGCCGATAACACAAGAGATAGTTCCGGAGATGGGAGCGAACGGACATGTGAATACGTTATTATCGCGCACGTCAATAATTCTTACGACATCTCCACAGCACCCATTTATCTCCACATTACAGACGGGGCGGAACTTGTTTATATGTAAATTATATTTATTTGCTTATCTTACAAACGTTTTAAATTCTGTTTAATTTTTTTGTGAAAAGTTTATTCAAAATCAAAATCCAAAATTACTATATTCAGGTCGGCTTCAGATGCAATTTTGAGACCTGAGATTGGTAGGTACAACCTTGCACTAAATATATAACTATAATAAAGTATGATTTCCAGTTTAAAGTGTGACCTGCGTTTAAATCTCGAAAGATTTGAATTGCTTGATCCTGCAACATCCCACTGCTGGGCATTGGACTCTTTCTTCATGTGGAAGAAGGGACACTGTCGGCGCTGCACAACAAAATGAACACTTTAGATGCAGCACACTTTCGGTGTGGCACGCTTTCTGTTCGGATTCGATAATTATCATTCCAGCCTATTGCAGTCCACTGCTGGACATAGGCCTCCACAAGTTCGCGCCAAAAATGCGTGAACTCATGTGTGTTGCCCATAGTCACCACGCTGGGCAGGCAGGTTGGTGACCGCAGGGCTGGCTTTGTCGCACCTAAGACGCTGCTGCCCATCTTCGGCCTGTGTGTTTCAAAGCCAGCGGTTAGATGGTTATCCCGCCATCGGTGCTTCTTAAGTTCCAAGGTGGTAGAACCTTGTTATCCCTTAGTCGCCTCTTACGACACCCACGGGAAGAGAGGGAGTGGCTATATTCTTTGGTGCCGCAGCCACACAGCACTTCGATTCGATAGTTAATGAACTAGAAAATAAATAAGACAATTCTCATAGATTATTTAGATAGGTGAAGGTCGTCTCTTGTTTGGATCTCCAAATTGATATAATCATGAACCGCTTCAGGTATATTATTATGGTATAAACATGCACTATTATACTTTTTTTATACAACTAGGTCGGTAAACAAGCGTACAGCTTACCTGGTGGTAAAAGATTACCGTAGCTTATAGACGCCTGTAACTCTAGAAGTAGACCCTACCCCCAATAAAACGGCTTTATTCATTAGCTGTGAGGTAAGGTCAAGGTACTTCCTCAATCGGGCTGCTCCAGGTTTTGAGCAGGACATTTCCTGCTGTTCCCTACCTCGGTTAAATTATAAAAGCAGTGTTTGAATAAAACCATTTCCCAAATACATCTTCGCTTGTAAAAGCAAGGATAAAGAGTTTAGCACTTTGTATTTCGGGATTGCCGATTTTACGGTGTCGTTGTAGATGCTATGGATACGAGAAAACTTTGGAGCTTAAATTAAAGTTTTTAAGGCATTTTTCGATCGATTCAGCCTGTAACATCCCACTGCTGGGCATAGGTTACTTTCTCCATGTAGGAGAAGGATTGGAGCTTAGTCCACGACGGATATATTCTTTGCTGCTTAAGACTTTTCGACTGCTTAACGTGCTCTTCGAGGCACGCTGGAAAGACACACAAGGATAGACAACCAAGCTGGAAAAAAATATTTATATCGAGCAGGAATCAAACCCGTAATCATCGGTGTGTGAGCGCCCACACAGTGCACGCATCACTACACCAGAATGATGTCAACGTGTTTTAAGGCATATACTTAACAAAATAATATATATTTTCAATGCAATTTTCTAAACTTAAGAAGAATTGACGCAATGTATGTCCTTGCAACACAAAGCCAACACTAACTTGAACAAGCAACCTTCCACCCGGAAGATTAAAATAAAGCATACTCTATATTTCATTAAAATTGACATCAGATACCTTTATTTTTACGGTAGTATCGTGCGCATGCGCAGATACACCACACCGCCGATAGCGGAACATCCCGCGGCTCACGCCTCATCGCGTCGACACTTCCCGCTCGATAGCACGATTTATCGACACGCCACAACACTAGTGGATTAGAGCCGCGTATTTAAAGCCCGCTGTTCCCGCTCTATCGATAGATTTATGCTCGAGGTCGATAATTCGAGCCGATGAATCAGTAGAATCAGAATCGTGTGTGAATCCAATGTTATTTCAGTATTATATCTGTATTTTGTTTAACCGACTTCCAAAAAAGGAGAAGGTTCTCAATTCGACTGTATTTTTTTTTTGTTCTTTTTTTATGTATGTTACATCAGAACTTTTGACCGGGTGGACCGATTTGGACAATTTTTTTTAAATCGAAAGGTGGTGTGTGTCTTTTGGTCCCATTTAAATTTATTTGAGATCTAATAACTACTTTTCGAGTTATATCTAATAATGTGTTTTTACTTGACGCTTTTTTCGTCACCTACGTTGTATTATACCGAATAACTTTCTACTAAATATTGTGTACAGATAATAAACAATTTTTCGTTAATTACACAAAGTAAGCGTACGCCTGACTGATAGTAAGCGAATACTTCAATACCAGAAGCATCTGGACACCCTCCGGCGCGGCTCCGGAGGAGGGTCAGACTCTTATTGCATAAAAACCATCCACGTGTGAGTAGACCTCCGCCTAAGTGGGGCGAGACGGGGTCGCGCTAGCATGCACCACCTAACCCTACCTGACCTACTCTGACCTACCCCAGGATCTCTGACCAACTTCCCACCACAGGAACACAATGCCACTGAAGAACAGTATTATTTATCTGTGATCTTTTGTAAGGACCGGTACTTCCCCGGTCGTTCTCCAAAATATTGAACAGAATATTTCCAACTATGCCCTAATTCAGTAAAATATTTTAGGCAAAACCCATAATTATGTTAGAAGATCTTTAAAGATCTTTTTAATTTTAATTTGACTTATTTCGATTTTGACGATATTCTCAGTAATTTAGGAACACCTGTAGAAAAGTAGGCAATTATCTAGATACCGATGTTTACTTTATTAATTTTGTATTTGTTGTTGTACTACTTGTTGGTGTTGACTTATGAATAAATAAATAAATAAATAAATCTGAACAAGAATTTCAAAACACTGAATAGACGTGCAGCCTCACTAAATTAACTTCACTGTTAAACAAGATGAATACTAAACAAATTAACCACTTCTGATTCAGCGGTGCTCGCGAGGATTTCAACCTCTGACCTTTTGGTTTATATGATAAAACACGCCGGTCTTTTGAAAAATGCATCATTGTTAAAATTATATAAACTTTATTTTCTTTATAAAAGCGAAAGACAAAAACTTCTATAAAATACGCGCGAATCTTCCCTGTCGTTTGCAATGAAGCTGAGTAAAGAAGAGATCTAGAAAAAACTATATATCACAAGTGAAAGAATTTCCAAAATCAGCGCAGCAGTTTTTAAGCTTATTCGTAACAAACAAAAAAAATAAAATCTTCCTTTTTTTATTATATTATAATACATTACCAAACTCAGAAGCTACTGCAATGATTTTAATATTTTTATCGTTATTAAGGCTTCAAATATTAAAGTTATAATGAAGGATAGGTGAGATTGCGCTAACTGATTTTAATGATGTCATTAATGAACACAAACAATTATTACAAGCGATGTTGAAACAATAATATTTAATAAGTACTGTTGTTAGCAGCTCAGCGCTGCACTAATCAGTGGAAGATACGAGCTCTCAACAGCACATTAAAAGCTCTTTAATGAAACGTAAAACCTTTACATCTCGCTATTTCTCTTAAGATCATGACTTCATCAACTAAGGCCATGAGGAGCGGATCTTTTTAAGAGGTAGTTAAAGTGAAGGCTTTACAAACACCGACAATTAGCCGCGGTTTTGTTCACGAGTGCGTTTATGAGAACAAACAGACGCGTGGGAGGAACACGGGATAACACTAACGCTCTTCGTTTTTCACATGTGATTGTGGGGTACGGTAGAGGAGAAAAGAGTGCGTATAGTATTAATACAGAAGTAGATGAGTCAAAAATATTTTATCAAAATTCGGCTCAGTAATCTCGCTCAAAATCTGGAGTAGCTAAACTTTTTTTAACATTATAAAAGGCAAGCGTTACATTATAAAGGCAAGCTTACATTCCGTCTGATGGTAGGCGGATACCGTAGCTTATAAACGCCTGCAACACCGGGAACATCACGAGCGCGTTGCCCAATTTATCTTCCATCTTCCCCAGTAGCTCTGGCCACCTTACCACCTAGTACCACCTAGTTAGTTACCACAAAGCTAATTTTGAAATGCTTCTTTTATATCCCACTGTTAACTGCATAGCTAAAATAAACAAACAAAATCATCGCCTATATCATACAGGTAAGTTGGGTATTAATAATTAAATTAAAAATTTAAAAATATATTAAAGAAAAACAAAAAGTGTAAAGTACACGTCAGAAGTGAAACTTCTTTGGCGAACTAATTTTTAAGTCTCGTTTATATTAATACACAAATCTAAATCTTTAGATTTCCGTTCCAGCGCCATCGAAAAAAACGTTGCCGTTTCATCAAAACGTTGCCATTCCATAAGTAAAAATTTTAACCCGCCCTAAAGATTATGTTCCCTTTATTTTAAAAATACACTACTGACCGTATGTTCAATTAAAAAAATATTAAATGTAAATATTGATGCCCGAGTACTCAGTAGTGCACTCGTTTGTTCATCGCCCACGCGGTCACGGAGCGTGACCTGGTTGAGAAATGGTACATTGGTTGTTTGTGATATTGATTATTACATATATATTGATTATTTATCTATACTCGAGTAATTGACAAACTTAGTATTAAATTAATTAGAAAGGTGACGTAGGTTGCTTTATTAGTGGCGCCCAATAAAATTGCATTCAGAAATAGAATTAGATAAATTTAGAAAATAAATGTTAATAACATTCAGACGTAGATTATATTTACAATTAATCGACTTTTCTTAAAGATTTTAAAATAAATGTAATTTAGACTTTAATGAAAATCTCTTTTGACTACTAATACTTCATACGCATTTAAAAACAAAAACAACTCGGATACATCTTCATTGTTTTGTTCAGAAGGTTCAAAAGGCACGTCCCCTCTCGAATATCGATAGATATATTTCAGTAAACTATTCAATGTATCATTGTATGGCTATAAAACATCGACAAGTGGCGGTGACACTTCGATATGGAAGCGATACCTCTCGCGGCGTAAACAACGTACCTCCTAATTGTCCTGAGATTTATTACAATACGGTGTCATGGCAACCGCTGACGTCGTAATTATGGAAATAGCTACAAATAAGATAAATTATGTGGAAGATATTCGATAACTTACTGTGATTTACGAAGTTTCGTTTTCTTCTGCAACTAGTCGCATCCCCTGGGTTTACGTGTTTACGATTCAGCCTGCTCAACTACTGGGCACCCATCTCCATATAAGAAAACGATGTAGCTTGATCCGACCCGCCATCCGACATCTTCCCTTCTTTTTTATATACCTATAACTAGGTCGGTAAACAAGCGTACGGCTCCCGTGATAATATCAGATTACCGTAGCTGATACACGCCTGCAACACCAGAAGAAACGCAAGCGCGTTTTCGACCCTACCCCCCGACCCCAAGAGCTCTGGTTACCTTACTCATCAACAGGAACACATCACTACTTGAAAGTTGCATTATTTAGCAGATTACTATGAGTAACGATCGCTATCAGGTGTATATGATAACGATTGGGATCGACAGCTTAACCTAATGATAATCTAATATATAAAATTCTCGTGTCGCGGTGTTTGTAGTTAAACTTCTGCCAAACAGCTTCACTGATTCTCATGAAATTTTGTGTGCATATTGGGTAGGTATGAGAATCGAACAACATCTATTTTTCATCCCCCTAAATGTTAAGGGTAGTCCACCCCTAATTTTTTTTATATAAATTATTAATTTTTATTTTTTTATGATACAACATTTAAAAATACATACAACCCTAAATATTCAACCCTCTACGATAAACCCCTATTTTTAAATAGCGTTTAGCGGCAAGACAACGTTTGCCGAGTCAGCTAGTTGTACTTATAAATTTAGTTAATTCGTTTTTTCTTATATCTTTCATGTACAGACATCAGTTTTAATTTAATAATACATATTATACTATATAACACCTCAGTAACGCAACTCGGCGCACGCGCATACGAATTTATCTATTGAATTTAAAATTGAATAAAAATACCTTTTGTAAGTTATTGCTTAACGCCTCCGCGTCAGCTGTACCGATAATATCTGTGTGTTCGTCTGTATGTATTGATGATTTATTTATCGGGAACTTTCGTGACGTATCGTATTTGAGTCTTGTTTTAATTGTAGGTATATCTTGATTTTTTTTAAGTACATACGATTTGAAATGACGATAGTCATGTGTGTTGTGTATTTATCCAAGACTAGCTGCCCGGACAGACTTCGGTCTGTCAATAGTTAATAGTAAAAACTATTTTTTTTAGTACCTTCCGTGAGCCTTAAGGAACATACAAAAAAAATTACCCGAATTGGTCGAGCCATTCTCGAGTTATGCGCTTAGAAACATTCATTTTTATTTATATAAATTGATAAGTAATTTTAAGCTTAATTTAGCTTTGTATAATATTTAAAAAAAAATTAGAAGTGGCTACACTAGCTATACTATTCATTCACATAGATCACATAGCTGAGAGACCGTTTTAATTAAATATTTTTTACTTTAAGATTTGTTATTATTTTAGTAACCTTGCCATGCGAGCAGGACGATAATTTGTCAACAATTTTATCACGAAAACTCCTGCGATGGATGCTTTTAAACAGACTCGACTCGGCAATTGCATCACAGTACTAATAACGAAAGCCAGTCCCAGTTTCCTTGAGAACTTCATTACATACAAGTTGCACGCCCGGCGCCGCCCGAGGCGTCTCTTAATAGACCGTATTTTAATTGATCTGCCGCACCTCGTCCCCCGGCCCCCTCGACCCTAGGCCCCGGGCCCCTTGCTCTATTCCTATTGCCACTTTAACACCGCGTAATTCATTCCGTTCAATTAAGCTGATCGTTTTAAGATCTGAACGATATCACGGTGTTAACAGCGAGAAATTTTAATTTGGGTTAATATGTTTGTTTATTACTTTGTGCTTTTAATAAAAACAAATACAAACAAATACAGAGGATAAGATATGAGTTTATGAAGATATCTTTTTTTGGTCTAATTCTGATTTCTGTGTGAGATAACTCACGTGAGATAATTTAATAATAATACTCTTTATTGTACACAACAACAATCAACACAACAACATATTACAAATAAAAAACAGTGTACAAAGGCGGTCTTATCGCTAGAGTAGCGATCTCTTCCAGACAACCTTTGGGCGTATAGGACACAGCGTAGTGAAAGCGGTAGGGAAGCGTACAGAGAGAAGTGACGATTAGTGTCACCTAGAACATTTATATATTAGCTAACCGGTAACTTTTCTAGCTTGAAGTTTTTTTTAAAATCGGTTCAGTAATTCTATAGTTACAAATCAACACACAAACTCGCTAATTGTAGTACGTAATAAATATTTCTTTCTGTAATTTCGAAAAATGATCCTCGATTTGTATAAAAACTAAAAAAAAATATAAATCAAAACACAATCAAAAAGAAAAAAATTTAACGATATCGTTGCGACTATTGCGCAATCACACAACGAGCGTGCAGATGGCTTTCATATGCAGATAGACTCGACTAAATAAGCCGACATCCGTTGTTACTTGATGAATGTCGCACTCGCCCGCTCGACCATTATAATATCAATAAACAGCTCGTACAAATTCTTAGTTATGTCTCCCAACTCTAATTGAGATAGCTTGATAGATGATACTTTATAAAAATATTTATTTCTAAGCTAGGTGTAGGTGTATATGTAAAAAAAATTCTGTGGTGTCATGGGACACCATGTAGGAACGAAGTTCCTTCGGATAGTATAAAAGCAACACAATTTGAAAAAAAAATGTTGAATTTTATATATATTTTCTAGTTCTTGAATTTCTTTAATTTTGTTGACTGGTTTTTAATTAAGTACATAAAAGTATTTAGGAAATTTAGTATTTTAGAAAATAACAAATACCGTAAAATAAAATAAATCAAACAAAATAATAATAATAATAATTCAAAATATTAATTGAAATAAAAAAAAAAACGTCTTTATTTATTTTTGTCGACAGTTTAAAATTACATATATGATTTTAAAAAAGTTTACTAGTAGTATTTTAGTTTTACAAACGTCATATTATACAGTCATGTGACTGATATTACGTCACTTCCGTTATATATTTTTCTTACGGTTTTAGTATCACATTTTTTCAGTTCGGTCGCCCAGCCAAATGTCAAGCCTGCCGTAAGGAACTTCGTTCCAAAAACTATAAATAAATTGTGTTTGCTTACGAACGAAGAAAAACCGATATCAATTATATCGACAAGTAATAAAACGTAGGTAGACGAAAAAATAGTCAAGCAAATTCGCATTATTAGATATAGCTCGAAAAGTACTAGTCAGATCTCAATTAAATTTAAATGGGATTTTAAAAAAACATCGAAATCGGTTCACCCAGTCAAAAGTTCTGAGGTAACATACATAATAAATACAATTGAATTGAGAAACCTCTCTCTTTCATGAAAGTCGGTTAAAAACAAACATCATACCCAGAAAAACGCATTATCCTAATATATAAAATTCTCGTGTCATGGTGTTAAACATTTAACTCCTCCGAAACGGCTCGACCGATTTTAATAAAATTTAGTGGGCATATCGGGTAGGTCTGAGAATTGGCCAACATCTATTTTTCATACCCCTAAATTACAATAAGGGAGGGGGGGGGTTAAGCGTGTTAATAACATATATGGCAAAGAAACGTTTGCGGGATCATTCATTCATTTCATTATGAAATACTTAAGGCGGGAAAGGTCGTAAGCGAATTCGTGAGTCATTCAATTTAAAGGTTAATTTTTTTCTTGTAACGTATTAATACATATATTTAAGGTACTTACAAGAAATATCATTAAAATCTCTGTTTTTTGGCGTGAACTTGTGGAGGCCTATGTCCAGCAGTGGACTGCGATGGGCTGAAGTGTGTGTGAAATGTGTATATTTATAACTAGCACACAAACAAGCCCGTGACTTTGTCCGCTTGGACTCCGCTCCTATTGGTCTTAGCGTGATGATAAATGGGCCTTTCTCGATAAATGGGCTATCTAACACTGAAAGAATCTTTAAAATTGGACCTGTGGTTCTGGGATTAGCGCGTTCCAGCAAACAAACAAACTCTTCAGCTTTATAGTATTAGTATAGATAATTACCCATTAGTCGCATGTTCCTCCTAGGATTCCTAATTGATTGCCTGATTTGTTTAGTCTGTAATGTCCCAATGCTCAACAACCTCTTTCCATATAGGAGAAAGATTGCAGCTTAATCCACCACGCTGTTCTATTGCGGGTTGGCGGCTACCTACTATGAATGACAATCGCTATCGGTGTCTATGATAATAATCAGGAACAACATCTTAAAGAAAAGTCCACTGCTGGACGTAGGCCTCCCGTCAGCCTCAGACATCCCGGTTTTAAGCAATCCTCATCCAGCCTACTCAGGCAATCTTACGTAGATCGTCGGCCCAACGGGCCGGAGGAAGTCCCACACTGCGTTTGCCAAGACGCGGTCTCCACTCCAGGACCCGTCTGCTCCAACGATCATCGGTCCTGCGACACAGATGACCAGCCCACTGCCACTTCAACTTGCTAATTCTGTGGGCTATGTCGGTTACTTTCGTTCTCGCGCGGATAGTCTCATTTCTAATCCTATCTTTGAGAAAAACCACAAGCATAGCCCGTTCCATTGTACGTTGAGCGACTTTAAATAAAATACTAGTTAATGAAACAAAATTAATGTACAATATCACGGTGATCTAAGTGCAGTATAGAGCAACGGGTTCGAGTCCGGGCGGAGCACGCTCGGTATTACAGTAATCGGCTAGTTCCGGAGGTCAACGTTAAGAATCATATTACTTTCTCAGGCAGATGTCGAATGTGGCAGGGCTGCCGCTTGACCCGTGCATTAATGTCATTTTGATTGATTCATAAACTGGTTGTCACCAATCAAAGTTGTGAACATTTAAATGTCGAATGTCGAATGTCAAACAAATGTCAAATTTGCCCGTTATATTTTTTTCATAGCCGCGGAGAGATTGACCTCTAGTGGTTGTGTCGAAGTATTTTTTCTTTTCGTAACCATTCCATTTATTATGTAATCATTCGTCCATAACCTACATAGAATTAACTATAATTACTCATTACATGTCGGATAATAGAAAAGTCCCACTTGAAAAAGATTTATTTTTTAACACTGTGATTAGCATTTCAAAATTGAATGCCGCCAGATTAATTAAATTGTTCTAGAATCTTATTTATTTATTTATTTATATACACTTTAGCACACCAACACAAAAGTAAAATAAGTTTAATTAGGTAAAAAAATAAATAATAAATTTGCATTAGTTGCAACAGGCGGCCTTATCGCTAAAGCAGAATCCCTTATTCTTTTTAACTGACTTCCAAAAAAGGAGGAGGTTCTCAATTCGATTGTATTTTTTTATGAATCTTACCTCAGAACTTTTGACAGGGTAGACCGATTTCGATGTTTTTTTTAATCGAAAGATGGTGTATGTCATGTGGTCCCATTTAAATATAATTGCGATCTAATAAGTGCTTTTCAAGTTATATCTAATAATGCTTATCTACTTGACTATTTCTTCGTCTACTTACGTTGTGTTCCTTGTCGATGTAATTGAAGTTGGTTTTTTTTTTCGTTTGCGAGCAAATATAATTATTGTTCTCGAGTTTGATAAGTATCACAAAGCTAAGCGGTACATACATATTTGATAATTGTTAGCACATCCGTATGAGTCTTTAGTAGAACAGAGTACCATAATTAGAATATTTTAATTATATATATATATATATATATATAGCTAGTATAGGTATATATATACCTATACTAGCTGACTCGGCAAACGTTGTCTTGCCGCTAAACGCTATTTAAAAATAAGGGTTGGGTAAAAATAAAGGTTGTTTTATGTGTTTTTCAACGCCAAATCATAATAAAATAAAAAATAAATAATTTATCTAAAAACTAAAAAAAATTAGGGGTGGAATACCCTTAACATATAAGGGGATGAAAAATTGTTGTTGTTCGATTCAGACCTACCCAATATGCGCACAAAATTTTATGAGAATCGGTCAAGCCGTTTCGGAGGAGTTTAACTACAAACACCGCGACACGAGGATTTTATATATTAAATGTATATTGAAATTAAAATTTTAAAGATTAGGTACAATAAATATTGGAAAATCAACCAGCATTGTAGACCATAACCCTGAGGTGCATCAGAGTCCCGTTAGCCTCGACCCGACCACCCGACGGTCGCGTGCCCTCAGAGATACGCTAATGGTCGGCGCTGATTGAACAGGACGGAGTCGTGGCGACGTCTCGACGACATCTCGACGACATCGGGTCGACACGAGGAACTGCTTTTTGTTCTTACTGTAGTTGATCAGATCCTTGTAGTTGCCAGTTTGAACGAGTAACATTTGGCTTTTTAACCGACTTCCTATAAAGGAGGGGGTTCTCGATTCGATCCTATTTTTTTATGTATGTTGCCTCATAGCTTTTGACTAGGTGGACCGGTTCCGATGTTTTTTTTTAATTATATTATACTTATCTTTAGCGTCTTCGGTGCGACAAAGCCAGTCAGCCTGCGGTCACCAACCCGCCTGCCCAGCGTGGTGACTATGGGCAAAACACATGAGTTCACGTTATTTTTGGCGTAAACTTGTGGAGGCCTATGTCCAGCAGTAGACTGTATAGGCTGTAATGATGATGATGATGATGACTTATCTTTAATCATTTACTATAAACATTGACCTAAATTTTTTCTCACTTCCCGTGGGTATCGTAAGAGGGCTACTAAGGGATAACACAGTTCCACTATCACCTTGGAACTTATCAAGACGACCGATGGTGGGATGGTGGGGTGGCTGAAAACGGCCACAAAGCCCGCCCTGCGGTCACCAACGCACCTGACCAGCGTGGTGACTATGGGCAACACACATGAGTTAACCCCCTTTTTGGCGCGAACTTGTGGAGGCCTATGTCTAGCAGTAGACTGTGACTGAAGTGATGACGATGAAGTGATGATGAAGAAGTGATTAACTTTCAACTACTTGTCTTATAACACAATATGAATAATAATAACATCTATTGACGTTAGACTATCATCGAGTACCCACAGCACTCTCCAACAATACAGCCAATAAGAAAGAAGGACAAAAGGAAACCGATTTTCCACCTCGTCACAACAGTGTCGCAACAATGAAACAGCAATTGATATAAAAAATACTTCACATTGGCGCAAACAAAGAACAATAACAAAGAATTATTAGACATTGCCTTTTTAATTCTTATCTGCTTTCTGTATCGAGCACCAAATTACAAGGCGGATTTGAAATATCCAGAAATATGACAAATTGGACTTTATTGCTTGGTAGTAAGGTCGAGGGTTATGCTGGGTAGTCGGGACATAATTACCGAAGTCTGTACTAACAATGGTCAATCACTATGCAATCCGTGACCCGCCGCGAAACTGTTCGAAACTGTTACAGAGTCTGGTACACAGTCATGAGATGAGCGGATACAAATGAAACTTAATTACGTTATAAAGTCAAATGAGGTAAAATGTGTCACAATTTACTTTTACTACAAATACTATATCTTATATAGATACAATTCAGCCTGTAACATACCACTGCCGGGCGTAGGCTTCCTTCTTTTCTTCCATACTGCTAAAGTTACTCCACTGCGGGTATGCGCATACATTCCCTAATATGAATAACGATCGCTATCAAATGTATATGATAACTATGGTCACCAACAGCTTAACGTGCTATCCGAGTCACGGTGGTGCGACCCACAAAGACAAATATTGAAACCGGAACGAAATATTTGTGCAACTACAAATATCCATCCCGAGTGGGAATTGAACCCTCAAACCGCCGGTTGTTAGTCGCTTACATAGCAAATGCACCACTACACCAGAGTGATTGTTATATTTTCTTAATATTCCACATATTCTTAATTTAAAAAAATTTAAAAAATAAATGCTGTTATTCTTATTAGTGACAGTCCACATATTCTTAATTTAAAAAAAAACTGACAGTAAATTATATCGGATACCAAAAAAAAAGATACCTTATTTTTGAAAAAGGAATCCAAAGACAATTGAAAGATGTTTCCAAAGGAAAATCAGTTTATCGACAGAGAAAGACTGTGAAAATATGACGATACAAGTACATGAGGGTGGTGGACATGCCTACCGTACCCACAGCAGTGAATGTACCACTGTATCGCAGTGGAGAATATCAGTCATGAAGTTATGTCTTCTACTCCAAATGTATATCTTACTCATCTATATTGTATCTAGTACTTGATACAGCCTTTATCAAAATAAAAGTATAAGAAATATCACATGAAAGTGCTCCATATTATTACCAATTTACGGAATTTAATTCTTATACTCAAATAGGCTTCAAAGCTTCGAATCACTCCTAAAAATTTTTTTTTAATATGTCATTAGGTCGGCAAACAAGCGTACGGCTCACCTGATGGTAAGCGATTACCGTAGCTTATAGACACCTGCAACACCAGAAGCATCGCAAGCGCGTTGCCGAACCAATACCCAATCCCCCCAGGAGCTCTGGTCACCTTACTCACCAACAGGAACACAATACTGCTTGAAAACAGTATTATTTTGCTGTAATCTTCTGTAAGGTCGAGGTGCTACCCCAGTCGGGCTGCTCCATATTTTGAGCAGGAAATTCCTGCTGTGCCCTACCTCAGTTAATTACATGAATGTATTTCATATTTACAATTGACAAGATTAAATATTAAACGTCGGTAACAATCCTGCGCTCCGCTCATTACCATCGACTTAATACGCCTTCCACTCCCCAGCTATCGCTACAAGAATCAGCTGGTGCCGCAGCGGGCGTCGTCCCGACCTCGGCTCACAATATTTAGCAACTGCCGTCATCACCGAACAACCAAGAACCAACGACGTGTCGTCATCATTACATTGAAAAAGAGAAACTTGATGCTAAGATAACATAATTGTGTTTGCTCGCAAACAAAACAAAATCGACTTAAACTACATCGACAAATACAACGTAGGTAGACAAAAAAAAAAATAGTCAAGTAAATACGCATTATCAAAGTTTATTCAAAAAGTAGTGATCAGAACTCGATCGAATTTAAACGGGGCCATATGATAAGTATCAATTTTTGATTTAAGTGAGAATCGTTATAATCAGTATAGCCAGTAAAAAGCTATGAGGTATAAACACGTAGTCAACGAAAAAATAGTCAAGTAAATACGCATGAATATTGAATGTTCCACAGTAGGTATACTTTGCTCATTTAACGGTACTTACCTAGTACTCCCAACATCTACAAGGGCAATAACATATGTCAGATTAACAAAATTGTATTTGATTGTATAGTTAGGATGAGGTTACATTTGTAAGAAAAAACCACTAAATAAAAATAAAAATACGACAAAACCGTAACTTTTAAACTTGTCAGAGTTATACTTACTATCACAACTTATTCAAATAAACAGACGCCTAAAAATGTCATTTGGTCCAAATATAATCAAGTCGATAATATGAAATATAAACATAATTCTTACAAATACCGTTCCCCCATTTATCCGGACAGTGATTGTGTACGACGCGTACGTCCTGCCCCGGCGCACTCTATTACTTGCCACCAGGGACGGACTATCATAGAGACAGTGTAGGACATCGGTGCCTAGGGGATCAAAGCAAAAATAACACTGTTTTATGGTATATAGAAAACAAAATAGGATTAAGAATTGGTTAGTTACCTCTAAATAATTGTATGTTAATTAACCATCTTCTACAAATAAAAAAACACTATCACCAATTAGACTGAAAAAAATTATTAGTCACAAGGAAATTTATTTACTTTAATTTATTGCTTAAATGGCATTGCCTAAAGGTCTATGAATAGGTAAATCGTCTGGCCCATTATACTATTAAATTCGTACACCACATGTAGATAAACTTAATTAAAATTGTTGAAAGTTCTGACAATAATAAATAATAATAATAAATATCTACACAATACACACACGGTCGTCTGTTTCTAAAGTAAGCAACTTAATGCTTGTGTTATAGGTAACAGCCGACTGGTATATAGCTAAATTTTTTTTTTTCGATAAACATACTTATAAATAATACATATATAAATATATAAATAAATATTTACATTACACCCAGACTCGGGGTGGGAATCGAACCCACAACCCTCGGAGCAGAAAGCAGGGTCACTACAAACTGCGCCAACGGGCTAGTCTTAATATCTTGAAAATACATCAAAGAGACTCGTTCGAATAGAACCGGATAAAATAAAACGTATAAAATATCTCCTAAGAAAAACAAAGGGGCGCAACAAGGGGCGCGCTCCGGCCCTGCCGTCGAACGAGGTGCATCGTAGTTTATGAACCGCCTGCGGGGGGTCGGCAGCGAGAAACGTCTATCTAGATCCTGAGATACGATGGCCAATTAAACCGTCCCGATGCTTGTCGGCCGGACGGACAAGTGCAGAAATAGCCATGAAATAAATGAGTTCAATTAATTAGTTGCCCATCACGTTTCTGTGATAATGTACCGGGTTGGATTCGTTACCAGCGTGATGAGTCAATGATCGTCAATGATGTGACATGACACTGTCATTTCCGTAATTAATGATCTTAATTACTTGTAACTGACATGTTACCACTTTTGAATCCACTGGGAACTTGTCTAAATGTTCTAATTAAGAAAAAACCTCGCAAGTTCATTTCTGGGTTAGTCCCATATCTGTTTCTTATATCCGATCTGAACAGTAAAAAGTGTTATTTCTCTTCAGCTACAAAGAAGAAGTCTACTATTAGTATAGCTTGGGGCGAAAACCCCTTCAAAGTGATAGCTTAATAGTTGAGGTTTTATAGGATCTTTGGTATTCAAGTAACTTTTTTTTAGTACGCAAATATCATTTAGCTTACTAAGCGAATAAGCTAATAGATAAAATTTTTAAGTTAATAATTTTAATTTCTATTTTCTTTTTTAAGAACAATGTTTGTACCTAATTAACAGACTTCTTTAATTATCATTTTTAATATGTTTAATTGGAGCATATATGTATATTAATGTAAATATAAATACTTTTTTATTTAACTCTAAAATGTTTAACCCTTTGCCTCATTCCGGTCACAGATAGCGACAACAATCAGGTTATCAACTTAAGCCATCTTCTATTTTCAAAATCAAGTCTAAAAACCAACGACTGCAATCAATTCAATCGAATAAAGTGAAATAGTACGGACATAATCGAAACGCATATGACGCAATAAGAAACAGATTTACATACATACATATGTATATAACAATCTCGAATGTATTAAAGATACTAATACTAATAGGAATCGTTTATCGTAAGAGATATATCGACGCAATTAAGCCGACACGGCGATGTATCGTATCGGGGACGTCACGGTGTGCCAATTTAGCGTTATCGAGTCTACGTGAGAGGTTCATTTAGATAAGAGGACGGTGCTTCGAACAGTGAGTGAGATGGAAGTGGAACCAACTCATGTACATGATTCCGCAGATACTTACTAATTATTACTTGATGTTAATAGACTCCCACACTAGTATATTGTATGACAGTAATCTTTAAAAATACTTATATGTTAAGGTCGAATTAAATTTGTCGAAAAAATACACTATTATATTTTTCCTCATAAAAAGGCGAACAGCAGTAGGAACAGACATCAGATTTTTTGAAAAGTATATACTTTACCTTACTACTTGTTAACTTCTAAGGCCAGAATAATCTGATCACACTACATGTCATATTATTTCATAAAATTTATTTCAGTATCAACTTTGACGAACAATATGGAAAATTGGTACCACAGAAAAAACCCAAATAATGTATATGTATATATGTGATTAATAAAACACAATTGTCTCTCTTTAAAAAAAATTACTCCTACAGATGGACTGTCTAAATAGGCACAAAAAAGGCTTACTAGTCTAAAAAAAAGATTAATACCATCATCATTACAGCCTATACAGTCCACTGCTGGACTAGGCCTCCACAAGTTTACGTCAAAAATAACGTGAACTCATGTGTTTTGCCCATAGTCACCACGCTGGGCAGGCGGGTTGGTGACCGCAGTACTGGCTTTGTCGCACCAAAGACGCTGCTGCCCGTCTTCGGCCTGTGTATTTCAAAGCCAGCAGTTGGATGGTTATCCCGCCATCGGTCGGCTTCTTAAATTCCAAGATGGTTGTGGAACCTTGTTATCCCTTAGTCGCCTCTTACGACACCCACGGGAAGAGAGGGGGTGGCTAAATTCTTTAGTGCCGTAGCCACACAGCACATATCAAATGGTAAATAAACGAATCAAATAACGCCATCTATCGGAACCCTGTGCCGTTACGAGAAACGTAACGAGGTCATTCGTTCGGTAGATTTTATTTCTACGATTTTACTACTTTTTTTTCATACCGGGGGCCTTATACGAAAGTCGATTCTTGAAAAGTGAACTCCAAAAAAAAACTTACAATAAGTTAAGGCGTTTGACACGCGCAGATTTCAAATTCACGTATTGTATGAAAAAGCTTCGATGGTAGTTTCACTAAATCTTAATCTGTGGCAAGTCTTAATCCTTAAGTTCTCAAAGGAGTAATGAGAGCGTGACTCATATACAGTTAATGAGTTAATTATGCGAGTTTAATGTAATTATTTCAATCGCTATTTGCAAGTATTTACACTAACCGTTCCTCTTCGTTAACCTTTGTTGAAATAAAGAGAATTAATGATACTTTTCTAAATTAAGCGCCTATAGATGACTATTATTATCCACCGACCTGAAGGTAACGAGCTTGGCTGATTTTGCTACCTGTATGTAGGTACCTACAATAGAAAATATCTTTGGCGATATGATGAAATTATTGATGACTGTTGATTGTGTATTGTTCCTGTGGTAAGGTAGATAAAACTTCTAGGGATGAGGTAGGGGTGAGGGGGGGTAGGCAACGCGTTTTGACGCTTTTTATACAGAAATTTTTCTTAAAAAGCGTATATCTACCGCCACGGTATTCTTCTGCGGTTTGATCTTATCACTATATTTGATAAAAAAATCACTTCAGTCTAGAGTTCGACTGGATCATTACGCTTCAGCCTGTAAGGCGCTACTGGGCATAGACCTCTTTCCCCATGTAGGAGAAGGATCAGAGCTTAATCCACCACGCTGCTCCAATGCGGGTTGGCGGATATATTCCCTACTATGAGTAACCCTCTATGGTCTCCCCACCGTGCCTCGAATAGCACATTAAGCTGTTGGTCCCGGTTGTTATCATGTACACCTGATAGCGATCGTTACTCATGGTAGGGTCTACTAGTAGCGTGGTGGATTAAGCTCCGATTCTTTTCCTACATGGATTAACATGCATTAACATGCATCTCTCTACACACATTAACTAACCAAGCAAACTCTGTTAGTAATAACAAGCAAACCTTATAAACAAAAACACTACAAAAAAGATTTAAACAGTGCCTTAAAAGTGTACTAAATGTCTAACAACGCAGCTCGTAACGTTACGTCAACAAACATTTGAATACAAATTGCTCCGTATCTCCATAAACACAAATAAAGCTGTCTCTATGGCTTAAAAGAATAAAATAATGACGTTAAAACATTGTTTTCCTCTAAACGACTCAATGCCAGCCATCTGCTTAAGATTCTGGACCGCGGCAGATTAATCATGCGTCGAGCCACACAAATCTCTTAGTCGCTCGATTGTCTGCAATGATTTATACTGGCATTAGTGGCGACATGTGCGCGGGATATCGGGACGTCCCGGTTTTTAATAATTTTTAATAGCAAAGCAAAGAAATTTTAGTTATTTCGTAATTTCGGGTTGGGTTACCCGTATTCTGACCACCTCTCGATTACAATTCAGCCTGTAATATTCCACTGCTGGGCAAACGGCTCTTTCTTCATTTGATTTATTTTTTACATGGACCGCTATAATTACGTATGAAAAACATTGTTCGTCATGAAATATGGTCAACATTTTAAATTTCCCACTTTCTGACTTTGGTATTCCTCTCTTCCTTGCAACTTCCCCAAACTGAGGTACATCCTCAAATTGGAGAAACCCTTAGAATGGTCTTCTTGTTACCTTTCCTTAGATCCCTTTCCTCATAGCTGAATCTCAATAGGTACTCGACACTTCCACCTAGTGTCCACATAACTTTCACCACATCTTTTGTTGTGTTAATGGATAGAGTTGAAAAAGTATTCTCATAAAACTAGCAGCAGCAAGTTCTCTCAATCAATGGAAGCAATGTACCGACCAGTAAGCTTTAGTCCCGACTTCCGTCCCGATTTCACAATAACCTCGGTAGCGACACACATCACTAGTACCGCTAGTTAGGATGCGCCTCGCGTCTCCGCCCGCAGTCGGCTCACGTACTTAATTGTGCTCTCACGTCGATTCAAAAACACAAGCTGTATAAACACGTGGATTAGCACTTTGCAACTGATTATTACCATATTTCCCTTTAAATGTCCGTCAATTGTGATTCTTTGTATGATGCGTTTCGGAATTTCGAATTTTTGTTTTCAAAAATCAACTACGAGTTTGGTCAAATTCGGTTATTTGTCACTTGGTATTTTTATGACACTTCACTTTTTTTATCGTTTACTCTGTAGCGACATCTATCGCGCAACTTACGAACTAAGAACTGACGTATTCTAGATCGCGATATTAAAGTTATCCGAAGATTGAAAATATATACAAGAACACGATAACAACCGTCGGAGGCAGTAGCCCACCAGACACAACACCTGTCTGGTCGGAGGATCCTCCCTTTGCGATGGTGAATCAGGAACCCTATTCCATCACACTTCCAAAATTGCTTTGTAACAGTTTATTGAAAGTCGGCTGTTACCTATAACAAGCATGAAGTTGCTAGTGTGTGTTACAAGATATTTATTTATGTAGGAGGCTAGGGTAATTAATACTGATATTTAGATTCTATAAGAAACTTTATAGAATTTGAAATCGATAAGCGAAAGAGACTACCGTCGGAGTAATACATAATTATATCATATTGACACTAATGAATATTGTTCAGCAGGGAACCCTTGTCATATCTATACAAATAAATAAAATTGGAGTGTCCCTTTGTAATATACTTCTTATCACATCAGCTATCTGCCAGTGAAAGTCCCGTCAATAGTGGTCCATCCGTTTCAGAGATTAGGCAGAACAAACAAACAGACATACAAATAGACAGACAGACAAAAATTGTGAAAATGTTATTTTAGTATGTATAGGTACCCTGTATACATCCACATGCATTTAGTAAAAAGCGGTTATTTTAATATTACAAACAGACACTCCAATTTTGTTATAGATTTATTGAATAAAAACCACATAAGTCTGACCACATTATACCTATGAATAATAATAACTTGAAATAAACATAACTTGAGATTTATCAACTTTGGTATTGTATAATTAGATTTATTAATTTACTAAATAAATGTAATTTTATTGGCGTAAAAACTTTTTTCTGCTCATGTGTTTTAAAAATCACGACCACATGAAAGTAGGCAACTCTCGTAGCTAACCGTTAAAAATATTGAATAAGGATGACACAAAGAAGAAAAATAGCAACACGTGTAATAATATACACTCGACAAAACTAATATTAAAGCTGTAGTTATAAATATAGCGACTTACATAAAAAACCTTTTAACCTACAAAATTTTGTCACTATAAACCAAACAAAACAACCATCAATATCCACCGTCCCGAGTGACACGAGACGCACGATTTTCCGTAAGTTTCCCGCTCGTTTCGACAGATTTATCTATCTTTTAAGTAATATGCAGATCTATTGCAGGCCCTACGATCTATTCCCTGACACTCTCAGAATTAAACGGACGGCAGCGGTTCTGAATTTGGATTGGAAGTGATTGGCAACGCCGGATCGCGTTTATTTCATTTCATTTACGTTTCCCAAGACGTATAACTTTTACTTTAAATATATTGTTGAAGGAAAGCTTGGAAACTTAGAGATATTATAAATTAGCAATCACCGGCAAAACTAGTAAATATTACAATACAATACAACAATATAAATTACAATCTAAAAACTCGTTTACAAATAAAATAATGTTCCGATGCAAAATTTACCTGAAAGATATCTACTAAAAATATTAATAAAATTTTTAAGCAGTATTTTTATTATATCATTCAATAAACTATGAAAAGTTAAGCCTTTTTGACCGACTTCCAAAAAAGGAGGAGATTCTCAATTCGACTGTATTTTTTTTAATGTATGCTACTTCAGAACTTTTGACTGGGTGGACCGATTTCGACATTTTTTTTAATCGAAAGGTTTTTTTTTCGTTTGCGAGCAAATACAATTATTTACAATCAAGAAATAGAATGGGCGTTGAATATGGGTTTGAATATTGTTAAAAAGTGGTGTTTTGAAGAAGAGCACAGCAAGAAATATCTGGTCCGAAATTTGGATCAGCCCAACTGGGGAACGCCTCAACATTGCAGAAGATCGAAGATAGCACTGGTCTCAAATAGTGCTATATTCGGGTTGTGAGTAAGTACTCAGAACTGCTGGGGAGAGTTGAGAGTAGGATCGTCAATATGGCTCGAATACCTGGTACAGCTGGCGTCCATAAGCTACGGTATTCTCTTAAGATCAAGTGGACTGTAAACTTATTTGCCACATTTTTAAATAGAAATAAAGCTTCCAACGCCATAGATAAGTAATAACAATTATTTATAGGTTCAAAGTTCAATTAAAAGTTAATTTTATACACGCGATCTCTTGAGTAGCTTTTTTTAGATTTTCTTTTCTCTTACAATCACATCATAACACTGTTCCATTTAACAAAACTTCTATAAATAACATTTAGTGGGTAGCAACAAACAGCTAGATACTAAACATCAAAGACCGTATTTTCCTCAAGCACAGCTTTACTTTCTCTTAACGAATTGACATTTCAGAATCGAAGCTTGTGCAGATAAATTTTAAGCGAGTTACCATTTACCAGTCAAATAGATGTTCTGAGAACGGTTCAACGAAAGAAATCCTTATTTGGAACACAAAATTTAAATTTAAATTCAAACTCTGAAACCATTTAAAATCCGTGTCTTAAGAATCAGTGCGGAAATTAAATGAATTAAGTTGTATTATGACCTGATTCTTGATATGTAATATTCATGATATGACCTGATTCTGAGATCTTGACTTTCAATTGATTATTATCGCCGGCAACGGTTGCGAGTTCAAGATACTTTTTCTGACTGGGCTAACGTCGTTGCCGGCGTACCGCAAGGTGGCGTGTTGTCTCCTCTCCTTTTTTCTTTATTTATTAATTCAATCAGCAAAAACATTTCTTCTCTCTACCACCTGTATGCGGACGATCTTCAAATTTATACCCATTCTAAGCTGGCTGCCTTACCCTCAGGTATCAATCAACTTAATAATGATTTAAATAACATTTACAAATGGAGCAACTCGTTCGGGTTAAAAGTCAATCCTTCAAAGTCCCAGGTCATTATTGTGGGTAGTCCAAAGATGATTAGTTGTATAGACTGGTCACTTATACCACCTGTAGTATTTAACAATACAATTCTGAACTACAGCAAGAATGTTAAGAATTTGGGAGTAACTCTAGATCAGTTTCTCTCCTGGTCACCTCAACTAACTGAACTTAGTAGAAAGTTATTCGCAGCCGTCGGGTCACTTCGTCGTCTCCAGTTCTTTCTTCCTTTGCCTACTAAAATTGCACTAGCCCAATCACTCCTTTTACCGATTCTTGACTATGCAGATGCATGTTTCTTAGATCTTACAGAGGAGCAACTGAATAAGCTTGAGCGACTCCAGAATCTTTGTATAAGGTTCATATTTGGGCTTCGCAAATACGACCACGTCTCCGATTTCCGCAAGAAACTCAAGTGGCTCCCGATTCGTTTTCGCAGGAATACTCATGTACTTTCCCTACTTTACTGTGTACTTTTCAATCCTGATGCCCCTCAATATCTTAAAGAACGGTTCACGTATCTTTGCAATTCCCATGAGCGATCCCTTAGATCTGATTCCAATTTACTTCTAAAAGTTCCTTCCCATAAATCCTCCTTCTACTCTAATTCCTTCACTGCTAAAGCTGTCCGCCTTTGGAATTCTCTTCCGCTTTCAATAAGACGTGCTTCTACTCCAGCCTGTTTTAAGCAACGTCTAAAGAAGTACTATATGTCCCTTAACATAAATAATAATATTCAGATTTTAACATGCATATTTTATATTATCAATATATATTTTACATTTATACACGTATATTAATACTATTTTGATTATTTATGTATGGATATTTGTACTTATATGTGTATTTGTATGAATTAATGAATCTTTCATACACTATTTTTATTCATTCTTAAGAATATTGTACACTTCCTATCCGTCACTACTATATCATGTCCTGTGCCCAAAGGTTATCTGGAAGAAATCGCTCTTCAGCGATAAGATCGCCTTTGTACATCTTTTATTTTGTAATTACTACTGTTTGTTTATATTTTGGTGTACAATAAAGAATATATTATTATTATTATTATCTTTATAACATACACACACGGTCGTAGTCCTGTGATAAACAACTTAATGCTTGTGTTACAGGTAACATCCGACTGTTATAATTATTTTTTTAAATATTTTATACAAATAATACATATATAAATATATAAATACCAATATTACACTCAGACTTGGGCGGGAATCGAACCCGCAACCCGCGGAACAGAAAGCAGGGCCACTACAAACTGCGCTAACGGGCTAGTCAAAACCTCATTTTTCCTTAAGTCCTCTTCAATATACTTAATCTCTTTATTATTTTCCCTAGTCTACAATAAATAAATAAAAAACATCTAATTAATTACTTATACTTCCTAGTACCAATCGTCCACCATTACCGCGGTAGGAATAATTGGCTAATATTTGTAGCCATAGCCTAGATCGAAAGGATCAGTACCTACTGTACTCTCATAAATTTATTATTAGATAAGAAAATACAACAAGAACAGCTAAAATTTGTGCAAAGAGAGAGAGTTGGAACTCGACTTTCCTCCGTGACTCCTATCCTCTTCTTGCCTCCATCGCTTTTAATTAGAAATCCGTATTATTTTTTATACAAAATAGAATAGCAAAGAAAAAGCAGCACAAGTTCATTACCGTCAAAAAGCACGAATATGCGTGCAAATGCAAACATACCCACCCTTTAATCCTTCATTAAGGCAAATCTTAAATCAGCAAGGCATCACGTTTCAGCTATTGTTTGTAAAGCATTGTTCGGGCATGCGCAGGCGCAGCCAATGACGGGGGCAGGCCACGCCCACCCGGCGCCCTGCCCACCGCGTCACGCTCCACGATCCTCACTCTCTGACCGCAGCATCTCGTGATAACACCTCAAGATAAATCTCGACACGCTTCCGAGTGCTCGCCGTAATATTACATTTTGTTATGATAGTAGTCAGAGATGTACCAACATAGATTGCACGATGTTATTATACTATATGTTGGTATCTTTCGCTAATTTTCCATAATTATGTATCAGAATAACTTGAAGAATGTCTTATTTTTTTGTGTTTCTGTAATCTGTCGCTTTATTAATCAAAATCGTTAGAAGCGTGTTTGAATTCAAAAGTCATTTGAAAGCCTATTTATAATCACGACATTATAGTCTAGGCTTAACTATCATTTAGACCTATTCATTGTTACGTTCGTTATTATCAGATAAAGAATTATTTTTAAAATATTTGACACCACTTAACACTATTGAATCAAAAGTTGAAATGAAACAATTACTTTAATTTTCTTCCTTAGTAGACAACACATCCCTTGTAAAGCTAAGTGTAACTCAATCTCAAGTTAAATAAATGTCAAATAATCTGACAAATTATGACACAACACCACAGCAACACTTCAAACGACACCTATAATAATATTGAATTGAATTTCCTTACACAGTACACATCCGTGATTATGATAATAGTTTCAATAATAATATACATCGTTTGTTCGACAGTCCGCGTATATTCATTAGCACTAAATTATGTACTGAGGAGTAAATATCGGGTCGATTTATTGCAGTTTTACGATAGCGACTATCTCTGCTCCAGACTTCCGCACCGGCGTCTCACGAACCCAACCGAGGTGAGTAGCGTCCGTATTTTACTGTCTTCTTCATATTAGTGCTTGTTAATCTTTCAAATAACTTATTTTAAGCTTATTTATATAATACTAAATTGATTTAATTGTAAATATTATGAAAATCAACTCAGCTTCTGTAATGTCATAAAATTAATATATGTTATTAATTCAAACTATAACACAATAAAATTTTATAATACGTTATAAAATATATTAAGAGTAGTAAAACTAATTATAAATAATTATAGTAAATTATTTAAATATTTCACAAACCGCCCCGCGGCGCTGTCCGCGCATAGATAGGTTAAAATTAGTTATACTTACAGAAGCTATTTTATTGATACATTAAATTATTAAAATACAAAAACATTGTACGTCTAATTTGAACTATATAGTACCTATTCAAAAGCCATTTTGCTTACCTACTAGAGTTTGATACGCCTAATTAAACACGCACACATCGCTCTTTTAGCGATAAGACCGCCTTTTGTACATGTCTATATTTTCTTTCTTTCGGTGTAATTTTTTTTTCTCTGATAGTGTACAATAAAGAAAATTTGTATTTGTATCTGTAAACACTATGTATCGAAATTCATTGCGCCATTTTATTACCTGTGAATTTTGACAAAGGTTACTCAGAAAAGGAATGTCGTAATTATACTCAGCGCCATCTGTTGATAGAAATAATAAATAATAACAATTTAACATCGGTGAAGCTTTAATTTTTTTCGTAACGCAGCGACATCTTTACATTTTCATTGAAATAATATTGTTTCATCTTCTTCTTCTGAGTGTTTTTATTCCAATTCAATATGAAATATAGAATTTGTAATAAGTATAGTCTCTAAGATACGATTTTCGGATCCGACAAATAAATTATGACAATGCATTTTCTATATTTTAATTACTACACATTATTACGCATTACTACGCATTATCTTTTTACTCAAGTAATTATTAGTAGGATAAAAAAAAATTAAACTCGTATGGAATAACCTAGGATTCTAGAATTCACACATGCACAAACCGTTACACACAAGCAGAGGCGAGTGTCTTTAAATGTGTAACGTCTATCCTCATCAATATTTACAGGCCGCGAGTAGAAATGGGTATAATTGGCCAATTACGTGCGAAGTCCGCTACGTTGTTGATGCGAAAATTACAGAAATGGCATCCATCGACGCGTAATACGAGTAGATCAAGAGCCTTAGCAGTATCATAGCTATTAAGATTCAAATTTTACTAAATCGACCTACACGTACTTAGGTACGTATTACGTACTTATGCATGCAACATTTAGATGCAATTTTTTTTATGCATTTGTCAAAGTAAAAGGCTCTTGCGCTAGCCGCCGCCTTTTCGATCACATTGTACGTGATATCATTTTGTTAGTCTTAAAAAAGTTTTTGAAGTAAAACTTCGCTTGACTTGGGGAGATAGCTGGTGAATGCGTGACGAGAGCGTTACGAAAAGTGTGATCGGACGAGGCGAACGGAGCAAGAGAGAGAGGTGCGAGCATATATTTTCTTTCTCTCTTTCTCTCATAACCAGCTACGTTATCAGCTATATCTAAGACACACAGCAGGCCTATTGTGCAGAAGTTTGACTCCAGTCCTGTGGTCTAAAGCACACTCATTTTTTCTCGATCTGAACTTTTCTGTTTGATCTGACGATGGAGACAGCCATGTAAGTGGTGCGTGATAAGTGTTTTATGCATTTATTTGATTGAATTATTGAATTCATTTCAGAATGACAAATAAAATATATTTAACTGTAATGTCTAGTAAATAAGAATAGTTAGGTAAGTCTAGTTTGTTAATGTCATACGTCAAGAATAAAATTCATATTTATACATATTTTATCATTTCTACTGTATTCGCTGTTCCAAAGGCTTCTCTCCAATGGCTTCTGGTATGTCTACAATTCATCTAAGACTCTAAGCCGATCTTACGAGATCAATGACCAGCATGGAGCCGGTAAAAAACTCAGATTGAATGAAATCGATCGTCATCGGATTACGGAGATAATTAAATAATTTTAGTTTAGTTTTTTGCGAGACATTTTTGTATGACAAAATTAATTCGTAAAATAGTAATGTGGGTTCGTTTGATCGATAATATTTTTATTTCTGCTCTATAGAAAATAAATAATAAATATAGTAGATATTTAATCTACACACACACACAAACACGGTCGTCTGTTCCTGAAGTAAGCAACTTAATGCTTGTATTATAGGTAACAGCCAACTGGTATAGCTACATTTTTTTTTTCGATAAAGATACATATAAATAATACATATATATTTATATTACAACCAGACTCGGTGTGGAAATCGAATCCCCGGAACAGAAAGCAGGGTCACTACAAACTGCGCTAACAGGCTAGTCACTATTATATAGTCACTGGAGAATAATAATTTCAATCATCTTCCAAAGATTTGTTTACGCAAATTTATTCTCATATTTGGTTATTTATTTAGGACCAATTGACCAAAAGGACTTACAATTCTAATAAATAATATTTTATGTTTATTTTTTTTTATATCACTAGGTCGGCAACAAGCGTACGACTCACCTGATGGTAAGCGATTACCGTAGCTTATAGACGCCTGCAACACCAGAAGCATCGCAAGCGCGTTGCCGACCCAATCCCCAATCCCCCCAGGAGCTTTAGTCACCTTACTCACCAACAGGAACACAATACTGCTTGAAAACAGTATTATTTAGCTGTGACCTTCTGTAAGGTCCGAGGTACTACCCCAGTCGAGCTGCTCCAGATTTTGAGCAGGAAATTCCTGCTGTGCCCTACCTCAGTTATTTGTGAATTTATTTCTATATTATAAGGTCCCTATCAAAATCGAATCAATTAAAATGCAAAATCTTTGAAATTGTCATGAATTTAAAAGATTTAAAAATATATGTGAATACTCGGATTGTTTGACGGGACTGCAGTAGCATTGATTTTTTTTAGTTTAATCTTAATATTATCGTACCCGTCAACTTTATTCGAGACGCCAAATGTCGTCAAAAAACGGTAGATTTCTTTTTATTTTCTAGTCGACGTAAACAGCGTTGTTGAACATTTTCCCGATCTTAGACGCTATTCAGGTGCGACGTTTACCGCTTTTTCGAATCTTTTATAATATATTTATTTTGTATCGAAGTTTGCAAGCAAGTAAATTTACCACAGACATAACCGCGGGACGTGGATAGTGAAATAATAAAATGGCGAATCATTTCAAGTCGCTTCTCATAATTAATTGATATCACGAGGCTCCTTTATCAGCCATCAGCAAACACAGTAGGACTTGTAGCAATCCGCAGCGTTATCAGATCACCTCGTATTTATTAGCAGTCAGCGGAATCGAGCTTATCAAGAAATTGACTTACTGCCTGTTCGACTGGAATGGGTTTATCAGTTGAATGATATCGCATCTTAAATGGGCTGGTAAGCGAAACTCTTTGGATAGTATTGAAATTTGAAGGTGCGCTAATTCAATCTGTTTTACCAACTTTCCATTTACACATTTATTTGCCACATGCATAAGATTGGAAGAAACAAAATTGGTTATATTTCTACACTCATTTAGTAAATGACGACGATGATAACCTGTTGGCACAGCGGTCACAGCACTGGCTTTTACGCTGGCTGTCGAGAATTCGATCCTCGCTCATGACAGTCATTCGTATTGGCCATATGGATTTTTGTCGTTTTCTGGGCGTTTGTGTTTGTGTATTGTATTTGTTTTTCGACCCCTAACACGTGAGAAAATTCTTTTGAGGGCCGATATTAATGTAAAACGTAAACTAAAAATGTAAAAAATAATAAATGTAAACAAGATCAAAAGATTGACACATCAATGGGATGTTGGTATCTTTATGTAATATAAATGACAGACTGACTTGTTGACAAAAACATTAGTCATAGGGTCACACGGCAATCACATTGAAAACGTGCGTAACAGAATTTTACACGCAATAAATTAAACAAAGATAAGGCACTCTGCTCATACAACACTTATAGCTCATTAGCTAGAACAAGCCGTTGTAGCAGCTACACGGTATTTTCACACTATCGGCGGCGACGCGGCGCTGTATCGGCGACGTATCGGCAATAAATCGGTGCGGACAAACGAGCGGGAGGCACGCCACTCCTCTGACCTTTGCCGGTCTCCATCATGGCGGCATAGGTTGCGGAGATCGTTAAAATAAATTAGATCAAAAGTTCGGATACTAAATTAAATTAGACTGTTTAGAATATTACTTGGGTTCCCATCGTCTAGTGCCGAATATATTCGTGATAGCTTTGTTAACTCTATCGACAACTTTAATAATTTTTTGAATATTTATATCGGAATATTTTTATTATTAAATAGAACGAAATATAAAAAATATACAATCAAATACTAAGTTACAAGACAAATGCACGCAAAGATGCAGTTAAATGTAGTTTCAACATTAATGATGTGATGAAACTATTCAAAATTCTTTAAATAAGTGGTTTAGGTACGTAACGAAAAATTTCATTGGGTATAAGCTTAATTATGAATAACGATTGAACTTTAGTTACGATTATTAACAACATTACATTTTAACATTTAAAACGAAATAATACCAAATTCTTTTATCTTATATAGTGCCTGAGGATAAAGGCTGAAATTGGCATCATAGGTTATTCTTGTATTTTTAACCGAATTCAAAAAAGGAACTTCGTCGTTTATGAACCGATTTTGATAATTCTTTTTTTTTTGTTGGAAAGGAGATATCCTAAGTATGGTGCCATGATAAGAAAACCACATCTGATGATAGGATCCCAGAGAAATCGAGGAGAACCCTCGTAAATCCGCATAACTTTGTACTGGGTGTACCGATTTTGATGATTTTTAATTTAATCGTAAGCCGATGTTGATCACATTTGAATTTCATCGAGATCTGATTACTACTTTTGGATTAATCTTTGATAATGCGTATTTACTTGACTATTTTTTCGTCTACCCACGTTGTATCTATTACTTGTT
This sequence comes from Melitaea cinxia, assembly GCF_905220565.1. Classification (NCBI taxonomy): domain Eukaryota; kingdom Metazoa; phylum Arthropoda; class Insecta; order Lepidoptera; family Nymphalidae; genus Melitaea; species Melitaea cinxia. The sequence goes on from NC_059411.1 coordinate 374,945, forward strand.
GATGTAATTGAAGTTGGTTTTTTTTTTTCGTTTGCCAGCAGACACAATTATTACAAAACGATCAAATTACACTTTCCAATAAATTCAGTCATCTCATTATTTATATGAAATGAGCATAAGTAATGTAAATCATTTTTAACCGACTTCCAAAAAAGGAGGAGGTTCTCAATTCGACTGTATTTTTTTTTTTTTTTTTTTATGTATGTTACATCAGAACTTTTGACTGGGTAGACCGATTTCGACAAATTTTATTTTAATCGAAAGGTGGTGTGGGCCAATTGGTCCCATTTAAATTTATTTGAGATCTAACAACTACTTTTCGAGTTATATCTAATAATGCGTTTTTACTTGACGCTTTTTTCGTCGACCTACGTTGTATTATACCGCATAACTTTCTACTGGATGTACCGATTTTGATAATTCTTTTTTTGTCGGTAAGGGGATATCCCTAGTTTGGTACCGTGATAAGGAAACCAGGATCTGATGATGAGATCCCAGAGAAATCGAGGGAAACTCTCGAAAATCCGTAATAACTTTTTACTGGGTGTACCGATTTTGATAATTTTTAATCTAATCGAAAGCTGATGCTTATCATGTGGTCACATATAAATATTATCGAGATCTGATAACTACTTTTTGAGTAATCTTTGATAACGCGTAGTTGCTTGACTATTTTTTTGTCGATCTACGTTGTATTACTTGTCGATGTAATTGAAGTCGGTTTTTTTTTCGTTTGCGAGCAAACACAATTATCAGTACATCTAATTTCAAAATCCTAAACTTTCACCTAACGTTCACATTCATAACAAAGTATCAAAACTCAAACAGTATCCCCTGACCGTTTAGCAACATTCAGCCAACATACTGTTTCCCAACAAAAAATCATCTATCATTACAGGATCGGAGCAGCGCTGGATCATAAACAAAGCATCGACTCACGGCTGCGCACGACCGCGCTAGTTTCGTGACGCCGCGCAATTGCCCGTCACGCCCGCTCCGCGTAATGTATGAGGCATTTCATTTTGCTCCCTGCCCTGTACTCGGGTCGCCAAGCTGTCAAGACACTCGGGACAGGAATCCTTTACGTAATTATTGTCAAATTATTGAAGTTCTTTAAGTTTTAATGCGTGATAAGTGTTATGAAAAGTGTGATCGGATGAAGCGAACAGAGCAAGAAAGAGAGGTGCGAACATATATTTTCTTTCTCTCTTTCTCCCATAGCCAGTTACGTTTAGTATATCTAAGACAGTGCAGGCCTATCGTGCAGACGTTTTACTTCAGTCGTGTGTTCTAAAGCACACTCATTTTTTTGGCCTTTTAGCCGTGCAAGTTGTCGTTATTACTTGTTAAATGTGTATCTAATTTCAATATTGAAATGAAAATAAGAATGATAATATCTTCGTAAAAGCTAAAAGATGCAATAGAAATTGAAGTAGTTAATGTTTTTAAATTATGAAGAACAACTAAAACCTATATTAAAACTGACAAAATGCTCTCAGACACGAAAACTGTAAAATTAAAAGAGAAAAAACTTTAAAATTATGCATAATACTAGCGGACCCCGTAGACGTCGTCCTGACCGGAAAACAGCTACCAAATTTGATCACTTACTTACCGATAACAGTGCCATCTACCGGCTCCAATTGTATTTTGAAACCATCCATAAACCCATAGAAATATACGTACAAAAATTTTATCAAATCGGTTCAGCCGTTTTAAGGAAGTTCAGTGACAAACACACGCACAAAAGAATTATATATATTAATATAACAATGTTTATCATCAAATAAAATTTGTTATTTTTATTCAAAAAGCTAAATATCTGATTTTTATCGAAATACACACGAAAAAGTCTAATTAAACCAAATCTATCTACTTGTCAACAAGTCACCAATTACAGTATCAACATAAAAACACAATTACAGTAAGCATTAAGACTTACGAGGTACAAGCGTACACCGCAATCACAAAAACAAACATTCTTTCGACGCACAAATTTATCAAAGAGATTTCTAATTCCCAATACAAATAAATCGATAGGTGATCAATTTCATCGACATTCGTATACAAACGATAGCTATTTATCTCGGCATCGTTAGCTTGTTGAGTGTACACAAGTTGTAATCAGATTTACACGGCATTCCTAAAAAAAAATACGTGTAAAGTAAATTGGGACGTCATCGGTTCGTTGTGTACCAATTAAGTGATTTATAGGGACCAGCGCCGGTGACATATCATAAAGGGTCTGCCGTTACTTCTAATGGACTCCGTTTCATCTCGTCGTTATCTGTAAAGGAGGCAATAAAGTTACCTAATCGAGCCCTTCGGATTTTGTTAAGACTGATGTATTTTTATACGCGTGATTCGGTTTTAATGCTAAGCCCTTGTAATGATGTGATGAATATGTTTGATCTGTATTAGTTACGTGTAAGCGCGGTTGGTTTTTGTAGCTTTATCACGGAGTTTGTAAGTATTTATAATTGTATTTAATCATCTTTAGTTAGATGCCGGTGAAGACACGCACTGTTTTATTAAGTATGTGGTGTAGACAAAATAGTTACGAAGCTATGTATTTTTGAACTAAAACTTCTTTATGCACGCTTGACTTGAGGAGTAAGCTGGTGAATGCGTATAGAGAGCGTTACGAAAAGTGTGATGGAGTGAGAACGGAACAGAACGGAAGTTTAGAGGGAGATATAAGTTAGTGAAGATAAAAAGATAGTTACGTTTCGTAAGTTTTAGATCAGTCGTGTAATCTAACACTCTTTTTTTTAACCGTAGTTAATTACTTACTGTAAGGCAGAGTTATCTCTTGTCTCTTGAAAAGATCTGAATTTTTGGCATTTTACCACGAATGAAATAAACCTTTAACACATTTTATCTACATTATACTCACTTACTCATCAATGCATATGCCTCCACAAGTTCACGCCAAAAACGGAGTGAAATAATGTATTTTGCCCATAGTCACCACGCTGGGCAGGCGGTTGGGTGACCGTAGGACTGGCTTTGTCGCACCGAAGACGCTGCCCGTCTTCGGCCTGTGTATTTCAAAGCCAGTAGTTGGATGGTTATCCCGCCATCGATCGGCTTTTTAAGTTCTAAGTTGGTAGTGGAACTGTGTGTATCCCTTAGTCGCCTCTTACGACACCCACGGGAAGAGAGGGGGTGGTTATATTCTTTACTACCGTAACCACACAGCAGATACAATACTCACTTACTTGTTTGTCTGTTTTTCCATCTGTATCTTTACTGAGCTTGAGGTAAAATATATCATTTAATTATTACGAGCTAGAAAAACTAAAAATTTTATGTTTTAATTCAGCACGTTAGCGTCCGTATTTTGTCATCCCCATCAAAGTCCCATTTCATTTATATTTTTATTCTTTGTAGTTTGCCTACTTCTTAGAATCGATTGAAGAATCGATTTTCATATAAGGCCCTCCCTCGGCTTGAAAACAATATAAGCAGTAAAATCTATTGAACAAAATAACCTCGTTACATTTCTCGTAATGCCATCTATCGGAAAGATAAACTATTAAGAAAACGTTTGCTAATAACGCTATCGATCGATCGATAGATGGCGTTATTTGATTAGTGCATTAACCATTTGATATGGTATTAATCTTTTTCTTAGACTAGTAAGCCTTTTTGTGCCTATTTAGACAGTCGATCTGAAGGAGTACACTTCAGTCGTACGTCGGAGCTGACACACACACCTTTTTTGCCAAAAAGAAGATAGTTTTAAATACTTTTTTATATACTTCGTATGCTACGCATCTAATGTGTAGCATACGAATATACATATAAGGGATGGCAATAGCGAATGAAACCACGGGTACAGCTAATATAGATATTGAATAATCCGCAATATCGCAGAAGCGTGGCGATAGCATGCGACTGGCGAGCGAGCGGATTCGCCGACTGCAATCTGTCTCGGTCCGGCTGCTCGCTGTCCTCGACCCCTCCGATGAGTCTTAATTTTGCTCTATTTAAGATCTCCGCAGTAATACACGACCAGGTATTTATATAAATCCACGACCTTACCTTACGGCTTCTATAAATCTATATGAATCGGTATTGTAGTTGCAATAAACAAATAATATAATGATACTAGCTGACTCTGCAAACGTTGTCTTGCCGCTAAATGCTATTTAAAATAGGGGTTGGTGGTAGAAGAGTGAAAATTTAGGGTTGTATGTATTTTTCAACGCCAAATCATAATAAAATAACAAATAAATAATTAATCTAAAAATTAAAAAAAAATAGAGGTGGACTACCCTTAACATTTAGGGGGATGAAAAATAGATGTTTTTCGATTCTCAGACCTACCCAATATGCACACAAAATTTCATGAGAATCGGTCAAGCCGTTTCGGAGGAGTTTAACTACAAACACCGCGACACGAGAATTTTATATATTAGATAATGATAAGCCGTTAGAGTTAATGAAATACGAAAAATAAAAATTTCAATTTAGGTAAAGGTTGTTAGTGTGAAGTAGGCCGTATTAGCTACGCCAGTACCTACGAAGGGGTTTTAGTCGTTGTTAATAGTTCCACTGCGAATGTATTTTCTTTCCAACAAAAAATAAAAATAATGTTATCAAAAATAAGTTTAAAAATAGATACATTCTCTGTATTACTAGTTTATTTGTATGTTGGCCTTCATTTATTAATTTTTATAGATGACTATAACGAAGTCTAGCCCAGCTTACTAGGCTGTCAGTGTGTATAAAACTATAAGCGCGTAAATATATGCATTCTACTCTGATCCGACAAACACACACAGAACCCCTCTGTTCAAAAGAGATTGATGATACAAGTACGCGCCGCACGAAAATATCATGTGCATTCTGTGCGCGAATAAAAGTTATCAACATCTATTCATATATAATATATCTATAAACAATTTTTATCAAAATTTTGAAGGTATTTTATGTTTAAACTATCAGACGGGAAATGTTACCCCACGTTGATTTATAGAGATATACAGAGGAGCTTGTACAATTTTTTTTTCAATAATTAGGTAGTACATTACTAAAGCAATTTTAATACAATTCACACGTTTAGTAAGCTCATATTAGTAGTGTGAACATTCATGGTGTATGTATATATTAAACAAAAAACACGCAAAAGTTCAGTTCAAATTGTATTTCTTGGAGATGTCGATGGAATTTTATACGGCTTTTTAGTACTTTTATACGGCTCACATTGTCAAAAATTTCGCTGTCAACAATTTTGACAAGTAACTTTTTTTTATGGACTGCACGTTAGTGCATTGCCAACGAGCAGGGACAAGTAACGTTGTGAAATGAAAACAATTTATTCGACCAGATCGATTAGGCAGCGAACCTAAACAGTCCTACAGATTAGCATATTAATACGAAGCACAAGCCTCTAGGCTTTTATGTAAATGTTATGCCTTTTATCTCAGTTTAACTGTTTCAATTACACTCCAAAAACCTTTGACTATGACCGAGGGACACCAGAATAATTTAATGTTGTGTAATTTCGATATTCTCGAACGATTTTATATTGGAAATTTAATAAAGAATAGCTAATATGCAATAAAAGTCAGGTTAATTTCGTGGAGACCCCAGAGAGTGTTAAAATTATGTTGCCATAGATAAAATACAATTCATAACGAATTTATTTAAGTTTAATTTAGTTTTTATTACTAATAGAATTTCATTTTACTTAATAATAATAAAAAAGTTCATTATTCAATTTTAGAGTATCGTTTTCATAACAATTTAAATATAAAGTCCAGTTAATCAATGCTAAGCTGAAGCAACTAACTAACCCATTAATCTTTAAGTTATCATAAACAAATCTTAATACTCCATTGTACAGTACAACTGAAATAATAATCATAAAACTTAAATAAGACGTTTCAATCAATTTTAAATAAAGTTACGATCATTCCCTATCTTATTTAACCGTAACCTTAATTAAACTTTAGTTCTATACACATAAAAAGACTTCAAATATCAAAGTAAAATTAAATTAAAAACAATAAACATTCTCATATACCTACTTATCAAAATTGATAATACTGTTGAGATTTAATATAGGACAACCAAACAGTAGTTACATTTGTAACATACCGTATATTACGTCTATTTTATAGATATACTCATTAAAATCCAAATAAAAACATTAACTCGTACCTCCCAACGTGAAATTATACTACGATAAGCAAATAATATAATTCCGTTCAAAAATACTTCGATAAGTCGATCAAGTTCTACGTCAATGATTTCATCGTAAAGCCACAATTACGTAAAATCTAAACTACAAAGATTTGGATAATTAACATAAATATAATTACAAGAAGCTATAAATTATTCGAAGCACGGACCACCTGTATTATGGGAACGAGAATGACTGTTTTATAAACAAATAAACATGAGATAAGGGCTTTTATTAACTCTCACAGAAACACCGCTGAGCTTACGTTACTAAACGAATTAAAATGTATGAACGTTGACGTCGGAACTCCTGACTGAATTTTAAGATATTTATTTTTCTTTTAAGCAAGTTAAAAATGAACATAATATTTGAAACTTATATTTTTGACAAGTAACGTCTTAATTTTTAAACGATCGACAAACTAATACACTAAACAAAACCATTTTCTTAATTATTTTCATTTTTTTTTTTTTAATTTATGTCAACTAAAATAACCAATTCAACTATAATTCAGTTTTGATGATATTTTTAAATGACGCTATGCTGTTGGTATTTACGTAGAGTAAAAAAACTAAAAACAAGAAGAAATAAGCATATACGGGTATACTTTAGCTTTCATATGCCTACTTTAAGCAAAGATTTATTCTTAACGAACATTATAACTAAAAATCTTAATAGGTATTAATAATACGTAGCGTTAGGTTCAATAGGCCCCGCATAGGATGCATTTATATTGACTTTGGATAATTAACATAAATATAATTTAAAAACATAAGAACATAAAGAAAAAAAAAAAAAATAAGTCAAACATTACAATACCTCCTTTCTCCATTTCTCAATTTTCTTAATATCGTCAATTTATCTATTTTTTATAAAATCAAAATAATGTCGATTTTATTTTTGTGTTACCCACACATTAGGGATTCTAATCAATTTTTGATATGATATTCAAAATGTTTAAATCAAAATAAAACTAAATTAACCTTACACACACCCGCAATTACATATTAAAATTTTAAAGTGATTATTATTTTTAAAAGTGAAGCTACCACCGATTCGGAATGTAATCTACAGAGAAGAATCAGCAAGAAACTCCGTAGTTACTCTTTTGAAAATAATACATAAACTGTGTTTTAGTAAAAAATTAGTAATATCTTGTATGAAATACGGCGTCACTAAATCCACACATCTCTATCATCTATGTAATCTGTTCTAATTATAATAAATAAGTATTTTTTAATATTCCATTTTACAAAACAGTTTTAATACCCTTTATTTCCACAAACTATTTATCATTAAACGAAAGCAAGTGTGAAGGTAAAAGAAAAACGAGCGAATCGATATCGCGATACAAAACGTTTCATGTCACACGCGAGCTCGTGTCCGACTTATCTTTTAAAGGGAAATAAAATCATTTAAGTACACAAAGAGAGGAATTCCTTGCAATATTATTATATCTATTAGGTACCTATAGTAATAATATACTATTATAATATCGGACTCGCGGTTGTGTCGACTTTTACTAGCATTGAAAATGAAAGGCATTTTGTTAAATTCATAATCAATATTATAATATTATAGTCTACTTTTTTTTTGAAGTTTACCTTTGGTGCGTTGGGGAAAATTATCAGTGTAAATTTTTACGATACATGCGCACTGTTACAAAAAACCGACACCCTGAAGTTAGCTAGTCAACGAAGAAGAAGTTAGCAACGTGAAGTTAGCCAATGAAGTATAACTTACGTGCGTACATAAGTACACACACACCTTTTTTTTAACAAAAGATGAGATTACTGCTTCCGAGCTAATAAAGTTTTGTGATTGGAATAAAACAGAATGGATACAGGTTAAATTAATAATGGTATCACGGATTTTATATTATATAAAGTATTAAGTTAGATTGTTAACTATTATATCGTAAATGTGTTAAACAATGTTTTATCATTTACCTACTTGTTATGAGAACTATTAAAATTATAAGTATTTATCTACACTGTTTGCAAATAAACTTCTGGCTACAGACTTACAACATCGCGTGCTCACAAAGATTATCGAGAAAGTAACCCGGCAAGTAACTCGGTAGTATTATACATAAATAAAATCAAAAGAGTTGCAACACTTCTCAAAATCTAAATTACACGATTGGTCACGATTTCTTTCCGACATCGATAACTAACGGTAGCATGAAAATCCCATACGATACGTTCCACAGTAATCTACTTAATATCGATGAAGCGTTCGTCGATACGATTTCACGCCGCGATGCTCCGTTAAATGCAATAAGAACTAATGAATAAAAAAGATTAATATTCCATGGGGACTCCCTAAGCTATTGATCGCACATGTTTAAAAACCACATGAAAAATCCCATGCAAAATATACACCTTATGGCGCAATGACTGCAATGAGATACGACAGTAATATATTGGGGACAATTTAATCCCACTTTTGTCGACCACAGACAATAGGAGACCACTTGTGCAGCTGACATTATAAAAAACCTGCCCTCAAAACGTTACATTGTAAAGAACCCTCGCAAAAATAGCGCGGTCAAAATATAATGATAACCCTATTTTTTATGATAATATAATTTAATTCGTAGTTTGCAACAAGTGGGCAATCGGAATCAATCGACAAATGTTTGGAAAATAGCTTAGGGGTAAGTGTCTGTTGTGTACATTAGGGGCGACAGGCGAATTTATAGACTGACGGCGTATTGAGTTAATGTTTGAATCACAGAGCCATACAACGAATATGGCATCCATTTTTTTTTTTGTCGGGAATATATTACACAAAATCTGTTTATTATTGTGTAAAATTAAGTTAATTAATCTACATGATTACATTATAGGTAGGACACAGCAAGAAATTTCCTTCCTCCTCAAAATATGGAGCAGCCCAACTGGAGAAGAGTACATCAACCTTACAGAAGATCACAGCTAAATAATACCGCTTAGAAGCAGTAAAGTATTCCTGTTGGTGAGTAAGCGACCAGAACTCCTGAGGGAATTGGGGAGTCCATAAGCTACGGTAATCGCTTACCACCTGGTGAACCGTACGCTTGTTTGCCAAAATAGTTGTATAAAAAAAGGTCGGTATTAGATGAAGAATTACATAGTTCCCAATTTTTTTCCCAGACTGTTTCCCAATTTAACTGAATTTTTTTTTTATAACACTACGTATATATTTATAATAAAGTTGACTCCATATTGTATTGAATGCGCAATATCGTCTAATAATTAGTACACTTGTGCACAAGTGTTACAATAAGTATAAATATGTTACAAAAAATTATAATCATCATCTTATAATGAGCAAACAACGAATAATTATCGTCGATTAAATTTTTTGAAACAAGACTTAAATATTAGCCGTCTCAAGTTAACAGGCTGATAGTAAATAACAAAAGATTAAATTGACGACTCGGAATCGATCACGGCTAGATCGGTTGACCTTTGACTCGGATCGAGTGATTCACCTCAGGCGCTGTGGTGAGGACTCCCGGGGAGATTTTGTGTTACTTAAAAGGCATGTATTTACTGCAGTGGTATTTGTTAGTTAATTTGAAAGTTATTTTGTTTAGGATTATGTTTTTGACAGCGTGCTTTCAACATCGTGCAATGACGTATTTTAAATTAAGAACAGTTTTCCTTTAAAGCATTCGCCTTGCGGCCGCAGGTGAAAGAAACGAACTATGTGTAGATCTCACATAACAATAACATTTTTTTAATTTCTATTCCGTATTAGTTATAGTTATAATAAGCTGTAAGCTATTCTAATAAAAAAAAAATTAAAAAAAATACAATTTTATTTCTCCGGAATGGCTATTCCACCTATTTAATATTTAATAATACGTATTCTTAATCTAATATCATTTACTCACTTCACTCGTTTCAGCCTATCATAGTCCACTGCTGGACATAGGCCTACAAAAATTTGAACCAAAAATGGCGCAAACTGTTTTGTCCATAGTCACCATATTGGGCAGGCGGGTTGGTGACCGCAGTGTTGGCTTTGTTGCACCGAAGACGCTGCTGCCCGCCTTCGGCCTATGTATTTCAAAGCCAGCAATTGGGTGGTTATCCCGCCATCGGTCGGCTTTTTAGGGTTCCATACCCAAGGGTAAAAACGGGATCCTGTTATTAAGACTTCGCTGTCTGTCCGTCCGTCCGTCCGTCTATCACCAGGCTGTATCTCAAGAACCGCGATAGCTAAACAGTTGAAATTTTCACAAATTATGTAGTTCTGTTGCCGCTATAACAACAAATACTAAAAACTAAAAAAATAAATATTTAAGTAATATTTAAGGGGGGCTCCTATACAAAACGCGATTTCTTTGCCCTTTTTTGCTCGATATCAATAAATGGTAACAGGTAGGCATTTAAAATGTTCACAAAATACTTAATTATATACTTAATTTAACACATGAGTTCACGTTATACATAATTTAATAATAAATAATAAAATTAAAAAAAAAAAATATTTAGAAAAAGTTGGTCTAAATATTTTACCTAGTCAATGGTACGGAACCCTTCGTGTGTGAGTCCAACTCGCACTTGGCCAGTTATTAAGTTCAAGGTGGTAGTCGAACTGTGTTATCCCTTACACGCCTCTTACGACAACCACGGGAAGAGAGGGGTAGCTATATTCTTAGCCGTATTATGCCGTAGCCAGACAGCAGATATAATTATGTATATATATACATTTATGTGTTCGCGGATAACTTCGTCATTTACGAACCGATTTTGCGGATTCTTTTTTTTTTGTTGGAAAGGAGATATCCTAAGAGTGATACCATGATAAGAAAATCAGGATATGATGATGGAATCCTAGAGAAATCGAGGTGAACCTACGAATATCGTAGTGACGACTAGTGCGTTTTGTAATTTTCTTCGTCTACTTACGTTGTATTACTTGTCGATGTAATTGAAGTCGGTTTTTCGTTTGCGAGCAAACACAAATATTTATTTATTAAAATTTTTGTTACTGTGTATTTTTGTTGGACCTTATTGTAAGGTTCGAATATTCCTAGCACATGAAATACTAATCGTTACGATTTATAACCGACTTCCAAAAAAAGAGGAGGTTCTCAATTCGATTGTATTTTTATTTTTTACTTGTTACCTCAGACTACTCTCTGTGTCGACAGATTTTGATGGTATTTGTTTTAATCGGAAGGTGGTGTGTCATGTGATCCCAGTTAAATTTCATTGAGACCTAACAAGTGCTTTTGGAGTTATATCTCATAATGCGTATTTACTTGACTATACTAGTTGAACCGATTTCGATGATTCTTGTTTTAATCGAAAGCTGATGCTTGTCGGGTAGTCCCATTTAATGTCGAGATCCGACTACTTTTGAGTAATTATTGATAGCTCGCATTAAACTGAAGTCGGTTTTCTTTTTCGTTTGCGAGCAAACACAATTATAACAGCTTGCAGATTACCTTAGTGGCTGGTGCGTACACGTTATTCTTTTTATAGTTATTACTTGAGTAGTCCCTTGGGACAGTTTGAAGTGACCCTACTTTATGCTCCGAGGTTATCGGTTCGATTCACGCCCCAAGTCAGGGTGTAATATACATATTTATTTATATTTGTATTATTTCTATTTTTTTTAATATATGTAAGCTTTTTTTTTTTTTTTTTGATATCGCAGGGTAACCCATTTACGGGTGATATCCAGGATGCCCGGGTAGGCATTCCTAGACCGTATGTCGGCTTAGCACTTGGGGGTGCACTACCGACCAAAACCCCTGCGGGAGCCTTCAGCCACTTTAATTGGAGGGTCCCGGATCTGCAGGCAACAGGATCCCTCCAGCGACAGGCTGGCCTCGGCGAAAAGACCAGACTTCTCCTCCATGGGACTGTCCGGCTCACCTCTGAACAATCCCGACGACGCCATGTCCAGCAGGACCGGGTTCCCATCCCGGCCCGACATGGGCACAGGGGCGTTACTGGAAACGCATTAAGTAGCGCCTCCTACGCACCCCCGTTCGTCGCCTGCGGACGGAGGCCTCGTCGGCGGCCCCCTCTCTCATCCGCTCGTCGTTCTCCTTCTGGGACATTACTGTCTCGCAGAAGGAGACCATCGCCCTCCAGGACTCGTCGTCACCGAGCATCGCGGTGATAACGCTCGGCAGTGACAAGTCCCCTCCGAGGACACATATATGTAAGCTATACCAGTCGGCTGTTACCTATAACCACAAGCATTAATTGCTTACCTTAGGAACTGACGACCGTGTGTGTGTAATATATTTATATTTATTTATTGAAGTTAAACTTCTTTATGCACGTGTCAGATTATTTTGTGTATATGAGTTATTTCACATTGTTTTTTATAAAATTAAACTGTACACCTACCGTCAATATATCATCTACTTTGCTTTTGTACATTTTTCTTCTACTAATTATTGTTAGTGTTGTTTGTTTATTTTATTTCTTGTTTGGTGTACAATAAAGTGTACATAAGTAAATAAATAAATGTAATATTTGATAATATAACAAGTGGGTAGGAGTCATACTTGTTTGTCGTCGTCTATAAAACAAGTGTACCGACTCGATTGGGCATTCTCGTTTGAGACGTCGACCGGTGCGGAGCTCTCGGGATAAAGATATGTATTATTGTTATGTTATATATATAATTATGATGAATAAGTACTTATGTAATAATATTAAGAATAAATTGTTACAAGATATTTAATTCATTATACGCTTCTTAAAGATAAAAGTATTGAATTTCACTGATCAGATAATAATTCTTAGATTAATAAAGTATGAATATATTATAAATTGTTTATTATTTATATTTTACTTTCTTTTTCTTAACACACGCTTGACTTGGACAGTAAGCTGGTGAATGCATGACGAGAGCGTTACGAAAAGTATGATCGAGAGAGGTGCAAGCATACATTCTCTTTCTCTCATAGGCATTTACGTTTTGTATATCTAAGACACAGTGCAGGACTATTGCTTAAGTTTTTACTTAAAAGAACGAGTGTGCTTTAGTTTTTTAGGCCACACGACTGAAATATAACTACTGATATATTAAAAGCTAGTTACCCAACACATATAATGCGTCCTTTATGAAACCTACTATATATAACTTATTTTATCTTCGAATTGTAACAAAACACTCGTATTTGAGAACACGCAATCGAGAATTTTTTAACCAACTTAAAAAAAGGGAGTTCTCATTTGGACTGTGTTTTTATAATTTGTGTTGCTTTTACTGGGTGTAACGATTTTAATGATTCTTTCTATATTCAAAGGCTAGTGCTTTTCGTGTTGCACCGTTTAAATTTGAACGAGATCTGACAAGCCAACCAATGATGTGTATTGTTCTACAAACGAACATTCTTATGTGTTACGAAAATTTCTTATGTATATGGATGGAGGACATTTCAAATTTTATTTGCGTGTTGATTTAATGAAACTCTCCACAATCATAGCTGAAGGAATGAGGAATGCTTTTTGGGGGATAATCTATACTGTGATCCACGTCTCGTGATAAAAAACTCATAAACCAAAATAAATCGACGCATTTATAATCTATTTTCATTGATTTAATAGACATGTAGGATTACATATACATATTTTATTTCATCATAAAACTATATTATATGCATTAATTTATCCAGCTAAATGTGTTCTAGTGATCAGTGAACAAACAACAAATATATTTATATTTATGGGGGGGGGGGCGACGCCCCTCCCCGACCTTACATTCTCGTGTTAGCTACAATTAATTAACACAACATACAATTATATTGCGCGAGACACACTTTGCTATATGAAAAAAATCAATTTAATTACAAAATAAAAAAAATCCATACATACCCACGATTCGAAAAAAAGAGATTCTCGGAAAAAAGTAAGTCACCAAAGTACATCTCGCACACGAAGCGTCGATCATACAAAACGAATTATTTAAATTACTTGAATTTCATCAAAAAAAAAAAAAAAAAATACATCTTATACACATTCGCATAACCACTGGCAAGACAACTAAGAACAATGTGTGGCTTTGAGCCGCTCTGTTTGTACAATATTCCATTCTTTGGCTAGAACACCTCTGGGAAGCGTAAAATATATCAATATAAACATTTAATAAAAAATTTCGAGTACAAAATAACACACGCCGTTCATTCAAAATGTCGACGGCACAACGAATACATCTGACAACTCAATTAATTGTATTAAATTCGATAAATCTTAATTTAAACGGACCGAAAATAACGCAGAGGAAATACAAGAGTCGGGCACAAGATGGGTTCACAAAACTCAAACTACCGCTTCATTCAGGCATTTTTTTTTTGTATATAATCTAAGAATGATGTGTACTTAGTACTATGCGGTTTTACTTAGTGCCTCTAACTTGTATCTACTCTGCAGATTTAACGCAATTTTTTAGAAGTGCCGAAGCACAGGACAGATTATCTGACACGTTTATAAATATATTTATAGTGTAAAGCAGCGTTTTGTGATATTTTATTTTTGTGACGGTGGCTTAACTACTTTTGCACTTAATATTGCGCTTTACATAACAATAAATTTAAATCTTTCTCACCTATGGCACCATTAAAAAAGTAAACAAAAAAAAATATACAAACATAATAATCATATAATCATACATAATAATCCCACAACGGTTAGGTGGGTTAAAATTTTAAGTACTATAAATAATATTAATATTAAAACATTATGCAACTCACATCTGACTTAGTTAATGTCACTAGGATTAGAAAGAAAAAAAAGTTACTTTAATCTGTGGTAAATCACAACAGATAAAACACCAACAGATTATCTTAAAATTATTTGATTAGAAAAAAAAAAATTACAACTAAAGCTTAAGTTCTATAATCTCAATAGTCAAGTAAATAAAAATACATTTGTAAAGATAATAAGTAACAGAAAATTTCAAATACAAGGTTATTTTGAGGTCAGCAACGTTTGGCACAATATTGTGATGTGTAATTAATTATACTGTGTTGTCAGTCAAAGAGCGTTCTTTTAAAAGTAAACATATATTGAATTGAAAGTTCTTTAGAATCGTTATGATTTAAAACTCGATGAAACGAAAACGCGTTACGATAAAGAAAAAAACACATAAATGAATAGGAAAGAATGAGATATGTTGCATTACACAGTATATATATTAGTCAGAGTATATATTCTTGTAGTATATATTCTTGGTCAGAGATTTCCTCTTAGGCCTCTACAGTCTACGATCGATGGCGCTGTGGTCGCAAGCCATGTAAATTTTTTCCAATTGAAATGATTTAAGAATATCGATGTCTTTACATAGTATTAAGTTTTTATATGTTTTACGACTAAAACTACTGACACACTTAAACGAACGCTCTTTGTTTTGAATAACGAATATATTGCACAGTCTCCACCCGTGACTTTACTCGTCCTGTTTGTATCTTTATTTCATCCATATTAAAAACTTAATTCGAGGTTGAAAGTCATAAAAACAATATGCTTTCAATTAATTTAAAAAATACTAACCTAATTGTTGTAAAAGCATAAACATCAAAATAAAAACTTAAATACGAAATAAGTAGAAAAAACGGTAAGTTTGGAAGATATTCGTGTAAAAATACTTCAGTAAATCAACGATTTTGTGCGAAATGCGACTCAAGACCGTACATCGAGGCAGGTCGCTGAGAATTCTCATTTGTGCGCAGTTAACCTCCTATCAGTAACATACAAGATATGTAACGCTTTCAAAAACTTTCAACTAAGAAATATTATCCAATTTTAAAAATGGATCTCTCTCGACTTTACTGGAATTTTTTAGTATACACATTGTTATTTTACACGTTTAAAAATATTGTTAGACAAGCATGTAACAAGGCTTCGTAACATGAACACGAAGGCAATTCTTACTAAATATATTCGCATCTAAAAAAAGTTGTGCATAACTTTCTTTTAGAAAAACAATATTATTAATTACATTTTGTCATGTATTCAACTTATTTTCCATATTCTTATATCAATCAATCTTCTCCTCAAGACTATAATATTCAATCAAAAAACTTAATTTCCTTAAATAATGGCATCATTGAATCTTTAACTATAAATGATTGTCCGTGAGCTTGGAGAAATCAGCTCAGGAAATAAATTATTGTTTGATCAGGTTGATGAATTTGTAGATATGTCAGTTTCCGACATTCCTCAAGTAATGACGCTACCGCCTCTCTAAATCCTGAATCTACTCAAAAAATTACCAAAAATGCGATAGCAGTTGCTTTTTTTAGATAACGATTTGGACACTTTAATCCAGAATAGTCTCATTTTCTGAAGAATAGAATAACAACCTTCTGGCGTTTAAGCTCTTGGGAGTCTTATCTATAGACTAAAAGAATAATGCAAATGTTTTGCGTTAAAGGGAAGCCAAGCTTCTTGCAGAAAATAGAAGAAAGTGGTTTTGCCAAGCAGAAGCAAAAGTTTTCCGAATTTGGTGACAATCACTTAAAACTAAAATAAATTTTGAATTCAGAAACATCAACAGCTTTGTACTAAAATTAATTTTGTAAGAGATATCTAAGTAAAATTTGATTTACACTTTCCTCCTCACCTGGTAAATAGTTTTGTCAAATATCACAACATGGACCAATATTTTGACATTCGAATAAATTTATAATTATCAATTACATACATTTTTGGTAAGATTGCACAGACAATTCGTAATTTCAATATAAATTGGATACTTATATTACTTATCGATAAAATATATAATATATAAAAAAATCAACAGAGGCTAAAATCCCTTCCCAGCCCTCGTGGTACTTTTCAAAACCGATTCGTTACAAAAACAAATATTTTTGAATAAAATTGTATAAGAATATTTCTCTAAAAGCGGACCGTTTTCACTCGGACGTTAAAAACAAACACTTAACAGTAACGCGCAAATACACAAAACATTTCGTTATAATTATATTTTCAATTAAATCATACACAAACGAACAATATTTAGCGCGAAAATTGTTCTACTTAAATCGCTATTAATACTTGTTAATACTAAACAAAGATAAAAAAAAATACAAAAAGAATATACTATAAAATGTAAAAAGGAAACAAGAAAAATGTTTTCTAAAAAAACGAACATAGGTCGGAATCGACTCCTGCAACGGAACTGACATAAGCTTCGCTGTCGACGGCCTGACCCTAACTTAAACCAGACGCGAGCCCTTATACTTCAATGTGATATATATATTGTCTTATTGTAAAATGAGATTTGATCCTATACGAAATAACCATAAACGATATCGTCGACACCGGAACACGGAACACCGCGTCGACTCTAGACAGCAAACGCTCACACTCCAGTAGGACCGTTCTTCGAATAATCGTCAATCTTAAGGCGAGATTTTAAAAAATCTTTGCATTTATATAATCTGTACATGTGTGCCTGTGACGGTTCGCTCACAGACACGCACACGCGAACAACTTTCAAAACACGAACATTCAAACGTTAAATCAAATATGGTTATCGATCGTAACGATTATTATGACACGTTTCAGCTTTTAACATCGACCTATTTTAATTTTTTTTTTTTTTTGGTAACGCTATAAATATCGCTAAAACCTATTCTAAAGTTTTACGTAAAATACAACAGTGCACGACCCGGCGACACTAGACAGCGACGGCGTAGTGTTGCGCGGCGATATATCGATGTATCGATTTCCATCGACATCGACAAACGGGACTCTGTTCTAAATAGATCCAAAAACGATAGACCTACGATAATAAATATTTCAATAAATTATCTCTACGCTCTTAAGGCTACGGTTCGCCGCCCCGCGCCGGGCTCGGTATACTCGAATAAACACATTACAGAGCTAACGCTAGTTTGTATTAGTACGATCCACATAGAGAACTGAATACCACACGAACACCGATTATACACCGAGTCTGTTTCTTAGTGTGCGAGCCGCGCTCGTAATTCTCCGACGACGACCGACGACGACCGACGACGACCGACGACAACCGAACAGAGCCACTTCGGTCGTCGGTCGCGAAACGCCCTAAAAGTAACACTAAAAACCGAACGCGTAATCTAAGCCCGAAAAAAAAAACGAGAACACAGACGACAGTATACAACGACACACGTAAAGACGAAGGATATAGTTCTATATCATAAATATATCGATTTATTTAGATTTCGACCGCGTACAGAGATTTATAATTTATATATTTATTTATAATACACACTAACGTCTACATAAAGCATTACTTGTGTTCGGTCTGCGCTGCCCTCAACGTACATAACGCTAACAAAACGCTTGAACGAAAACGTAAAAACTATGGTACAACAGAACTTACAATAAACTTTGGTATCGTTTTAAAACTACAAATAATACTACAGCGAATCGACTAGAACGTCAACGTTAATATTATAAAAACGAAGAAACGAAGACATATCGACGATCTAGTATATTTTGAATTTTCGTAAAATTTCGCAATATTTCAAACATAACAGGAATACTATTTGTGTGCATATTTCTGGACCCTCGGCACAGGATATCATAGTAGACGTATATTTATTTATATAATATAAAATTATTTAGTTAACATCGTTAAATACATTGCAACGTTCGTTTTAAAATGTTTACGAAAATTCAAATACATAACAAATAAAATAATCTCGTAGACGAACATACGTAACCGTGCATCGTAAACGTAATTTAAAATATTTGTACTTTTAGTACCCAGAAATAAAAAGGCGCTTGTGATAATATAAAAGGAGACTTGAACGGTTAATAAATTATAATAAAAAAAATATATTTTTGTAATGGTTTCAATAATGACAAACACTTGTCTTTGCTTAGTTCAAACATACCAAAAAAAAAAGTTATAGATCATGACACGTAACTCATAAAATTACTTCTGCATATTTAAGATCTCTCTGTAATTTTCCAAAACGAATTTACAAATTAGTCTCATAACATTAAAACCATTACCAAAACACGAAAATAGATTCATCAAATGAATACTGCAGAAACGCACTAAACACAACGCAGGACTAGAAGCGGGATACTTTACGCTTAAAGAATTAGGAACCGACTACGAAACTATAGTGACATTGACACAACAGTTAAAATTCCTCTAACATCTCAAAACTTACCATATTAAAGCACCTTAAACAAGGTTTATCATTGCGAGATTTAAAAAAAAAACTTACGCTAAACGACGCAGTTCTCGTGCGGACCACTCGCAACTACTGGGGTTTACTTTTCTGTACAGATACACTCGTCTAATTGGCTCGATTCGACCAAAATACCAAATTTTGGGCATTTGGGTGTCCGAATCTTCCAAAAATCGGCAAACCGAGCCGTCCCTTGTGAAATGATCCTTAAATTATAAATGCATACACCCCGCTCGCTCCGGTAACGTTTACTTATGTACAGCATTCGACAATTGCTCTAATCGTTTCCTAACAACATTACTCTTCAACGATTGTCGATTATTTTTTTTTATACTTTTATTATTTTTTATACGAACGCGATTTAATGAAGTCATTTGATGCTTATCAATTAAATCGTCACGTAAGCTGTGAGATTGCCTCGTAAACTATACCCTAGTGCTAAGATTGTAATGTTTATCGCGGTTAGTATAATAAATTCTTCGCTTCACAATTATGGTTTCGAGACAGAATCGCATAAGAAACCAACCGTAGGTTTAATAACTAGAACAGATCTTAACTTTTGGCAACATTTTAAATCGTATTATTGTAACGTGATAGCAATCGTGTTTGAGGTAATCGTTTGTTCTACACTATTATCGTTATCGCGTTAGCGTGATATTATGTTACAACGAGGTATTCGACCTGGGCGGAAGCAATTCAAGATTCCTTAGAAGAATTCTAACAAGTTTTCATTCTTCGAATCTTGTTATACCACTTGTATTTTTTGTCCGACCATTTTTTTACATTGGTTCAGGTTATTTTTAGATCGTCGGTCAAATCACCATTTCACCCAATGTTTGGCATCAAATACCACATTATAACAGTAACTTACTGAATATAAAACACAATTAAATACTTGCAACAGACAGACAGGCTGATTGAGTTGTCAAACTAACGCTACATATGAGAACTTGATGACGTCACTATTGACAATTCTATTTAACATAATAATAATTATTATTATTGAGATTTTCATCCACATTTAGGCCACAATCGCTAAGATATTACCGATACAATAAATTGTATTATTAATTGTTCCATTTCATCGAACCTTGTTTTAACCTTTTTGGTCATTTTTCTAGACGAAAACATTTCATTACTTTAAAAAAAAAAAAACAATAATAAAATACATTTGTATGAGTTAATAAATAAAACCATATATAATACATTTCTTTCTTGCTTTCTTTTCTATAATCTTTACAATATTGATGTACCGACAATTCCTTATATACGCTTCAGGCTGTAATATCCCACTGCTGGGCATAGGCCTCTTTCTATGAGTGACGATCGCTATCAGGTGTACACGATAACAACCGGGACCGACGGCTTAACGTGCTCTCCGAAGCACGGTGGGGAGACCCACTAGGACAGCAGTGGATAGAGATAGCGCTATGTCAAGCCTTTATTGTATATACATTGTACTTGACGAAGACAATTTGTGTTCGACTCTTAACAATATTTATTATTCTGTAACTATTAACATTTTACTTACAAATTAAACTTTAAATAACTCTCCTTGGTTTAAACGTATATCACTCACATAAGACAGACAAGATCGGTACATCATATATTGTTGTCTCAACTTGCAAATCTCGTACAGCCAACATTTTTTTGACAAATTATAGTCAAGAAATCACAAAATAAAAATTATATTTCATTGATATTCATTTTTTCAGAAGGTTTTGTCTCAAAACGTACAAGGTTTGCCAGTTTAGCTGACGACATTCATTTAAAAAACTATTGCTTAAAAATAATAATACAAAATAGAGTCGATTCACACCACACTGCCGATAAAATGAGACCATTACTAACATTAAATCTCGGTCTAATCCAAATATTGTTGTGATCGGCATTACAGTGCGCATCGACACTTATCCGATGTTCTAAGTGAACGACAGATATACGATACGACGCGACACGATACGACACGACGCGACCCGACATCTGTCGCGTCTCTCACCTTAATGATGAGTTAACCCGTAAACGCAGTGACGTACAGATGTGTTGAGCCCGTCCACATCTGCACTTGTTTTATTTCCTATCTAAAGCAAGAGTTTCACTCGCTTAAGGGTTAAGTGACGAAACAGTGAGAGTAACGTTACAGTAAAGTATCGCGAGGCGTCGTGTCGTGTCGTGTTGCGTCGTATCGAATCGCGTCGCAACAATTTTTAATCATGCCTCATTTAGAACAACTGTTTGAAATGAACAAACTAACGAATACTTCAGTGACTAGATATGAGTGATGTAGTTAAATAGAACTGTCGCTACGAACCCGGCGGGGCGAGACGGGGGCGGCGGGGGGAGACACGGGGACAGGGGCGGGGTCCGGGGCGGGGTAAGGGGTGGGTTCCGGGGCAGGGGAGCGGAAAGGGGCGGGGTCAGCGCGGGCTCATGGTGCCGGCGTCGGATTGAAGTCCTGGTTGATGAATGAGAAGCCCTTGAACTCCTCCTGCAATTGAAATTATAAAAGGATTTAGAGAATTATGGTATTTAAAAATAACAAATAATAATAAAAATTACATGGGCAGCACGTTTTTTTACTATTTTTTATAAAAAAGTTTCTTCTGCTGATAAATCCTTTTTACCAATTAATTAAAATGAACGTAAGCTGTAATCATTTTTTTTAAATATATAATTCCTAAAAACGACAAAACAAGTATTGTCGATTATTCGCCAGACGGGTCCACGGTGAATAGTTTAAACATCATCAACAGTGTTAGATATGTCACTGTCCAGCACGTGTACGTGTGTATTTGTGTGCATGTGCGTGTATATGTGAATGTATTTTGTATGTGTGTGTATGTGCTCTTGAGGGTCCTGGAGTGGAGACCGCGTCTTGGAAAACGCAGTGTGGGACGTCCTCCGGCCCGTTGGACCGACGATCTACGTAAGATTGCCGGTGTAAGCTGGATGAGGATTGCGGAAGACCGGGGTGTCTGGCGCGAACTTGGGGAGGCCTATGTCCAGCAGTGGATTGCGATAGGCTGAAGTAAGTGTATGTGCTCTTAGGGGGAATTCCGGGTAGGGTCGGCAACGTACTTGCGACACTTCTGCCGTTGCAAACGTCTATAGGCTACGGTAATGGCTTACCATTACCAACACCATACTACATATATTGTGTGTGCTTGTACCTGGTTGATGGCCCGCAGCACGTCGCTGGGCACGGGGGTGAGGCAGGGTTCCTCCTTCGTGAACTCCGTGTCGAAGTTGGCCGCCTCGCGCTTGCTCTTCTGCACCACAAATGAAAAAAAAAAAAAAACAAATAATACCATGTATTTATTATTTAAATACGCTGTATAATAAAAGTGCGGTAGTGTGGGCAGTAGTACTGTGTAAACGTTCGTGATAATTTATTAATCGTGTATTGCAACAACGATCAATATTATCTGACATAAACAATTTGAGAATAGTAAAACTTATGTTAATCTTATAATGTAACATTTTCATAATATATATTATTGTTTCTGTACATGTCTATTAGGTTTACGGAGATATGCAAATGTTAAATAAAAAAGAATTGTGTAATTTTACGAAACCACGATTCAAGTGAAACTTTAGTGAATAAAAACATTTACGTTGATACACAGAACAAAACACACAAATACCGCGGAAGACTTCACAAATAAGTGATAATATAAATGCTACACGATCAGCTGATGCGAGCTATGTCTATGTATGCGTCGCAATATTTGCCTTGGCTGCTCGGCCATGCGCTTTTCACTTTATCCCTACTCCGCGGCCAGCTGTAATGCGAAACGCGACAGATGAAAGAAAAATTTTGGAGCGATAGAATAACACTTTCACATTTAAATTAATATCTCATCGTCGTTAATGTCCTGTCGCAGAAGAAGGGTGTATGTGTGTGTATGTGTGTGTGTGTGTGTCTGTGTGTGTGTGTGTGTGTGTCTGTGTGTCTGTGTCTGAGTGTCTGTGTGTCTGTGTCTGTGCCTGTGCCGTGCCGCGACACGCACCACCTTGGGCCGGAAGGGCGGGCGCAGGCGGCGCTGCGCGAGCGCGTCCCAGTCCATGTCGCGGAAGAGGTGTGTATGTGTGTCTGTGTGTCTGTGTCTGTGTGTCTGTGTGTCTGTGTCTGTGCCTGTGCCGTGCCGCGACACGCACCACCTTGGGCCGGAAGGGCGGGCGCAGGCGGCGCTGCGCGAGCGCGTCCCAGTCCATGTCGCGGAAGAGGTGTGTATGTGTGTCTGTGTGTCTGTGTCTGAGTGTCTGTGTGTCTGTGTCTGTGCCTGTGCCGTGCCGCGACACGCACCACCTTGGGCCGGAAGGGCGGGCGCAGGCGGCGCTGCGCGAGCGCGTCCCAGTCCATGTCGCGGAAGAGGTGTGTATGTGTGTCTGTGTGTCTGTGTCTGAGTGTCTGTGTGTCTGTGTCTGTGCCTGTGCCGTGCCGCGACACGCACCACCTTGGGCCGGAAGGGCGGGCGCAGGCGGCGCTGCGCGAGCGCGTCCCAGTCCATGTCGCGGAAGAGGTGTGTATGTGTGTCTGTGTGTCTGTGTCTGAGTGTCTGTGTGTCTGTGTCTGTGCCTGTGCCGTGCCGCGACACGCACCACCTTGGGCCGGAAGGGCGGGCGCAGGCGGCGCTGCGCGAGCGCGTCCCAGTCCATGTCGCGGAAGAGGTGTGTATGTGTGTCTGTGTGTCTGTGTCTGAGTGTCTGTGTGTCTGTGTCTGTGCCTGTGCCGTGCCGCGACACGCACCACCTTGGGCCGGAAGGGCGGGCGCAGGCGGCGCTGCGCGAGCGCGTCCCAGTCCATGTCGCGGAAGAGGTGTGTATGTGTGTCTGTGTGTCTGTGTCTGAGTGTCTGTGTGTCTGTGTCTGTGCCTGTGCCGTGCCGCGACACGCACCACCTTGGGCCGGAAGGGCGGGCGCAGGCGGCGCTGCGCGAGCGCGTCCCAGTCCATGTCGCGGAAGAGGTGTGTATGTGTGTCTGTGTGTCTGTGTCTGAGTGTCTGTGTGTCTGTGTCTGTGCCTGTGCCGTGCCGCGACACGCACCACCTTGGGCCGGAAGGGCGGGCGCAGGCGGCGCTGCGCGAGCGCGTCCCAGTCCATGTCGCGGAAGAGGTGTTGTTATAAACCAAATGTAGCAACACTAAACTATTATATTATCTATGACAGTTAGTATAGTTTACGAAATGGTTTTTATCTATGAGCTGTCATTCGTCACCTTTTGAATTTAAAATTTGCATCGTTTTTCCGGTCTCCGTATAAAGTTACGCTTTTGTTTGTACTTGTTCGTTCTCGCGAAAAAATTATCGCCTTTTGTTGATCGAACCATCCTTTGTTGTTTGAAGTAATTTAATTGTTAATAGCAAATTGTATTCCTTGTATTCCTTGTTGAATTATTGTGAAAAACGTGAGGGAACTACGCCGAACAACGGCCATTTTGATTGCTGGTTCCTGCTTCAGCCCGCCACTTCAGTTAAGTATAATTGATTAGCATTAGACGTAATGATTGGCCAATTATAGTTTGATGTTAATTAAGTTATACCTGGCGAGGCTTCACCGAACAGTATTCAGTGAAACTAAGGTAGGATTTCTATTTAAGACATTGAGTGTTAGCTCTGCGTACTGCAGACAATTGTTCGTCCCGTTCGTACCTGAGATCACGCTTCCACTCGTTTCAATATACTCCAGGTCGGACGTAACAAGTTTTGGTAGCAGAGCGTGGTTAACTTATTGTTGCTCAGTTTATTATATTGTATGAATAAGTTAGGTCACAATTTGTTTAATTCTTTCTTTATTAAAATATTATATTTAGATACTTAAGGTCTAATATTTGGATTTGAGTTAATAACAGCTGTTGTCTTATGCTTTATTGAAGGTTAATTTCTTATAAATACTCTTGTTTGTTAGTATAAGATTAGAAATAGCTGTTTAAATGGGTATTTATCAGTAAATTCATTAATTTGTTGAGTAAATTGTGTTATTGCTTTGAATCTAGTTTGTTGAAATATTAGATTAAAAAACTTAGTTTTAATTTTTTCTTGTATTATTACTGAAGTTATTTAAGATTTGATACTTGATTTCAATTCAGTGATAGCAGTTGTTTCATTGGAATTAATTTGATTATTGTTTGTTGTTACTGTTGTTATATCTGTGCCTTTGAAGATGACTTCGACCGCGGTCACCATGGTCCGTGAATCTTGTTCAGGAATCACAGCTCAACTGAGATGGTTCAGTTCAGCGGTCGCCTTGGTGAATAGGGAAGACCGCACGGAGGCCTTAATAGACAGGTACGAGAAATGCCCGGCTCGACTTGAACAGGTCGAGACTCTGTACCAGCGCCTCCTTCTGCACCTTGACGATGTGCCAATGGAGTCGCTTCCGAAGGAGCGACGGGAGAAAGTCCACGAGGACTACGTCCAAATTTTGGGCCTCGCCGATGAAATCTCCCAACGCGCCCGGGAGATCTTAGCCTCGCGCGCTGGAGTACCGCCTACTAGGGCCTCTTTGAAGACTCCCGTGGGCCTTTTGACCCGACTGCCTAACCTGGATCTCCCCCATTTCGATGGTCGACTCGACGCGTGGATGGGTTTCATCGGCCTGTTCGAAAGCCTTGTGGACTCTAGGGAGGATTTGAGCCTGTCCCAAAAGCTGGCCTACCTGCTCTCAGTGCTGGATGGAGAGGCAAGAGAATTGGTGCAGCACCTCCCGATTTGTGAAGGGAGCTATGCGGTCGCGCGGTCATTACTCACCAAGCGCTACCAAAACCAGCGCTGTCTGGCCGATGCTCATATCGACCAGATAATGGACATTCCTGTCGTGAGTAATACCGCCCAGTTGAGGACCAAGATGCTTAACCCCCTCGTTGCAGCTACCAATGCTCTTAGCCGCTTGGGCCTGCCGGTTGACCAGTCGTCATACTGGTTGGTGCGTATTATGCTCAAGCGGTTGCCGGTGTCCCTGAGAGCACGTTTTGAACAGGCGCACACTAGGGATGAGGCATCTCCTCTCCCTAGTTATGAGCAATTGTTGGCGTTCCTGGAGAATGAGTGTCGCATGGGCGACGTTATGAATGCGCCGGTGGAACTATCAAGCTCCGGACCCACCAACAAACGGCGCACTGCTCAAACGGCGCCAAAGGGAAGGGCGTCCCCCCGCTTTGCAGTCGCGCAAGCTGCGCGACCGGTCTGCCGGTTCTGTAAGTCCCGGGGGCACCGAACGATGCAGTGCCCGGACTTTGTAGCGTTGCATGTGGCCTCTCGTAGGCGGATTGCTAAGGCCCGAGGCTGGTGTTTCTCCTGCCTGGGGGACCACTTTCAGCGCGCTTGCCCCGACATGCACCCGTGTCCTGTTTGTGGAGGGCAACATTTAAAGGTGCTGTGCGCCAACGCAAATGGCCGCCGCGACCACCCGGGGTCGCCTTCGGGCGGGTATGAGAGCGGACACCGGGCTCAGTCCCGCAATTTGGAGTCCGGCTCACCTCCCCCCCGCCACGCAGATTGTGCTGCTGTGGATCGCCGACATAATTCGGCGCGCAGCCCCACGGGCGGGTATGGAAGGGGGCCTCGGGTTCAATCCCGCACCTTTGTGCCCCGTTCGCCCTCACCGCACCCTCGTGACCTATCACGGTCACCTCCAGTCATTTACCACGATTACCGTGACGCACGTCCGGTACGATTGCCGTCCCCCCCTCTGGCGGAGCGTCCCCGTTTGGAGCCGCGCAACCCTCAGTACGGACGCTCCCGGCGCTACGAACCGCCGACTATGGCTCGTGGCAGTCGCCATCGAGAGGAGGGCGAGTTTAAACCACTCCCTCGTTTTGACGTGCCGTCCCGGGACAGCGGCGATAGATCGCCGCCACGCCAACATTAGGATGTTGGCGTCTGCCCCCGCTATGCACCACCCCCCTTTGAGACCGTCCTCTTGCCCACGGCCTATGTCCGGGTCTGGGGACGGACGGGCGCCTCGGTTGTAGTCCGAGCAATATTGGACACAGGCTCACAAGGGTGCATAGCCTCGTCTTGGTTGGTGGGGCAGACTGGCCTGAATATTAAAAAGTATTCAGATGTAATAAGAGGTGTCGGGAACGCCCCTGTAACCACGGTTGAGGGCCACGTTTCGTTTGAGTTCTCGCCCTCAAATTCTCCACGCCCGACGCTGAGATCGTCGGCCATTGTGATGGAGAACATCTTGGGCAGTCACCCGCAAGTTCGGTTGTCTGCGGATGCGGTAAAATTGACCGCCGATTTGGACTTGGCTGACCCTAAATTCGACCTACCTGGCACGGTCGATTTGTTGCTTGGCGCCGATGTACTAGGCAAAATATTACTCGGTAAGGATCGTGTTTTGCAGCCAGGTGGCTTAGTAGCCCTCCGGACCATATTTGGGTTCGCATTGATGGGGCCTGTATTGAGGGCTCCCCCTCCTGCTGAACCTGGAACGGCTTTGATGGTGGGCTCCGCCCTCTCTGACGCCGTGCAGAGATTTTGGGAAGTGGAAGAGCCACCACAAGCACCCCGCTCTGATCCGGAACACGAGGAGTGTGAACGGTTCTACAAGAGCAACACTAGTTATCTTCGTTCTGGCCGGATCATGACAAGATTGCCATTTCTTGCCGTACGACCGCCCCTTGGCGACTCGCGGCCTACTGCAGAGAAGCGTTTATTGGCAATGGAGCGCCGCATGAGCAGGGACCCGCTACTTAAACAGAAGTACATTGACTTCATGCGGGAGTATGAGAATTTGGGACACATGTCTGTGTCAAAACTTGACTGGCGCTCGACGGAGCATTTTTTCCTACCGCATCATGCTGTGATAAAGCCGTCAAGTGGCAAGCTGCGCACAGTATTTGATGGTTCTGCGCAGACCACATCGGGAGTGTCCTTGAACCAGTGTCTTCATTCTGGTCCCAAATTGCTTAAGGACTTTTGTGACGTCATCACGCGGTTTCGGCGTCACCAATTCGTTTTCGTAGCTGACATCAAGATGATGTTCAGGCAAACGGTAATCCACCCTGATGATCGTCGATACCAGCTGATATTGTGGCGGGAAAACCCGCAAGATCCCATACTTGTCTACGAACTCAACACGAACACATACGGGCTGCGGTCTAGCCCCTTTTTGGCCATACGTTCGCTTTGGGAGCTCGCAGATCGAGAGCGTATGTCGTTTCCTCGCGCAGCCGCCATTTTGAAGGAGGACCTATATGTTGATGACATATGCACTGGTGCGTCCACGGAGAGAGAGGCTCTCCTTTTGCGTGACGAATTGATTGGCATCCTAGCATCCGCAGGATATGAATTGCGTAAATGGATCTCCAACTTACCTGCGCTCTTGGATGGGCTACCTGATGACCACCAGCAGGATCCTCACCTATTTGAGAACCGTGACAATCCTACCATGATGACAGTCCTTGGAATACAGTACAGACCAGTCCAGGACATCTTCACGTTCAACGTCGATTTGGATTCGCCTCGCACTTGGACGAAACGGCTGGTTCTGTCGACTGTCGCGAGAACGTTTGACCCCAATGGTTGGATATGCCCAGTCATATTCTGGGCCAAATGCTTCCTGCAGAGACTTTGGACTGCAGGTCTTGGATGGGACGAGCATCTCCGCGAAGCTATTTTGAAGGACTGGCTCCTGTTTGCTTCCTCATTGCCTGCTATCAATATGATATCGTTGCCCCGTGCTATGCTTCCACCAGGGAAGCATACAGCGTCCCTTCATGGGTTTTCGGACGCTTCGGAACGTGGGTACGCAGCAGCCGTATATTTGCGCACCGTGACCATGGATGGTCAAGTGAAGGTGTCATTGGTCATGGCGAAGAGCAAGGTCGCGCCTCTTCGAACTACCTTGACAATTCCCAAGCTAGAGTTGTCAGGGGCGGCCCTTCTTGCTCGCCTCTTGAATCACGTCATGTCCACCTTGTGCCCGTCAGTTAACATTGAGACAGTCTATGCATGGACTGACAGTCAAATTGTCCTATGTTGGCTGAAGACGTCAGTCCACACCTTAGAGGTGTTTGTTGCAAATCGGGTCTCTCAGATCCAGAAATCGGAAACCCCGTTAATCTGGAGGCATGTGCCTGGCGAAGTCAACCCTGCTGATTGCGCATCACGGGGATGTATGGCCCCCTTTTTGGTTGAGCACTCCCTGTGGTGGGGACCTGAGTGGTTGACCAGGTCAGAATCTAATTGGCCGCGAACACCGGCCTTGGATACTGTCACATTGCCTGGGTTGCGAACCCTTGCGATTGAACGGCGGGACCATCCGTTCGACCCAGATTTCCTAATGAATCGCTACAGCTCATTAGACAAATTACTGGGGGTCACCGCTTGGATCAAGCGCTTCACCAGAAATTGTAGACACCCACAGAACAAATGCTTGGAGGCGTTCTTATCGCCACAAGAGCTCCAGGATGCTCTTCTTCATTGGGTTCGTTCTGTGCAAGAAGATAACTTTGAAAATGAGATTGATATTTTGAGAAAAGGCAAATGTAAGCTGTCTGGAGCCATTTGCAAACTGAACCCCTTTTTGGACAGTGCGGGTCTTTTGCGAGTCGGAGGGCGTCTAAGGAACGCAAACCTCCCGTATGGAGCTCGTCATCCCCTCCTGTTGCCCAAAAGTGGCCACTTAGTGAGTTTGTTGGTGACTGATCGTCACATCAAGAACTCCCACGCCGGCTGTAATGCCTTATTGGCCATTTTACAACGAGAATTTTGGATTTTATCGGCCCGAAGGACGATCCGTAGTGTGGTCTTTCGCTGCATGTCTTGTTATAGACTCAAGGCCTCTACCATGCAGCCTATCATGGGTGACCTGCCGTCGGATCGGGTCACAGAGACAAGGCCCTTTGCTGGAGTTGGGACGGACTTTGCAGGTCCCTTTTCGGTTAAGACCTCGACCCTCAGGAACAGTAAAACGGTCAAGTCCTACCTGTGCGTCTTTGTTTGCCTGTCCACCAAGGCGGTACACTTAGAACTAGTCTCAGCCCTCTCGACAGAGGCCTTTGTTGCGACGTTAGATAGATTCGTGTCACGACGAGGACTACCGTCCTTGATTCGGTCGGATTGCGGCACCAACTTCAAAGGCACAAATAACTATTTAAAAGAGATATATGAATTTTTGGCGTCTAATGAGACTGAGATTGCGTCTAGACTAGCTAGTCGCAGAATAACTTGGAAGTTCAGTCCCGCGTCATGCCCCCACTGGGGAGGAATTTTTGAAAGTGTTGTAAAGGTTGCCAAAACACATTTGCGACGAGTAATTGGCGAGTCCGTATTAACATTTGAGGAGCTCGCAACTGTGTTTTGCAAAATTGAAGCCATGTTGAATTCACGCCCGTTGTGCCCGATCTCTTCAGACCCTAACGATTTGGAAGCCCTCACACCGGGCCATTTTTTGATTGGACGGCCGCTGAACGCCCTGCCGGAATACCCCTATGTTGATGTGAAACTCAATCGTCTCTCGCGGTTTGAATTGATCCAACAACTCACTCAGAGTTTTTGGAAACGTTGGAATTTGGAATATTTGCATATTCTCCAGCAGAGCGTTAAGTGGACTGACAAGACTGATCCACCGCATGTTGGTGACCTCGTTCTGGTTAAGGACGCTAACTCACCGCCACTGTGTTGGCGCAGAGGGCGCATTCTTAACCTCGTCTTTGGAGCAGATGGAGTGCCCCGTTTTGCTGAGGTTCGGGTGGACGGTTCTGTTCTGAAGAGAGCGGTATCAACCTTGTCACGACTACCAATTGATTAGCGGCCAGGTAGTCCTGGCCGAGGCGGGTAGATGTTATAAACCAAATGTAGCAACACTAAACTATTATATTATCTATGACAGTTAGTATAGTTTACGAAATGGTTTTTATCTATGAGCTGTCATTCGTCACCTTTTGAATTTAAAATTTGCATCGTTTTTCCGGTCTCCGTATAAAGTTACGCTTTTGTTTGTACTTGTTCGTTCTCGCGAAAAAATTATCGCCTTTTGTTGATCGAACCATCCTTTGTTGTTTGAAGTACTTTAATTGTTAATAGCAAATTGTATTCCTTGTATTCCTTGTTGAATTATTGTGAAAAACGTGAGGGAACTACGCCGAACAACGGCCATTTTGATTGCTGGTTCCTGCTTCAGCCCGCCACTTCAGTTAAGTATAATTGATTAGCATTAGACGTAATGATTGGCCAATTATAGTTTGATGTTAATTAAGTTATACCTGGCGAGGCTTCACCGAACAGTATTCAGTGAAACTAAGGTAGGATTTTTATTTAAGACATTAAGTGTTAGCTCTGCGTACTGCAGACAAGTGTTCGTCCCGTTCGTACCTGAGATCACGCTTCCACTCGTTTTTAATATACTCCAGGTCGGACGTAACAGGTGTGTATGTGTGTCTGTGTGTCTGTGTCTGAGTGTCTGTGTGTCTGTGTCTGTGCCTGTGCCGTGCCGCGACACGCACCACCTTGGGCCGGAAGGGCGGGCGCAGGCGGCGCTGCGCGAGCGCGTCCCAGTCCATGTCGCGGAAGAGGTGTGTATGTGTGTCTGTGTGTCTGTGTCTGAGTGTCTGTGTGTCTGTGTCTGTGCCTGTGCCGTGCCGCGACACGCACCACCTTGGGCCGGAAGGGCGGGCGCAGGCGGCGCTGCGCGAGCGCGTCCCAGTCCATGTCGCGGAAGAGGTGTGTATGTGTGTCTGTGTGTCTGTGTCTGAGTGTCTGTGTGTCTGTGTCTGTGCCTGTGCCGTGCCGCGACACGCACCACCTTGGGCCGGAAGGGCGGGCGCAGGCGGCGCTGCGCGAGCGCGTCCCAGTCCATGTCGCGGAAGAGGTGTGTATGTGTGTCTGTGTGTCTGTGTCTGAGTGTCTGTGTGTCTGTGTCTGTGCCTGTGCCGTGCCGCGACACGCACCACCTTGGGCCGGAAGGGCGGGCGCAGGCGGCGCTGCGCGAGCGCGTCCCAGTCCATGTCGCGGAAGAGGTGTGTATGTGTGTCTGTGTGTCTGTGTCTGAGTGTCTGTGTGTCTGTGTCTGTGCCTGTGCCGTGCCGCGACACGCACCACCTTGGGCCGGAAGGGCGGGCGCAGGCGGCGCTGCGCGAGCGCGTCCCAGTCCATGTCGCGGAAGAGGTGTGTATGTGTGTCTGTGTGTCTGTGTCTGAGTGTCTGTGTGTCTGTGTCTGTGCCTGTGCCGTGCCGCGACACGCACCACCTTGGGCCGGAAGGGCGGGCGCAGGCGGCGCTGCGCGAGCGCGTCCCAGTCCATGTCGCGGAAGAGGTGTGTATGTGTGTCTGTGTGTCTGTGTCTGAGTGTCTGTGTGTCTGTGTCTGTGCCTGTGCCGTGCCGCGACACGCACCACCTTGGGCCGGAAGGGCGGGCGCAGGCGGCGCTGCGCGAGCGCGTCCCAGTCCATGTCGCGGAAGAGGTGTGTATGTGTGTCTGTGTGTCTGTGTCTGAGTGTCTGTGTGTCTGTGTCTGTGCCTGTGCCGTGCCGCGACACGCACCACCTTGGGCCGGAAGGGCGGGCGCAGGCGGCGCTGCGCGAGCGCGTCCCAGTCCATGTCGCGGAAGAGGTGTGTATGTGTGTCTGTGTGTCTGTGTCTGAGTGTCTGTGTGTCTGTGTCTGTGCCTGTGCCGTGCCGCGACACGCACCACCTTGGGCCGGAAGGGCGGGCGCAGGCGGCGCTGCGCGAGCGCGTCCCAGTCCATGTCGCGGAAGAGGTGTGTATGTGTGTCTGTGTGTCTGTGTCTGAGTGTCTGTGTGTCTGTGTCTGTGCCTGTGCCGTGCCGCGACACGCACCACCTTGGGCCGGAAGGGCGGGCGCAGGCGGCGCTGCGCGAGCGCGTCCCAGTCCATGTCGCGGAAGAGGTGTGTATGTGTGTCTGTGTGTCTGTGTCTGAGTGTCTGTGTGTCTGTGTCTGTGCCTGTGCCGTGCCGCGACACGCACCACCTTGGGCCGGAAGGGCGGGCGCAGGCGGCGCTGCGCGAGCGCGTCCCAGTCCATGTCGCGGAAGAGGTGTGTATGTGTGTCTGTGTGTCTGTGTCTGAGTGTCTGTGTGTCTGTGTCTGTGCCTGTGCCGTGCCGCGACACGCACCACCTTGGGCCGGAAGGGCGGGCGCAGGCGGCGCTGCGCGAGCGCGTCCCAGTCCATGTCGCGGAAGAGGTGTGTATGTGTGTCTGTGTGTCTGTGTCTGAGTGTCTGTGTGTCTGTGTCTGTGCCTGTGCCGTGCCGCGACACGCACCACCTTGGGCCGGAAGGGCGGGCGCAGGCGGCGCTGCGCGAGCGCGTCCCAGTCCATGTCGCGGAAGAGGTGTGTATGTGTGTCTGTGTGTCTGTGTCTGAGTGTCTGTGTGTCTGTGTCTGTGCCTGTGCCGTGCCGCGACACGCACCACCTTGGGCCGGAAGGGCGGGCGCAGGCGGCGCTGCGCGAGCGCGTCCCAGTCCATGTCGCGGAAGAGGTGTGTATGTGTGTCTGTGTGTCTGTGTCTGAGTGTCTGTGTGTCTGTGTCTGTGCCTGTGCCGTGCCGCGACACGCACCACCTTGGGCCGGAAGGGCGGGCGCAGGCGGCGCTGCGCGAGCGCGTCCCAGTCCATGTCGCGGAAGAGGTGTGTATGTGTGTCTGTGTGTCTGTGTCTGAGTGTCTGTGTGTCTGTGTCTGTGCCTGTGCCGTGCCGCGACACGCACCACCTTGGGCCGGAAGGGCGGGCGCAGGCGGCGCTGCGCGAGCGCGTCCCAGTCCATGTCGCGGAAGAGGTGTGTATGTGTGTCTGTGTGTCTGTGTCTGAGTGTCTGTGTGTCTGTGTCTGTGCCTGTGCCGTGCCGCGACACGCACCACCTTGGGCCGGAAGGGCGGGCGCAGGCGGCGCTGCGCGAGCGCGTCCCAGTCCATGTCGCGGAAGAGGTGTGTATGTGTGTCTGTGTGTCTGTGTCTGAGTGTCTGTGTGTCTGTGTCTGTGCCTGTGCCGTGCCGCGACACGCACCACCTTGGGCCGGAAGGGCGGGCGCAGGCGGCGCTGCGCGAGCGCGTCCCAGTCCATGTCGCGGAAGAGGTGTGTATGTGTGTCTGTGTGTCTGTGTCTGAGTGTCTGTGTGTCTGTGTCTGTGCCTGTGCCGTGCCGCGACACGCACCACCTTGGGCCGGAAGGGCGGGCGCAGGCGGCGCTGCGCGAGCGCGTCCCAGTCCATGTCGCGGAAGAGGTGTGTATGTGTGTCTGTGTGTCTGTGTCTGAGTGTCTGTGTGTCTGTGTCTGTGCCTGTGCCGTGCCGCGACACGCACCACCTTGGGCCGGAAGGGCGGGCGCAGGCGGCGCTGCGCGAGCGCGTCCCAGTCCATGTCGCGGAAGAGGTGTGTATGTGTGTCTGTGTGTCTGTGTCTGAGTGTCTGTGTGTCTGTGTCTGTGCCTGTGCCGTGCCGCGACACGCACCACCTTGGGCCGGAAGGGCGGGCGCAGGCGGCGCTGCGCGAGCGCGTCCCAGTCCATGTCGCGGAAGAGGTGTGTATGTGTGTCTGTGTGTCTGTGTCTGAGTGTCTGTGTGTCTGTGTCTGTGCCTGTGCCGTGCCGCGACACGCACCACCTTGGGCCGGAAGGGCGGGCGCAGGCGGCGCTGCGCGAGCGCGTCCCAGTCCATGTCGCGGAAGAGGTGTGTATGTGTGTCTGTGTGTCTGTGTCTGAGTGTCTGTGTGTCTGTGTCTGTGCCTGTGCCGTGCCGCGACACGCACCACCTTGGGCCGGAAGGGCGGGCGCAGGCGGCGCTGCGCGAGCGCGTCCCAGTCCATGTCGCGGAAGAGGTGTGTATGTGTGTCTGTGTGTCTGTGTCTGAGTGTCTGTGTGTCTGTGTCTGTGCCTGTGCCGTGCCGCGACACGCACCACCTTGGGCCGGAAGGGCGGGCGCAGGCGGCGCTGCGCGAGCGCGTCCCAGTCCATGTCGCGGAAGAGGTGTGTATGTGTGTCTGTGTGTCTGTGTCTGAGTGTCTGTGTGTCTGTGTCTGTGCCTGTGCCGTGCCGCGACACGCACCACCTTGGGCCGGAAGGGCGGGCGCAGGCGGCGCTGCGCGAGCGCGTCCCAGTCCATGTCGCGGAAGAGGTGTG
The DNA here is from genome assembly GCF_905220565.1 of Melitaea cinxia. Lineage (NCBI taxonomy): Eukaryota > Metazoa > Arthropoda > Insecta > Lepidoptera > Nymphalidae > Melitaea > Melitaea cinxia. The sequence goes on from NC_059411.1 coordinate 410,374, forward strand.
TATGTGTGTCTGTGTGTCTGTGTCTGAGTGTCTGTGTGTCTGTGTCTGTGCCTGTGCCGTGCCGCGACACGCACCACCTTGGGCCGGAAGGGCGGGCGCAGGCGGCGCTGCGCGAGCGCGTCCCAGTCCATGTCGCGGAAGAGGTGTGTATGTGTGTCTGTGTGTCTGTGTCTGAGTGTCTGTGTGTCTGTGTCTGTGCCTGTGCCGTGCCGCGACACGCACCACCTTGGGCCGGAAGGGCGGGCGCAGGCGGCGCTGCGCGAGCGCGTCCCAGTCCATGTCGCGGAAGAGGTGTGTATGTGTGTCTGTGTGTCTGTGTCTGAGTGTCTGTGTGTCTGTGTCTGTGCCTGTGCCGTGCCGCGACACGCACCACCTTGGGCCGGAAGGGCGGGCGCAGGCGGCGCTGCGCGAGCGCGTCCCAGTCCATGTCGCGGAAGAGGTGTGTATGTGTGTCTGTGTGTCTGTGTCTGAGTGTCTGTGTGTCTGTGTCTGTGCCTGTGCCGTGCCGCGACACGCACCACCTTGGGCCGGAAGGGCGGGCGCAGGCGGCGCTGCGCGAGCGCGTCCCAGTCCATGTCGCGGAAGAGGTGTGTATGTGTGTCTGTGTGTCTGTGTCTGAGTGTCTGTGTGTCTGTGTCTGTGCCTGTGCCGTGCCGCGACACGCACCACCTTGGGCCGGAAGGGCGGGCGCAGGCGGCGCTGCGCGAGCGCGTCCCAGTCCATGTCGCGGAAGAGGTGTGTATGTGTGTCTGTGTGTCTGTGTCTGAGTGTCTGTGTGTCTGTGTCTGTGCCTGTGCCGTGCCGCGACACGCACCACCTTGGGCCGGAAGGGCGGGCGCAGGCGGCGCTGCGCGAGCGCGTCCCAGTCCATGTCGCGGAAGAGGTGTGTATGTGTGTCTGTGTGTCTGTGTCTGAGTGTCTGTGTGTCTGTGTCTGTGCCTGTGCCGTGCCGCGACACGCACCACCTTGGGCCGGAAGGGCGGGCGCAGGCGGCGCTGCGCGAGCGCGTCCCAGTCCATGTCGCGGAAGAGGTGTGTATGTGTGTCTGTGTGTCTGTGTCTGAGTGTCTGTGTGTCTGTGTCTGTGCCTGTGCCGTGCCGCGACACGCACCACCTTGGGCCGGAAGGGCGGGCGCAGGCGGCGCTGCGCGAGCGCGTCCCAGTCCATGTCGCGGAAGAGGTGTGTATGTGTGTCTGTGTGTCTGTGTCTGAGTGTCTGTGTGTCTGTGTCTGTGCCTGTGCCGTGCCGCGACACGCACCACCTTGGGCCGGAAGGGCGGGCGCAGGCGGCGCTGCGCGAGCGCGTCCCAGTCCATGTCGCGGAAGAAGGCGTGCTGGCGGATGCCCGCCGCGCCGCCCAGCACTCCCAGGCGCCGCGCCGGGTTCTTCGTCATGAAACCTGGAACGTCCCATCGGAATAAGCTCCTGAACACCTCGAAATAGATAGCATCGCTAAAATAAAATGCATCGTCGGAAACCATAAACACAAGAAAAGAAACAAATGCCAAAAGGTTAAACCGTGACCAGCGTAAACAATGACCTATATAAGATTTGAGACAAAATTAATGATTACAATTACTTTACCAAATGAAAAACCATCACCCTTATCATACCAGAAAGTCATTACTATTTTTTTTCATCAACGATTACCTAAAATAACGACTACTATATGAAGTTCAGTAAAAGCGTGATCAACAATTGACTAAAAGAAAAAGATATTTCAGGAATCAGGCAACGTAATATATGGTCAACTTTACCCTTAAGTATGGAGACGGCGTCCTTCGACAGCCAAACAGGGTAGAGAACGTCGTCGTGCAGGATGGACTCGAAGAGATCGTCCTCGTTGTCGGCCTCGAAGGGCGGCTGCCCGGCCAACATCTCGTACAACAGCACGCCCAGCGCCCACCAGTCCACTGAAGGACCATATTCCAGCTCTTGCAGGATCTGTAACCACGCACTGCTTAGACACGTGTTCTTGGATATGGAGGGAGAAATGTCTTTGGAAGTTATTGAAGAGGAGTAGAGGGACAAATATCTTTGAGTGTTCTTGGATAGAGGTGGAGTAATAATTATCTTTGAGTGTTCTTGGATATGGAGGGAGAAATGTCTTTGAAAGTTCTTGAAGAGGGGTAGAGGGACAAATATCTTTAAGTGTTCTGGGATAGGGGTGAAGTGGGACAAATTTTGAGTGTTTGTCTTTGAGTGTTCTGGAAAAGGGGTAAAGTGGGACAAATTTTGAGTGTTCTTGGATAAGGGTGGAGGGACAAATATCTTTGGACTGTTCTTGGATAGAGGTGGAGGGACCAATATTTTTGAGTGTTCTTGGATAGAGGTGGAGGGACAAATGTCTTTTAGTGTTCTGGAATGAGGGTGAAATCGCATAAATATTGAGTGTTCTTGGATACGTGTAAAGTGGGACATATGTCATAGCAGACAAAGGATACTTATTGACTCTACACACGTTTTTAGACTCTTGCAAAGTGGAACAAATGTTAAGTTCTTAGATAAGGGTGAAGAACTTTTGAAATGCTTGATTATTATTTTAATCAAAATATAAGTCTTAAAAAGGTACATTCTTCTAGATGACAAATTCTCTCAAAAAATTTTGAAACCCTTCATTGCTGCCACAATTAAGCTCCCCCATAACTTTTGCATTATTGGGTTTTTGCGTCAGAAGAACCATTACAGCTAACTTATAATCAACCACTCAGCAACTTTGAATCACTCAGCTTAGGCAATTTATTTCAAGTTCAAAACTTTTCAACTTACCTCAGGTGCGATATAGTCTGGAGTTCCGCAGAAGGTATTAGTAGTGGCTCCATCTGGAAAACGCGTGTCTGATTTACTTTCTGATCCGGAACATCATAAATTTACTCAAATAGGGTGGCATTCAGATCACATAATCTCAAGGTCACAGGGCAACTCTGCGTCACGACCAATCACAGAAGCAGTTGGTTGTTTCACAGTCCCCCTTCAAGCGCTTTTTGTCATCATTATAAATGTATAAATGATAGAAACACAAATGTTGAAATCTATCGATTAATATATTATCTATAAATTGTACTTCGCAGCTGTAACTACGTATCTAAAATATGTTCAATATGTTTCACGTAGTTGATGAGTACAATAAAGTAATAAAGTATAATGAATAAATCATTTTTGAATATCATATCAAAAATTGACCGCTCCAGCGGGGATCGAACCCGCGTCTCCGACTGACCGTGTCGGCGCTCTAGCCAATTAAGCTATGGAACGATGTACCCGCTAGAGCGAAATTTTTGATATGATGATTTTTATATTCGGTTTAAGCGAACCGTGAAGTGGCTCGTGGTAGAATTCCTAATATGTGGGTAACACAAAAATAAAATCGTACATATTAAAAATAGCATGGTGTCGTCTCCTGTCAAAGATGTTCATTGTAATAAGAAACTATGAATAGTTATGGGGCTCTGTAAAGAACTCAGTATAGACGGCGCCACGGTTCGCTTATACCGAAAATAAAATCATCATATCAAAAATTTCGATCTAGCGGGTACATCGTTCCATAGCTTAATAGGCTAGAGCACCGACACAGTCAGTCAGAGACGCGGGTTCGATCCCCGCTGGAACTGTCAATTTTTGATATGATATTCAAAAATGTTTAGAATTCCTAATGTGTGGGTAACACAAAAATAAAATCGTACATATTAATAAATCATTTCAGACACTCATTTGCTATTTACACTAAAGACTGAGCATCCCTTAAATTAAAAAACATTATTTCACAGTAAAATTCCATCTTATAACATAAATCAAAGTTACTGCAAACAACTTTGGCTCAAATTATTACAAAGAAGTGGCGACAGTTACCCAGGATGCCCTCCTTGCACATGCCGAAATCAGCCAGCTTGCAGTGACCCTCGCTGTCCAGCAGAATATTATCCAGCTTGAGATCACGGTAAATAACACCGTGCGCGTGTAGGAAGGTCAACGCAAGTGTCACTTCCGCCGCATAGAACCTGGAGTGGAGATGTGATGAATTATAATAAGAATATATATATTATATTGATATTGTACTTATGGCATTATTTTTATGAAGATTTATCGGAGATACAATAAGTGTATAGACAAAGTTCAGCCGTGAAAAAAACCAACAAATTTCCACAAACTTTCTATTTTAGTATGAAATGTTATTAAAAAGCAATGTACAATTATGTAATATAGAAATCGTAGTGAATAAATGTAAAACTATTAATTTGTTGACATCTACTACAAAATTCTTTTTATAAAACATGAGAAAAAATGAGGTTTTACATTTAAAAAAAAATGGTAGGATATATCCTGCTTAAAAACTGGAGCAGAGCGACTGGGAAAGTACCTCGCCCTTACAGAAGATCACAGCTAAATAATAATGGTCTCAAGCAGTGTTGTGTCCCTGTTGGTGAGTAAGGTGACCCGCGCTTCTGGGGGTGGGGGAGGGTCGGCGACGCGCTTGCGATCCTTCTGGTGTTGCAGACGTCTGTAACTACTTCCCATCGGGTGAGCCGTATGCTTGTTTGCCGACGCATGCCGCCTATAAGAAATAGTGTGTATAGAAACCTCGCCCTGGCCTCGTCGAACTTGCGCGCGCGCTGGATCTGGAACATGAGGTCGCCGCCGTCCACGTACTCCATGACCAGGAACAGGCGCTCGGGCGTCTGGAAGGCGCAGTGCAGCGCCGTGAGGAAGGGGTGGCGCGCCGCCAGCGCCAGCACGCGCCGCTCCGTCAGCGTGCACTCCACGTCGTCGTCCTGCACGATGGCGTCCTTCTTCAGCACCTTCACCGCGTACACCTGCCGGGGCGGCCAAATTATGAGCGGTTGCCTCATGACTCACTTCAGCCTATGGCAGTCCACTGCTGGACATAGGTCTCCCCAAGTTCGCGCCAGACATCCCGGTTTTCCTCAGTCCTCATCCAGCTCACACCGGCAATCTTACGTAGATCGTCGGTCCGTCGGGCCGGAGGACGTCCCATACTGCGTTTGCCAAGACGCGATCTCCACTCCAGGACCCGTCTGCTCCAACGACCATCGGTCCTGCGACACAGATGACCAGCCCACTGCCACTTCAACTTGCTAATTCTGTGGGCTATGTCGGTTACTTTCATTCTCTCGCGGGTAGTCTCATTTCTAATCCTATCTTCGAGAGAGACCCCAAGCATAGCCCGTTCCATTGCACGTTGAGCGACTTTAAATTTGTAGACCAGTCCCTTCGTCAGTGTCCACGTCTCGGCTGCGTATGTTAACACAGGCAGAACGCATTGCTCGAAGACTTGTCTTCAAGCATTGCGGAATCTTCGAAGTGTAGACTCGACGAAGCATGCCAAAGGCAGCCCAGCCCAACCGAATCCTCCTGTCGACCTCCTTCTCGAAGTTGTTACGGCCTAGTTGGATAGTATGGCCTAGGTAAATATAATCCTGAACAACTTCGAGAAGGGTACCATCGACCGATACCGGTCTCGGTATGAGTTAATTGTTAAACATAACTTTTGTTTTATCCAAGTTCATACAGAGACCGACACGCTGGGAGGACTCGTTCAGGCTGGCCAGCATGTGGCCTAACTCATCCAACGTCTCCACAAAGATGACAATACCGTCGGCAAAACGAAGGTGAGAGATGAATTCACCGCTGACGTTAATGCCTCGTTCTCCCCACTCTAAGGTCTTAAAGGCATCCTCCAGCGCAGTGGTAAACAGATTCGGTGATATTACATCTCCCGTCTTACAGTCGATATGACATCTCTGCAGAGAGTCCAAAACAGCCCAGGTCTCGACAGAGTCGAAGGCTTTCTCGTAGTCCACAAATGCCATACACAGCGGTTGATTATATTCTTCTGTCTTTTGAATAATCTGCCGAACAGTATGGATGTGGTCCACGGTGATGTAGCCATTTCGAAATACAGCCTGCTCTGGTTGGAATTCGTCGAGTCTTCTGGCGAGACGATTCGTAACAACCCTCAAAAACAGCTTATAGACGTGGCTCAGAAGTGAGATCGGTCTGTAATTCTTCAACAGACACTTATCGCCTCTTAAAGAACAGCACCACCACACTCCTGGACCACACCTCCGTGGCGTGGTACCTCAGTGAATGACGGCGTTAAAGAGTCTTGCCAAGGCTCTTAGGACAGGTCGCCCTGCGGCTTTAAGGAGCTCAGTGGTAACTCTGTCATCCCCCGGGGCCGTCCCTCCCCCGTTTTTAAGCTGCCCGAGCGCTGCACTAATCTCGCCCTCTTCGAAGTCCGGGATATTCTCCGAATAATGGCGCAACAATGGTGCCCGTGTATCTTCGGTGTCCCAAGTCACAGGCTTGTGAGTGCTTGACGAGTACAGCTATCCATAAAAATTCTCAACCTCTTCTCGGATCTGAGGGCGAGAGCAGACGGTTCTGCCATCCGCTGTTTTGAGCTTCGCAAGAAGGCTTCTCCCCAAGAGTCTTTGGAAAACTTTGGACCCCCTATTCTGCTCAATCAGAGTAGCAATCTCTCTCGTATTTGAGCAGCGGAGGTCTCGGCATACAAGTTTTCGTATCCTCTTGGAAAGAGCTCTCCGTTCTGGCGAAGCAGCCGGCAACTCGCGCCTTTGCCGCATCAGATCTAAGGCTTCGGGAGAAAGTTTGGTCTGCTTCGTTATCTTTGTTGGTGGAAAGTGACTACAGCCCAGTATAATAATAATAATAATAATAATAATGAGTTCCAATTGGAACTGCTCGGAGTCACATAGTATTTGGGGCAGCGTAGGTCGGAGGATAGATTTTATCAAGCGGGCCCGCTCTCTTCGGAGGCATATATTCAGAGTGACCGGTACTAGCCGGTGGTCGCTGCCGGTGTTAAGCCTGTTAATCACTGAGACATCTCTGAATATATGCATTTTATCCGCTATGATGAAATCTATCTGGTTTCTCGTCACAGTATCGGGGCTTTACCATGTCCACCTCCTTTGGGGCTTCTTCTCAAAAATGGTTCATAAAGAAGAGCCCCTCCGATTCGAGAAAGTTGACAAGCATCTGCCCCCTGTGATTCCTGTGCCCCAATCCGTGTGGTCCGATACTCGATCCGTCGCAGTATTGTACTCCAACTTTAGCGTTGAAGTCTCCCATAACAACGCTGTAGAAGGTCGAAGTAGTGCCATGTATGGCCCTTGTAATGTCTTCACACAAGGCTTCGACTTCATCGTCAGAGTGTGCCGAGGTCGACGCATATACCTGTATCACTTTCAGGGAGTACCTGTCAGTGAGTTTAAGTACAAGGTACGCTACCCGTATCGACACACTGCTGACTTCCACAACGTTGCCAGTGAGAGTCTTGGGGACCAGAAAACCGACATCCCCTTGGAAAAGCCCATCACCTTTACGAAAGTAGAACAAGTACCCGGAGTCCAGGATCATCGTGTCCTCACCCTCTCTTCGGACTTCAGACAACCCCAGTATGCTCCAAATAATGTGGCTAAGTCCTACCTCAAGTTCGGTAAGGTGATGGTCCAACCGTAGCGTGCGTCCATTTTACGTAGCCAGGTATATTTTATGACAGCCTTCCGTACCCCGGTGATTTTTAGCACCCCTCTGACCCACCGTTACCGCGGCCGCTGCCGTAGCCGGGAAAAGTAGGGCTACCGGGAACTAAGGGCCGAAACTTGAGGCGTGGACTCATGGGGGTTTTTGCCTGCAAAGTAGCAGTTGGATGGTTATCCCGCCATCGGTCGGCTTTTCAAGTTCCAAGGTGGTAGTGGACCTGTTTTATCCCTAAGTCGCCTCTTACGACACCTACGGGATGAAAGGCGATGGCTAAATTCTATAGTGCCGTAGCCACACAGCCAAGCATATAGCCAGCCAGCCAGCACATATCTCAGGTATCTTAAAAAAACAGTTTTCGAACATTTCAATAAACTATGAGTATTTCAAAAACGATCAAAGGAGAATGGGACTTTTGGGCCGAAATGTAATGAGTAGAGAAATTGTTTAAAAAATTGGTCATATTTTTTTATTTTAAAATATAAAATATCAGCTCAATTCTGAATCTAGAAGCGGAGAAAATTGAGAAAGATAGTTTTCATCAAATTATTTGGTTATCGATTCAACTGTAATCGATTACAGAATTAAAAAAAAAAAGGTTTGCACTAGTTAATTAATTCAAGATATTTAGATGCACAATTAAAGCTGTAAACAATAAAGTGCATTTAAATAAAGTTACATTAATATGGACAATATCAATTAATACCTGATAAACCAAAATGATTATCGATTTCATATCGATTTAAAATAAATCATATTTTTAATGACAGCTTTGAAAGCTGACTACTTGTGACTAACAATAATACTGTGTCCGTCACTCGTTTCGTGTTTACTGCATTGTTTACTGTTTTCCGATGCATTCTGAGTCCATTCCTGATATTTATTTATGGTTTCAAGTGTATATCAATATTCGTAGTGAGTTTTCAAACAGTCTTCACTAAATATAATAAATATTAATGCTACAAGAACTTAGTGATCGCGTTTTTTTATAGACATTGTAACATAACCTCACTTTTACAAAAAGTCTAATAACTCCACTCTCAGATAGCCAAAATATAAATAATTTTCAGCGAGGAAGCAATAAGCCTAAATGCATTAATTGATACCATTTTCATTTCATTACATTTTGGCCCAAGAATGTATGGAATCGTATCATTCTCCTTTGTCTTGTTTACCATTTCCCAAAGATAAAAATAATGAAATAGAATTTCAAATCCCTCCCACATACAACTACCTACAAACAACTGTTAGCCTCCACACCCACACAAACTACTCACCTCATCGGTGCCCTTTTTCTCTGCAAGCATGACCTTCCCGAAGGAGCCCTTCCCCAGCACCTTGATGAAGTTGAAGTCGTCGAGGGACACCTTCTGGCCCTCCATCTCTCCCTCCGCGCCTACAACACTCTTGCTACACTCCCACTCTCACCACACAATCCCATCCCCACCACCATATTGAAGAACCACGCTTTTATCATTTCTAACTCTTAGTACAAGATGACTCGTATCGTCTCTTTCTATCACTTTGAGATTAAAGAGACGACACGACTGCTAATGAATCATCCCAATTCGAATCATAACCTATATCAGTTTGGAAATTACTATCCAAGTACCAGTAAATAAATAGTTTGTTAATATCAAAGAAACATAAAATGCAGAAGTCCAAATGAACTAAAAACGTGGTTCTCCTGAAAATTAAATACCAAATCACATAATGTTACAAAATTACAATAAAGTATTGTATTCAGTACAAATCAAATGTAAATTAATGTTAAAACCTTGGCAACTAAATATGTCCTGGAGGTCGTCCCAGTGAGAACTCCACGGAGGATCCTGCTTCGTACCTAGGTTTATAGACGGTTCATATTATGCAACGAAATAAAACACAAACAAACGTATGAAAAAGCGTGTGCTTGTTAGCAGTATATTCAATAATTTTACTATGAAATATTAGTACTTACTGCAAGTACTAAAATTAGACAAAAAAGTTGTTATGGTAGGACATTTCGAGGATATGTAGATGCAGATTGTATAAGTTACTTTTTAGATTAAACCATAATTTTTAAGCTTTTTCCGTTAAATATTAATTTGAATATATTATTATAATTAAGAAGAAATTTTACAAGTTATTTAGAGGAAACCTTGGTTAATTTATTTAAAAGTTACAATAGTATAAATAACTAAACTGACAATTCATTATTTTATGCGTTCTAATAGTCAGTCATAGAGCCATTCTTAAAAATACGTTTTCAATAAGGAAACTTTTAGTTTTTTATATTGCTAACAAACTCACAACAAAAAAACAATCAAACAAACAAACAATAAGAACAAAAATGAATAAGCAACACCCAACACCGAAAGCCCGTATGTAACAAAATAAAACCTTCGTAACAAGTGAATATGTCCTGCAGGTCCGCCCAGTGCGAGCCCCACACGCCCGGCGCATCTGTACACGACACACGTGACACTAACATGCGCATGTTGCGACACATACATGTGCATGTTGTGACACTACCGTGTATATGTCGCGACACATGCATCTGCATGTGGCGACACAGCCATGTACACGTTAAAAACACATACGTGTACGTGTCACGAAACATGCATGCACATATTGCAATACGTTACGTGCACGTGCATGCCATGACACGTACAAATACTTAATGGTACGTGCACATAAATATCGCAAACCATGTACATGTAACGTGTCATGACACAAGTACACGAGACACGTGACACGATTGAAATAAAAACACTGAAGCAAAACGGTGTACACGTAAATATATATATTTTTAGTGACTACACAGATAGGGCACTAAATTATTTTAGTTCAAACTTAACTACTGTGACTACAAAAGTTATCGTTACATTAGAAACAAACAAACACGGCGTCAAATTAAAAGAGCTAATTTGTATAGAACTTAAATACGTTTGTCTCGCGCTTGAAGCTAAAAAGAACCTTAATAAATTTTACGATTGAATATACATTTGCAACAACAAATATAAAACATACAAATAAAACTAGTTTAACACATTTAGAACCACTTAAGGCTAAGGCACATTTTACTACCATGGGATGCCAGGGGAGGTGAAGAGATACCCAAGGTATAATAGGATTCTGAAGAATGTAGAGAGACGAAGAAGTAATCTGAGAAATGCAAATGGGTGTAGAGGAATGGCGAGGAATGTCGAAGGTTACCGAAGGATGCCGAGGGTTGCCGAGGATTGTCGATGGATAGCGAAAGACAATGTTGTGGAATGCCAAGGAGTGCCGAGAGATACGAGGAACACCTAGGAATGGCGAGAAATACCAATAGATAGTAGGAGACACTAAGGGGTACCAGAAGATAGCACGGGAGGCCGAGTAGTGGCGAGTAGTGGCGAGTAGTGGCGAGTAATGTCGAGAAATTCCGAGAGATAGCGTGGAATACGGATTAATGACAAAGGATACCAGAGGATAGCAAGTAAGAAATCCTTATTTATAAAACTTTGTTATACATGTTTCATTGGAATCCTGGCCCCTAAACTAGGAAAACCCTCGACGTATCAGGGAATGCCATCGTTGATTTTGGATCATTATTCTGATTTTTACATCATTTCTACTTGTCACCTCTTCCTCGTCATGCCGTGCCATCAATGTCAACAGACTACATTTATATTGATATTACTTATTTCTTATAATCTAGCAACTCACTTTTGTCATCTTGCTTGTCGGAATCCTTCCCTTCCTCGGAGGACAGTTCTAGAGGACCCTCCATGAGCGGAGTGTTCAAGTACTGTAAGACAAACATACATACATTAGATGTCAAGTATAATATCTTAATTTTATTAATATCATACACATCAAATGTCGTTATCTATACTAATATTATAAAGCTGAAGAGTTCGTTTTGTTTGTACGCACTAATCTCAGGTACTAATGTTTCGAATCGAAAACTTCTTTTTGGTCTTGATATGTAAAAATAAAACATTTTTTCCTCAAATTAACGCGGGTGAAACCGCGGAACACATCTAAAGTCTGTTCAACGAGAAGAGATATCAAATGTAAATAAAGCCCATCATTTTTTCGTAGCGACGACGGAATAAACAAAATATAGTCTATCTCTTTCTATCTTGTTTAACTGGCCTTGAAAACAATCGGACCGCGTACGGCCCTTTGATTATGTATTATTTATTTTTATTTCATTTCGTGGCCTGAAGCGCTCGGGGTGATTTTTATATTTCGATAATTATTATTTAAAAAGTATCAAATCTTAAATACATAATTATATTTAATTAATTATATTTAATTCAGTAATTATCAAAATATAAATATATTTTACATTTTAAAAATTTGTGTAAGTAAAAAAAAGGTTACAAAACCCTGCATAGTCAAATGACCTCGCATTTGGTTGAACGCACTATAGTTATAAGTAATAATACTATTTACGAAAAGATCCGTACTTCTTATTGATATAAAATAAAATAAAAACTTTATAAAACTGTTTGATATGAAAAATTATTGCATTTAGCACATATAACAAAATTTTGTTTTTGAAATTTGCAAATTATATCAACGAAAAGCATTGATTGATTGATTGATTTTTCACGGGCTATTCTCCGCAACTCGACGTCTCAGTGCGCCTATTTTGCGTGGGTCAACGAAAAGCATTTGATTGTGTTCACTGACTTCAGTGACGTCATCATATTACCATGTCAAAACATTTATAAACTATGTTCTGTACTAATACCGTAAAACAGAAGATTTTAAAGCGTCAAACGTGATCCAAGAAGAAAAAGGTTGCATTTTACATATCTGGGAAGGTTATAATAGGCTAAAATTACATCATGATGAAGGAAGGTAGAGAGATTTGTTGTCTGACCTTAGAGGCGCGCGGACGAGGGTTTTTGTCTGGCGAGATGCCCATCTCGTTGAGGATCTCCGCCATCGCCTTGGTGTTGATCCCACAGTTGTTGGCCACATTCTTCTGACACCGCTTGTGGACGTTCATCGAACACACTGGGGACATTTATTTCTGGTATCAAATTTAATCGTACATAAGAACTTCTAAATAAGCCAACTTATTATAAGTGTAAATTCTTTAACACAGTACTTCCTTCACCGACAACAAACTGTAAGTAAATTTAATGTTTATACATTTTTTTTCTTTTGGTACGACTTGTCGCTTTCATTGTACAATTAGTTGTACAAGCGAGACATTTTTAAATACCTTTTAAAAATAGTAATGAAGAAAGTTATTTTAGTAAAGAAATTACTCTTATTTTTAAATATTATCTTTGAATAAACATGTTATAAAAGTGTCTATTTAAGAGCCATTTCACAATTTTACGCTCTGCAAGTTTAGGTAAATTTGGTCGCATCGCGCGAATCGTACGAGCCGCGCGATCTTTGTGCTAGTAAGTATAGTGTGACAACCAAAAGACCATCTTGATCATTTTCTAATGTATAATAAAAATTAATAACTATGGTATAAAATGTTTTTTATATAATTAATTTGTTAAAAATTTCAAGTATGTTATATAACAACAGTCAATAAATTTAAAATAAAAATAAAAATTCAATTTTATGAAACAATTTTTTTTTAAATTGATTTAGTTTTTTCAGTTTACGAATGAATCTAATATTTACGATAGGAATTAAAATAGCATTTTATGACATCGACACCGACAAACATATTAATTAACAAATAACAAGACAAACAGATTGAAATGCCTATTTGTATTGATAGTGTGAGAAAAGAAAATTAAATTATACATTTGTTTACAGAAATTATCATTATATTATTTTACAGTCATTTTCGTAATATGTTTATTTTATTTATATTTTATTATGAAAGTATCAAATGCGTTTTATCCGCTATAACAGCAGGCGCTTGGCGCGTGTGAGCAAAAGAGACGGCTGCGCAGAATTTGGCGTGGACCTTACCTCTTAAGAGCGCTAGCGCTCGACTGATTTACTGGGCTTGATGCGTGGTAATATATACTATCTTTTTATTATTTAATATAAAATGTATTAAAAATAATTACATCTTCTAATTATTTTTTTTTTTGTATTTCTTAATGATGTAAGTTTACTTTGATGAAGATAGTTCGTTAAAATTTCTTAGTTTTCTAAGAGAAATATCGCTTTTAAAATTGTACTTATTTGGAAAATATTCGTAACTTTAATTTTTTTTTTATCGTTTAATAGAGATACAAATGGAATAAAAATCTATGATAGTGTGCAACAAAATTATATTCCAAATATTATGATATTTTTTTAAAATGGTTTCAACTATTGAAAAGTAGGACTTCAAACTATACATTGCGACAGTTTACCTAGGGAGGAGGCTGATGAAAAGGTTAATAATTTTATACACATAATATAAATCAAAATTCTGATCCGACTATGGACTACAACAAAGGTCGCTTTATTATATTTCAAGAATATAAATTACATTATTGCATCCAACACTGAGATTAACGACGTCTTAATATTACAATTTCGCGGATTGTTACCGATTTTTGTGAAATGGCTCTTAAAAGTAACTAACGAAAACTTTACAATTCCCAATTTTATTTATTACTAGATGCTGCCCGCGACGTCGTCTGCGTGAACGCTATACAGCACCAAAAATATATACGATTATACCTTTTAAAATAACATTCATTTACCCGTTTCTTCTTTACGTTTTATATCTACAGAAAAATCTCATAGATGGCGCTGCTTTAAAATTGTCTTGTCTACTTATATTCATTTAATTATGTTTATCGGCTTAGCTACTCATATTACGTGATTTTTATAGTGTGAAGCTAGCTTATATAGCATGGTTATTAACATAATAACAACAACATTCAAATATGCGTCGTTAGATTACACGTTGTTACAGAATGCGTTAAGGAAATAAAGGTTCACTGCTCGTTCTCGGTAGGCAATAGCATGATAATATGTAGCCTATATGTTGACCCGACTTCTTAATAATATTCGTGCTAAATTTGAAGTAAATCCATGCTGCGGTACTTTTTGTGTTTATCCCAGACATACATACAGACAAACAGACAAAAACTTTAAAAACTATATTTTTGGCTTTGGTATCGATTATAGATCACACCACAAATATTCTTTTAAAAAAATATTCAATGTACAGTTTTGACTTTCCTACCATTTTATTATATGTATAGATATCATAACCTGGCGCATCTTTGTCTTTATTCGCGTTATGGACAGTCAAAACTCATTTCATTTCGGAAGAATATCTGCGACATATATATTCATTTACCATCAAGATTTCATTTTATGTGTGACATTTAACCGACAGCAAAGCATACAAGGGCATTTACGATACAATCACTTCTAAAACTTTCAGCTACTTCTCTATGTAAAGGTAGCTATTATTATCTGTTTGTATTGTTATTACTTTTACAATGAGGGAGAAACCTAGTTGGCCTTTTCATGCTTTTTGCTTTTTTTTTTTCTTTCCTATCTTATTGATTGTAACGGTTTCGCGGGTTCGATTCCCGCTCGGAGTGGATATTTTCGTTTATACATGTATTTAAATTAGGAAGCAGCCGCCTCACCCTCGCACTGCAGGCCCTGCTTGATGAGCCCGTAGAGCAGCGAGCCGCAGTGGTCGCAGAACGTGAACCGCTTGTAGGAGTGCACGACGAAGCGGTGCGGCACGTTCACGTTGAAGCGCTGCCCGCCCGACACGCCCACGCCGCCCACTTGCTGCGGGGGGGGGGGGGGGGGGTGGGTGACGCGATTGAATGACACAAACAGATTTATTTTTTTATATCACTAGGTCGGCAAACAAGCGTACGGCTCACCTGATGGTAAGCGATTACCGCAGCTTATAGACAACAGCAACACCAGAAGCATCGCAAGCGCGTTGCCGACCCAATCCCCAATCCCCCCAGGAGCTCTGGTCACCTTACTCACCAACAGGAACAAAATACTGTTTGAAAACAGTATTATTTCGCTGTGATCTTCTGTAAGGTCGAAGTACTTCCCCAGTCGGGCTGGAGATACACATTACATTAGTTGGGTTCACAGCTCGGGAGCTTTATATACTTCATTGTGACAACATTACTTCAATAAATAATTACCAACTGTTATTATTTATCGCTGTTGTTGCACTGATAAGAACGGCGTCAAATTGCGAATGTAAGTTTTAACTTCAACGCCTATTTCTCCATATGTCAAGATATAGGTATTACCAACAGACGGACCGTGCACTTGTTTGCCACCAACATAAAAAAAGATATGTTTGGTATAGTGAAAATAACTGCTCTGTTTAAGTGGTACGAGTAATCGCTTAAAACACCGACACACGCTCGGGATGAATATTTGTATTTGTATAAAAATTAATTTTCGGTTTGGATGTCTGTACTTGTTAATCTCCCCACCGTGCCTCGGAGAACACATTAAACCGTCGGTCCCGGTTTGTTATCATAAATACCTGATAGTGATCGTTACTCATAGTATGAACATATCCGAAAACCCACAGTGGAACAGCGTGGTGGATTAAGCTCCAATCCTTCTCCTACGTGGAGAAAGAGGCCTATGCCCAGCAGTGGGATAATACGGGCTGCATGAATAGTGAAAATTCATTTATCAACTCACCTCCTCCTTCATGCCCGGGCACTTGGTGACGACAGACGAGTGGCAGCGCTTATGTACCACACAGGTACACACTGTCAGGAATGCCTCACGTTAAATAGGTCGTAAAACATATACAATAACTCGGAACTCCTACTCGTTAAATATTTATACACAAGTCGAGAACTTGGTGATGAACGAAGAAAATGGTGCAGTCTTTAATAGATAGCGCAAGTACTTGTGATTTAAATAATATTACTTGATTGAGCACTCTCTGTAAATGTGCGAGATTTAGCAAACTAGATTTATTTAGACTTGGCTCGATCACATTTTATCATATTTTAATTACAGTAATAGATATATGGTAACTTTTCATTTGGTAAAGATCTATTAATCCAAAGTAAAACCATAAAACCAATATTTACCTTGACACTGATATCCTTGTTTTCCGATACCCCTGAAAATATACAATAATATTGATTACCACTTCTGCAAAAAATATATATAATATTTGTTTCTTTTAAGTCACTCCCGTCCAAAGAGAAGTCCAATGGTTACGTTGTATCCTGCAGTTAAACTGACAAAAAATAAGGCCATCGTACGTTTATCTAAATTGGGATTGTACTTAGTAGTGAATGAGGGTAATGAAAAATAATCAGATAAAAATTAGTCATTAATTAGGTATCGCTTTATGTCGAGGCTGCTTATGTGGACATCACGTGCAGTGAATATTTATTCAAAACTTCGTGTTGAGCAAAAAACGTAAACCAGATTTTTGTGTGTTTAATTATTGTTTTGTATCTTGAAAATATCTTGAAAATTCCAGAGTGCTTCCTACAAAAGATTAAATAATGTCAGGTAAAGGTAAGCAACAGATTTTCATCACCTGTTCCCGCTTGGAGAAAAAGCTTTGTCTGATCTGCTGTCGGACTTTTATAGGGGTGATAATTTCAGTATCCAATCTGCCCCGGCTCCCTCGCGGAACTGGACACAGTGCTCACCAGATGAACTCGCGGCAGTGCGAGCAGAAGGTGGGCTGCCGCAGGAAGGTGGCCATGAACTTGTGCCCGTTGACCTGGTGCACCCGCCGCCGCGCGAGCCCGGCCCCCTCGCCAACTGGACACAGTGCTCACCAGATGAACTCGCGGCAGTGCGAGCAGAAGGTGGGCTGCCGCAGGAAGGTGGCCATGAACTTGTGCCCGTTGACCTGGTGCACCCGCCGCCGCGCGAGCCCGGCCCCCTCGCCAACTGGACACAGTGCTCACCAGATGAACTCGCGGCAGTGCGAGCAGAAGGTGGGCTGCCGCAGGAAGGTGGCCATGAACTTGTGCCCGTTGACCTGGTGCACGCGCCGCCGCATGGCCCCGCGCCGCCGCGCGAACCCCGCGCCCTCGCGGAACTCGCGCCCGCGCGCCGCTCGCCCCCCCGTGTTGCTCACTGCTCGATTGTATCCTTAGTTTACAGTTAGAGTTCGCGCAAAATGTTAAGACCCTTAATCCTATTCTATTTCGCTAAGTAATTATAAAAAATTCGCGTTAAGAAAATAGTGACTTATAGTTTCAATCTCGTGTGTTATAAATGTGACGGTAGCACCATATCGAAGAGTTCTTCAGAACACTCTCCGGGGAGTAAAAAACACACCGAGAGAAACACACTCGCATGTCTCTCCTTATACTTAAAAGTTCTTAACCATCCATGAATTTGTTCATCATGCATACGCATTGCGTGCCCTCACCAAGGAATAGTCGGTGGTGATTTTCCCTCATAGTCGAGAGTTGAATTGAAAATAAAAAAAGTACAAAGGAGCATCGCTTTATCTCTATCGCAGAAGTGAAGACCTTTAACAGTTTAAGCAAGAAAACACGGGTTTCAATTGAAAAGTTCATTAGCCTCTTGCCAAATTCTGCGAGTGTATTTGAAGTTGGCAATTTGCTTCTTGCAAGACCTGAAGGCAGCGTTTTAACTGTTCAGGTTGTGTGCCTATGAGTCCCTCGCAACCAATACCAAAGACCAAGGTCCATTAAGTCTCCAGCTAGAAACTACGAGCTCTTTGGCAAGAGGCATCGAACCAACACGAGCAACCATGGTGAGAATGAAACATTCCATTCCCTGCTGTATGTTAGCGCGAATGTAATGGCTACTGCGAAGATCAATGGATCCATCGAAGAGAAACAGAGTCGCCCATAGGTAAGACCCGCTGACTTGTAGTGCACCACTCTTTTGTGGTACTTACCACACAGGTACGTTCGGGTGTTAAAGGCAATGGTCAGATTCATGGTGATCAGCAGAAGATCTAGCAGGGTGGGAGCGTGATCTTCTAAAGAATTCTGGTGTACCTGACACCAATTGAGAACCATATGCATGGGCGAAGTTGTATATGGCTCAAAAAACTATTGGAAAATCCGAAACAATGGAACATCCAGAAGCGATATATTCAAATATCCGTATCCATAACCGTAATGTCATATCCGTAACATTCATGATATTATTTCTATTTGGAAAATACTTTGTAATAATTTTGTTGTAATATTATTGGGTTTAATTATCATTCAAGTGTGGACATGCCTTTACCTACAAGTTACAGCAATGATTTACTATTTTCTTAACGCGAATAGACTATAGGTACTAATATAGTGACTTCAAACGTGACGCATTTGTACAATATTTCTTTGAAATTTATTTATTTTTTTATAACAAATACAACTTTAAACTATACATGTCAAAGATAACAGCAGAATTTTTCTATTTCTTTTCAGAGATCACTTATTCTGCTGGACGCTTTATCTATTGTACATTACACATACATTATAAATAAAGCTTGATAAATACAAAATAAAGAACATCACTAACCTTGAGCATTCCATTTGAGATCAATTTTAAGATGCAACTTTCCTTGAGGTTCTAAGTCTACCTGCAATAGAAATAAACTTGAATAAGAAAACATAGTTCACTAGCTTCATCTTATGGTTGAACCCGCATAACTTCCAACCTTTTGACTAACTATATTAACATACATACACCGCGTTGGCGCAATGGTCATAGCGCTGGTTTGTGGATATTGCGCTGGTGGTTGCGGGTTCGATCCCCGCATATGACAACATTTGTATTGGCCATACAGATATTTGTATCTGCCAACCTACATTGTAGCAGCAAGCGTGGAGGATTAAGCTCTGATCCTTCTCCTGCATGCGGAACGAGGCCTATATGCCCAGCAGTGGAATATTACAGGCTGAAGCTTATCAGCATCGCAAGCGCATTGCCGACTATTAATTGGGGATAGGGACCCTCCCTATCCCAATCAATATCCACAAGAGCTCTGGTCACCTTACTCACCAACAGGAATGCAACACTTTTGAAAGCACTATTATGTATCTTGTGTACCTTTTAACATACTCCCAATTCTCCCTAGACGCTCTGGACCTTACAAAACTAATTGAAAGCGATAAATAGTCCTCCTGATTGAGTTACTTTTACACTCAGGCTTCTCCAGAACACAATATTTTTTGCCGTGCCATATCTCAATAAAAGGATATTAATCTTAACTGGCATTCTACTTCTTAGACACATGTACAAAAATCTCAGATTATTTCAATCTAAATGTGTACTATACAACACATAATGATGTTTTATAGCGGACATGTTTCTATATTAAATTGGATATTTTTATACTAATATGAATCTAATTAGAATTTAAATCGCCCAAACAGTTATTTACTTAATCAGAATACTTAATTTTAATCATACTCGCATACTTATAACAAAATGTATTTTTTTTTTCTTCTAAATTCCTATTTTATATATTATTTGTCACAGGGGAGAAGAAATTTTTAAGTAGATATTAGATCGCTGTGTAAAAAAAAATATTAAAACAAATAAATTTTCATAAAATATATTAGCATAATAACAGAAGTCTTATATAATCATAATAAATATATATATTAAAAAAAATATATAATCATCCATAATCTTAATATAGTAAAAAAAAACTAATTAGTAAATACACAGATGCAAAAGGAAAAAGCTTTCATTGATGAATGTGCAATTTTAAGAGGAAAATTCACAAATTATTCAGATGAGATGAGTCAGACATTGGATGGATTAAAAGTGTCAACAATTGCCACGGACAGCGAATAATCTGCTAATAAAGGAACGGATCTGAATCACTGTTCCATTTAAAACTAAATAGTTGTGAAAACACTAAAGTTTTAAGCAGTTAAGTCATGCTACCTCAAACACATTCTTATCTCAAGTTAGCTTAGATGTTAGTTTTAGTTTTATCAATGAACAGGTAAACATTATAGTGTTTCTTATCATAAAAATCAAAATAAACAATTCTGATTGTGAGATAAAGTTTAACAGTAAAAAAATCCTATTTTAAGAAATTATGGATAAGATATGATTTTTGTCACTCGAGTTTTATATCTAAGCTTTAAAAAGGTACTTACCCAAAAGTCTGTAGCATCTTTGTCGCGGTGCATCAAGTCTTCAAAGGGAATTGTGCAGTTTGCAACAAAATCATCAGGTGGTATTGCTGCATCATGAAACACTGTGATACCGAGGCTAAAAAATTAAATAAATTAAGTAAGACCTACTGGTCTCCGAATCCGAAGTTTACCACCCAACCATCTCAGACTGACCTGGTAACATTCTGAACTTCGTGTATGAATGTTTCGTTCCACACGGGATCAAACGTCTTTGGTTTGGTGCTCGACCGGTCTAGGTGATGCTCGTCAGCGTCGATGGACACATACGGGTCTATCGGCTGGTCGTCTGCAAGAATTTTGCATATTTACAAATAATACCAACACCCAATTCTGTAAACATGCAACGCCTATTTCATGGGGAAATTTTGTTTATAAGAGACGGTCGCTCATTGATATTTATTTGTAAGTTTTCAGCCAGAACACTAATTGGGATGTTTTACATTGTATCGGGGCTCACCTGGCTTTCCGAAGGTCATGTTATGCCTTTTCTGAAAGTCGGTCGGCCTGAGGCCCGTCGCCTCGCACACCTTCACACGCACCGTCCCGCTAAACATGGTGCTGCCGACCAACGAGCCCTATCTCCGAGACCGCACCGCCACACTATCACTTCCACTTTTTAAAACCACAAAAAATCATTGAAGATGCTTCATAATTGGGATAGAAATAGAGACTTGACAGCGATGAGATCGGCCATGGATAGACTTATTTACTCTATGGTTTCTAATGTGTTCTTATTGGACATTGAATTCATATTGGAAAAAACTGCTTATGAAGCCTTATGGCGTAAGAATAATAAATTAGAGCATAATCATATAAATAAGAAATCCTAGTCTCTGCGATAAAACTTCCGATTTGAGACACACAATTGTGTTATATTCGTAAAATGTGTTTAATTTCGCATGGTGCTAATATAAGTAAGGTTTCCTAATATAAGTGCCACTGCCCTTAATAATATTTGTTTATAATATAATTTTAAGTAGGTCAAAATACTTTGCGCAAAATTAGTTCATACCAATTGTATAAGCTTCTTGGTTGATACCATAGCTACTGTTCAACCTTCAACACAATTCAAGTTTCAACAGCACTACAGCACTCCTTACAATCATGTCATTGTCAACTTGATTCAAAATAAACGTCACTTGTCAGTTTGTCACCTTATTTCATCCTTATTTACGCCGAATCGTGTTTTCAACTGTTCACTTAGAACCAGATGATTTCAATTATTATAATAAAAATAATGCAAGTTTGTTTAACTTAGAATTAAAAATGGGTTTCTTGACTATTTTAAAAAAACTACGACAAAAAGAAAAAGAAATGCGTATTCTCATGCTGTATCCTTTATTAAACTTATTATACTTTAGAGAAAGAACAATTATGACTCATTATCACTACATTAACTTTTTGTATGTTAAAATGTAAACGCTTTTAATTAAATATTCTCAAAAATAAAGTTTCCTTAACGCCAGAAACAGGGGTCTTGACAATGCGGGTAAAACTACGATTCTTAAGCGTTTCAACGGAGAACCGATAGACACGATATCTCCAACTCTTGGCTTCAATATAAAGACTTTAGAACATCGAGGATACAAACTCAACATATGGGACGTTGGCGGGCAAAAATCTTTGAGGTATGGGACTTTATGTAATTAGTTAATAAATATGTAAATACAGAAACCATCTATATACTTTTTTTGTATACAATAACACTGCTTGTCCGAGCTATCAAATATTATTGATAGATTGGCAGCAGTCAGAATTAATTCTTCATGTACACAATTAAAGTTTAATCAGATCTAATAATGAATATCTAAATACAGTAATGACTTAAGGAACAATAAGCATTCACTGTCTGTGCTAACATTTACAATTGCTTTATTTACAGATCCTATTGGAAAAATTACTTTGAAAGCACAGACGGAGTAGCGTGGGTAGTCGATAGCGCTGATGCAAGGAGGTTGGCCGACTGTGCTAAAGAACTGCACTCGTTGTTGAGAGAAGAGAGATTAGCTGGGGCGACGCTACTTGTGTTGGCTAATAAGTCAGATCTACCCGGTGCTCTGACACTGCAGGAAATCCGAGAGGTGACTATCTCAGGTTTTTTTTGTTTACTTTAAGATCATAACTTGTAGGATAAATTCTTCAATAATCATAGTTTATGTAAGTTATAAATTTGTTCTTCTTCTTTTAAATTCTAGCTTCCTCTAGGATTTGCCAACATCAGAGTTATTGAATTTGTTGTGTTATTTTGAAATTGACTCTACTAAATATGCTGGTTTTGTGAGATTACAAATTTATATAAATTTGTTATTAAGGCTGTTATGAAAACCTCAATTTTACATTTTGTTTTTTTTGCCACCTCATTTTTCCAAATGAATCCATTGAGTGGTTAATACTATAGTTCAATGTTTGTAATAAAATTGGCTTTGTTGGTAATTGTTGTTGTGTTTGACGAATATAAATGTGTCTTTTTCAACTTTGTAATACTGAAAGTGATTGAAATTGTATCGTCTTAAGCTGTTTTTCACCCTCTACCCCTTTTTCCCCTTTTTTCTTGGATTTTTATCTGTGTGACATTTAGATACACGTGGCCTGGGAAATAGTTTATTTGAAATTCATACCTCCCAGGCCATGTGTATCCGAAAAGATACACAGGTAAAAACCTTTTTTTTTGTTTCAGGACTCAAGAACGCCTTTTGGAAGAAAATATAAGAAAAGACATGAATTCTGATTCATATGTTTTCTTATATTTTTTTCTATTGTTACAGTATAAGTGTTGAAACGTTCAAATAAGTGATTTGCTATAGATTATTCAAGTGATGATTCCATTCAGGACCCCAATTTTATGCCCGATGAAGACTTTAGTGACACAAGTACGAGTGACTACAATGACAGTCAGATTTGGAACCCTCCTAGGTTTTCAAGGCGTTTGTCAACATTTTCGGATAGTGATATACCTCCATTGCCTGAAATAGAATGGCGTAGGTCATCAAGAACAGCTCCTGTCGATTTAGAACTCCAGCCACCAAACGTGACAAGTATTTCTGGTACTACTGATGCTCAAATTTCTGAACAAGAGTGGATGGAAGAAAAACTTTCCAACATAAAAAGGTAAATGCCAAGTCATGATGATCCTCCTGCCATAGATTATACTGTACCAAGTTCTGGTATGAAGGATATTTATGTCGGATTATTAGCTAATGCGAATCCAATGGACTACTATGGACCCTAACCCTAACATTCTAGAATATACCACAGAAAAAACCAACTTATACGCAACACAGTGTCTCTTATCTTCAGATTCTTCTGCTGGATCAAAAACCACCTATGGAATCCAGTAACCAGAGACGATATGTTGAAATTTTTGGCTCTAGTTGGCTGGATGGGTTTGATGAAATTACCAAGTATCAAAGATTACTGGAGAAACCACAAACTCTATGGTATACCCCTAGCTCGTACTGTTATGCCTCGGAATAGATTCGATCTGATTCTGAAATTTGTTCATTTCGCCAACAACCAAACTGCTGATACTGGTGACAGACTGTATAAAATAAAAGACACGCTCAATATGTTTATAAAAAACTAACAAAATGTTTACACACCAGGAGAAAAAAATTGTGTCGATGAGTCATTGGTCGCTTGGCATGGCAGACTTATTTTCCGCCAATATATTCCAAACAAAAGGGCCAAATATGGAATAAAAGTGTTCAAACTATGTACTGAGATGCGATATACATGGAACCTGATTGTATATTGTGGTAAATCGAAGGAACCTAACACAGAAGTCTCAGAAAAGGTAGTACTATCTTTGGCAGAGGGTCTTTTCAACGAGGGCAGGACCATCTACACAGACAACTTTTACACAAGTGTTCCACTTGCACTGCGAATGCGTAAAAGAAAGACACATTTAGTAAGGACATTGAGAAGTAACAGAAAATACTTGCCTAAGGAAGTTACCAATACAAAACTAAAAAAAGACGAAATAGCAGCTCAGTAATCAAGTGAAGGCATCGTAGCTTTGAAATGGCGTGACAAGCACGATGTGCTTATACTTTCCACAAAGCAATCTGGTCTAAAAACGATCGTCAAAGGGAACAGAAGAGGTGAAAGCATAAGAAAACCTGCATGTATTGAAGATTATAATCTAGGTAAATCATCAATAGATGTGAGTAACCAGATGGCGACTTATGGGTCAGCTGTACGTAGATGCACCAAATGGTATTGGAAACTGATGTTTGAAATTATATGGGGTACCAGCTTGGTGAATGCCCATTTCTTGTATACCAGTATACCTATAAAAAGAAACTTACAATCACAGAGTTTCGTGAACAAGTTATCACAGGTAAGCTCGAAAGATCCAATCACACATCAATGACTGCTACACCTAGCTCGGTCAGTGCTAAACATTATCTGGTCCCGAATATGAAAGATGTAGTGAAAAAGAAAGCTCGTTGTTCTGAGTGCTACAAGAAATACGGTCGACAAGGGAAAACCATCGACGGAAAACTACGAAAAGCTTCCCAAGTTGTAACAAAATGTTCTGTTTGTGAAGTGACCTTTTGTAAAAGTTGTTTCAATGATTGTCACAAATTTTTTGTTTCAAGTTCAGTTACTTTAATTATTTTACTATTTAGTCTTTTCCAGTGCCATAATAAAAATAGTTAATAAAATAAAAATACAAAAAAATATAAATGGTTTTATTGACTACTTGCCTCCTAACCTAGAAATATTAACCTAAAATTAAAAAGTCTATAATTTATTTTGTAAAATCACTGATTCCCAGACCATATACATCAGAAAAATGCGACAGGCCAGGGCTTTCATTTTTGTGTAATAGATGTATAGAAAACGTGTTCCTAAAGGATACACGGCGCGTTTACTAAGTAGCAAGATTTGTATACTTTTGAATACACAGTGTTCCAGATACTGTGTGTCAAAAAGATACATATAGAGCCTAAGGTATTAAACTCCTCCGAAACGGCTTGACCGATTCTCGTGAAATTTTGTGTGCATATTGGGTAGGTCTGAGAATCGAACAACATCTATTTTTCATCCTCCTAAGTTATAAGGGGGGTGTAGCGGGATAATAACATATATTCCAAAACAACGTTTGCGAGCTTAGCTAGTTTAATTATAAAGTTACTGTTAGTTACTGTAATCATTTGCTGATGATAAAATTCCTTACAGGCTCTGGAGTTAGACGGAATAAAGACACATCACTGGCGTATACTACGTTGTTCTGCCGTTACAGGAGAAAACTTGCTCGAAGGCATGGATTGGATGTTGGATGACATCGCATCAAGGATATTTACTCTTGATTAAGAAGTTGAACGCTTTATTTGCTAAAAACGACGCGAAAAATTGTCATGTGTAATATAACTCATAATTCATATTTCATGATATGGAAATAACTTGTGCATTTAAAATGTAACTATTTTTATTTGTTTAAATATTGCTTGATTGTAAAAAGAGAATGTTTGGAGGTGTGTTTAAATGTCAAGAGTAAAATGAATCTTCAATATAGTATTATTTATTATAGAAATTAAACAAAAATTGACTCTTACAAGCATAATCTATATGTCACAGCTATTTTGTACTACATTCTCGTGATGAAAATTTCAAACAAACTGTGATTATTATTTTTTTAAATTTCAATATAAATTTTTCCTAACAAATATCTCTATCATTTCATCTTTAAAACACATTACAATCTATTGTTATATACAGTGTTCAAAGTATAAAAATAACACTCGACTGTTGTCTTGTTTTACTTTGTGTAAACTGGATCATACTAAACAATAATTACCTATATAATACATAAGTGATTTTCAATATTTAAACCACAATAAGACAAAATACATATATATTAATATGTGACGCAAAAACTTTGTACCCCTTTTTACGGAAATCGCGCGGACGGAGTATTAAATTTCGCACACTTATTAGTTTATATAGAGGAGTGCAGAATGCTATTTTTTTTTTTATAGCATTACACACACTACACGTACATACTTACACACATATATACTTACACACATACATACTTAAATAAAATACATACACACATACATGCTCTTTTTATTATTATAGAAGTATAGCCTTTGACAACAGAACCTTAATAATATTCGAACTTATAATTTAAATTAATTATGGTCGAATTTCGACCACTGGGCACTACTAGAATGAATAGATTTGCAATTATTTTTTTTTTTTTTTTTGAAAATCAGCCTGTATACTGAAAGCATCAAACAATATGAATATCACGACAGAAACATCGCGTGATTATGGATGACCGCTAAGGTACATATTGTTTGAAAGCATCAAACAATAATTATGTACCGTAGCGGTCATCCATAATCACGTGATGTTTCTTAGTAACTTGGTAATAATCACCACCTTAGTAATATGTAGTAAGGTTTTAAATCGTCCCCCCCCCCCCCGCCCTTGATGAAATTTAACGTATTCTTTGTGCAAAGCATATCAAATGTTTCAAAGTATCTTTAAATACAAGTATAACCTGATTAAATTAAAAATTAAGGATTGATACAAATATGAAATATTGGAAAATAAAGGATTGATACAAATTTCCAGACAAACATTAAAATTTGCTTGTTTTTAATGAAGTGAAAACATATTTTCCGCACACACGTTCTTTCGTAGGTAGTAAGTTAGGCTGATCCGTCACGCTCTGTGGTGAAAGGCTCGATCGGGTGAACCCGGGACTCATTGCGTTATTGACGATAGTCAATGAAGTTTTCGCTTCTGCCTCATCTACCCTCACGTGATTAACGGACGAACCTTTACCATTGTAGTCTACTGTTGTTTGACAGAATAATATATTATTTAAATCGAAACCGCAAATATTAGTTACAGCTAGTGCCTAGTTACATAAATCTCAAAATAAAAACTATATTCTCGATTTTCCAAAGTTTATTTCAGTCAAGATCTAGCACAATTGTTACACGGAGGTTCGATTCTGTTAAGGTTCGGAGACATCTTTCATTTCGGTTTCATTTACAGTTTCGGAATCATTTTCATTTTCTTTGACGGCCTTAGTTTCATCAGCATCAGAGACGGAGGGCTTTTCTGTGCTGGTGTCCATTTTATTATCATCCGCTTCTGAAATACAATCAAGATATAAATCAGTCATTGTCCTTTTCTTTTTGTTATTTTTGTATAAATACTTTGAACTATAAAGACGTGATACAAAAAAAAAAAACTTATTTTGATGGAAATTCCATTTCATTTTAGATTAACGTTTTAATACCTTTTATTTATTGGCCAAAAGCCTGTCAAAATATGAAACTATTTTTCAGATATCATCATTACAGCCTATACAGTCCACTGCTG
Source organism: Melitaea cinxia (assembly GCF_905220565.1). Taxonomy (NCBI): domain Eukaryota; kingdom Metazoa; phylum Arthropoda; class Insecta; order Lepidoptera; family Nymphalidae; genus Melitaea; species Melitaea cinxia. The sequence continues at coordinate 438,305 of NC_059411.1, forward strand.
GACATAGGCATCCACAAGTTCACGCCAAAAATAACGTGAACTCATGTGTTTCGCCCATAGTCACCACGCTGGGCAGGCGGGTTGGTGACCGCAGTACTGGCTTTGTCGCACCGAAGACGCTGCTGCCCGTCTTCGGCCTGTGTATTTCAAAGCCAGCAGTCGGATGGTTATCCCGCCACCGGTCGGCTTCTTAAGTTCCAAGGTGGTTGTGGAACCTTGTTATCCCTTACGACACCCACGGGAAGAGAGGGGGTGGCTAAATTCTTTAGTGCCGTAGCCACACAGCACATTGTTCAGATATATTAGTTAACATTTACACTTATTAAATAGCACAACTGCTCAATGGCTCATCAACTTTAATAAATATAAAAAATTATATAAATAAATAAATGCTTATACCAACTATAAACATAAAGAAGTAACATTAAAATACCTTTATTTTCCACATTTTCCTCTGCCGCATGCCTATCATCACCATCACTCTCCTCCCCAGCTTCATCCACATCCATAGCAAACTTGTCTCTCTTCCGTCCGCCCTGACTATCCTCAATCGACTTGTTTTCGCTATTTTCCTGGCGATTAACGCTATTTTCCCGGCGATTGACGTTATTTTCCTGACGATTAACGCTATTCTCTTGGCGATTAATCTGATTCTCCTGTACATTTTCTTTGAAACCGGGACCTCTCGGTCTGAGACACTTTTGTTCTATCCGTTGCAGTTCTTCTTGTAATTCTTCGCGTTTTCTCACCATGTATTCTGCGGATAACAATTATTTTAAGATGAGGTTCTCATATGTTGGACATACGCTTTGAAATCTAGATAACTGATTTGAAAAGAGACCTTAATAGTACAGGAGCAAAAAGAGTAGTGAATACCCAGCAGTGAAAAGGATGTTGGAAGATTTTAATATAGAATAAATTGTTATATTGTTGTTTTATTTTAGATCAGTATAATGTATATTACACAATTGTGTTAACTTGCAAACCCAAACAGCAACTACATCAACAAGTAATACGACGTAGGTAGTTGATAAAACAGTCACTTATGTCGGTCAAAATATGCCTATTTTGACTTGACTCAAAAAAAAAATTATCAGATCATGACCAATTTAAATGAGTTCACACCATAAGCACCAAGTTTCGATTTAAAAAAAAAAAACATCAAAAACGGTAAACCCAATAAAAAGTTAAAGTATCACACATAAAAAAGAACAAAGAAAAATATAGTCGAATTGAAAACATTCCCCCTTTTTGAAGTCGGTTAAAGATAAAGGGAAATAACTTTTATTATGTTAAAATAAAGAAAAATTTGAAGGATTATAATAACACAACTACTGTATATTACTCACTGCGGTACATTGGACCATACTTGGCTGCAATTTTTAAGATCTTTTATTATTTCATACTTACCATTGAAGCTAAACTACTATTTTAAAACTTTAAAATTTAATTTAGTTACAGTTCCACACGATTTACTATTTAAATGCTTCAACGATTTATAAATTGTAACTCGATACTTACTCTCGTGGAATTTTCGACTTGAATTCAATTTCTCTGTTGCTTTTTCTGACATCTTCTTTGGTAACCAATATACGTGTGGTTTAGCTTTTGTCAGTATAAAGTTCCCTAAGCATTGCTGTGACGCTTCCCATTTCTCGAATTCCTGAACGCGAGCCATTTTAGCCTCAAGGGCCTTGATTGTCGCTTTTTTATGCTCTCGCTCGGCAAATAATGTCTTCCGCTCCTTTTGTTCTCTCTCCTTTTCCAATCTCGCCTGCTCTTCGATTTTTCTTTCGACTTGCGCTTTCTTATCTTCCTGAAATTATTTTAGGACTATAAATTACTTTTTACTTTATACCATTAATTTTTAAATGATCAGTGGGGTTTCAACGGTTTATGGTAAACATTAGTTCTTCATCCCCTTAGATTTTCATAAAGAAATATCTGACACAAAAAGAATTCTTACAATTATGATCCCAGGTCTTTCAACAACTACCTAAACATTTTTTTTTTTTTAATTTTTGACTAACAATATACAGATAAAATATCTTTTATTTACTTTAGTCTGTAATTCAATCTCTTCCTGTTTGAACTTTTGTAGGGTACCAAGTAGAGACCCAAATATTCTTCTATTTCGTTTCCGAGCCTGTTCATCATCACCCTGGGCCCGTAGCACGGCAGCTCTGGTTGGCAGTTCTCGGCTGACAGTTGAAGATACTTTGTTTCTTTTTGGTCCTGGACCATCATCTTCACCGTCACTGTCATGAACCCTTGCAGATAATCTGTAAATTGGGTTTTCAATTTTAAAATTTGATTTAAGTATAAAAAATATATATACATATAACACTTATGTTCACTAATTGTGAATTGAAATACTTTTAATTTTGTATTAATTTTTTTTTATCAGATATTTTTGATGAATTGTATTTGTAGTTTTTAATTTAGAAATTTTACAATATTATACATATTAACAATTCTCGACTTAAGAACTCAATATTTACAAATAGTTATGGTATAAATCATGTCCGGGTGGAATAGTACCAAGAATGCTGGCAGCATTTCCCCATTGAATCGCTATGCCGATTCTCTGGGCAAAATATGCACCAGTCCTCTTGTCATCAGTGGAAGCTATTAGACAAGGAATTATCTCTTTTAACAAATTTTTAGCATTGCTACTCCAAGGTCCAAGTGTATTGACTGCAAACGGCATAAAGATGTCATTTAGAATTAGTATTCGCTAATATTTGTACCATTTGGCCATTTTAGCTCCCACTTTTAAGGCTGTTTCCCTGACATGAGATGGAGCAAGTGTGTCAATACAGACTGCGGCCTTCAAAAGCACCTATCCCCTTTCCTAGGGAACAGCATCAGTAGGCTCAATAAGAGCAGAAACATTGATGGTGGCAAGAGCTCTTGCTATGATTTCATTTAGAGAACCGTGGTGGGAAAACCTACCTGAACTCTAGTTCTTCTTTAATGACTATGGCTGAACTCTAGTTGCAGAAAAAGAAATGTAGTTGGCAAGAATCAACTTCTTTTCCGCACGGACATCTATGCATTTGTATTAATCGAAGCGTATAATTACGATGTACGATTTCAAGAACATGACGAAGTTTGTACGGCTTATCAATCTTTTTAAAAGTATGAAACTTATTTTCGCATTAATGCCTTCGCTAGCAAGAACAATCACGCGATAAGATAATAATAAAGCTACCCTTACCTGCTAAAGACCGTCTTAGTTTCATGTTTGCGTTTTAACTGATCGTCAATTTTATAATTATTGGCTACATCGGGGTAGGAATTCCTACCGCCTAACCGTGCCCCACCTCGCGTGTAGTCTCCAGATGCGTTAAATCTATAATCAAACACGTAATTAACAATAAATTAAACCTCAATTTAAACATTTTGTCGATAAATAATCACTAACCTATCTGTAAACCGACCAGACGTTTGCACAATTTTCTTAATGTTTTCATCTATTTTAAACAAACTATTCTTTTCATTTTCTAATTGAGCACGTAATGTACTAAATGATATCGCTATTTCGGTCCCCATACTTATGAAATTTTTAAAACCCAGTCAATGAACATTAAGATTTCATTCGCATTAAGAGTTACGATCACAATTCACCAACAATTCATCAAAACTTCACAACTCAGAATTCAGAAGTTTGGACTATATGATACAGATAAAATAAAATATTTACATACATACGTTCCATTTTAGTCTTTAAGCTTTAGTTGTTTTGAATAGAACAAAACTCAAAACAACATTTAAAAAAAATGAAATCAAAAAATAAATTAAAAATAAATAAAGTAAAAAATGATTTATTAATAATTAAATACTAACAGTATTCATTATAAAAATTGTATAACTTTTTTGTCTATTCACTACTAGATGGCAGTATAAGCGAAATGTAGGTAATAGGTTACATATTTTAGTGTTTTAACCGACGTCAAAAAAAGGAGGAGGTTACTCAATTCCGATGAAAATGAACCGATTTTGATAATTCTTTTTTTGTTGGAAAGGAGATATCCTTAGTTTGGTACCATGGTAAGAAAACCAGGATCTGATGATGGAATCCCAGAGAAATCGAGGGAAACTCTCGAAAATCCGCATAACTTTTTACTGGGTGTACCGATTTTGATGATTTCTAATTTAATCGAAAGCCAATGTTTATCATGTGGTCACATTTAAAGTTCATCGAGATCTGATTACAACTTTTGAAGTAATCTTTGATAATGCGTATTTACTTGACTATTTTTTGATCTACCTACGTTGTATTACTTGTACAATATAAGTAATTGAAATCGGTTTTTCTTCGTTTGCCTGCAAACACAATTATATTCATCAAAACTTCAAAAAAGTATAAAGTTCAAATAAATACAGTACTGTATTTATTTAATGTGTTCATCATAATAACTTTATTGGAAAAACCGATTTTGCCTTTTTTAAATTAAAATCTAATCTTAAAAAAACGTCTTTTTCTGCATTTAAAGTTGAGTATGAAATAGAATTGGCTGGTTGCATCGGAAACACCTTGACAAATTTAGATAAAACAAAAAACGGTTTTTAAAAGTTCCATTAATACCGGATTTACAATTAGTAAAGAATATAGCCACCCCCTTTCTTCCCGTGGGTGTCATAAGAGACGACTAAGGGATAACACAGTCCCACTACCACCTTAGAACTTAAAAAGCCAACCGATGGCGGGATAATAGATAGATCCATAAACTACTTGACGTAATTTATGGATGGCCCTAAATATATGTTAATCAATACCTAATCATGGTGACGGCATCTAAATACTTATAATCTAGTTTTATATGTGAAAAACGTATACCTAGTTTTAAAAATTGTTGTCGGTAGTAATTTCACGCGGGATGCGCCTCCGCAACTATAACTGATAGCTTTCGCCTGTCAACGCCTCTGACAGGGTACTGACAGGTGGCAGGTGATGAACAACGCCCGTCAGTCGTAAAAATTTTCCTTTTATAAAAAGACTACCTGATATCCGCGACTTCCCTTGCGTAGTTGTATGTTAAATGTGGTAAGTATCAAAACAAATTTAAGTAAAAATAATTTTACGTTTCTGATAAATAATAAATTAGAAGACAGTTTTAATCTATAGGGTTTTTCAGTAGCTCGCTTGCTACTGCAGATTTATACTTATATTCATAGTGTATACGTGTTTACGCCATTTGTAATGGTTTTTAAAGATAAGAAAATTAAAAGAAATTATAATAATAAGGGTGGTATAGTTATAGAGATCGCGTGGTAATTCTGCTATTTTCTTTTTTTTCTGTTAGAACAACATATAATATCAGCAGATATTGACAAAAAAATATGAAGAAAAATATAAAATATATCGTTACGTTTTTCATTTAAAAGTATTTAAAGAAAACTGAAGCTCAAACCAAAGTCTAAAGATCGTCTTTAGATCGATTCAATCGCAGCCTGTGTTTTATAGTCTAGAGCAAAGCGCGTACGTAAGCGTAAAAAGCTCTTCGAATCATCTTTTTATGTAACTGAGGTAGGGCACAGCAGGAATTTCTTACTCAAAATATGGAGCAGCCCGACTGGGGTAGTACCTCGACCTTACAGAAGATCACAGCAAAATAATACTGTTTTAAGCAGTATTGTGTTCCTGTTGGGTGAGTAAGGTGACCAGAGCTCCTGGGGGATTGGGGATTGGGTCGGCAACGCGCTTGCGATGCTTCTGGTGTTGCAGGTGTCTATAAGCTACGGTAATCTCTTACCATCAGGTGAGCCGTACGATTGTTTGCCGACCTAGTGATATAAAAAAAAGAGCTTGCTCCATCTCTGACCTCGTCTCTGCTCTAAAGCTAGACTGGGGTCAAAAGTAAGCCTATTATATAATTAAAAAAAAAAGAACTCTAAACTATAAATAAACAATGAAATTATGTTATATTCTAGTACCTTTAAATATAAAAAACGAGTATGCTTTTAGACCACACGACTGAAATTAAACTTCAGTAATTGCCCTACGGTAATATACGAAACCCGACGCCGCGTTGGCGCAACGATTACAGCCATGGATTGTACCTGTTGCGCTGGCGGTTGTGGATTCGATCCCCGCACATGACAAACATATGAATTGGCCATACAGGTGTTTGCCGTAGGTGCTCTCAAAGACAGGATTAGAAATGAGACTATCCGCGAGAGAACGAAGGTAACCGACATAGCCCACAGAATTAGCAAGTTGAAGTGGCAGTGGGCTGGTCATCTGTGTCGCAGGACCGATGGCCGTTGGAGTAGACGGGTCCTAGAGTGGAGACCGCGTCTTGGCAAACGCAGTGTGGGACGTCCTCCGGCCCGTTGGACCGACGATCTACGTAAGATTGCCGGTGTAGGCTGGATGAGGATTGCGGAAGACCGGGATGTGTGGCGCGAACTTGGGGAGGCCTATGTCCAGCAGTGGACTGCAATAGGCTGAAGTGATGATGATGATGAGTGTTTGCCGTGGTCTGGGTGTTTGTGCAGTCCTTGTGGGTCTCCCCGCCGTGCCTCGGAGAGCACGTTAAGCCGTCGGTCCCGGTTGTTATCATGTACACCTGATAGCGATCGTTACTTATATCATTACAGCCTATACAGTCCACTGCTGGACATAGGCCTCCACAAGTTTACGCCAAAAATAACGTGAACTCATGTGTTTTGCTCATAGTCACCACGCTGGGCAGGCGGGTTGGTGACCGCAGTACTGGCTTTGTCGCACCGAAGACGCTGCTGCCCGCCTTCGGCCTGTGTACTTCAAAGCCAGCAGTTGGATGGTTATCCCGCCACCGGTCGGCTTCTTAAGTTCCAAGGTGGTTGTGGAACCTTGTTATCCCTTAGTCGCCTCTTACGACACCCACGGGAAGAGAGGGGGTGGCTAAATTCTTTAGTGCCGTAGCCACACAGCACCGTTACTTATAGTAGGGAATATATCCACCAACCGGCATTGGAGCAGCGTGGTGGATTAAGCTCTGATCCTTCTCCTACATGGGGAAAGAGGTCTGCCCAGTAGTGGGATATTACAGGCTGAAGCGATAATATACGAAACGTAACTCTCTATCTTTCTATCTTCACTAACTTAAATCTCCCTCTTAACTTCCGTTAGCCTCGCCTAGATAAGCCAGCTAAGATACGCCTTCATAGCTTCGCTTCGCTTCACGCTTTTGTGTCGATGTGGTGAGTCCTAAGGCGTGGCATATAGAGCGATTTTCCCGAACGCTGCGCCCACGCATTTAGCTGTCGCCACTCAACGACACAGAGATATATCACATGACTGCATATAACACATTATCTCTTACATACACTGTCAACGAATACACATTAAACATTACATGTTGTTCCATTATTTATTTTAAATTTAAAATGGTATGAATAACTCTGGATTGGATATTCGTATTTGCACTGATACCTATTTGTTACCAGTTTGGATGTCTGTCCTTGTGGGTCTCCCCACCATGCCTCAGAGAGCACGTTAAGCTGTCGGTCCCTGTTGTTATCATAAACACCTGATAGCGATCGTTACTCATAGCAGGGAACATATCCGCCAACCGGCAGTGAATCAGCGTGGTAGATTAAGCTCCAATCTGTCTTCTACTCAAAGAAAGAGGCCAATGCCCAGCAGTGGGATGTTACAGGCTGAATAAATCATCGTGATGAATAACTCTGATAAGAGCCTGTGTCACCGGTAATGTATAAAGTTTATCCTGTACATAAATGACGAATAGAACTTAACAGCAGGAGGTAGAATGGGTATTTAGAACCTCAATTAAGAAATTGTGGATAGAAGCGTGTGTAAACTTTTACAGTGGAATTCGATGGTAAAAAGAATAATACATCGTAAACTTGTATCAGCTTCATACCGTCATCTGTCAAATAGCGTTATCCACAACTTGTGAAACAGGCCCTTTACATATCCTACTGATAAAGTAAGGTATAAGTAAAAATAGTTTGAAATGAAATAAGTTCAACTAACATGGTACGAAGTAGGTAAATAGATTAAACAAGCCAAGAGCGAGACCAGTTTTTAAAGTCAAATTAAAAATGTAGGAAAACGCATTTCTTTTATAGTAACTCCCACTAATTTTAATTTTTTTACCGACTTCAAAAAAGGAGGAGGTTACTCAATTCGACCGTATGTATGTTTATGTATGTTCGGGGATAACTTCCTCGTTTATGAATCGTTGATAATTCTTTTTTTGATGGAGAGGAACTATCCAAAGGGTGGTACCATAGTAAGGAAACCAGGATCTGAAGATGGAATCCCCGAGCAATCGAGACAAACTCTCGAAAATTCAAGTGACGACTAGTACGGTTATTAATTTTTTTCGTCTACTTACGTTGTATTACTTGTCCATGTAATTGAAGTCGGTTTTTTTTTCGTTTGCGATCAAACACAATTATTCGTTAAAACTTTGTCCTAATGGCCACTTTTTAATGGTTTTCAATTTACTCAAAAAAAACGAGTGTGCTTTGGACCACACGACTAAAGTGAAACTTCTTCACCTCCTACAGTATGTAATATACGAAACATAACCTCTCTCTTTATCCTCACTAACTTATATCTCCCTCTCATCGGAAGCGTTCGCCTCGTCCAATCACAGTTTTCGTAACGCTCTCGTCATGCATTCACCAGCTTACTCCCCATATCAAGTCCGTAAAGAAGATTTACTTCAAAAACAAAATGGATGGACTACAAAGTATTAGTGATAGACTTACATAACACACCGCGGGTACTAAGTCGTAAAAATAAGTCTTATATAATATTATTAGATTATGAACCAAAAGGAAATGGGCGGAAATTACAGAAAATTAATTATTTTCATAGCATTCAACAATCGAGTCCAGTAAATCGGCTCGGTGTTTAGTTAAACGACGTATCAGAGTGTCGTAGGACGGTAGCAATGAAAAAAGCAATTAGCAGTAATGCGGTGACGCTGAGGCGTCGGTCGGCGTCTAAATCCGAGCGGCGGCCGAGCGTTCACGCGTGTATGAAAAATAGCTGTCGGGCCGCGTTCTCGTACTCGCGCGCGAATTTATAAACACTTTTATTTTAACTCGGAAAATACAAATATAAAATAATACTTAATAAATTCAATTATAAAGTTCAATGTGGAATAGACAAGTTAGGTAACACAAATTATCTATACAAAAAAAAAACTCAATCTCAGATTAGAAAAAAGTAGTTAAAATTTTATATAATATAGCTGTTAACAGATATTTAATTTGTAAAAATTTGTCAGAATTTTATTACTAGCGAGTTATAAAATTCATGAAAAGAGTATTGACATGCCGGTTGCAACGACTTCAGGATAAAGCTGGCTTGTACAAGTGGGACTACAACTTTATGATGGCATAAACTGATGATGGTATAGTCAAATAATGATGACGATAACTGTAGTAAGCACTGTTGCTGTCGACAGTACCTAGCGACGGGACTGTTTGTATTCCATCTCGCATTTTTGTCCCTCCGTCACGCCGCTTGCCGTAATTGATGCCGCGACGGACGACGAACTACCGGATATTATTAGTTAGCCAAATATAGATCACGTGTAATTTCCTAATTACATTATTGGATTTACTAATGTTCCTACATCGACTTATAGCAAAAAGGATGAAGGTATGGAGAAAGTAGGAAAGGAAAACGAAAGAAAACATACAAGGGAAAGAGTGGGATTTTCGTGGATTTTTTTTTATTTGAAACATGAGAGAAAATAAGTTCCTTCATTAATTTTTACTTTCATGTTTTAATTAGTTTGAATTCTTCATCTTCACACTAATTGATCGAGTTATTTCGTTTCTCATTTTTATTACAATTTTTGACGGACTTCGTCGATCTGGAACAAAAGTCACTGGAACAAATTTGCACATTTTCTTTATTGCATTAACTAAAAAAATCTGACGTTTGTTGTTATATTAAACTACCCACGGAGAGCAATGAATGTCTTCTTAAATTTACAACTACCTTGCAGACAAAAGACACCCCAGCATGTTATGACAATATTAATTTTGATTTGTCGCACTCAACTTAAAAACTAAAAACAAACACACAATTAATCAAGCTGTCGTGTCGCGATCAAAGAGAGCCACGCCGCCGCCATTACGACGTTCCCGCCGAAACGGACCGGTCGCCATTTTGTTTGTTTGTTACAAGACGTATCTGGCGTGACGGTTGCAAATAAAACGTTTAGCTGATAAATAGCGCGGTACGTCACGTTTACGGATTATTTCGTTATATTTCTAAATCTTAAAATATATTCAAATGAAATGAAAACGGCCGGAACTAAATGAGTTTTCGTTAAAAGTTCGTAACGGTTACGTATGGTGCGCACCGAGTCGTGTGAAATGACACATTAACTATGATCAAGTCGTTTGTCTTCTTTCGTCTTAATTAAGCCAATGAAATGACGATTTTTCATTTATTAAATAAAAATATTGATAAAAGAAAACCATAATTTATAAAATTTGGAAAATTAAGCTCGGAAAATGTGTGAAAATGTTTCCTTTAGAACTTTAAGATCAATTAGGCATTTTAGGACAAAACAGAATCGAAAAGTCAATGCTTTTTTTTTAATTTTTTTTGACATTAACTTAAAGTATAGCGTCCGTGGAATGTCAATAAGGCATAAAATAAAAATATATCCAGAATCCATAAGTAAAAAAAAAAGTTGAAGATAAAAACACAAGCACAGTGCCACACTAGGTTAACAAACGCAATGGCGCGGACGCGAGCGGCCGCCTCAGGCCTCAACAAGGTGTATCGCCTCAATGGCCCGCAGCCAGACGCATCGCAACGCCTCGCACCGCGCAATTAGCGCACTCGTTACTGCGCAATTGATGCACTGACAGACTCTAATTGATATCAATTTTATGTTTTATATTATGACTTATATCGTCATGGACTTTTGGAAATGATTTATTATTCGATCTAGCCGTTTGTTTTACAAATGAACTGTACATTGATTTTTCTCTCTGAATCATGTTTCGATTACGGTAAAAATTCTTAGTATTGTGCATACACTTTTTTTTATTATGTTATTTATTACTTACTTTTATTGTTTTAAATAAACTAAAGAAAATAATTATAACTAAAAATTATTCAATACCGAAAATAAATTTTTCTTTACAAAAATCCATTCCACTCTGCGGTTTTTCCTCGTCTTGCCTTCGTTCAACAGTCTTCATTTACATTCATATCAAAAATCATTGCAAAAGATGCCGAAGTTACAACACGAAAAAATAACAAACACCCATTCATACATACATAAACCCATAGATACGTACATCTTCACAAACTTTTACATTAACAATATTAATAGAAATTTTTCCGCGAAATCTCGTTTCATTGGCAAGGGGTCATGAATTGAGTTAATTTGCTAAACGACAGTGAAGCGATTTCTGCGTATTTACGGCGTCAGAGATGAAAGCGTATTCCTTGAAGACACGCGACGAGTCGCACTGCCGCGCTTCGGTGGCGCGTCGCGACTCGCCTGGTGCGTCCCTAGCTTTATAATTATATAAATACTGGCTATTTTGCATGGCTATTGTATTTAGCTACTAGATAAATATGCTACTGAGTATAAAATAGTTTGTTAAGTTAATTTGGTTTTGTTAAATATATGAAAAAGTTTTATAACGTTTAACAGTTTTTAAAGAACTAGGCTAATTGGCTATTAATAATAAAAGTATTTAGTAAAGCTGCTACCCATCTTTTGTTTACTTGTTTTCGGTTACATTAGTTTATAGCAAAATATTTGATGCTTTGAAAATAAGCTTGTGCTCATTACTGAACTTAGTAAGTAAGACGTTAGTTAAATTATCGATAGCTAACATAATATAAATTTGATATCGTATTTTATCAGTAATCGATCGATTATCACTAAATGACAAATCGTCGGTCATACTGCAATACCGCGTAACGACAACACGTGTAAAAAGCAACAGTGGAATAAAGAAGGTCGTAAGTAAAGTGACGAATATTTTACAGGAGAGAGAAAAACCTAGTAATTTTTAAGTCTTAAGTTCACTGAACTACTTATAACTCTACATTTTGTTTTAAGCTTGAATGTACAATAATGATTTTGCCAAGAAAATCACGTATTCCTTCCAAATAAAAACATGAATTCGCTTTGAAATTGTTCGATTAAATTAGTTCATTGAGATTTTTTTTATTCCTTCATACTTAATCTAAGCACGTTTAAATATTTATTGTAGTATAACGAAATTTTACTACGATCACAAAATGATAACTTCCAAAAGGAACCCACAGGTTTTTCAGGCTTTGGTTCTATTTGATAGCGCATATTATCGAAATTCTTAAGCCTGATATACGTTTTCCTAGTATCGTATCCTGTTTAATTTGTCTTTTCCAGGTTTCGAGAAAACGAAAACGAAAGGCTTTCCCCTCGTTTTCTTTTACTGTATCTCTCTTTATAGCATTTTCCAGAAACCACTTGTAATCGCTCTCATTGGTTAAACGTTACGTAATTATGTTATCAAGACAAACATAACAAAAATCATTATTTATGTATCAATAATGTCTAAATTCTTCAATTTAATTATTTCTTAATGGTTTGGAAATAAAGCGTTGATACCACGGTTGATACGTAGGCACAGTGACGCCGAGCGACTGATGAATCACTGAAGTATGAGACGTTACTTCAAAGAAATTCTCCGCGGCGGGCGATCGAGCCAAACTTGTGAAATCGTCAGGGTCCCTGCACCTACTGGTTGTTGTCCTGTATTGCTGAGGACCCGCTCATCTACCGGAGCTTACAATATCAATCATTATTCTATAATATAAATCTATATATTAATACCTACGTGGAGCAAAACCTTTATACCCCTTTTTACAAAAACTGCGCGGACGGAGGGATATGAATTTTCACACACTTATAGTTTATATGAATTAGGACTGCAGAATGCTTTTTTTTTAAAGTTATGCATAAAAACTATATTAAACCAATAAAAAAACATTGCACACACTACAATGTATTTGAGACACACACGCGCATATACTCTTTTGTTTATTGTTATAGAAGTATAGTCTTTGACAACAGAACCATAATAATGTTCAAACTTATAATTTAAATTAATTTTGGTCGAATTTCGACTACTGGGCGACCTCTAGTATATTTAATTTTGTTTGTGTGTGTGTATGTGTGTGTTTGCAATTCAAAGTTTGTAAGCCTTCTCATTGTACCTACGTAGTTATTTTTCAAGTAAAAATTTTGCACTGGACACTTATCTCCGAAGGTATGATATAAATAAATACCTAAATCAGGGAACACATAAAAATTGTGAACTTAATTATTAAATACTAGCCGACCTGTGCCGACCCTGTATGTTTGTTGGGCGTTAATTATTTTTGTGATGCAAATATATAGTAAAGTTTTCATCTCGCTAGGATTTCTCCGATTTGACTTACATATACTTTCTATTATTTTTCACTGATTTTTTGTTCAATAACAATAAAATATAGCCTATGTCACTCCTGAATTGTGTAGCTTTCTGTTAGTGAAAGAATTTTCATGATCGGATCAGTATTTGCGCAGATTACACCCTGCAAACAAACAAAGTTAAAAACTTCACCTCTTTATAATAGTAGTATGGATAATACAAATTCTTGAGCTTCTAAAGTTTCACGTCAGATAACTCAGACATATCGTCTTGTGTTACCAGTGAGCTGTGACAGACCGACAGTCAACAATGGACGGCGCCTCACTACCTAATCAGATGCATGTGCTGTCGCAACACTACCCTACCGTTATGTGACGCCGCAGTGATGAGGAATGTTTGTATCGATAAAAATGTGTTATTGATAGTTTAATTATTTTTTTAATTTTTAGTATAAGTACAATACGTCAAAAAACAGACACCCTGAAGTTAGCTAGTCAACGAAGAAGAAGTTAGCAACGTAAAGTTAGCTAGCCAATGAAGTATAAGTTCTTACGTGCGTACATAAGTACACACACTTTTTTTATTAGTATTTAGTATTTTTACCCTTTTTTACATAGTTAATCGCACCCATAGGATACATATCATATTTTGGCGACCGAAAAATACGTACAACAGTACAACCGCCATAGTATGACAAACATCTCTAAAGAGTCTATACGGAAATTTCGATCACATTTCACGAATCGAATCCGTGACCTCAAGAGCTAACAGTTGCTATAACCACTGCACTGATGCGCTAGAGTATTAGCCGTAGCAACTGGCTGCCTTAACAAAATAATACATATAACGTGAAAGAATTAATGAAGGGCACTGGTGCTTCAATTACCTTATGTAATATAATGTATAGGAAAAACATAGTGTTCATCGTTTTCTAAAAAGTAATAAGGGATATAAACTAACACAATCTATAAAATTATTTATATTCTAATCTAGCCTAACTGAGGTAGGGCACAGCAGGAATTTCCTGCTCAAAATTTGGAGCAGCCCGACTGGGGTAGTACCTCGACTTTACAGAAGATCACAGCAAAATAATACTGTTTTCAAGCATGATGGTGAGTAAGATGACCAGAGCTCCTGGGGGGGATTGGGGATTGGGTCGGCAACGCGCTTGCGATGCTTCTGGTGTTGCAGGTGTCTATAAGCTACGGTAATCGCTTACCATCAGGTGAGCCGTACGCTTGTTTGCCGACCTAGTGACATTAAAAAAAATCTATAACACATACTAATAGGTAAAAAAACGAGTGTGCTTTACCTATACCACACGACTGAAGTAAAACTTCTTTAGTAATAGGCCTGCACTGTCTTAGATATACGAAACGTAACTGACTATGAGAGAAAGAGAGAAAAAATGTGTGCTCGCACCTCTTTCTCTTGCTCCATCCACCTCGCACTTTTCGTAACGCTCTCGTCACGAATTCACCAGCTTACTCCTCAAGTCAAGCATAGAAACAAAAACAAGTTTTACTTAAAAAAAATCGTATTAGCCTATCATATGAAAATCTAACAATAAATTAATTGTCATGAAAGTTAAAATAGTTCGCATCACTACGGCTCAGTAGCGGGAAGCGGCGTCTCTTTGATATCGATACTTGTCAGTCTTATTGTCGCGACGTCGCGGATGTTCTCCTGTTCTTACACATGTTCTAAATACATTTATATAAATATTCTTACACACACAAAATACACATTTATATACTTATCGCACTAACACAGACTTAAATGCCTTGCCTGTAAGGGTTACAAAAGGTAGACTTAAAAGTGATAGGCGTTACTGAAGAATTTTATTTGAATATTACCTAAATGACTACGTACGTACACAAACACACACACACACAGCCTATCGCAGTCCACAGCTGGATATTAGGCATCCACAAGTTCGCGCCAAAAATGGCGTGAGCTCATGTGTGTTGCCCATAGTCACCACGCTGGGCAGGCGGGTTGGTGACCGCAGGGCTGGCTTTGACGCACCGAAGACGTTGCTGGCCGTCTTCGGTCTGTAGGTACCATACAGGAAACGTACGTACCATTCCCTATTTTTTTTTACAAGTTTGTAAAAGCTTACTGACCAGAGCTTATTAAAGAGCAACGTAATTATTTGCACATTGTATAAATACATAGTATTTACATACGGTTTAAAAATATTTACTAAAAATTTAGCTGACAACAAAACTGCTAACAGCTAACATTTAAAGTAGTAGATAGTATATCAGTAGGTCTATCAAGTAAATAAATAAATTTTAATAACGACTGAAGCATATACGACGTATCAAAAGTGCTTTTGAAGATTATCTGAACAATTTAGTTATTTTGAACCTACCTTTAAAAACCTGAACCTATTAGACTTAACTCATCAAAGGAAGGGCGAAAAGACGTGAAATTCTTATAATTTGATCTAATTATCGCTTCGAGCGGCTCGATATTCTTAATTAAGTGAGTTAATTATAAAAGTACTGATACGATCTCGCACTTCCGTTGTCTTCGGCCCTTTGTGGAAACTACAAACGATTTCCAACCTTCTCCCAAACTATTACAGATCATATTGCTTAAAAGGAAACTTAAACAGAATTTTTTGATAGTGTCCAGAATTCAAAATCGACAAAGGAATTGCAACTTTATTTACACAAAATAAAGCGTAATGCTACATGCTACGTTATTCATCTAAAAATTCCTAATAGATAGGTCAAAGAAATATATTCTTTATGCTTATGAAAATAGGGTGGTGTTTTGATTGAAGGGTGAGGTAAAGGCGTCCCGAAGGGCGGGCGGTGGAGCGTGACGCCCGCCGGAGAGATGAGAGGTTTATTTATAAGGTGGACAACGATCAGGATTAACATCAGCCGCTGTATCAGATGTACCAGACGCTAATATTTAGTTTAAAGCTTATTTTAATATATTAAGTAATTATTACCGTGTTTAATTTTACGAATTCGAATTAGTTAGTAGTGGTTAGTTGTTGCCTGCATTGTAAAGTTGATACAACGTAGGTCAACGAAAAAATGGTCAAGTAAATACGCATTATTAGATATAACTAGAAAAGTACTCATTAGATCTCGCCCAAGTTTCTATGGGACCACGTGACCACTATCAGCTTTTGATTAAAAAAATAATCACCACCACAACAACATAAGTACCTACCTACATAAAAAACAGTCTATTTTGAAGTCGGTCTAAACAGCCTTTTTCGCCTATAACATATGTTATATCCTTAATAGTCAAACTACGTACAAACTATTATCTCCTTATCTAAAGAAAGCAAATGAAAATATACCTAACTAGCTTCCGCCCGCGACTTCTTCCGCGTAGAATAGGTAGATACAATTCTGTATACATGATTTTTGCGAAACTGCAGCGCACGCAGCGGAAGCTCTCAAAAGGAAAAAACCCGATTTCAAAACTTCATTGGTGCCCCGCTTCTTTTTGTCTTACCGTGATGCTATATAGCCTATAGCCTTCCTCGATAAATGGGCTATATAATACTGAAAGAATTTTTCAAATAGGACCACTAGTTCCTGAGATTAGCGCGTTCAAACAAACAAACAGACAAACTCCTTAGCTTTATAATATTACTCGAGTATAGATTGATATTAAAATGTCACGTGAAATAAACATAGCTCTACTTCATAAAAGTAAAAAATAATACAAAACGGTATTTAAATATTGAGATCCTTCATATTGGTTGACATGTTAGTTGACATTTACTATTACTACACATATGAGTCGTACTGCGCTGTTTTATAGCTCATTACATCCACAAAAAAGATATACATAAAAATTTCAAAGCGCATCTTGAGATTCCGAAATTAGCAAACAATAATTATCTTTAGTTCTGTAATGACTGTAATTGAATATCTTATTATGTATCTGCTGTGTGGCTACGGCACTAAAGAATTTAGCCACCCCCTCTCTTCCCGTGGGTGTCGTAAGAGGCGACTAAGGGATAACAAGGTTCCACAACCACCTTGGAACTTAAGAAGCCGACCGATGGCGGGATAACCATCCAACTGCTGGCTTTGAAATACACAGGCCAAAGACGGGCAGCAGCGTCTTCGGTGCGACAAAGCCAGTACTGCGGTCACCAACCCGCCTGCCCAGCGTGGTGACTATGGGCAAAACACATGAGTTCACGTTATTTTTGACGTAAACTTGTGGAGGCCTATGTCTAGCAGTAGACTGTATAGGCTGTAATGATGATGATGATGATGATGATTATGTATGTGCTGCATCACTGTAACTTCTGGTTTAAGCAGAAATAAATTATGGACTCTATTTCAAGGCCGCCTGACAGAAAACTAACTTAACGATAAGAGCGGCTTATTGAGCACTTTTTCTGATTCAACCTGTAATATCCCACTACTGGGCATAGGCCTCTTTCCCCGTTTAGGAGGAGGATCAGAGCTTAATCCACCACGCTGTTCCAATGCGGGTTGGCGTTTATATTCCTACGGTGAGTAACGATCGCTATCAGGTGTACATGATAACAACCGGGATCGATGGCTTAACGTGCTCTCCGAGGCACGGTTGGGAGACCTACCTACACAGACAGAAATACTTAATCGTTTTCTAGCTACGCAATAATTATCATAATATATTCATTATCATTAATATATTCATTAATATCATAGTCAATTACGATGTAGGGGAGACCTGTCCAAAACCATATAGCTAAGCGGCAATTTATATATAGGTACCTACTGTAATGTTCGTATAACATGGACAAGAAGATCTCTTCCCTTGGGTGATACTAAGAAAACTCTAAAAATAAATTATTATACACATGTGATAAGATCTGTTATTACATTCATAATTCTCTTGCAGCCTTTAGATCTGATAACGTCATGAGATGATACATCGCCTGCTCTATGAGAGGATTGTGACTTTTAATATTACAAAATGACAAATGGAACAGCAGTACCTACGTATCTACATAGGTACTTGTAATATTCTAGTCAAAATAAACAAGGAGTAGGGTATGGATATATGATTATGATGAGCCTAACACATGACAAGGATTTGTATTGGCCATAAAGATATTTGATGGGTTAGGGCGTTTGTGCTTGTGGACCTACATGCTTAAAAATAAAACGTCAAATTGATACCTGAAATAAAGAATTATTATTATTATTGTTGCCATGAATGAGATGATATTATAATTAGAAGTGTCACTTTTGACTGTCACCAGTGTTGTAGAAAGACGATGTTCTACTAAAACGGCTATTACAGTAATCACTTTCTATATTTAAATACAGTATATATCTATCTATACAAATAAATAAAATTAGAATTTCTATTTGTAATATTAAAATAACCGCGTTTTACTAAATGAATATAGATCTATACGGTACATAAGTATACCGAAATAACATATTTTACAATTTTTGTCTGTCTCTCTCTATCTATCTGTCTGTCTGTCTGTTTGTTCCAGATAATCTCTGAAACAGCTCAACCGATTTTGACGGGACTTTCACTGGCAGATAGCTAATGTAATAAGGAGTAACGTCGGCTACTTTTATTTAAGAAATTTATTTTATAACTCAGCGAACTGAACCATAACTTGTTATTAGATTCACGCGGACCAAGTCGCGGGCACAGCTAGTAATTATTAAAGTTCACGTGATTCTCGTAATTACTATCTACAACTAATTTAAAATATAACGTCTACCGCTTATGTGCGCACTATTATCTAACATATTTAATTACGTTTCTCCGTCATTTTCATAATGTGGCGACCTAGTCGGGACTTTAAGGTTTGTACAAGGAGAACAGACACAGTAAGAAGAGAATACGGTTAGAAATTTTAATAATGGAAAATATTCCAAAATAACTAATGTGAATCCGGTAAAAATATGTGAAGTCATATTATCAAGCGACTAAAAATGGTCTAAAATAAGCTTGGTATGAAAATAAGTTGAAGTTGTAACGGAAACTAAACTTTAATACCATCTTATTTTCAAGAATTTTATTGGCATTATAGTATCGCAGGGAGAGCGTAGGGTTGACGATTGTGTGATTAGCTACTACTGTTGAGGTGACCGACGGTAAGAGGTTGACGAAGCGTTGGCGCAACGGTCACAGCACTGGTTTGTGGCTGTTGCGCTAGCGGTTGCAAGTTCGATCCCCGCACATGACAAACATTTGTAATGGCCGTGCAGATGTTTGCCGTGGTCTGGTAGTTTGTGCAGTCCTTATGGGCTCCCTACCGTGCCTCGGAGAGCACCTTAAGCCACCGGCCCCGGTTTTTATCATGTGCACCTGATAGCGATCGTAACTCATAGTAGAAATATAAACGCCAACCCGCATTGGAGCAGCATGGTGGATTGGCTCTGATCCTCCTTCTAAACGGGAAAAGAGGCCTATGCCCAGTAGTGGGATATTACAGTGGGATATTACAGGCGTGGCGTTAAAGCAAAGCACAGCAGGAAATATGTCACTCACAATTTGGGCAGGGGAAGTGCAACCTTACAAAAGAACAGAGCCAAATAATATTAGTCTCAACTAGTGTTGTGGTCCCGTGGTGAGCAGGGTAAAATCGTAGCCAGAACACCTGTGGTTGCGATGTATTAAAAGCAAGGGTAGAATTGGCATCGCTTTAATGATACTTCTGGTGCTGCTGGCGTCCATAGACTACATTAAGAGCGTCTTATCAGCTGGATCATTTCATTATTTATTAAATTAATGCCTCGGGTTAAGTCCACGCAAATGTCAAATATTTGTATTTACCATACAGATGTTTCTCATTATCTGGGCGTAAGTGTTTCCAGATTACGAATGATTCGCTGAATCTCTGAAACAATTTTATATATATACTAGCTGACCCCGCAAACGTTGTTTGCCATATATTTTATTAACCTTCTCAGTTTCCCCCCTCTATAACTTACGGGAGTGAAAAATAGATGTTGTTCGATTCTCAGACCTATCCGATATGCACACAAAATTTCATGAGAATCGGTCAAGCCGTTTCGGAGGAATTGAACTACAAACACCGCGAATTTTATATATAAGATTAGATATATAGGTATAAGGCGGCAAATAAGTGGAGCACTAGAAGCATCGCAAACGCGTTGCCAAGCTTACCCCCACAAGAACACAACACCACGTACGAGCAATGTAATGAAGCTGCGACATTCTTTAAGGTTGAGATACTTTCCTCCAGCTGCTCCAGATTTTGAAGAGGACATTTCCTGCCTTACGCTACCTCAGTGAAAAATATTAATAGAATATAAATTACCAGCCCTATCGTTGCAAGTATTTAATAAATACGATATAACCAGCCTCGCATTGTGCGCGCTCGTTACCGTGACTTATGCCGCGAGCATTGTTCCCGCTATCTGTCCGTTTACGAGCGTTTATGTTGGGTTTAGACGAAATACTCCGGCAGCGGAGCGTGGATTTATTGTTTTATCGATTGCGAATTTCAATTCAATGTGAGTTTTTAATCAAAGTTTAATTTTAATGTCTGAATAGCGGAGTTACCTACTAATAAACTTGTAGGTTTGTATATTTAAACGTTATTGGTTTAGGCGACATAGTCAAGGGTTGTGGAGAAATGAATATATCGCAGGATAGATTGACGATCGTAGTGGATATTAAAGTTTACACAGATTTGAATCTGTTTTTTTTTTCGTGTCAATGACTCGTCCTCATAATGAGTCGTCCTCATCATCGACTTCTTCGGGAATAAAAAGGGAAGACCTGTGTGAGATCTTCTTCAAAAAATCCTCACAGCTCCATTTTTTCCTTACCATACTTGATTATATTTTACATCAGGCTATCCTTGTCTGGACCAGACCTGGTCCTGATAGAGCTTGCCGGATCTGGCATGCCTCATTCTATCCTGATCCGGTCCAGATACATGATCTGGTTGAGCCTGACCTTTTTTCTAGTCGGGATCGTATTTTCAAGAAAGCAAGATTTTTTCTTTCGTAGGTGCCAAGATACTAATAGTAAATCTTATATTTTAGAACTTCAAAATATATAAAATAAAAACCTTATTCATTAATAAAAAAAATTAAAGCATAAAAATATTTTCTCAAAAAAAAATCATAATATAAAAAATAATAGGTACCCGAAGCGCCGCGATTCGGTTACACTTTGAACAAAATAAAAACAGCCGACTTTAATTACCCAAAATATGTCAGATACGCGTAAAACGTCGAAAACCTACCGTTAATTGCCACGAATATGTCTATTTGAGCGCAAAAACAGCTTTGTGTCGCCGCGCTGCGCCTGCGCATCAAACAAATTACTGCGGTCCAAATGATGCGGAACCCGCTCCCGACTC
This sequence comes from Melitaea cinxia, assembly GCF_905220565.1. Classification (NCBI taxonomy): domain Eukaryota; kingdom Metazoa; phylum Arthropoda; class Insecta; order Lepidoptera; family Nymphalidae; genus Melitaea; species Melitaea cinxia. Next base: position 460,053 of record NC_059411.1, read on the forward strand.
AAACGCACCGCTCGAATATTAACTGTTCAAGAGGAACTCCAATGATGAAAGTTAATATTGGGACAGTTCCGGGTTTTTATTAACAGTTTCGTGATACGAGTCTTTTTGAGTTTTTTCAACAGTATCTATAAGAAACTTTAGTCTTTATTTTCTCTAAAAGTAACATTAAAAAACGAGTTTACTTTAAACCACATGACTGAAGCAAAACTTCTTCCACTTCAGCCTAGCGCAGTCCACTGCTGGACATAGGCCTCCACAAGTTCGTGCCAAAAATGGCGTGAACTCATGTGTGTTGCCCATAGTCCGTAGTTCCAAGGTTGTAGCGGAACTGTGTTATCCCTTAATCGCCTTTTACGACACCCAAGAGAGGGGGTGGCTATATTCTTTACTGCCGTAACCACACAGCAATACTTCTTTATCTCCGTCTAACTTATGTCTCTCTCTCTCTTTCTCCGTTCGCCTCGCCCGATCACACTTTTCGTAACGCTCTCGTCACGCATTCACTAACTCCCCAAATCAAGCGTGCGTAAAGATGTTAAACAATTCAAGAGGTCGGTATGAATCATAACTGCCTACGTTATAGCAATCTCTACGCTTATAAGTTTTAAATATTAAGAATTGCAATACCTTATTTCTTGTAAATAATTATTTTCGCAGGCAAACGAAGAAAAACCGACTTCAATTACATCGACAAGTAATACAACGTAGGTAGATGAAAAAATAGTCAAGTAAATACGCATTATCAAAGATTACTCCAAAAGTTGTAATCAGATTTTGATAAAATTTAAATGTGACCACATGATAAATATCGGCTTTCGATTAAATTAAAAACCATCAAAATCGACCGCCCATTGTACTTCACTATCTGTAACTATCTTTATGCTTTGTTTGTAATATATTTGTGGTGTACAATAAAGTATAAAATAAAAATAAATAAAATAAATAAAATCGGTAGGTACACCCAGTAATGCGAATATTCAAGGGTTTGCCTCGATTTCTCTGGGATCCCATCATCAGATCCTGGTTTTCTTATCATGGTACCACACCTGGGATATCTCCTTTCCAACAATAAAAAAGAATTATCAAAATCAGTTCATAAACGACGAAGTTATCTCCGAACATACATTTAAAAAAATATATATGCCTGTATACGGTCGAATTGAGTAATCTCCTTCTTTTTTGAAGTCGGTTAATAAAACATCGATAATTCAATATATACGTAAGCGAGCTTAATAATGTAATGCTATAAAAACGTTATCTCCTTCCAAAGCTCACAAATCGAAAGACAAACCTAAACAGCTGTTAAGGAAATTAACGAACGTAAAGTATCAATTACAAGGCATACATAGCACTGTATATAACATCACCCCCCCCCCCCAACGAAGTGAGACTTTTCCCTTCATCTCGCTCGCCGCCCGTGCGCAGCCGACCAAACGGGAAAACAGACACGGCGGAAACTAAAACACTAACCTATTCTAAACGTTATGACAAGGATTTAAGGTTGATTATAAAATGGGGTGTAAGGAGATGCATCAACACGCTTCGTATACATGGCTAGACGGGTAAAGGAAAGCGTTTGAAATGGAGCGCAGCGATTGGTTGTTTCGCGCCAATGGCAGCGGGGGGCGGAGCGATCGGCTGCGCGTGCGCATGCGTCGCAATGTGGCCTGTGGTAGCCACAGTCGCGCGATACGCGGCGAGCGAGCTCTACCAGTTCTACCGGTGTGGTAGGTGGTCAGTTAGTGGCAGTGAGGGCATGTGAGTGTGTGATGATGCTGGGCGGTATGGACGGTAAGGAGTACGGCGCGCTGCACGCCGCGGCCGCCGCCGCCGGGTATGCGATGGATTCTGGTGAGTTTTTGTGATTTTTGAAAACTGAATTTTAATTTTGAATTGTTTTACTGTCAGGTAGGTAGGTAGTTATCGATGTCAGATACGAGTTTCTGTTACTATGTGAACTAAACATCCATAGACTCTTAATCCTTCAGTGACAAAATCTTTTCGAAAGTTGCAAAATAATTTCTTATTTGAAATGAAAAATAAAATTTTCTCGTCCAAAAGCTCTACATAATTTTTAATAATCTAATGAAATGTACCCAAAATATTTTTCAAAAGTAAATAACAACAACTGACCCGATCTGATGTGATATTTTATCATTAGCCCGTTGGCGCAGTTTGACACTACAAACCCTGACCCTGCTTCCTGCTCCGCGGGTTGTTAGTTCGAATCCCATCTGAGTCTTATACATGTATTAATTCCATGTATAAAAAAAAAATTAAATTAGCTACAATAGTCGGCTGTTATTTATAACACAAGCATTACGTTGCTTACTTTAGGAACAGACGATCGTATGTGAATGTTATAAGATATTCATTTATCTATACAAATAAATAAAATTGGAGTGTCTGTTTGTAATATTAAAATAACCGCTTTTTACTAAATGCATATTGGCGTATACATGGTACGTATAACAAAATGACATAATCTAGTGACCAAATTGAGGTTAGGCATAGTAAGAAATATCCTGCTCGAAATCTGGGGCAGATCGACTACCTCAGTTAAATTAATTTTAGTTAAGTTAATCAAACTTAATTTTATACAAAAATGTGATGATCTAATAGAGTAGGTAGGTACCTACTTGCAAGTTGAAAACTCCTTGAAAACCATACATGCTTTGTACTTTTGCGTATTTTTGTTTCGTAATTTAGGTATTCTATTATTTATTTATTATTATGTACCCAGCTTAACATATTTAATCTATTATAGGTTATTTTTGTTTGACAACTACTAATTAAGATAATCACAAGCTTGTTTTGTATTCACAATAAATTTTTCACTATTACCGGCTGCTTATCTAACCAGCCAAAAAACTATTTTCTTTAAAAAAGGGCAGGTTTCTTAATTCGACCGTGTATATATATATATTTTTTTATGTATGTTTGCGAATAACTTCGTCGTTTATGAACCGATTTTGCTGATAATTTATTTGTTACAAAGGAGATATCCCAAGGGTGGTACCATGATAAGGAAACAAGGATCTCATGATGACATCCCAGAGAAATGGAGGCGAACCTTCAAAGATCGTAGTGGCGACTAGTGCGATTGTTAATTTTTTCGTCTACTTACGTTATATTACTTGTCGATATAATTGAAGTCGATTTTTTTTTCTGCTATTTTAATTTATGATTATGATAATTATGTATCTCCTATTTGTCCTTCAAGTCACATTGGGAAGTTCTACAAGGACTAAGAACTAGACGAGAAAAAAAAAACTCTCCAAAAAATTTTAAATCATAACGAAAGTGCATTTTATGTTAAGTGATTTTTCTGTAATGATCATTAAATTGAAAATAAATTGTTACAGTTTATAATAGTAGTAGAGAGAAAGAAAGAGTTAAAAAACCGTGACACTGATTAAATTTTAAAAATAATTATTTTTATTCATAAATTGAGACAGAAAGAGTCGATGTAAATAAAGGGCTATGTTTGAAATTGACACATAGCCATTTTTTTTTTTAGAAATGATTAGGTATTCTGTTGGCCCTAGCGGCCTTCACAGCGTCATCAATTCGGGAGGCGGAGTACTGACACTCAAGCAAGAAAAGGGACCTGCCAAGCAAAGACATTTATTCTTCAAGTAACTTATGGACTTTGTCTTGATATACAGCTGATTGACTTACATTTATACACATTTTTTTTAAATATACGTATTTAATACATATTGGTATACCTAAATGATACAATAAGACTATGCTATATACGGATATGTAAATAGTTTTCTTTGAGACTAAACATAAACTTAGAATTTTGTGGATTATTAGCTAGTAATTTCTATTCTTCTTATATATCAAATGTACTGAAAAAAACACGCCAAAAAATTTGATGAATGTTGTTTTTTTAAAAACGAAACTCTGACACGTGTAAGATAGCCTTAATTCCATAATATTATCAATCGCCGTAACCTCTAGGGACGTGCGTAGTCGATAACTAAAGGTCGAGCGGTCACGGGTCGCGCACACTCGCCTACTCAACCGTTAAATTACTATTTGAATTTCTATATTTATGACATTGTTTTCTTGACACTAATAATAATCGATATATTTATTTGCTACCAAGCCAATCCGACATACTTTGACCTGTCTTAGGTATGGAGTACTCACTGATGCAGGTATCAAACGTCATTTTGAGCTTGAAAACTGTCATTTGTGAGACGCGTAAATTTTCAAACGAAGTTCTTTACAGAGTTTTTCGAATTTCCTGAACATTTTTCTTAGATTTTCTTTTTGTCAAAATTAAAAAATCGATAAAGCCGCTTTTGAGTTATGGGTTTATAATCTTAAGATATATTTTATTTCACCTCTGGACGAAATGATGAAGGATGAATGAATGGAATTATGCGCAAGGCCTAATTTAAGGCGTTATTTTTGCTGATTTTCATGCAGGGCAAGTATAATAAAGTTTATAATGTTAGAGAAATATATTGAAGGATTTGAAAAAAAATATTTGTACAGTTTCATGTTAATTTTTTAAAACGTTTTGATTTTTAAATAACAATCTATTTGATAACAAAAAGTAACGATCTACATTTGATGGCGACTAAAATCAAGGAAAAAAATTTTGAATTTTTTTTTTTTCATTCGGACGGTTAGGCTTAGGTACTATCAGAGTTCGTCTATTAAAGACAGCGTTATTGTAACAATGGATTAAATTGGCTCAAAATGAAAAGATCGATTAGTCTTAGTATCGCTACAAAATGTATGTAAAGATACCTTACTTAATAATATTTTAATATTTTTAAAAAAATAAAAACGTCATCATCTAGGCGTATTCTCACTTCCTTTTGATCATATGTTTAATTTTAATTAATATTGTTAGTGATATATGAAAGAAAATAAAGTTAAAGTTTAAATTATTTTCACTTTACTAAAATTATTGAAAACGGGATATTTGCCATGTTTTTCATTTTCACTCCACGGAGCTCGATATTTCGACATTATCTACGATTTTTTTTTATATTTGAATGGGGGCAAACGAGCAGACGGAGCCATCTGATGTTAAACGGCTACCGTCGCCCATGGACATCTGCAGCACAAGAGGAGTTGCAGGCGCGTTGCCGGCCTTTAGGAAAAAGATGAATATATACTCGACGCTGAAATCCCCCAAATTATAGCGTTCAGGGAAAACCTCAGGAGGAAGGTCATTCCACAGATTGCGTGTAATGGCGTGAATGGAACTTAGTCCTTCGAATGTCATGTGCTCGTGAAATTAAAATAACTAAATAAATGATGCAAATAATAAAATAACCGTTATGATAAAATAATCGTTCTGAGACAGTTGCTATACCGATAGGTAACCAATTTTTCTTTCAAATTCAAATTTATTTATTTAATTATTTAATCACGTACAGAACAGATTACATTCTTTAAAACATACAGAAATAGTTCATACTTAACCATAATATTTAGATTGAAATATTGAAAATAAAACACTAAACATAATTATTTCATTTCATTCATTTTAACTTTTCAATTCTTATTACGCCTTCTAGTACGGTAGTTAATGTTAAAATTAAGTTGAGACAGTAAGTAAGGCTAGTCAATGCATTAACTAATTATTTTGTAAAGTGTCATAAGATCTAAATGTGTACAATGGCAGGCTAGAGATATAATTTGAAACCTTTTCATTCGTTCTGAGCTTATTCTGAAGATCTGATAGATCTGAAAAATTCTGGCTGAAATGAAAACAGACCAATTTAAGAAAACACTTTTGGTTTCCTTCTATGCGTTTGATATGAACAGAGTAATTTACCGACCAGTTCACAGTGTTGTACTTCAATAGCCTTCTTATGAGAACATATTACAAAGCTAGGCTAAGATCTAGACTAGGAAAAACCGAATTAGAAAAACCGAATTATGGGGTTTTTGGGTGTGGAGGGCGGAGGGTGTAGGGGAATCTATACAAGGTAACACTATCACACCTCAAAAACCCATGGTTATGGAGATATCCATGGTTAAAGTTTTGAGGTTAGAAGAAGAATTTAAAGCTATTATAATACCTTTGAGCTCGTACTGTTTGCATTGTGTGACAAATCGACACTTTTAAACAAAACAACGCGTCAGACATAATATTCTAATAAAATTAGTAACATTGCGTGCTAGAATATAGGTTTAGAAATTCGAAAAATACCCAAAACCGAATCAGAGCACCCCACTGTCCACGTGGTCTTGGTCTGTACCCCTAGAGTGTTTTTTTTATGCCGCGGAGGCGCGGAGGGAGGGCTGCACTTCCCGCAGCGCCGGAGCCAAGCGTTCCTCTAACTTTAAAGGTGGTAGATTAATTTGAAAAAACGCGTGTGAAATGTGAAAATAACGTGTGAAAGCTACGAAATTCTTCTTCTAACCTCAAAACTTTAACCATGGATATCTCCATAACCATGGGGTTCTGAGGTGTGACAGTGGTACCAGGGGTAGTGTTCCCCACCCTCCCCCCCTTCCCTCCACGGTCCCGAAATCCGGTTTTTCCTATTCTAAAGCTTTACCCAAAGCTAAATAATATGAAGTCTTTTTAAAAGGTTTAGACTCGGAATGAACCCAAGTAGACTAGAAGCTTTTTGCGTGATAAAATCATAATGACTACGAAAAGTTAATTCTTTGTCAAAAATTATAACCGTCTTTCATTTCTGTTTTATTGGATAAATTGTGATTTATTAGGGATTAATAAAAATTAATTGTTTTTTTTTTTAAGGAAATAACAAAGCGTTTCTTAATATTAATGTCCATGATATTGGCTCCAGCTTGCTATGGTATCTAAATACTCTTGGAGCTTCGTGTCATTATTGATGCAAGTAATGGTTTGATACATTTTTAAATCATCGGCGTATAAAAGACATGGACTTTCAAAGCGCACTGCAAGATCATTTACAAAATATTTGAAAAAAAAATGGGTCTAAAAGTGACCCTTGCGGTACGCCGGATGGTACCGTAGAGACAGATAAAACTTCACCGACCGAGTCCTTCTACTTAAGTCCTTTATTTTCATCAATATTATTTACTTAAGTTTACAGCTATACCAATTAGCTTTACTATGTGATGAATTAAGCTTATAGAAGTAGATCTTTGCCCCCGCGTGGATAGTTACACAATAGTTCATAGTAGCAATAGAGTATTTTGATACCTGTTTCTGAGCCTGCGCAAGCGCAAACGCAGTGTGCACTCGCGGCAGTTTATCGTAGTTCAAAGGGCGTCAAGGGTTATCGATAAGCGATAGTTAATAACGTCACTACGAGTTTAGACTTTAACTTAATAATTTGTTTATTAAATTGTATAAAAAATTAAATATCGATTTTTATTTGTGACATTAACTAATTTTACTAGAACTCTGTCCAATCTGTCGTGTAATTTGTTTAATTATAAGTTGAATTTGGTTTAAGGTAGTGATTGCAACATAAAATGTATAATAACTAATATTTTTATCATTGCGTTTGTTTTTGTAAAGGTTGGTTGTTAGCTTGGTGCATATATTGGGTACCTTTACATTTTTGCATTATTTTCATTTAAAAAAAATATTTTAGAAATACAATTTCTCGTGATATTCTGAGAATTAAATCTCACTAGATCGTACCGACTAGAGTTCTCCAGCTTACCCAGCCAAAACTTCAGTCATTTTTGAAGGAAATTTTATCTTTTACTAATTTCTAACATTCAAGAATAATACCGATAAAAATTATTTGCATTTAAAAAAAAATAATTGTATAGCACAATTTCATATAGTTACCTACCTATATTTTTACCATCAACTACAAGTTGCACTTAACTTACTGTTGCATTATAAACAGTAATACTTAATATGTATATAGATAGATAAATTTTAACTGAGGTAGGTCACGGCAGGAAATACCCTGCTCAAAATTTGGAGCAGCCCGACCGGGGAAGTAACTCGAGCTTACAGAAGACAACAACAGTATTATTACTGCTTTTAAGCAGTGTTGTGTTCCTGTGGTGAGCAACAAGGTGATCAACTAGTATTCTCTAGTTACCAATATTCATCATCATTACAGCCTATACAGTCCACTGCTGGACATAGGCCTCCATAAGTTTACGCCAAAAATAACGTGAACTCATGTGTTTTGCCCATAGTCACCACGCTGGGCAGGCAGGCGGGTTGGTGACCGCAGTACTGGCTTTGTCGCACCGAAGACGCTGCTGCCCGTTTTCGGACTGTGTATTTCAAAGCCAGCAGTTCGATGGTTATCCCGCCACCGGTCGGCTTTTTAAGTTCCAATGTGGTAGCGGAACTGTGTTATCCCTTAGTCGCCTCTTACGACACCCACGGGAAGAGAGGGGGTGGCTAAATTCTTTAGTACCGTAGCCACACAGTACGTTACCAATACTAAAGGTTACCAATATTAAAGGACAAAAATAAATAAATAAAATAAAGCATATCAAAATATTAAGAACTTATAAAAAATGTATACTAGAATTCAATACCATAAAATATGGACAAGACATAGCATTGTCTTTACTTGAAGACATTGCAATGTATAAACTTATTGCTGTATATCATTATCATTGTAACCAAATTGTCGTATCTGTGCTCACTACACATTTCTTAAACAAATTGCATTGCGATACATCTTTAATAATTCACATAACAATCATAATTGTACTGTAAACTTAAAGCCGTGAAACGTCCCAAAGCTGGCCAAACGCCGACCTTTTCCTTTATATGAAAAAAGATGATGATTAATCTACTCCGTTCCACTAAGAATTAACGGTAATTATGATAAATATAAGTGATACATGAGTAAACGAACAAAATTAAGACCACATACAATAAACAATTCACGCAACGGCCCCCTAGTAGGATGAGAATTCTGTTTGAGAGTACTCAAACAGAACAAAACACAAATGCCCAGACTACGACAAAAAATTGTACCTAACTCTTTATGATATGGGTACCTATTCAGTCATTTGCCGTAAACAAGATCGAATCGTGACCACTAGTGAACCACCATGACCTAAAATGACCACTGTGCTGTCGCCTCATTTAATATAAATTATTAATTACTATTTTAAATTGAATATAAAAATGAATATCGTTGTAATGGCCGAAGCGTTGATAAAATCTTTAATATTGGTTACGAGCAGTTATCGCACGAGCCACGTTAATTACAAAACATAACAAGCACTACGAACCATATCAATATTTTATTTAATTAGAAATCTCTGTGTAAACTGAGCGATATCAGTGAATTTGTTTACGCATTAAAACCGATAATTTTTTTTTTTACATATTACGATTTGGGTGAAATTTATTAAAATATCTTAATTGTGACGCTTATGACGTAACACTTAATGTAAATAAAAAATGTTTTTTTTTGCAATATGTTTCCGAATTATTCGATAAAATGAAACAGATTTTTTATAAGAGTGTCTGAGTGACTGTGGGGGGTTTCTTTTCGATTACTCTCGGCAAAATCAACATTTCGAATCGGTGGAAGTTTGACTTTAACTACTTACTTTGAAACGAAAAAAAAAATCGCAGAAAAAAAAATTTCGCAGTCCACTACTGGACAAATGCCTCTCCAAGTTCACGCCATTTTTGGCGTGTGTCATATGTTTTGCCATAGTCACCACGCTGGGCAGACGGGTTGGTGACCGCAGGGCTGGCTTTGTCGCACCGAAGACGCTGCTGTCCGTCTTTGGCCTGTTTATTTCAAAGCCAGCAGTTGGATGGTTATCCCGCCATCGGTCGGCTTTTTAAGTTCCAAGGTAGTAGTGGAACTGTATTATCCCTTAGTCGCCTCTTACGACACCCACGAGAATAGAGGGGGTGGCTATATTCTTTGCCGTAACCACACAGCATTTTAATAATATAAACTTTAAATCGTTATTATCGTCTAGAAATTTCTCGAAAAAATTAAAAAAAAACCCTTCACCGTTCCTAACAGAGCGGTTGACTACAAACAACTTCTGGGTCTGTTTGTCCGCCTCGTCACAGCGGGCGCTTTTTGTTTGTCCAGTGGAAGCTACGAGGACAAACATACTGAGACTATAAAATATCTAAGCATATATTGTAAATAATTTTAGCTGTATTAAAATGAGCATTACTAATGAAATTATTAAGTATAAATGTACGTATTAATTTTAATCATAGTCACTATGAAATGTAGCAAGTTGTATTTTTTAATGTCTAAGTATTTTGATATCATGTTTGAAATAAAGAATAAATATTTAAAAGAAAATGAAATTTATTTTGAATATCGTCAACTGCTTATGAGTTACAATATTGGAAAATAATGAAATCTGCTAATAAAAACATACACTTTCATAGAGCACTATTTGATTTAAAGCAAAAAAAAATATTTAAAAAAAAATTGAAAATAATCTTTAAGTTAACTAAACGACAATATTTATCCAAAAGGAAATAAGGATCAAATAAAGGCATCTGCGATTGAAATTTCATGGGAAAAAAATGAGACCATACCAGTGAAGTAAAACTTACGAAACGTGACTCTCTCATTCTTCTTCTTATCTTCACAAACTTGTCTGTTCCTCTCAACGTCCGTTCGCCTCGTCCGAGCACACTTTTCGTAACGCCCTCGTCACGCATTCACCAGCTTACACCCCAAATCAAGCGTGCGGTAAGAAGTTTTACTTCAAAACCAAACTTGTAACTAAGCAGTGAACTACAGACTGCTAAGTTAAACCGCAAATAAAGAATAATATTACAATTTCCTGTCAATTAGTAATGTTTGCGGAGACAATGTTTGGACAATCTGGGTCGAACATGAAATGCAGGCTATTATGCTCTTTCTCACCTTGAAATAAGAGTGATTTTATATTTCGCATCTGAGATTTCAGCTGTAGTCAACTGACGCCGATTTGTACTCGTGTATACCGATCGAATTTAGTTTTTTTTTTGCTTTGTATAAAATATTACGTTACTTATTTGTTGATTATGAAGAAACAAATAAATCTTTACAATACTAAACAGACTTAAGTACTGTTCTGAAATAAAGGGAATTAAACTGATGTTAACTAAAGAAATTATCATTTATGTATTCTTTAGGTATATCACTTCATCTAACCGTGTTGTTTGTTTTGAAAGAAAAATACTCCTAATATTTACACATTCAATATTTTAAATAATACCTCTTTTAGTTCGAGGAAACTATGTACCACTCATTCATTATATTTTCATCATTTTCGTATCTATACAAATAAATAAAACTGGAGTATATGTTTGTAATATTGAAATAACCGCTTTTACTAAATGCATACTTATGGATGTATACACAGTACATATACCAAAATAACATTTTTTTTACAATTTTTGTCTATCTATCTGTCTGTTTGTCCCAGCTAATAGTTGATGTAGTAAGGAGTAACTTAGGCTACTTTTATTTTAGAATTTTATTTATTTAATAACTCTGCGAACTGAACAATTACTTTTTGTTAAATTCCACGCAAATGAAGTCGTGGGCACAGCTAGTTACTCTATAAATTTAATAAATCAAAAAAGAAGCTTTCAATCCTTGTTTATCAATTTCAAGACAAATTAGCGCAGAGGTCGCAGATACCGATAATTGCTTAAGCTAAGGCAAATTCTAGCTTCATTACTCACTCATACCGAATGTTTGTTAAAAGTTTAAGTAAAAAAGTCGTAAATTAACTTAAAAAACAAAAAACTATCAATATATTATACTATAATGAAGTATTTAAGACATTTTAATTGTTTTTACTATCTTTTTGTTTACCTTTCTTTAATTTCGGTAGCGTTCCGTGCACGCTCTTTTGAAAAGCAAACTTTGTAGTGGTCAGAAGTGATGTTCCGTGTAGTTGACGGCGCTATGGAAAAAAAATTGAACAAATATTTATCATTCCCTTAAAATTCTTAATGCTTCTTATTTTTAGTTGGAATAATTTAAAGTATTTTGACCTGCCTTTAAATGATAGATATTTTCAAATGTTCAATTTGGGTCACGGGATTGTAGCCGAAAAAATATTAATTTTAGCTACTTAACTATAAGTATAGGGCATTTTTGTTGCAAATTGGCGTTTTTACATTGAGTAAACTTGAACAATCTGTCAATCCGTATTGGAGCAGGGTGTTGGATTAAGCTCTGATCTTTCTCCTACATGGGGAGAGAGGCCTATGCCCAGGAGTGGGATATTGCAGGTTGAAGCGTAAACTTGAATGCTTCGATAAGTTACAGTGAAACATTTTATAGCCTATGTGAGTGTAAGGTTTACTTTTTAAAGGAAACATTGATTGGGACTTTATCGTGTGTTCTAATTTGGACTTTAATTGAGTTTTTAGGTTCTAAATATTATTTAAAAATCTCGTTTCCGTCAGAATTCTTCGTGCAGAGTTGAAATAATTCACTTAGAACTAGATACTCTATTTTGGTGTTACCGAAATTGTATTTGATCATCTACTCTCTGTCATATCATACCTACATCTACACTATGTTTTACTGGTCGTATGGTCTTCTTCAAGAGTATGTAAATTATGTAAATGACTGCACAACTGAAGTTAATCTTCTTTAGCTCCATCTAATTTATATCTCCCTCTCAATTTCCGTTCGCCTCGCCCAATCACACTTTTCGTAATGCATTCACCAGCTTACTCGTAAAGAAGTTTTACTTCAAAAATAGAAGAAAATAACAATTATTTCATTTACAGTTATCAATTCGTAGGTACGAAAAAAGCTAGAGCCGATGAAATTTGTCAAACTTATTTTTCCTTCAAATTAAATATAATGACTAATATGTCTACTGACTGATATGTCTAGAGTTATGCCAGGTCTCTGTTGTCGTTTAGTATAGTTTGAGCCACAGTTTGAACAAAGCACAAGAGCGGCCTATGTAGTGCGTGAGGCGGTGTCGCGCTCGATGTTTGCGCACGCATTAGCCGCGCGCGCAGAGTCAACAGAGTAATGGCGACAAACAGACGGCTACCGATCACAAACAACTGGGATTTGCTTTTGTTTATTATATATGTGCCGTGACTGTGTCTGTTCCAGTGGAGGCTGAAATTTAAGCTTGACCGTTTATTCGATTTTACTCTCCTATTTTTTTGGTGTTGGGGTTATGAATCACGATTTTAGCACAGCACTATCGCCTCTTCAGATATATTTTATATTGATGTAATTTTATTTTTAAAAGTTAACAACAATACAAATGAGTTTCAAACGTTTTAAAAAACGGGCGATTCTAAGTCTAACTGTTTACAGTGTATGTTTCAAAATATAATATCTTTGGTTGGCTTTTGAATATTAAATATTTCAGTACTACAGATATGGTCTTGCGATATCAAAGTTTTGTTATTGTTTAAATAAGACAAAGCTACTTACTTTTGAACCAGTTAAATTATAAATATGATAAAATACGAGTGTGCTTGAGACCACACGACTGAAGTAAAGCTTCTTTAGCAATAGGCCTGCACTGTCTTAGATATACGAAACGTAACTGGCTATGAGGGAAAGAGAGAAAGAAAACGTGTGCTCACACGGGTGATCACACTTTTCGTAACGCTCTCGTCATGCAATCACCAGCTTACTCCCCAAGTCAAGAGTGTTGAAGAAGTTTTCCTTGAATAATAATAAGAATCGAAGAATTTAATTATGAAAAATGAAAGAATCACAAATATTTTCAGTATGTCAGAAACGTGAATGTTCGGAGGTTAAGGTTCAGCTGCTCCCGTAATTGCGGTTTCTAAAAATAAGCAGTTAAATCAAAATCGTTCGCTCCCCATTACAGCGGCCTTACAAATTGTTTCACTGACTACTTCCAACGTTATTGGTCGTGACTATTTTTAGATTAGGTACCTTTAAATATTAGACTAACTCCACCACGTGGTTCTACTACTTAAATGTATTATTTTCATTCTTAACCTACTCGAGAACTTTTGTCTTGTCTAAAATTATTGGTTGATTTTTGTAAAACTCTAAATATATAGGTATACCTCATTGCCAATGTCAATATTAACCGATGCTAATCCATCATTGTAGGGCTCCGAACACAATTAAATGCCTAAAGAGAGTATTTATGCTCACCGCTAGAGCTATGGTTTATCATCGTCATCATCATCATTACTTCAGCCTATCGCAGTCCACTGCTGGACATAAGCCTCCACAAGTTCGCGCCAAAAATGGCGTGAACTCATGTGTGTTGCCAATAGTCACGCTGGGCAGGCTATATAGAGCTATGGTTACTGTAGCATATTTTTTTATAGATTCAAATAAATAATTAGTTAATGATAAACTTTAAAGTAGCTTATTTAACACATACGAACGCTTATTAAATAAAACTGCAGCAATTTGTTTTTTTTTTTTCAGAGGTCAGTAAAGTAGATATCTACCATTGTTATATTATTACACTTAAAAAGTTATACTGTAAAATAATTTTTTATCTATATTTATATTTGTATTTTTTGTACAATTTATCAGTCTAGGAAGATTTTATTACTATCGCTAACGCGTGTAAACTTATTGTCATAACAACTAATTTATTATAAAAAATATTTAGATAAAAAAATAACATGGATTGTTTTTACTAACTTTTCATATACTTTGGAGATTGTAATAGAAAAATACCTAAATTGCACGTGTATATTAAATTATCGTATATATTTTGACAGCAAAAAATTATCATCAAAGGTATTTTGAGATAGGTAACACCGTGTGTTGCAGTCCTAACTTGGAGCTGGCACGTGGATATCGAATTAGCGAGACGTGAGTTATGATTCGAAATTCTTGACAGTGTTTATAGGGGTTAATAAGGGCAGCTGACGCTAAATGACACTTCTAAAATGTTCTACGTTGTTTCCTGTCAAACTGACATTTCAAATCATTTTTCAAGTTTGATTTTGACGTTTGTCATAATAATAGTGATGTGTCGTTAAGTGTGCATTACGATGTTGATGAAATAATGCTGTGTTTAATTGTTCTAAAATAAATCATTCTGAAATTATTTTTCTTATAATGAGAATGATCCTTATTTATGTCTGTATATATATTTTAAAACGAAAAAAATGTCTAAATAATATACGGATAAGACGACAATGAGGTTAAGATCACGCACACAGTCCGGTGACAATCGAAGGCGTACTCGACAGTAGCTGTTTGCTTAGCGGTCTCGTTTGTCGGCTGCCTGTCGCCGTGTGTGGTCGAGCCCTTCACCTTATTGGCGATTATCGACCTTATTACTAAACAAACAGAGGTCAATGCCTACCAGTCATGATTTATCATGCATATTTTAAACTCTATTCATCTCTAAATAAGGACCAAATCACCACCCCATAATACCAATATCAGATGATGAAGTAAAATTCAAAATGTCCGACTCGAAGCGCATAAATGTCAATGATTTAATACAATCCTTGACCTGTACTTGTCTTTTTAAAATGTTTACTGATTTTTATGCATTAGCTTTAATAATAACTTTTTCGCAACGAATATTTCGTAAATAAAACAATTTTTTTGTTATTACGAACAAAGTTTAAAGATAGTTACAAACTGTGAAGTACAATGTGCAGACTTTTATTGCTAATTAGCCATTTCTTCTAGACAACCCAGTACTTTTATAATCTATGGAAACAACATTAGGTAGGTACCTACATTTACATGTCATTATTTTACACTAGTTTAAAAAAAAAAACATTACAATTCCACCAAGTAAATATTAATCAAAAAAATAATAATATAAAGATATTAAAAAGCAGGAAAACGTTTTAAAAAAACCATCAAATCAATCCAGTTTGTAATTATTTCACGTCGGTATAACGCGAGTGCACGTGATTGGCCGGCGTTGGCTCGCAGTTAGACCGATCGTAAATACAATGCGATAACGTTAACAAGGTCGGACTTGATTTGGTTTTAGGCTTATGCACATTCTAATGTACCAAACTTAGTAGTTAGCGTGTATTAGGTACTCGGTTTACTGAATACGTAAGCGTTCTACTCTTAGGCAGAGGATATTAATCTTTAGATCAATTTAGGTGGGGCACAGAAGATAATTTTCTGCTCAAAATAGGCGTTAGCGCCGTCGACACGGCACACACACCATTACACAGAAGCAGTTAGTAGACCGATTTCGGTGTTTTTTTTTTTTTTTAATTGAAAGCTAATGCTTGTCGCATAGTTCCGTTTGAGTTTGATTAAGATCTGATGAGTGCTTTTTGAGTTATCTCTAAAAATACGCATTTACTTCACTCGATGTTATCGAAGTCGTTTTTTTTTTTTTCGTTTGCGAGCAATCACAATAATATTGAAATAAAACGTTTATAGAGAAATAACTATTTCGGATTTTATCGCGGTTTCTTAGGTTTATACATGCCCGACGTTTCGGTTACTTAACAGCAACCATGGTCACGAGAGGACTGACGTAAAAGTTGTTTCATTATAATGAGTGAAATTCGCGTAAACATAAGAAAACAATAAATAAGACCTTTCTTAAAAAAGGGTAATCGTCGCTCATACTTTCAACGTATCTCAGTCCACTGCTGGATATAGGGCTCCCCAACTTCATATTTCATGTCAAACTTTGAAATGTAACATGATAATAAAGCTATATGCTTGAATAGATCGTTATCATTATCATCATAATCATCATTTCAGCCACTGCTGGACATAGGCCTTCACAAGTTCACGTCAAAAATGGCGCGAATTCATGTGTTTTGCCCATAGTCACCACGCTGGGCAGGCGGGTTGGTGACCGCAGGGCTAGCTTTGTCGCACCGAAGACGCTGCTGCCCGTCTTCGGCCTGTGTATTTCAAAGCCAGCAGTTGGATGGTTATGCCGCCAACGGTCGGCTTTTTAAGTTCCAAGGTGGTAGTGGCACTGTGTTATCCCATAGTCGCCTCTTTCGACACCCACGGAAAGAGAGGGGGTTACTATATTCTTTACTACCGTAGCCACACAGCGATTTTTATCGTGTTACATCTCAAAGCAATAACTTTATTAGTATGCTTCGCGGGTACTTATTGAGGTAGAGCACAACAAGTGATATCTTTTTCAAAAGTTGGAGCAGTCTGAATTGGGCACCTCAACCTTACAGAAGACCATAGACAAACAAAACCGTTCTCAAGTAGTGTTGTGTTCCTGTGGTGAGTAATTTTACTCACCACAGGAACGTCTACTTGGCCATCAGGGGTCGACAACGCTCTGGCAAGGCTCCTGGTATTACTGGCGTATAAGCTACGACCTATGCTTGCTTGCCATCAGTATTATAAAAAGAAGTATGTCCGCGGAAACGATTGCGAGCGATATACGACGAGAAGACTTTTAGCGTTAAATAGAAAGGGTCTAGCGAAAATTTAAAAATATGATCTTTCATGCCTTCCTGCTTTAAAAGTATTTGAAAAAAAAATCACCCAGATTCTAATAAAATAAAAATACTTTTTAAATTTTAAATACAAAACCTGATTTACAAAATAAATTCATAAAATCAAAAGCCAGAAAGTCAATAACTCGTTCGAGGCGAAGAATTTAAATATTTTCCGCCGCAATTTTTCATATTTTGTTGTCATATTTAAAAAGCTAAATTCCGAAGTGTTGCCAATTAATATTTTCGTTGACAAATGTTTGCAATCATAAATTAAACGGTATATATTAATATAACATTATATTTTGTCTGAGTAAACGGACTCGCTGAAAGAATCAGTTGTTCGCTATAATAAAACTAATAAAAATAATAAACGCGTGGAAATTATTTACGATCGCGAGCGCGGCGGATGGGCGAACGATCATCGACAGTTTGCAATAGTGATAGGCAAAGGATTGAAATAATTTATCGATTTTAATATTGGCACATCAACTATTCAATAAGCAGGGTTAAAAAACTTTCAGTAAATTCTCTAGTGACGTGCAACCGCGCAGGTATTGGAGATAGTTTTGTGATTGAGTGAGTAAGAAACAGTGAAGTATACCTACATAAAGCTTATACCCACCCTAAACAAACTCTGCCAACAACGACAGCTTAAAGCAACATTTTTTTGCGGTTTAGTAATTAGTTTATATTATATAAAAATACTTTTATTTCAAACAATTAAAACCTTTAGAATAACCGTATAATATAAAGTATAATTAAATTTGCCTTAAATACAATATGTTTAAGTTAGTCTTTAAATTACCACTCTAATGAAAATAATCAATTAAACTATCGATTCAACACATCACTACGAACATTAAATCGACTCCTTGAATCGGTTTCTTTGAGTCACTACTAATTGGTTTCGGATAGAGATGGCACTATCGCAGAACTTACAACCCAGAAAGAGACAGAATAAAACAAGGCGGGAAATATCTTTCTTTGCGTGTAATTTACGATTCGTCTTTGACGTTTTACCGTTGACAGTTACTAGTGTTTTCGGCGAATGTTGCTCTCATTAATACCGGCGACTTCAGAAGCTTAATATCGCATGCTATATATTACGCTTCTCGTTTCAAACACAGTTGTTTCGTGTGGAACAAAGGGTTCGATGGATCATTAATATTGCTTTCATCCGCTTTCCTGAAATATGGCTATTAATTCGTATCATTTACTTTATTCTCATAGTGAAAGCGTGTTTGTGGAATTTCTGCTTCTTTAACTAATGACATCGCGTATAAATAATATTGTTCTTTAATGAAAGTGTTTATATTGTTTTATGTTTAGTTGTCTTCTGTAATTAAGTAGGTCGCCCAAATTCGCATGGATAAATCGACACATATTTTTAGTACTGTCAAATATCACTTATCTACTTTTATAGTAGATTTTTCAAAAAATGATAAAGCAAAACATACTTGTTTTTTTTTTCAATACGTCAAAAGTGGCAAACAAAGCTTACGGCACACCTGATGGCAAGCGGTTACTGTTGCCTATGAATGCTTGCGTCACCAGAAGCATCGCCTGCACGTTGCCAACCCAACACCCGACCCTCTCCAGGAGCTCTGACCACTTTACACATTACAACACTTCAACAATTTTGAGAGCAGTATAATTTGGCTGTGCCTGTCTTTCTTTGGTAATGTTGAAATACTTTCGCAGTCGGCCCGATGTAGATTTTAATCATCATATTTACTGCTTTGCCAGCCTTCACCGACGATCTACGTAAGAATGCCAGTGTAGGCTGGATAAAGATGGCAGAAAACAGGGATATCTGGTGCGAACTGAGGGAGGTTTTTTGTCCAGCAGTGAACTGGAATAGGCTGAACTGACTGACTGATAACTATCACAGCTCATCGCTTCATAACCTTTAGTATATTCTCATCGGCAAAACCACCTATGCTATTTTAACGCTGCACAAAGAATCGAATGAACAAGTAACAAGTCTTCGAATGTTTACATGAATCTCACTCATTGTAATAAAACAACTTTTTCGGATTTTATCGCGGTTTATTCCACTATACCTTCACTTATTATACTTTACACTAATCATGGTCCACCCGTGATTATAGTTCCTGTGTAGTAGCCGAAACGTCGGGCATCTAAAGAACTTAATAAGCCGCGATGAAATCTGAAAAGTAGTTTCATTATAATTAATAAGACATTTAGCATTTTTGTGTTTTGTTTACTTTCGGTGTGGTAGCTTGTTATTGGCTTTATTCTTTCTATTCTATATCATTTACAGTTATTAAGCTGTAAGCTATCCAAATAAAGTAATGGAAAACTGTTGAAAAACTAAAGGCAATACCTAATTGATTAAACGGTAAGTTTTAGATGCTTGAGTTTTCTCTCGAAGATAACATTAGAAATGAGACTATCCGCGAGAGAACGAAAGTAACCGACATAGTCCACAGAATTAGCAAGTTAAAGTGGCAATGGACTGGCCATATCTGTCGCAGGACCAATGGAGACGGGTCCTGGAGCGGAGACCGCGTCATCGCAAACGCAGTGTGGGACGTCCTCCGGCCCGTTAGACCGACGATCTACGTAAGATTGCCGCTGTAGGCTGGATGAGGATTGCGGAAAACCGGAATGTCTGGCACGAACTTGGCAAGGCCTATGTCCAGCAGTGGACTGCAATAGGCTGAACTGACTGACTCACACACCTCCAAATACTTAGACTTAAGTCCTTTTCCTG
Source organism: Melitaea cinxia (assembly GCF_905220565.1). Classification (NCBI taxonomy): domain Eukaryota; kingdom Metazoa; phylum Arthropoda; class Insecta; order Lepidoptera; family Nymphalidae; genus Melitaea; species Melitaea cinxia. The sequence goes on from NC_059411.1 coordinate 480,122, forward strand.
TTAAGGAATAATATTGGACCATAATCTGCCAAGCTGTTTCTGTTTTTGTTTTAATTGTGGTTTCAAGCAAAAAAAAATACGACATCAATTTTCATCGACAATTAATAAAGGAAGAAAATCATTAACTGAAAAAACTACTCGCCAGAGCTCATTCTAATTTAAATGGATCTATTTTACAAGTAACAGTTCTTGAATACTAAAAGAATCAGCAAAATCGGTATACACAGTAAGAAGTTATGAGGTTACACATTAAAATGTAGACGAATTGAGAATTCCTCCTTTTTTGTAGTTAAAAGTAGCATAACACTTAAATAGTCACTGGCTTATAAATATAAGAAACGGTGGTCTGAAAACTTTGAAATCAAACCTCAAACACTTGAAACGCGTTTCTATTGATCTTTATTTCGGGCAGTTCCACGCCTCTTCCCGTTGTTTTTAGCGACAACGCGTCGCGGTTTTTTTATTATATATGACATACTTTTCTTTAATTATGGACGTTGCAATGTGTGGGTAGTTTTTGTCTTTTATTAAGATTCATCTAGGGCCGGATTTAGAGGTCTGGAGTCCTGGACAACAAAGAAGTAGAGGCCCCTTGGCCCTAAATTATTTTCTAACCACAATTGACATTTTTTTTTTTAAGATAAATCGAGAAAAAAATATATTGAAAGGAAAAGTTTTTTACTAGTGCTTACTAGTCTGACTTTGAATGTTTTTTTTTCCAAAATCTCTATTGTAGAGTTTTCATAAGTAACGTTGGCTATACATTATCTCGATTTGACCAAAGAAAGTCTTCAAGAACTGGTCGGTTGGTTAGACAAGGATAGGAATCAAGTGTTTGTTACCTATAATAAACTATTATGAAAAATTTACTTCATAGGTTTACATTTATACGAATATGAATACCTTAATTAAAATGATGTAAGTTTTACGGGAATTTTTGAGAATTACATTTTGAAACTTCCGATATTTCGGAGACGACCACACGACTGAAGTTAAACTTCTTTAACAGTAGGCCTGCACTGTCTTAGATATACAAGACGTAACTGGCTATGAGATAAAGAGAGAAAGAAAATGTGTACTAGCACCTCTCTCTCTCTTGCTCCGTTCGCCTCGCCCGATCACACTTTTCGTAACGCTCTCGTCACGCATTCACCAGCTTACTCCCCAACTCAAGTGTACGTAAAGAAGTTTTACTTCAAAAAGTTAGTTTAATTGATGACGATATAATAAAACTATTTAATAAATAATTATTAAAGGTACTCGTAGCATCGCAAATGTTACCATATATATAGCATTATATTTGCATATGTTGTAGTGTAAATTTTGATCATTAAATGTCGCGAGTACGTACGAAGCTGACCTCCCGCGCAGACGCGGTCGGTGGCGCCTTTGATCTCGGTGTTCAAGGAACATGCCAGCGCAAGTGGGCGGAGCAACTTCACCCCTCATAGCTGCCTGTAATGATCCTGAGTTTTCACCGTCTTATTTGAAGTTGAATGCTTAATGTTTTGGAATTTCTTTCATTTAAAAATGGCAGATGGAATACGAGATTGTAAAATTATTTATTAATAGTTATTACTACGATTCTTAATAATAAATAATAAACACTTAGATCCTGTTTAACCGGTTATGGATGACGCTATTTGACAGATTACGTTATCCAAGGGATAAACGTTTATGATATAGTATTCTTTCCATCATCGCTTTCCACTATATTTATTAGACATTTCTATTCGCAAATGTAAATCTAAAAATTGTAGTTTCTAAGTTTAAGTCAAACCTTAGCCTAATGGCTTATTCTAGCTCCTGCTTCTAAAGTCTATTCGGAACTTATTTGCAAGACAAACTTTATCCATAACCAAGGCAACCAGTCCTTAGACTGCTCGTAAACATAACACTATTATTAAGATAGTGAACAGCAGGAAATCTCGCTCAGAATCTGGAGCAGCCCGTTCCAGAACTATCTCAAGTTCTCAACCTTACAGAAGACCACAGCTGAAAAACATATACACCTCTCAAGTAGTGTACTGCCCCTGTGGTGAGTAAGCTGGCCAGAGCTTCTGTGTACGTTCGAGGGTAGGGTCGGCATCTCACTTGTAATGCATATGATGTTGCGTGCGTGCATAGGCTACGGTAAGCAGTACAGAAGTTATATTTTTGCTAATAACTTAATAAACACATTTTCGAAATAGGTACGTTTTACAAGGTTTAGTAGATATGGCGGCCTTGTTATTTACAGCATTTTTTTTAATTAATTAATATAATAAAGAGCAAATGTTTGGTTCTTTGGAACAGTAATTTTAGGATTAGCATTAAATATAGCAAAAAATTTAGCGCCTGGCGCCCGGCGTCGGTCGTAGGGCGGCGAGATTATGTGATGTGAAGATGGGCGGGCCTTGGTGCCTGGTCACACGTGTGGCAAGCATCTGTGACGCTAACCACTCATGTGGAAGTGTCAGCTCGGACTTTTGAATTGGTCAAAATTTAATAATTTATATTGTTGAAAACAAAATCATAAAAAGGTACATTATTCAAGTAGGCTTAAATAATTAATTATTATTTTTTTAATACAATGATGGGCTTGCGTTTGGCCAGTATTTCACCTGATGATAAGTGAAAATGCGGTCTAAAATGGAGCACGTTTACTTAGAAGTAACCTATTCACTCGCGACTTAAAGATCCCAGGTCATAGCTTTCGGGAAACACAGACGCTGGTAGAGAGTTCCATTCTTTGGCCGTACGGATCAAGAATGTACTAGCGAATGGCTTAGTGCGTATATCATCATCATTATCATCATCACAGCAGCCACTCGCAGTCCACTACTGGACATAGGCCTCCACAATTTCACGCCAAAAATGGCGTGAACTCATGTGTTTTGTTCATGCACATGAGTGCGTATATGTTATAGTTATATTTCAAAGTAAAGCTACCACCGATTCGGAATATAGATTCCGCAGAGAAGAATCAGAAAGTTTCTTACTTTGCAGTTAAAAAAATTGTGTTTTAAGATAAAATATTGTTTTTTCTGATACAATTACTAGTCTTTTTCTCAATAAATTCTACTAACCCACTAAACTAAAAGTTTTCCAACGTAAAATAATTCAAATAACAATTTCTTAATCGGTTTAAGAATATCAAAAACAGTGATACATCTCAAGCACTAAAAAGAACCCTGTCGCAAGACTACTAGAATAGCTATTTGTCAATCGTAATAAATAGCCGCATTAGTATTTCAAGATGTAGCCAGAGTGTGACACTAATTGCTGATACACTTTTCAGCAGCTCTCGACACGCAACAAGACCACTGACACTACAGCGCTGCAAATTACTCTCCGCCCAGAACATACCCTTTCGAAAGATGAGAGACCATGCAGAAATGTCATGTATAATTCTTGAAATACGAACCTGATAAGCCGGAAAATTATTACTGTAGTTTGAATACGTTTTACACATAATTCTGTTTAATACTAGCTGTGCCCGTGACTTCGTCCGCGTGGAATTTAACAAAATAGTTATTGTTCAGTTCACAGAAACATAAAATAAAAATCTAAAATAAAAGTAGCCTAAGTTAACACCTTATTACATTAGTTATCTGCCAGTGAAAGTCCCGTCAAAATCGGTCTAGCCCTTTTAGAGATTAGCCGGAACAAACAGACAGAGAGACAAATTAAAAAAAAAATGTTGTTTTGGTATATGTATCGTGTAAAAGCGGTTATTTTAATATTACAAACAGGCACTCCAATTTTATTTCGTTGTATAGATGTATTTTTCAGTTAAATATATTATGTATTTTATAGTAAGTAGTAAATTTTTTTCATTATTTTTACAAAAAATGGCATAGGTATAACTGACAGGACGAAAAATCTGTTTATAGTAAGTATTTAATTCCTAACAACATTATCACACCTGAAACAATATCATACACCTTTTGATATTTATGACTATCTCTAATTAGAATGTATAATATGAATAATGTTCCTTAGCTAGTAACTTTATTCTGAAAGGCTTTTCAACACACAAACACGAAAAAATTATAAACATTTTTGAATATCATATCAAAAATTGACCGCTCCAGCGGGGTTCGAACCCGCGTCTCCGACTGACCGTGTCGCCGCTCTAGCCAATTAAGCTATGGAACGTTCCATAGCTTAATGATATGATATTCAAAAATGTTTAGAATTCCTAATGTGAGGGTAACACAAAAATAAAATCGTACATACGAAAAAATTATTATAAAATATGTATTTTAAAATATTATACGAATCATTGTCATATAAATTTTAAACATTTTAAAAAAAGTTTTGATTTTTCTATTATTTTACCTAAAGTTATATTTTATTACAAATTAATATTATAATATTAATTACGTCATTTGAAACATACCACGTTTGTAGAGTTCCCTGTTCTATATCTTTTACGGAGACACAAGGCAGAGTAAAATGCGTTCAAAATAGATTGCAGAGTGATTTTAATTTACTGCGTGTTGTCTTGTTTCGAGAACATCCTAAAAAGCTTACAATAAAGAACTTAGCGGAATTGATTAATTTTAAAAAGTGATAAAAAAAACTGTGTTCTTGTAATTTGCAACCTCCTTGGTAACCTTACATAATTTTTATATTGTATGTAATCAGACATCCGTAATTCTGTTTACGTCTGACTTGCTTATGACATTTTTACATCTACATAAATAAAAATGAATGTTGCTAAGCGCATAACTCGAGAATGGCTCGCCCAATTCGGCTAATTTATTTTTTTGTATGTTCCCTAAGGCCCACGGAAGGTTTTAATACAATTTTTTTTTAAAGTCATTTTTGCTATTAACTTTTGACCGACTGATAGTCTCTTTAAAATAAAATGTTATAATATATGTGGGGGAAACGTCGACGTTTCCCTCGTTTACAGTAATATCTTTGCTTGATCTTGTATTGTCTATAAAGCTGTGTCATAATATATTATCTACTAAATATAACTAAAGATTATAAATAAAACGAAGGTGCTTTAGACCACACGACTAAACTTCTTTCTCCGTCTAACTTACACTTTTCGTAACGCTCTCGTCACGCATTCACCAGCTTACTCTCCAAGTCAAGCGTGCGTAAAAAAGTTTTACATCAATACTATTTATTTCACTAAAGATTCCAAGATTGTCTTTCAAACAAACACTACACAGTGGTCAACTTGAAACAGACGAAGGCAGTGGCGTAGCGAGGGATGAGGAAAGGGAACGTGCCCCGGGCACTTCTCGCAAAACAAAAAAATTGCTGGACAGGATTATAATTATGGTTTTCGAATGAGCAGGGGGGGTAAAGAGGTATTGTGCCCCGGGCGCGAGTTAAACTTGCTACCACAGGACAAAGATTAGGATTTTATGTGAGTTGTCATATAACTACATAAGTTATTTCTTATAAATTTTTATTGTCTTTCAAATATTTGTTAATATTAAAAACTCAAAATTCTCACAAACAATCAAAGCTGAAAAACGAAGCGATCAAGCAAAAAATACACAAAAAACATGTCCGAAGCTTTAAAATCGCCCACAATGTCACCGTAGAGGTCGGTGTCGGGTGACAGAGGGGCCGCGGTGACGTCACCGACATGTGGATATCCCACTAATATGAGTTATGATCGTTGACATGTTACACTAAGTTCTAATTATATTCTTTATCTGGACTACATTTGCCGCGCCGTTTTAGATGTGTTTTTTTTTGTAATTTCGTCAAAGGTCTAGTAAAACACAGTTTATATATTATTATCAAAAGAGCAACTGCGGATTTTAACCCACTTACCGTCTAACCGTCTTCGGTGCGAGAAAGTCAGCCCTGCGGTCACCAACCCGCCTGCCCAGCGTGGTGACTTGGGCAACACACATGAGTTCACGCCATTTTTAACGCGAGCTTGTGGATTGGGTAATAACAATCGAAAGAAAATAGATAAATAGTATAAAAGAAGATCAATAAACATTATAAGGAGATTTTGTCGCAGCAACTAATATGTGAATTTTATCAGACGTAATAATTAATTATATTCGCGCAGATTTTTTGATAAAGGTGACGAAGAAATAAAAATTATTATTATCTATACTAATATTATATATCTGAAAAGTTTGTTTGTTTAAAAATACTAGTGTCAGAAACTACCGTTTCGAATATAAACATTCTTTTTATGATGGATAGCCTATTTACCGAGAAAGGCCAATAAATACCAATAAATATAAAATAGCCTATAGGTTATTTTTCCTGAAATTAACGCGTGTCAAACCGCGGTGACCGGATGAAAAACCATAATTACTTAATTAAAATTATAAGTTTGAAGATTCTTTTGTCAAAGAGAAGAAAGATGCGTGTGTGTGTCAAATACTTACATGTTAGTGTGTGTAATGTTTTTTTATTAATTCAATGTATTTTTTATGCATAATTAAAAAAAAATAGCATTCTGCACTCCTTTTCTATATAAACTACACAGGTCATCAAAAAAATCGACCCACCCACTTTTTGTTTAATATTTATCGATTGTTTCACAGATAAGCTGTTTCACACGTTTGTTTTTTATTTTGAGGGTCGGTTACGATGTTTGGCATCTTATTTGTCGTAAATCTTATTGAACTTGAAGGTACTTAACCATTTCTTATACAGAAACACTGTTGAGTACTGATTTGATGGTTTTACATCGTAACAAATTCGAATCGTTCTTTGAGTCCGGAAGAGCCCTTTGTAGGGATTACTTGTTAATAACGTTAAGTTTATTTACTGTGGCTGTATTTTGATTCATTTTGACTAAAAATAATGAACACTACAGAAGCTGAGGCGGCCCAAGTTGTGGCTTTGCTGCAACAAGGCATAAGTCAACGTATCGTGGCCAGGAGGTTAAATCTGAGCCGTTCTGCAGTTCGGCGAGTTTACCAAAGGTTTCTGGAGACTGGGCAGTATCGAAGAAGGTCTGGATCTGGAAGACATAGAGTGACAACTCAAAGAGATGACCGCTTTATAGTGTTATCAGCTCTACGGAATCGACACCTATCTGGTGTTGATCTCCAGCGACGCTTACGCGAAGATCGGGGGGTGGCTATAAGTGACAGTACTGTAAGAAGGAGACTTCGTGAGCAGAATTTAAGACCACATAAGCCAGCAACAGGACCACAATTGACCACAGCTCATCGACAAGCCAGACTTCAATTCGCACGTAATCATATCAACTGGACCATAGGCCAATGGGAGTCAGTTCTTTTTAGTGATGAGAGTCGAATGACTTTACACGGTTCTGATGGACGCCGTAATGTCATGCGACGGCCAGGTGAACGTTATACCCAGTGTTGCATAAGGGAAACTGTCAGTTATGGTGGGGGCTCTGTAATGTTTTGGGGTGGAATATCTTTGACTGGACGGACGGAGTTGGTTTTCATACGAAGAGGTGCTTTAACTGCTGCACGCTATATCACAGAGATCTTAGAAGACCATGTGATGCCTTATGCCGGCTATATTGGAGAAAACTTTGAATTAATGCATGATAATGCACGACCACACGTAGCGCGCATCACCACCGATTACCTTCAAGAGGTTGGCATTCGGGTAATGTCCTGGCCAGCAAGAAGCCCCGATCTCAATCCTATAGAGCATATGTGGGACACCCTAAAACAAAAGGTTAGAGCCCGTAATCCAGTCCCTACAACATTAGGAGACCTGGAAACCGCCATTAGGGAAGAATGGAACCGAATCCCTCAAGAGACCATTAAAATCTTGATAAGGTCATTAAAACGGCGGATGCAGGCCGTCATTCGAGCAAGAGGAGGGAATACGCAATATTAAATTGCAACAATTGTATGCATACCATTTAAGACTAAAAAACTAGAGCGTATTAAAAATTAATCAAAAAATCGTGTAAAATTAAAGATTCTGATTTTTAAATCAAAATCTTAAAAAAAAACATTTTGATGTTTTAATTGTGATTAAATTGTTGTAAATAAACAAGTTCAATAAAACATTATTCAGTACTAAAAAGTTTTGTTGTGATTTGTTTAAAAAAAACGTGATTATCGGTAAAAACGCAGGTGGGCCGATTTTTTTGATGACCAGTTTATAAGTGTGCGAAATTTCATACTCCTCCATCCGCGCAATTGTCGTATAAAGGGGTACAAAGTTTTTGCTTCATGTATTAATATATAGATTTCTTCATTAATCGTTTTTACCACCAAAAAGAAATTATTTTACGAATTTATAGGCTATTTGAGAGGCTATTTTTTTCCTAAAATTAGTGCGTGTGAAATCGCAGGGCACAGCCAATGACCTTATTATACCATTATCACGGTTATTAAAGGTATCATTGAAATGTTTATTAATCACACGGTAGTGGCATTTATCAATTACAAGCAGTATCAAACTTGCTATTAATTATTCATAATATTATATAAGAAATATATACCTACTGTCGTCTCTTGACCTAATCTAATCTGCTTAAAATTAACTAATCCATTTTCTTTCAAACGTTTTCCTTTCCAGTCTTGCTACGGCGCGATTGACATTTAATAGGAAACGGTGATATGATTCAGTCACCTATGACATGACGTCTGCAACATCGCCGAAATATAGGAATTTTTAAAATGGCATTCGCCGCAAATTCCGTATAAATTAAAACGTTGAGTGCCCGTTAAAACATCTAATATATAAAATTCTCGTTTCGCGGTGTTTGCAATCAAACTCCTCCGAAACTATTTGACCGATTCTCATGAAATTTTGTGCGCATATCGGGTAGGTCTGAGAATCGAACAACATCTATTTTTCATCCCCCTAAATGTTAAGAGTAGTCCACCCTTAAATATATTCTTTTAATTTTTAGATAAATTATTTAGTTTTTATTTTATTATGATTTGGCATTGAAAAATACATACAACTCTAAATTTTCACCCTTCTACCACCAATCCTTATTTTTAAATACCGTTAAACGTACCGTTAAGGGGCAAGATAAAGTTTGCCGAGTCAGGTAGTAAACTTTTAAGATTTGAAACAACAATTGTAGCCAGACTATTGCTACTGTATTTATTGATGCAGTATATAAGATCCTACCTGAATCTAGTCATTTATATTTATAGTAACTACATAATAATACTAGGCTCTTATATTTTATCTTTTAAACTTGCAATTTCTGATGCAAGAACATCAGAATAATAACGTTATACAAGCTGCTTTTTAAGGATTCTGTGAATTCGTCATATCTTTTGCTTGTTGGCAGATCCAAATGCTGCGGCGATGGGCAATCCAGGTATGGGTCCAGGGTCGCAGCAGTATGGTGAAGTGAACCAGCTTGGTGGAGTATTCGTGAATGGGAGACCTCTGCCTAATGCAGTGAGGTTGAGGATTGTGGAACTGGCACAATTGGGCATCAGGTAATTAATTATAAAACGCGTAAGCAATGACATTATTATGTATATTGAATAAGCGTCAATTTTGTATACAGTTGGCCCGACGAGGTAACTGGTCTGGGTACCATATTAACACATAAATATCTTAGAGAATTAAGTACTATGGTACGGGAGCCAGTGATAGATTTTCATGACCAATTTCCTACCAATTGAAACTTCGTAAAATGCAAATACTATTTTATAATTTTACGAAGTTTCCATTGGAAGGGAATGATTGAGAAAATTTTGTATCTGGCTCCCGGACCACTATAGCAATTTCGCGAAGCCTTTGAAAGAACACTATATCCATCCCAAATTTAGCTTCGATTTAATTTCCTTTTTTGTCTTGATTTGTCAACGCATTGACATACTTAAAATCAGATTACCCTCCAACATTTTTAAATTTTTTCGATATGGAAATTTTTATACGAAAAAAGTTTCTACAAACAAAACACATTTGTTACGTTAACCACGATGATGGTGAAATTGGTTCAGTATATATTTTTACATTTCCACGGTATAAAAATGATTATTGATAGTACATTTATATTTTATTTTTAATATGCATCACAGATTATAGAACTCGAAAAATGAAATAGATTAGATTAAACGAAATTTCTATCTGGTTTTATCGGCGTGCTTCAGCATAATTTATGAGAAAGAAAAATGAAACAATTACAATACAATACAATACAAATACTCTTTATTGTACACTATCAGAGAAAAAAAAATTACACCGAAAAAGAAAATATAGACATGTACAAAAGGCGGTCTTATCGCTAAAAGAGCGATCTCTTCCAGACAACCTCCAGCATGGAAAGGACATGACAATTAACTATTTACATTTAGTTTTCGTTTCTAAGGGGATTGTAACAAAATAGACTACCATATGAAAGCATTTCTTTTCCCAGGCCCTGTGACATAAGTCGACAGCTACGCGTCTCACACGGCTGCGTCTCCAAGATCCTGGCGCGTTACCACGAGACGGGTTCCATCCTCCCTGGCGCCATTGGTGGCTCCAAGCCTCGAGTCACCACTCCGAAGGTTCGAATACGCTTATGCTCGAATTTAAAATGTATCTTCGGTAATTATGTACAATCCCGGCGAGAAATTAATGGGGTTGGGGGGAAAAGGGGGTGGGGGTTGGGAGGGAGTGTGTGTTTTTCACCCCCCTCCGAAAATTTATTTAACGTTATATGCAACGTTAATGGTACAATGGTATGCCATTTCATATTCCTTGTCTGTCAGTGAGATTGCATATCAAAATCAAAATCAATCAAAATCGAAATCAAAATAAAAAATAGCTTTATTCAAATAGGCTCCAAGAGCACTTTCGAATCGTCATTTTACAAATTAAAACTTTAAAAATAAATTATTCATTTTGTAAAAGTGAAGCTACCACCGATTCGGAATGTAGATTCTGCAGAGAAGAATCGGCAAGAAACTCTGCAGTTACTCTTTTGAAAATAATATATAAACTATGTTTTAGTACATAATTGTGTTTGCTCGCAAACGAAAAAAAAACCGACTTCAATTACATCGACAAGTAATACAACGTAGATCGACGACGAAATAGTCAAGCAACTACGCGTTATCAAAGATTACTGAAAAAGTAGTTATCAGATCTCGATAAAATTTATATGTGACCACATGATAAACATCAGCTTTCGATTAAATTAAAAATTATCAAAATCGGTACACCCAGTAAAAAGTTATTACGGATTTTCGAGAGTTTCCCTCGATTTATCTGGGATCCCATCATCAGATCCTGGTTTCCTTATCACGGTACCAATCTAAGGATATCCCCTTTCCGACAAAAAAAGAATTATCAAAATCGGTACATCCAGTAGAAAGTTATGCGGTATAATACAACGTAGGTCGACGAAAAAAGCGTCAAGTAAAAACGCATTATTAGATATAGCTCGAAAAGTAGTTGTTAGATCTCAAATAAATTTAAATGGGACCAATTGGCACACACCACCTTTCAATTAAAAGAAAATTTGTCGAAATCGCTCCACCCAGTCAAAAGTTCTGATGTAACATACATAAAAAAATAAAATAAAAATACAGTCGAATTGAGAACCTCCTCCTTTTTTGGAAATCGGTTAAAAATTAGAAACATGTTGCATGAAATACAGCGTCACTAAGTCCACACATCTTTATCAATTATGTAATCCTGCACCGAGTAATAAGCTTTATCTATTAATTTTTTTAACCGACTTCCAAAAAAGGAGGAGGTTCTCAATTCGACTGTTTTTTTTTTTTTTTTAAATAGTCGCGTATAAGATTATAAACAAGGCGAAATGGTGCATTGCAGTAGCGGTGGAACCACACAGTTCATTTTACATTACGAGATATACAACCTCTTAGGAAATATTTTTACATTAGTTTAGGCGTTTTTAGGTTATATTTAGAGTACCTCTTTTATTGTTTTTAATAAAATCTAAATATAAAATCTATACTTATAAATGTAGAGCCGGTCTTTTGTTGGGTTATACTGCGAAAACTGCTGAACCGATCGGTATAATACTTCTACCATAAGATGCTGTCAAGAGTTCTGAGGTAACTTACATTAAAAAATACAATCGAACTGAGAACCACCTTCTTTTTTGGCAGTCGGTTAAAAATATTACTGCCTGTGTGTTATTCTAGATATTCAAATACCGATACCGTACCGATTTTCATTATAATCGGTTTTATTCGTGTAAAAGTAATAAAGGTACATTAGCCCATCATTACAAACTTTTGTAATTTAGGTATATGTAGAGTTAGTGGGATAAACTAATGGTTATTTAACTTATGGTATAAAATTTTGTAAAAGTAAATTAGAGAGCTTTTATCAGATGCTTTTTAGAGATCTTGAAACAGTAGGTAATATTGTTTTCTAATCTTTACGCGAATTTAACTCATTGTAATGAAACAACTTTTGGAACAAAGTTTTTAATGGGGCGTTGCGGAGGGGTACCCGAGTAGGGAAAAAACGTCCGCAACGTAAAAATATAGCGTAAGATTAACAATGTCTAATATAGTCTACGTGATGACTGTTATTATTATTGCAGTTGGCTATTATTATTATATCATTCGATAATTATTTCAAATTTTTATAAATCATTGTAAATAAAATAAAGGTTTAACACCATTATTTTATATTTTGTGATGTAGTTGTTACGGTATTTTTGATTTTTATCGATAAGAAAATCATAATAAAAAACGTAAACCCGAATAATTATTTTCTTTGTATCTCGAATAGAACTTGAAATTAATATTTTATAATAAGGAACTTCGTTCCTATCTCGCGTCCCACGCCACCACGCGGTTTTTTTTTTCGGAACTTATCGAAAATCCGAAAAAGTTGTTACATTATAAAGAGTATGTACATTTGTAGTTGACGAGTAAAAACAAAGTGTCTACAATGACAAACACTTTAGATATTTAAAATATATCAGATTGTAGATCATCATATAGCAACATACCAAGATATTTCAAGTGATTATGAAATAGCTAGACGCGAGGAAACCGAAGCACCGACCCCAGACATCAGTTTCGGGTGGCAACAAGATGGCAATATAATTTGATTAAAAAATAAAGTAGCTAAAAAAATCCTTTTTATTTACAATTTATCAGACACTAGGGAGATGGGTATCACTATCAGGCACTATATTCAGAAGTATTTAAAAATAAATCAAGGGTTAATAGAAGAAGTCTGCAACGCTAGAATGAGTTTCACTATTTAAACAAATATATGTAACTTTATACAATAAATTATTTTACCTAAACTAATCATACACATCGATAAACGAAGCTATTTACATTGTATTAAAAAGTCACATATTTACAGGTGGTGTCATACATAAAACAATTAAAAGCGAAAGATCCGGGTATATTCGCGTGGGAGATAAGAGACAGGCTGTTGGCTGATGGTGTTTGCGACAAGTACAACGTGCCCTCCGTCTCCAGCATCAGCAGGATCCTGCGCAACAAGCTGGGTGGCACACTGTACCCTGTCCCGCCCCTCTACCCCGTCCCACCGCAGAGGTGCTGGCCTCTACACCAACCCTACGACTATTATGTTTATCTACAAGTACGTAAAAGCACTGCATATATGCATTTTGGTTTTTTATTAATAATATTTTTAGTTAAACTGTATTTCAACACGTTCATTTTAATTTTTTTTTAAGTTTTTAGAACGTTATTATTTATTATCGATATCAGTTACTGAATGTATTCGTTTTCACGTTTAAATTTACAATGAACATGATCGCTTTCTGTTGCTGATTCTTAATATAAAATCATCATGTCAAAAATTTCGATCTAGCGGTTAAATCGTTTCATGCACCGACACGGTAAGTCGGAGATGCAGGTTCGATTCCCGCTGAAATGGTCGATTTTTGATATAATATTAAAAATTAAAAAAAAACTATCAAAACAAGGAATTAATAAATCCGTAGTAATTAAGTAAGAACAAAGTACTTTAAGTTAGACAGCAACCATGGTCACGGGAGGAATGAAACTGATAGGCACAAACGTAGGTAGGTATTCGAAACGTCGGTCATTTATAAAACTTAATAAGCCGCAATAAAATTCGAAAAAGTTGTTTCATTACAATGAGTGAAATTCGAGTAAACATTAAAAAACAATAGAATTATAATTTTTTCTTCTTTTTTTTTCTTATAACATACACACGGTCGTCTGTTCCTATGGTAAGCAACTTAATGCTTGTGTTACAGGTAACAGCCGACTGTTATAACTATATATATATATATATTTTTGATAAATTTACATAGTAATACCTAATACATACATAAATACAAATACTACAACCGGACACATGCGGGAATCGAACCCGCAACCCACGGCACAGAAAGCAGAATTTCTAAATGAAGATGAAAGATTTTCAATTATATCTGAATTAAGTAATTTTTGATTTGAAATGTCGTCCCCAGGGTCGGCAGCACGCGGCGAGCACGCAGCACGCGCTGCCGCACGCGCACGCCGCGCCGCCGCACCACGCGCACGCGCACGCCTTGTGACACGCGCACACACAGCACTGACCCTGACACCGCTCTGGCCACCGACTTACTCGGCTCGGAACAGGCATCCCATTCAAGACTTGAGGCTTTTGACTGATCTTTTTAAGTAAAACTTAATTTCGCGCGCTTGACTGGGGAGAAAGCTGGTGAATGCGTGACGAGAGCGTTACGAATAGTGCGATCGGGGGACGCGAACGGAAGTTGAGATGGCGATATAAGTTAGTGAACATAGAAAGAGAGAGAGTTACGTTTCGTAAGTTTTAGTTCAGTCGTGTGGTCTAAAGCACACTCGTTTTTTATATTATACTACAGACCTACCTGATGGTAAGCGTTTCAAATGGACGCCTGCAACACTAGAAGCGTCATAGGCATGTTAATGCGTCTTAAAATTAAAATGAAAAGTGTGAAAGACTTTATCTCCAAATCTGTATATTACTAATTCTAACTTTGATGGGATTTACCGATTGCAATTTTGATATTTCCGTCGAAGACGTTATGTCACGACTCTGCCCGGCAATATAAGTCAAAGAGCTGGTAGCAGGCGTAAAAGCTTATAAATTTGTAAAAGCCCAAAACTGCACGCCTGATTGTTGTATTTATGAGATGATTAATTATTAAGTCTACCACACATAAATTAAATACAATTATTAACTTAGTTTTGGTATAATTAATAATTGAGTAACTAGCTCAAAGATAATAAAAGAATCCTAAAAAGAAAACTTATAAAGGCTAACAGCAGAAATTAACAACGGGTGAAGTACTTTTAAGGTCTATTGCATTTAATATGCTTATGATAAAACTTGAATGGGATGTCCAAACCAAGCCAGCAATGTCGGAACCTCAGTGATTTTAAGTGAAGTGTTGTGCTCAGATATAGACTGAAAAATAAGTGTATTGTGACTTATAAGTTATGGGTAAAAGGTGATAAATCGTATTAAGTGTGAAAAAAATATATTTATCGATTAAATATTATTACGGAACATGAATATGAAGTAAGGTGGAGCTGGTCTAATGTGCAAAATATATACGAAAAAATTGGTAGTCTGTAAAGTTGGTTTACGGACGATAGTTTAATGTGACAACGTCATAACAAAAAATCTTCTCGGACACACAGGCCAATCGAGCGGAAGAGAGATAGATGCGGCGCAAGTTATACAATGAGCGTAACGGGACAATGAGACATCCTTTTTCGCAACCTTCATTTAAAAATGGAACATCTAAACAAATAAAAAATTATAAACGTTATATTATTCATAAATATATTATCAATCTCTTCAGATTTATTATACCTGCACTTAGATACAGATTATGTTATTTCTTTTGTTTATGACTAATAAAAAATTTGGAACTGGCCATAAATAATTATTTAGGCATTTTGTTATCTAAAGTTTGTATATATTTTGCACATTTTTTATATTAGTGTGTAAAATACAAGTTTATCTTGCACATAAGCTACTGATATGATTTATGTGCAGGAAATGAAATTTATTGCCTTTGTATAACTACAACTTTTTGATTCATATGTTGCGAAAATAACTTTATGAAAAACAGTGAGTTTGTTGATGAATAATTGTGTTTGCTGTGATAAAAAAAAACCGACTTCAATTTACATTGACATGAAAGACAACATATGTATTCGAAAAATAATCAATTCAATACATACTCGTATTATCAATGAAAATTCAAAAAGCACTTGTCAGATATCTATCAAATTTAAACGGAACTACGTGACAATTACTCGCTTTCATTTAAAAATATAATTATTGAAATCGGCACACCCAGTAAAATTTATGAGATAACACGTAAAAAAATACAGTCGAATTGAGAACCTTCCTCTTTTTGAAGTCAGTTAAATAATCATCCATCATTAAATAAACGTCAGATAGCTTTATCAGCAACTCAAATTGTAATTTTCAGCATAGGTATTGTAAACATTGTTATATTTAAGATGTACTTAGTATGGATAATTTTGACAAATGTAAATTGCAAATGTGACTTGGTTAATGTAAATATTTAAATTAAAACGATAAAGTTTTAACGGCGTGTACATAAATAATATAGTAAGAAATAGGTACATATAAATATTAATAATATGGAAATCGAAGTTTCTTTTCAAATTATTTCATCTGTATGCTAAGTAGGTATATTGATGAAATCATTATGTGACATTAGACCGCTATGATATATAATTACAGACTTGTGAAATAGAAACAAATCATGCTTATAGCAACACCGCAGTGATGTTACAAATAAAAAAAGGAAATTTCTATTTTTTTTAATGCTTTTAATGTCTAATCTTGACCTACCAGATATGTTTAACGGGATTTCTTGAATGTGAATGATGCAATTGATGACTATTTAGATTTTGCAATGAGTTTAAATCTTAAATAACGCTAAAATTGCATATTTGCGGTGTTGTAATAAGAGTAATGAAAATAGTTCTCTGTATTAAAGAATATAATCTGTTAATTTTGTCAATAGTTAGTCTGTGGACTAACGCAAAATAGTATTAGTGAAAATTTGCAAAAGATATTTAAGTTGGGTGCAATGTTGTAAATAGTCTTTATATTAAGTTAGTCTTAAGGTAAATATGGGTACTTAATACTTATCTAGAATACGATGCCAACAATTACGATTTATATTTCTTAACGGGATTTATTTACTTCAATTATATTTTATCTGTATTTTTAATCTATATATCCAATATTATGAAAAAAAATTATTACAAATGGTTCATACAAATTAAATAAACTGGTTTTATTTATACTTTTCGTTTTTTAATTCACATAAAGTGTTTAATTGATTAAAAGCGACCCTCCGCAACACGAATCGGTTTTACAACCAAAAACGATAAACGCATATTGCTGAAACGAACAAATACCGACGCCGGACACGAATTACCAATTAAATCATTGCTTTGTTTCGAATTTAATACCACCTAATCCGAAATTTTACTGTATTAATAAGAAATTTTACGACCGACCGCGGGGAAAAAGCGCAGGAGCGAAGAACAAAATGGTCGATTGTTAAAATGACATTTGACGCCGTCCGTCGGCCTGGGCGTGAGGCGGCCGGTGGCGGTGAATGGCGGCCAGTTGTGAGTGACCCTAATTAAAAATTAAAATAAGGACTTTGCTTTGTTGATGCCGCATATTTACAAATGATATAAAATAATCAACAACTTTAAAAATCTAATTACATACTTTGTCTTACGCTCAACGTGACTAAATTGTTTAAATAGGTAGTTAGATTTTTTAAAACTAGATACCGGACCTGCTATGATTATCTTTCACTATAAAAATATACACAAACATAAAAACAATTCTTTGTTTTAAAATTAATTTAAGAATTAGCAACAAAACAGCTTCACCATTTTATTTCTTCTTATGAATTCTAACTAGATATTTTATGGCCTATACTTCAAAAACTTCGATATTGGAAAAAACAAGGAAAAAATAATTTTGTTTGCTCGCAAATTAAAACAAACGGACTTTAATTACATCGACAAGTAATACAGCGTAGCTAGACGAAAATTCGTGAGTTTTAGAGGTTTGTACCTACTCGTCAGATGTCGATTATATTGAAATGGGACTATAATATGACAAGCATCTCCTTTCGACTAGAAAAAGATTCACAGAAATCAGTCCACCCGGTGAAAATTTCTAAAGTAACAGATACGTAAAATCTTACAAGATTGCCCAGCTTATCTGAGTTTGCCCAGCAAGGTACTTCTCACAAATATTTAAAAAACCGACAACATTTTTTTGTTGTGCTTAATTTTTAAACTATGGAAGAAAATTGAATATGTCTCCTCCAATACTAAGTAACAGATTTTTCCTTACGTCACTTCAGTTGGCTATTAAACTGTGTTGAAGTTGGTGGTATATTTAGCGGGCCAAAATTCGTGTGAAAAACTTTGTTTAAAACTCGATTTGTAATAATCCCAGGTGGGCAAGTTTTTGAACATTGTAAGTTTGTGATAAATATACAAGAAAGATCGAATATCCGATGCGAAATCTCTCTTAAATTCACAAATATGATGGTGAGCAATGTCAAATTAGTTTTTTTAAAGTACTTGTTACAACTTTGCCCACCAAAATATTATCGCTAAGGTTGTCACCTCAATGTTACATTGGATTCGAGATAAGTAGATACTTATTTTTTTTTACATTAATTTTAAAACTACCTAAGCACATACCTAAATAGTGCTTTTATAATCCTTTATTTTCATTAATTTTGTAATTCAATTTTGTAATCAATACATGAGCTAAAAATGAAAATTTTGTTGAAAAAGTACATTGAATTTATTTGCAACATAATTAGGGTGATTTTGGATAAGAATATTTGTTAATTTTGCTGAATTTATTTATTCTTAATTTTATTTCAGGATGCATAATACTAAGCCTAAAACACACAAGAAAAAAAAGAAGAATATTAGGATAGGCATACCGAAATTATTCAGAGGAAATGTTAGATTTAGCGGTTGAGATGGTACAAATAACAGGATGTCAAATCGGGGAGCGGAAAAGATGTTCGGGATCCCTCGATGATCGGTATTAAATAAAGTTAAGAAAATTCACTTAAAATCACTTGCAGCTCCAAGCTCACTGACGAAGAGAAAAAAAAATTGGCAAACGTGCTGTTAGTCTATAAATATGTTGCAAAATTCACGGACTGACTCATTCGATGGAAAATTACCCAGTAATACGTGCATGTACTTTAGACTACTGCAAATTGTATGATAGTTCAAATATTTTTAGATTAATGTTTAAGAGTGAAATAAGTCATAGTAACTTCAAGTACGTTACCGTACTGATTAGTAATAAAAAATTTGACAACCCTTGTTCATCGTTTTACTTGTATGAAAAAACCCAAAAAAAAATTTTGACTTTGCCCACTCAAATTTGACAGGTAATATAAATATTCAAACTTTTAGTATTAAGGTCCTATAATAGAGTAGGCATTTTTCTACAATTATCTTTAAATCTGGTGTTCTTAAGGTAGAACATACCGAAGGTATAAAGGTTTCCGCAAAATGGGCAAACTTGTAAAAAATACTATATATTTGACCCGGTGTCCAAATAGAGGTTTTTGGCTCACAAATATTCATTATCTTGATATTATCGTAGATACTCTGCAAAGAACACTACATTTACCAATTATGTAGCGCAATAACAGATTAGAAATAGTATTATTTAAAAAAATATTTAAAGTTGAATTCAAATTCGCAAGAAATCTGAGCAAAATCGTACGGTTTTACGTATAAAAAAATACAGACGAATTAAGAATCTCGTCTTTTTAAGTCAGTCAGTTTAAAATTCTTTACAATTTCCAATATCGATTTTAATCAAACAGATAAATACGCAGATATAAATTTGCAATACTGCAACTAGCCTACATGATGACCGACATTTTACCATAAAATATGTTTGTTAATTTGAATATTATATTACAATACCATCTCTCAAGACCGTTGACAGGCAGGTGACCGTGGGCGGGGCGAGTCGCGTTACAAAGCGTTGCGCATTTCACGGTGAACCGCTCGTTAAGGATCGCCGAATGTCCTAATAGGGCAAAAAATATATTGGACAATATGTGTCAAATGTTATAATACTTTAGATCTTGTTAGACTGCAGTTGTTGAATTTTGTTTAAAGTAAAGTTTTGTTTAAGAAACCACTAATATCAAACGATTTCGTTTTCACGTCACTTACAACAAAAAACATAAGTATTACTACGAGTATAAGAAAAAAAAAACAAAAGGAAATAAAATATAATTGGTATATTTAAGAATTGAATATTAAAGAATAATAAAAAAAAAAATAAGATTTTAGGTTTAAAATAAAAAGAAGAAAAATATTTAAGGATCTTAGAAATTGAATTTGAAAACTTCACCTATTTTTGAAGTGTTAAGTTTACTAAACCAAACTTGAAACACTATGAAGTATGAACATTTTTAATTCTACGGAACTTCCCGAGATTATCATTTTGAAACTCGCGAGTCTCGTCGTCGCCTATGAAAAAGATTGCCATTTCACATTTTTTCGCTCTGCAAGTTTAGGTAAATTTGGGCGCATCATTTCATTTTTCTAATGTATAATAAAAATTAAAAAAAAACGACGGTATAAAATGTATTTTACATAATTAATTTGTTAAAAATTTCAAGTATGCTATATAACAACAGTCAATAAATTTAAAATATAAATTAAAAATCAATTTTATGAACATTTTTTTTAATTGATTTAGTTTTTTGAGTTTACGAATGAATCTAATATTTACGATATGAATAAAATAGCATTTTATGACATCGACACCGACAAACATATTAATTAACAAATAACAAGACAAACAGATTGAAATGCCTATTCGTATTGATAATGTGAGAAAAGAAAATTAAATTATAAATTATATATTCATGATGATTGGTTATGTAGTTTTTGCGTGAAAGCGTAACAAACAAACTTACATTCACAATTATAATATTACTAGCTGTGCCCGCGGCTTCGCCCGCGTTGAAATTAGTGTGTCACAAAGTTTTCCCGAAACTTCCAGTGAAACTCTCATCAAAATCGGCTTAGCCGTTCCGTAAACCTTCCTCTTGCCAATGGTAGAGCCCTCTCTCCAATGGCGAAACCGCATGAAAATCCGTTCAGTAGATTTTGAGCGAATCGATCACATACCCTTTTGGAGACTTTGTTTTATAATACACTAACTGTCGCCCGCGATTACGTCCGCGTGGTTATGCAGATATGCATTACTATTAAGATGTTTAACGCAAATTATTTTTTTATTTCAGTCACTTATTTTTAAATCTGTATACACAACATTTTTAGTTTTATTTTCAGGCTGCATATGTTTCATACAAACTATCAAACCCAATTAAACCCCCTTAGAGGTGGAATATCGTAAAATCCGTTCTTAGCGGAAGTCTGCTAACTATAATCTACCTCCCTGCCAAATTTTATCTTTGTCCAACCTGGATAGATAGACCATCCAGCGGTTTTTGAGTTCTCGTGATGAGTGAGTTAGTGACCTTTCTCTTTTATATATATAGATTACGATTCATTATTTGGACAACTTCTCACCATCTATAGAGCATATATTTTAAACTTCAAAAACATAAGACTTTCATACAAACTTCCGACCCCTGCTTTATCCCCTTACAGATCGATTTTCGTAAAATCAGTTCTTAGCGGATGTCTAAGCCCTATAAGGAACCTACCTGCCAAATTTCAAGTTTGTAGCTGTTATAGTTTCGGGGGTTTCGTGATGAGTGAGTCAACCTACCATCCCCCGTTTTAACTCCAAAAGAGAGTTGATTTCTAAAGATACATTATTTGGACACCTCCTCACCATCTATAGAGCATATATTTTAAATTTCAAGTCTCTTACTTTAAAAATATAGGACTTTCATACAAACTTCCAACCCCCGTTTTATCCCCTTAAGGGTCGAGTTTCGTAAAATCAGCTCTTAGCGGATGTTTACGCCCTATAAGGAACCTACCTGCCAAATTTCAAGTTTGTAGGTGTTATAGTTTCGGGGATTTCGTGATGAGTGAGTCAACCTACCATCCCCCGTTTTAACTCCAAAAGAGAGTTGATTTCTAAAGATACATTATTTGGACACCTCCTCACCATCTATAGAGCATATATTTTAAATTTCAAGTCTCTTACTTTAAAAATATAGGACTTTCATACAAACTTCCAACCCCCGTTTTATCCCCTTAAGGGTCGAGTTTCGTAAAATCAGCTCTTAGCGGATGTTTACGCCCTATAAGGAACCTACCTGCCAAATTTCAAGTTTATAGCTGTTATAGTTTCGGAGGTTTCGTGATGAGGGAGTCAACCTACCATCCCCCGTTTTAACCCCAAAAAGGAGTTGATTTCTAAAGATACATTATTTGAACACCTTCTCACTATCTAAAGAGAAAACATTTTAAATTTTAAGTCTCTTACTTCAAAAACATGGGACTTTCGCACAAACTTCCAACCCCCGTTTTACCCCCTTAAGGGTCGAATTTCATAAAATTCTTTCTTAGCGAATGTCTACGCCCTATAAGGAGCCTTTCTGCCAAATTTCAAGTTTGTAACTGTTATAGTTTCGGAGATTTCGTGACCAGTGAGCCAACCTACTATCCCCCGTTTTAACCCCAAAAAGGGGTTGATTTCTAAAGATACATTATTTGGACACCTTCTCACCATCTATAGAGCATAAATTTTAAATTTCAAGTCTCTTACTTCAAAAACATAGGACTTTCATACAAACTTCCAACCCCCGTTTTACCCCCTTAGGGGTCGAGTTTCGTAAAATCCGTTCTTAGCGGATGCCTACGTCTTATAGGTCTTATAACCTATGTGCCAAATTTCAAGTTTGTAGGTATTATAGTTTCGGAGACTTCGTGATGAGTGAGTGACCTTTCGCTTTTATATATATTATAGATTATAGATTAATATTAACAAATAACAAGGCAAAAATATTAAAATGACTATTTCTATTGATAATGTCAGAAAAAATAAATAAATTATACATTTGCATACAGAAATTATCATTATGTTATTTTCCAGTAATTTTCGCATATTTTTTATTTTTATGAAAGTATCAAATGCGATTTATCACACTATAACAACAATCGCTTGGCACTTGTGAGCGAAAGAGACGGCTGCGCAATCCTTGTACCGAACTAGCTAAAAAAATCGTACTGGCAACAAAAAGAATGGTACGCCTGTGCTCCGCTGCAGCGCTGCCAACACTGGTGTATAAACTGTGTCGGAAATTGCAACCTAGTGAAGAAACTGACAGTTCCGTATAATATTTGATATATTTCATATGCATCTCTAAAGTTTGTCGGTTATTCTGTATTGTCGGTCAACGGCCAATCCTGGTATTTTTGCATACCACCAGTACCATGTACTATGACCGAGTAGTCATAGCTTTAAGATGAAGTCAATCTTGTCAGTAACTCCTCAACGCAGATGATGGTGAGCAACACCTAGAGACCGAACTTCAACATGTCAAGCAATTACTGCGAGACAACAAGTTTCGGATATCATATCTTTATCACAGTGAACGTGTGAAACCAGCCACCGTCAAACGAGTCGACCTGTGCTACCATTTACCAAAGGTCACACTTCACCGACCCACTCTCCCCCCGTAACGTGTGATGTATTTTACAGATGGCCCCTAATGTTAAACTTCTTAATCGCAGTCAAAAGATCAATTGGAGAAAAATAACTAACACGATCTGATCATGAACCCCGATCACACTTTTCGCTCTCGTCACGCATTTACCAGCTTACTCCCTAAGTCAAGCGTAAAGAAGTCTTATTTCAAAAATAGGAAATAAATACAAAAAGTAAGATATTATAAAAATTCATCGGTAAATCTACACGTCGTCGTCGATCGTACTAGCTGACCGGCAAACGTTGTTTTGCCATACCTATATTTTATTAATCTCCTTAATACCCCCCCTCCCCCTTATAACTTAGGGGTATAAAAAATTATTGTTGGCCGATTCTAAGACCTACCCGATATGCACACAAAATTTCATAAAAATCGGTCCAGCCGTTTCGGAAGAGTATTGTAACTAACATTGTAACACGAGAATTTTATATGTATAAGATTACGAAGCTGAAGAATTTGTTAAAACGCACAAATTTCAGGAATTACTAATTCGAATTGAAGAATTCTTCTTGTGTTGGACCTTACATTTACCGAGGAAGCCTATAGGCTATATAACATCACACTACGACCAATAAAGACAAATGGATATATGAATTCATCTAAAAAAATGCTTTATATGCAGAGAAAAAAGTTTATACGAAAAATATGTTCGTAGTTCTTTCAATAATCGCTGTTTCGTAAAACTTTAACAATTTTACATTTAGTCTCAGTGTAATAGTAGGACGTATATAATAATTGTGTTTTCTCGCAAACGAAAAAAAAACCGACTATAATTACATCGACAAGTAATACAAGGTAGGTAGACGAAAAAATAGTCATGTAAATACGCGTTATCAAAGATTACTCAAAAAGTTGTAATCAGATCTCGATGAAATTGTAAACGTGATCACATACATGATAAACATCAGCTTTCGATTAAATTAAAAATCATTAAAATCGGTACACCCAGTAAAAAGTTATGCGGTATAATACAACGTAGGTCGACGAAAAAATACTCAAATAAAAACGCATTATTTGATTATAACTCAAAAAGTTGTTTTTAGATCTTAAATAAATTTAAATGGGACCAAATAACACGCATCACCTTTCGATTAATAATTTTTGTATCGAAATCAGTCCACCCAGTCAAAAGTTCTGAAGTAACATACATACAAATAATTGTGTTTGCTCGCAAACGAAAAAAAACCGACTTCAATTACATCGACGAGTAATACAACGTAGATCGACGAAAAAATAGTCAAGCAACTACGCGTTACCAAGCTAGGGATATCCCCTATCCAACAAAAAAAGAATTATCAAAATCGGTACATCCAGTAGAAAGTTATGCGGTATAATAAAACGTAGGTCGACGAAAAAAGCGTCAAGTAAAAACGCATTATTAGATATAACTCGAAAAGTAGTTGTTAGATTTCAAATAAATTTAAATGGGACCAATTGGCACACACCACCTTTCGATTAAAACAAAATTTGTCGAAATCGGTCTACCCGGTCAAAAGTTCTGATGTAACATACATTTAAAAAAAAAATACAGTCGAATTGAGAACCTCCTCCTTTTTTGGAAGTCGGTTAAAAAATATATACAATCGAATTGAGAACATCCTCCTTTTTTGGAAATCGGTTAAAAAATAACATCTACTCACAAATAAAACCTAAATAAATCATTATTAAACTTACAACTCGGATTCATGGAATTCGGGCTGACAGATTCACAATTTCATTTATAGTTCAACGTAAATTATTAAGGCTTAGTGCTGCCATCTCCTAGCGAATAGAATAACTGCATGGCGCAACTTAGAAGCAGTAAAACGATCTTTCTACTCCGCAAGAGGTGTCACTAAACGCTGAAAAAATATCATTTTAAAACTTAACCACTGAATTTTATTAATAAAAATTTATAAGTTATGAATTATGAGTAATTATAAAAAAAAATAACAATAAATTATCTTGTATCTACGACACTAATGCGACATACGAGTTCACGATATCGGACAATTACGAGTTATATCAGATAATTATTGGTACTTTGAAAGCCTTTTTGCACACGACTCTCATCAGTAAGATTGATACAACTAGTGTCGTGCGAACGACACTTAAGGCAAAGTTCTCAATCTCATTCATTATTTAAGACCTACTTGTTTACAGCTGTAAATGTAATGTTGGAGTGATAACGGAGTGAGTGAAAGAGGGTATGGTTCTAAGAATGATGGTTGAAGTATATTCCTTTAAAAACAATATAATGCCCGTTAGACAGTAAAAAAAACGAGTGTGATTTAGACCACAAGACTGAAATAAA
Source organism: Melitaea cinxia (assembly GCF_905220565.1). Classification (NCBI taxonomy): domain Eukaryota; kingdom Metazoa; phylum Arthropoda; class Insecta; order Lepidoptera; family Nymphalidae; genus Melitaea; species Melitaea cinxia. The sequence goes on from NC_059411.1 coordinate 506,017, forward strand.
CATTCTTTAGCAATAGGCCTGCACTGTGTCTTAGATATACGAAACGTAACTATGGAGAAAGAGAGAAAGAAATATGTGCTCACACCTCTCTCTTTTGCTCTGTCCGGCTCGACTGATCACACTTTTCGTAACGCTCTCGTCATGCATACACCAGCTTACTCCCCAAGTCAAACGTGCGTAAAAAAGTTTTACTTCAACATTTGGGGCGAGAAATCGCGTAATAACAGTAAAACTAACTGGCCCTAAGAGTGACTTTATTTAGCATTGCATCATAAAGATTTCCATAATTCTGTATTTACTTCAATATGTTTTATATTTATAAGTCAAATTCCAATTATTTGTCTAAAATGTATCACTTATTTGGGAAGTTCGTATGTGGCGCGATAGATGTCGCCACACTTAAATCAATTTTATTCAGTTTTAAAAGTCTGCTTAGTTATTGAGGGTTTTTTTTATATAAACTAATTCGGCAAACAAGCGCACGGCTCACCTGATGGTAAGCGATTACTGTAGCCTATAAACGCCCGCAACACCATCGCTAGCTCAATGAGATGCTTATAAGCAGTATTATTTAGCTGTGATTTTCTGTAGGTCAAGGCACTTCCCCAGTCACCCGGACTGCTCGAAATTTTTGGGCAGGACATTTCCTGTTGTGGGCAACCTACCTAATCAAATCAAATCAAAATAACTCTATTCAAATAGGCTTCAAAACTATAAATTAAAATTTTAAATTGATTATTAATTTTAAAAGTGATGCTACAACCTATTCGGAATGTAGATTGTGCAGAGAAGAATCGGCAAGAAACTCCGCAGTTACTCTTTTGAAAATAATACATAAACTGTGTTTTAGTCCACACATCTTCATCATTTAAGTAATCCTGCACCGAATAATATGCCTTATATATTAATTTATTTTTAATAACACATGTTATATAATATAGTATTATTACAAAATTAATATTAATAATACAGAGTACACATTGCCCTTAATTTTCGTGCACACGGCCCCAATAATTCTTTATTATCAATTATTATCGATGCTTGGCGCAATGCTCGCGATCAGCGCGTGCGCACGTCACCTGTTGCCTGGCCGATCTACGAATTATCAATGAATACTTTTCACAAGATTTACAACCAAGCTAAGCACGGATCGTAAAATAAGTCAGCTGTATAATACAAATGCCTTTTAAGACTTTTTTCCTGTTTAATTTAGATTTACTATAAACTGGAAAAGATATAACAGAAAGTTAGGTACTAAAATGGATCTCTCAAAATACTATCAAGTAACGCGGTTAGTTTTTATCGAAATGAATGAAGAGGTTAATTCAGCACTAACATTATCGTAACATATTTTAATGTTTGAGATTTCAAATCAGTATGAACTTAAAAGACTGCTGCGTAGTTCAAGTGGTAACTATAAATTAAAACATCTATCTCGGCTGAGCTTACTATGTATTTCACAGAAGAATAACACCAAAGATTTCCTCCACTCCTTTATACCCAACGTGTTTGACTTAAGAGGTAGGGCATCACAGGAATTACCTATTTTAAAATATGAAGCAGCCCCACAGGGGAAGTACCTCAACCTTACAGACGACCACAGCTAAATAACACTGCCCTCTAATAGTTTTGTGTTGTTGTGGTGAGTCAAGCAGCCAGAGCTCCTGCAGAAAGCCAGGAGTAGGGTCGCCAACGCCCTTGTAATGCTATATCCGTTTACTGACCGTTTGTGGACCGCTCGGTGGTTTGTCTTGTTTAATGTAAAGAAAGCAGCAGCTAACACCAGCTACGTATATTCTGACGCAGCTAGTAGCCAGCTAATACACTACAGTACCTCTTTATCTAATGAAGATAAGACGGTTAGTGTTAAAATCGGACTTGTGTTACAATCGCCAATATACATATTTTGTTTTCGGCTTCCATAAGTACACGCATTTCTTTTTATTATTTATTTTGCATTTTATTTATATTACACTAAAAATATATTATTTCAATTATATTCTATTGAAGAAACGTAAAAGAAGTTAAGCAAATGACAGCTTTACTACCAATTAATTGTTTTAATATCGAGGTAGTGAAATGTATGTACGACGCTGTGTCGATGACCGTTCATATCCAAGACCAGGAAACTAGACCTATTTTCCTTCAGCGCGGGGTAAGACAGGGAGATGTAATATCACAGAAACTGTTTACCATTGCGCTAGAGGATGTCTTTAAGACCTTGGATGGGGGGAGGGACAAGACATCAACGTCAACGGCGAATACATCTCTCACCTTCGTTTCTTCGACGATACCGTCATGTTTGCGGAGACGTTGGATGAGCTAGGCGTAATGCTGGGTGGCCTAAACAAATCCTCCCGACGAGTCGGTCTCGGTATGAACTTGGACAAAACGAAAGCTATGTTTAACAACCAAGTCATACCGAGACCGGTATCGGTCGATGGTGCCCTTCTCCAGGGTTTTCGGGATTATGTTTACCTAGGCCATACCATCCAACTAGGCTGCAACAACTTCGAGAAGGAGTCCGATAGGAGGTTCCGGTTGGGCTGGGCGGCTTTGGCAGGTTTCGTCGAGTCTTCACTTCGAAGAGTCCTCAATGCTTGAAGACAAAAGTCTTCCAGCAATGCGTCCTGCCTGTGCTAGCATTGAATAGTGTGTAGCCGAGACGTGGACACTGACGAAGGAACTGGTTCGCAAGTTTAATGTCGCTCAACGTGCAATGGAACGGGCTATGCTTGGAGTTTCTCTCAAAGATAGGATTAGAAATGAGACTATTCGCGAGTAAAAGTACTAAAAACACCGTTATTACCGACACTCGGTAAATTCCACATTGCTACTTAATGTTAATTCGTGTCGAAATAATTTGATAAACTTGTCAAACAATTTCGTTATACTGGTAAAAACGATTTATGAATAAATTATAATTAATTAATTTTTTACTCTCATGAACATAAGAATTTATTTCGACAACTAGCGGTGTGCCGCGGTTTCACACGCGTTAATTTAAGAAATAAAATAAAGCATAGCCCTTCTTAGTAAATAGGCTATCCAACACAATAATAATTTTTCAATGCGAACCAGTATTTCCGAACATTAGCGAGCTCTTATATATAAAATTCTCGTGTCACGTTGTTAGTTACAATACTTCTCCGAAACGGCTGGACCGATTTTTATGAAATTTCGTGTGCAGATCTGGTAGGTCTAAGAATCGGCTAACATCTATTTTTCATATCCCTAAGTTATAAGGGGTTAAGGGGATTGATAACATATATAGCAAAACAAAGTATGCGGGGTCAGCTAGTATTAGTATTAATAAGACTTAATACTTAATTGTTTTAGACGAAATCAGTACTGACTGATGATAAGCTGCTGTAGACTATAGACGCCTGGAACAAGACATTTCCCGCTGTGTCCTACCTCAATATATTACACAAGCAAACCCTCTGCGAATAATTCGCACTAAATAAGTAAAAAATTTACGCTTCAATATCCCACAACTGGGCATAGGCCTCTTTCCCCATGTAGAAGAAGGATGTGGGAGAAGTAAAAAATTTACTGACCGTCAATTGTGTTGACGTTGTTTCAAAATTAAAGCCGTCATATATAATTGTAATAATTAATTATTTCATAATTAAATAATTAAAAAAAGGAATAATAATTCCTTTATGTTGGTAGAGCAAGCAATTATCTATAAAACATACGTACATATAATAGTGTAGTATAGTGAGTAGTGTTCTTCTTTGTGTTCCAAACAGCATAATCTATATAATATATATAAAAATGAATGTTTCTCTGTATGTCCTTTATAGAATCGTAAACTATGCATTTGATCGTGTCATAATCTTCAGCAAAGTATTGTGCATGAGCCCACAAAGGTTTCTGAGTTGGTACAACCAAAAAAAAAAATTTAAAAATAAAACGTAGAAACGCGCGCAGGGTACAGCTAGTCAATTATAAAAACGCATTAATAAACTTTGTAATTGTTTCTAATCTAAGATAATATAGAGAAATACATATTGATAAAGATTTATTCCTAGTTCAAGGGAAAGTCATGTTACAGAACTGTCTTTATAATCTTGATTTGCGATAAGAAATCCATCGCTCGTTCATGACAAACAGACGAGCATTTTGTTTTATTAGGTTGTTTATAGTTATTGAATGCAGTAAATAGCTTGTAACGTTATAAGGATTTGCTTTATTAAAATTTATGCAAGAAATGATCAGTTGACTATTCACTCATAGCTATAATAAAAGACATAACCTAGTTACCTACACGTGTGGCAATAACAGAGATTGTTAGAAAGTACTCATGATAGAAATAACCAGATGAATGATGAAGATATACTTAATTTCAGCAACTGTTAAGCGTGCGGCTCACCTGATGGTAAGCGGTAACGTACCCGAGTAGAAATTTTATCGTCTTCCTTAGAAGGACCGGACCAGGCATGCCTGATCAGGACTAGATAAGGTATGCAACGCAGATGATTTGTGACCTGATCAGGACGAGATGAGATTTCCTGATCGAGTCCAGATCAGCCGGTTCGGTCCGGTCCTTTTAAAAAACACGAATGTATATTCTTGAAAAAATTGTTTAACAAAAAAAAAAGCGAATTGATTATTTCCGTTTATTTTTTCCAATGTATTATTTATTTATGTTTTTACTTTAAATATTAATTATTTTTATGTTATAATTAATTATGATTATTAAATAATTATAATTATTAATTAAATTTTATTCATTAACTTCTAATAATTAACTACTAATTAACTATTTCCTATTACTTACGACTGCTCCACTGTGTAGAAATGGACTCCCTGCTAGACTGTCCTGATAACTGTATATATACTAAGTGCACGTAAAAACATTAATAGCGCGATTCAGGCTCAGTTCGCGTAATTTCTTTCAGGCTATCCTGATCTGGACCGTACCGGGTCCTGATCCAGTATGCCTCACCATACTTGATTATATTTTACATCAGGCTGTCCTTATCTCAACCGGACCGGGCCCTGATCCAGATGCCTCACCATACTTGATTATATTTTACATCAGGCTGTCCTTATCTCAACCGGACCGGGTCCTGATCCAGTATGCCTTACCATACTTGATTATATTTTATTATATTTTATTATATTATATTATTTTTATTATTTTCTGTCTGTCTGTCTGTCTGTCTGTCTGTCTGTCTGTCTGTCTGTCTGTCTGTCTGTCTGTCTGTCTGTCTGTCTGTCTGTCTGTCTGTCTGTCTGTCTGTCTGTCTGTCTGTCTGTCTGTCTGTCTGTCTGTCTGTCTGTCTGTCTGTCTGTCTGTCTGTCTGTCTGTCTGTCTGTCTGTCTGTCTGTCTGTCTGTCTGTCTGTCTGTCTGTCTGTCTGTCTGTCTGTCTGTCTGTCTGTCTGTCTGTCTGTCTGTCTGTCTGTCTGTCTGTCTGTCTGTCTGTCTGTCTGTCTGTCTGTCTGTCTGTCTGTCTGTCTGTCTGTCTGTCTGTCTGTCTGTCTGTCTGTCTGTCTGTCTGTCTGTCTGTCTGTCTGTCTGTCTGTCTGTCTGTCTGTCTGTCTGTCTGTCTGTCTGTCTGTCTGTCTGTCTGTCTGTCTGTCTGTCTGTCTGTCTGTCTGTCTGTCTGTCTGTCTGTCTGTCTGTCTGTCTGTCTGTCTGTCTGTCTGTCTGTCTGTCTGTCTGTCTGTCTGTCTGTCTGTCTGTCTGTCTGTCTGTCTGTCTGTCTGTCTGTCTGTCTGTCTGTCTGTCTGTCTGTCTGTCTGTCTGTCTGTCTGTCTGTCTGTCTGTCTGTCTGTCTGTCTGTCTGTCTGTCTGTCTGTCTGTCTGTCTGTCTGTCTGTCTGTCTGTCTGTCTGTCTGTCTGTCTGTCTGTCTGTCTGTCTGTCTGTCTGTCTGTCTGTCTGTCTGTCTGTCTGTCTGTCTGTCTGTCTGTCTGTCTGTCTGTCTGTCTGTCTGTCTGTCTGTCTGTCTGTCTGTCTGTCTGTCTGTCTGTCTGTCTGTCTGTCTGTCTGTCTGTCTGTCTGTCTGTCTGTCTGTCTGTCTGTCTGTCTGTCTGTCTGTCTGTCTGTCTGTCTGTCTGTCTGTCTGTCTGTCTGTCTGTCTGTCTGTCTGTCTGTCTGTCTGTCTGTCTGTCTGTCTGTCTGTCTGTCTGTCTGTCTGTCTGTCTGTCTGTCTGTCTGTCTGTCTGTCTGTCTGTCTGTCTGTCTGTCTGTCTGTCTGTCTGTCTGTCTGTCTGTCTGTCTGTCTGTCTGTCTGTCTGTCTGTCTGTCTGTCTGTCTGTCTGTCTGTCTGTCTGTCTGTCTGTCTGTCTGTCTGTCTGTCTGTCTGTCTGTCTGTCTGTCTGTCTGTCTGTCTGTCTGTCTGTCTGTCTGTCTGTCTGTCTGTCTGTCTGTCTGTCTGTCTGTCTGTCTGTCTGTCTGTCTGTCTGTCTGTCTGTCTGTCTGTCTGTCTGTCTGTCTGTCTGTCTGTCTGTCTGTCTGTCTGTCTGTCTGTCTGTCTGTCTGTCTGTCTGTCTGTCTGTCTGTCTGTCTGTCTGTCTGTCTGTCTGTCTGTCTGTCTGTCTGTCTGTCTGTCTGTCTGTCTGTCTGTCTGTCTGTCTGTCTGTCTGTCTGTCTGTCTGTCTGTCTGTCTGTCTGTCTGTCTGTCTGTCTGTCTGTCTGTCTGTCTGTCTGTCTGTCTGTCTGTCTGTCTGTCTGTCTGTCTGTCTGTCTGTCTGTCTGTCTGTCTGTCTGTCTGTCTGTCTGTCTGTCTGTCTGTCTGTCTGTCTGTCTGTCTGTCTGTCTGTCTGTCTGTCTGTCTGTCTGTCTGTCTGTCTGTCTGTCTGTCTGTCTGTCTGTCTGTCTGTCTGTCTGTCTGTCTGTCTGTCTGTCTGTCTGTCTGTCTGTCTGTCTGTCTGTCTGTCTGTCTGTCTGTCTGTCTGTCTGTCTGTCTGTCTGTCTGTCTGTCTGTCTGTCTGTCTGTCTGTCTGTCTGTCTGTCTGTCTGTCTGTCTGTCTGTCTGTCTGTCTGTCTGTCTGTCTGTCTGTCTGTCTGTCTGTCTGTCTGTCTGTCTGTCTGTCTGTCTGTCTGTCTGTCTGTCTGTCTGTCTGTCTGTCTGTCTGTCTGTCTGTCTGTCTGTCTGTCTGTCTGTCTGTCTGTCTGTCTGTCTGTCTGTCTGTCTGTCTGTCTGTCTGTCTGTCTGTCTGTCTGTCTGTCTGTCTGTCTGTCTGTCTGTCTGTCTGTCTGTCTGTCTGTCTGTCTGTCTGTCTGTCTGTCTGTCTGTCTGTCTGTCTGTCTGTCTGTCTGTCTGTCTGTCTGTCTGTCTGTCTGTCTGTCTGTCTGTCTGTCTGTCTGTCTGTCTGTCTGTCTGTCTGTCTGTCTGTCTGTCTGTCTGTCTGTCTGTCTGTCTGTCTGTCTGTCTGTCTGTCTGTCTGTCTGTCTGTCTGTCTGTCTGTCTGTCTGTCTGTCTGTCTGTCTGTCTGTCTGTCTGTCTGTCTGTCTGTCTGTCTGTCTGTCTGTCTGTCTGTCTGTCTGTCTGTCTGTCTGTCTGTCTGTCTGTCTGTCTGTCTGTCTGTCTGTCTGTCTGTCTGTCTGTCTGTCTGTCTGTCTGTCTGTCTGTCTGTCTGTCTGTCTGTCTGTCTGTCTGTCTGTCTGTCTGTCTGTCTGTCTGTCTGTCTGTCTGTCTGTCTGTCTGTCTGTCTGTCTGTCTGTCTGTCTGTCTGTCTGTCTGTCTGTCTGTCTGTCTGTCTGTCTGTCTGTCTGTCTGTCTGTCTGTCTGTCTGTCTGTCTGTCTGTCTGTCTGTCTGTCTGTCTGTCTGTCTGTCTGTCTGTCTGTCTGTCTGTCTGTCTGTCTGTCTGTCTGTCTGTCTGTCTGTCTGTCTGTCTGTCTGTCTGTCTGTCTGTCTGTCTGTCTGTCTGTCTGTCTGTCTGTCTGTCTGTCTGTCTGTCTGTCTGTCTGTCTGTCTGTCTGTCTGTCTGTCTGTCTGTCTGTCTGTCTGTCTGTCTGTCTGTCTGTCTGTCTGTCTGTCTGTCTGTCTGTCTGTCTGTCTGTCTGTCTGTCTGTCTGTCTGTCTGTCTGTCTGTCTGTCTGTCTGTCTGTCTGTCTGTCTGTCTGTCTGTCTGTCTGTCTGTCTGTCTGTCTGTCTGTCTGTCTGTCTGTCTGTCTGTCTGTCTGTCTGTCTGTCTGTCTGTCTGTCTGTCTGTCTGTCTGTCTGTCTGTCTGTCTGTCTGTCTGTCTGTCTGTCTGTCTGTCTGTCTGTCTGTCTGTCTGTCTGTCTGTCTGTCTGTCTGTCTGTCTGTCTGTCTGTCTGTCTGTCTGTCTGTCTGTCTGTCTGTCTGTCTGTCTGTCTGTCTGTCTGTCTGTCTGTCTGTCTGTCTGTCTGTCTGTCTGTCTGTCTGTCTGTCTGTCTGTCTGTCTGTCTGTCTGTCTGTCTGTCTGTCTGTCTGTCTGTCTGTCTGTCTGTCTGTCTGTCTGTCTGTCTGTCTGTCTGTCTGTCTGTCTGTCTGTCTGTCTGTCTGTCTGTCTGTCTGTCTGTCTGTCTGTCTGTCTGTCTGTCTGTCTGTCTGTCTGTCTGTCTGTCTGTCTGTCTGTCTGTCTGTCTGTCTGTCTGTCTGTCTGTCTGTCTGTCTGTCTGTCTGTCTGTCTGTCTGTCTGTCTGTCTGTCTGTCTGTCTGTCTGTCTGTCTGTCTGTCTGTCTGTCTGTCTGTCTGTCTGTCTGTCTGTCTGTCTGTCTGTCTGTCTGTCTGTCTGTCTGTCTGTCTGTCTGTCTGTCTGTCTGTCTGTCTGTCTGTCTGTCTGTCTGTCTGTCTGTCTGTCTGTCTGTCTGTCTGTCTGTCTGTCTGTCTGTCTGTCTGTCTGTCTGTCTGTCTGTCTGTCTGTCTGTCTGTCTGTCTGTCTGTCTGTCTGTCTGTCTGTCTGTCTGTCTGTCTGTCTGTCTGTCTGTCTGTCTGTCTGTCTGTCTGTCTGTCTGTCTGTCTGTCTGTCTGTCTGTCTGTCTGTCTGTCTGTCTGTCTGTCTGTCTGTCTGTCTGTCTGTCTGTCTGTCTGTCTGTCTGTCTGTCTGTCTGTCTGTCTGTCTGTCTGTCTGTCTGTCTGTCTGTCTGTCTGTCTGTCTGTCTGTCTGTCTGTCTGTCTGTCTGTCTGTCTGTCTGTCTGTCTGTCTGTCTGTCTGTCTGTCTGTCTGTCTGTCTGTCTGTCTGTCTGTCTGTCTGTCTGTCTGTCTGTCTGTCTGTCTGTCTGTCTGTCTGTCTGTCTGTCTGTCTGTCTGTCTGTCTGTCTGTCTGTCTGTCTGTCTGTCTGTCTGTCTGTCTGTCTGTCTGTCTGTCTGTCTGTCTGTCTGTCTGTCTGTCTGTCTGTCTGTCTGTCTGTCTGTCTGTCTGTCTGTCTGTCTGTCTGTCTGTCTGTCTGTCTGTCTGTCTGTCTGTCTGTCTGTCTGTCTGTCTGTCTGTCTGTCTGTCTGTCTGTCTGTCTGTCTGTCTGTCTGTCTGTCTGTCTGTCTGTCTGTCTGTCTGTCTGTCTGTCTGTCTGTCTGTCTGTCTGTCTGTCTGTCTGTCTGTCTGTCTGTCTGTCTGTCTGTCTGTCTGTCTGTCTGTCTGTCTGTCTGTCTGTCTGTCTGTCTGTCTGTCTGTCTGTCTGTCTGTCTGTCTGTCTGTCTGTCTGTCTGTCTGTCTGTCTGTCTGTCTGTCTGTCTGTCTGTCTGTCTGTCTGTCTGTCTGTCTGTCTGTCTGTCTGTCTGTCTGTCTGTCTGTCTGTCTGTCTGTCTGTCTGTCTGTCTGTCTGTCTGTCTGTCTGTCTGTCTTTTTTTTTTTTTTTTTTTTTTTTTTTTTTTTTTTTTTTTTTTAATCCCTACGCCTCCGAGTTTTATGTTTCGGAGTCCTTATTTACAATACGTATAATTTACATCTAGGTCTCTTTTATCATACTTCTCGCTTTTAATCCATTGCACTGTCATTCCGCATTCCAGTTTCTTCTTTTATCCATCCGCATTCATTCATTGTGGGGTATTTCCCCTCATCAAATTAAATTATCATTTCTACTTAGTTTATTCTATTTCAGTTTGGTGTAAAAAAAAAGAAATAGTAAACTTTAAATCTAGTCCTCTTTTACCATACATCACGCTTTTAGTCCGTTACACTATCATTCCAATTTCGTCTTTCATCCATTCACATTCATTCATTTTGGGTTATTACCCACAAGAACAAAAAGCAAGCCTATTTACAGTGTGTAGCGCTAAGCTAAGTGGAGCGGGGAGGGAGCTAATATTATTATATTTTATTTTATTATTTAATCTTTTACATTTTCTAATTACATTTCTAACTAATCTACATTTCTAATTACAGTTAATTACCTCGCTTACACTTATGACTATAAAACTAAATCTAAATTTACAAAATTAACTTACGAACTATTCCTTATATAATGTATCCTTCGCTATTATGTTGTCTTAAATATTATATACAATATTTACACAACATAATTTTCTAATTTTTGTTCCTATTGTTTACTTTTATTGCAGCATTTTTACAAAACTGCAGGAACAGCTCTCTAGCATTTGTGTTTTCTAGCAGTTTTGGCAAGGTATTTTTAGTCAATTTTGCTCCCAACCGACTTTCAAGACGCAGTTTCTCGTATTCTATGGTTGGGCAGTCCAGGAGGACGTGGAGGACAGATTCCGAACACTCAGGGTCGCAGACGCACGACGGACTCTCCTTGCACTTGAAGCGGTACAAGTACTCGGAGAATCCGCCATGCCCCGTCAACACCTGAGTGACAAACCTGTCCACCTTTATTTTAGCTATGATCCTGTGTGCGGCCGTCGCGTCAGGGAAGAAGACCCTGGCGACGCCAGCCGTTTCGCCGGCCCGATACCGCTGGTTCCATTCATCAAGTGATTGCATGCGAATGCTCCGCTTGATGAACGAAACCGGGCAGCTGTCGTAGTCAAACGTGCGTTTGGACTTCAGCGCAGCCTCCTTGGCCAGATGGTCGGCACGCTCGTTCCCCTCTAGCCCTGCGTGGGCTTTGATCCAGAACAATTCTATATGTTTGTCCCGGAGCAGAGCCCTTCGCAGGTGTTCCCTCGCCTCTACGGCCAGGGGATGGAGGGCTTTTAGATTCTTGAGTGTGAGCAGTGCCGACAGGGAGTCAGAGTATATCCCGACTGATCCGGCCAAGTTATCTGCGGCCATCCGCGCCGCCCGGCATATCGCCAAGAGTTCCGCCTGGTACACCGTGCAATAGGACGGCAAAGCAAGCTTGAGGGTTCTAGCTTCGGCGGCGCCAGTCCATACGGACAGGGCCGCCCCCACCTTGCCCTCAATCTTGCTGCCGTCCGTAAAGATGTTGACTTCGTGTTCGCTATGTGCGGTAAACTGTTCTTGGTCGACCAGGCACTTGAACTCGAGGTCGACATGACAGGCGGGATGCGGAGACCGCAGAGCCGAGGACATCCGCTCCACCTCCCGATCCCCTATCACCCGCTGGGGCACCCCCCTCCGCGCCTCGTATAAAGTCGCCGCTTCGCGAACACGGAGGTCGAGGGGGAGTATCCCAGCGAGCAGCAATACCGAGTTCAGGGAGGTGGTTCGGTATGCCCTACACAGCTTCTGCGCGAAGCCCCGCTGGACCACGTTCAGCTGCTTACGGACACCGAGCTTGTCCACGGCCGGCGCCCAAACGGCAGCCGCATACAAGATCACGGGCTCAACCACCGCTCTGTAAATAGTGCGGATAACTTCGGGATGGAGACCCCAGCTGGTCTTAGCCGCACGGGCCAGCTGGTGGTAAAAGGCGAGCGCGCGCCTGCAGACGTTCGCGACGTGGGCGTTGAAAGTCAATTTGTGGTCTATGACGACCCCCAGCAGCTTGATTTCGTGCGACAGGACAATGTCGACCCCGCCCATGCGGAGACGTGGGGTGTCATACTTCAGTTTGCGCGTCACAACCATAGCATTGGTCTTGTGAGGCGCAAACCGGAGCTTATTAGACTGGCCCCACGCCCTCACACGTTCGAGGGCGGCATTGGCCCGCCGCTCGATCTCGAGGCCCGTCTCACCCTCAAATACCAACACAACATCGTCCGCGAAGGCCTGCGCGTAATCGCCTTTGGCCTCCATCTCCCGAAGCAGTGGATCCAAGAGCAGATTCCACAATATCGGCCCACCGATAGACCCCTGCACGCAGCCCTTCCCAGTGTCTCTTATGTGCTCCTCCCCCAAGTACCTCGCCCTGGCACGCCTGTCACTCAGGTAACTGCCCAGAAGCCTCCGGATGTTATTGGGGCACTTTTCCTCAGCCAGTCTGGCTCTAATCTTGGGCCACCAAGCGTTGTCGAAGGCGCCCTCTATATCCAGCGATACCAGTACGACAATCCTCTTCCTCTCCAGATTGTGTCTGATGTGTTTCACCAGGGTGTAGAGGGCGTCCTCGGTGCTTCGCTGTGGCATGAACCCAAACTGGCGAGTACTGAGCTTGGGCACTAGGTGATATTGTAGCCTGGCGACGAGCATCTTCTCCAAGATTTTCCCTAGCACCGGAAGGAGCCCGATTGGACGGTATGATTTTGGGGTTGTGTAAGTGTCCTTACCCGGTTTCCGGAGGAAGATCACCGTCGCCTCCTTCCAGGGCCTAGGAAAATGGTGGAGCTCGAGGCACTTGTTGAAGATGCACAAAAAGAGATCCGGGTCCAGTTCAATAGCGTGCAGACATATATCGGCGGTGAAACCGTCCGCACCTGGGGCCTTCTTCGGGTCAAAGGACCGACTAGCCAGCTTCAACTCGAGATGAGTGAAGGGAGGGTCGATTTGGCCCGAAGAAGATTCGATGTCGGCCCGCTCGGCCAAGACCCTCACCCGGTGGTGCTCCTCGGAGTCGTCCTCTTCAGAGTCCTCCGGGTAGAAGGTCTCAGCCAAGAGTCGGGCCGAGCCCCTGGCATCTAGCCCCATACCGTTTACCACCAGCGGTGGATCCTCGACTCTCCTGGTAGTCCTGCCGAGTACCCTATAGATACCCCCCCACACACTCTCCCCATCCTGTCTCTCACAGAAGGAGACCCAGCTGCGCGTCTGCGCATTTTTAATCTCGGTCCGATATCTCTCCTTAGCTTCCAGGTACTCCCCGATGACCTTGTCCCGCCTAATCGGTGCGGCACACCTGATCCTCCTTCTCCTGGTGACCACCTCGCGCTTTAGTGCTGCCAACTCCTCGTTCCACCACGGCATAGTTAGCACCTCCTTCCTCTTTATGGGTGGAATAGCCCAAGTGCATGCCTCCTCTATGTAGTTATTTAAACTTGATACGAGGTTGTCTAGTTCTAATCCTGTTTTTGAATTTTGAATTTTGATTTTTTTAAATTGGTTAAGATCGTAAATTTGGCCCAGTTTCTCAGCAAACCGGGCCCAATTTGCCTTTTTGGTATAAAATTTTCTGGTCGTCTGCCGAATATTATTTTCGTTCATGCACTTGGATTTTATGAGGAAGGATATGCCGTTGTGATCCGAGGAAGTCAGGTCGTCACACACGCGCCAGCCGTCCACCAGGCCAAGGAGGTCAAGCGATACAGCAGTTATATCAATATAACTGCTGTACCTCACGCCGCCGCGGATGGTGTCGTAAGTTGGGGTTTCCCCTTGGTTAAGAAGAGACAGACCGAGATCCTCCAAGGTCCCGCACAACTCTACTCCTCGACGGTCCGTGACGGGACTTCCCCACCAGACGCATTTGGCGTTTGCGTCGCCTCCAACAATCATACTCCGAGCCCCCGTCTCACGCTGCACCCGGCGCAGGTGTGCTAGGTACGAGTCCATCGGCAGGTCGGGCTCAAAGTAGAACGAAACCAGGGTAATCTCCCTACCGCGAACCTGGATCCCTACCACTGTGATGTTGTTCGTGGTGAGTTCCGGGTACTGTTTGACGTAAAAGTCCGCGCCAAAGATTATGATCGCGGCCTTAACAGTCCCATTTCCTTGGTCTGCGGGCTGGAAGACCCTGATCCCATTCCTACCCGTCACACAACCCTCCCCGCTGACGTATGGCTCCTGTACCAAAGCAACCCGCGCTCCCAGGTTAGAGGCTTCGATCAGCAGCTCGGAATATGACTGTTTACTGCGCTGGAGGTTCGCTTGGAGGATTTTCTGAGCCACCGCGGCCACCGGCGCACCCTTAGCAATACGCTACGGTCGAGCGGGCGAGGTCATCCCACCTTCTCCTGACGGGACAGTCGCTACTAAAGGCGTTGTGCTCGTGATTATCGAGCTTTGCCCTACGACAGTTCCGGCAGGAGGGTGGGGACCCCAACCGCTCTTCCGAGCACTCCGACCTCAGGTGCGGGCCTCCGCAGTGGCTGCACAGGTCAGCCGGGTCTTTGCAAAACTTCCGCCCGTGACCATAGCCCAGGCATCGCGTGCATTGGACCAAAGGTGATTGGTCCTCCGCTCTCACCCTCTGGAGGTCGATACGAACTGAACCCATGCCAGTTATCCTCCTCCAGAGGGTGGGCGACGCGCTAAGGATGACGTTGGCCACGAGCGGATTTCTCGCCCTTCTTCTATATTTGACCTGGAAACGGTCGTCCTCGCTGCCGAGGCCGCTAAACAGGTCCCGGTTCTGGTTCCTCAGAGCCTTAACGATGTCCTCATCAGTGTTCGCGGTCAAGACACCTCTAAGGACCAGAAGCGGGTCCCGGTTTTTAACTTCCTCGACGACGAGGCCCGTCCCCTCCTTGGTCAGCCTGCTCTTTGCCTTGTCCCGCTCTTCAGTGGACCCGAAGCCCATGACGATGCGTCTGTCCCTAGCTTTCCGGACCTTCTCCACTTGCACCCATCCCTCTTTTGCATCGATGGTCTTTCTGACCCTGCCCAGGACCTCTTCACTCGTTTCTTTTTCGTCCTGAGACGAAATGACCACTGAGTGGAGAGCCGCAGATCTTGGAGGGTGTTGCGGCCTCGCAGCGGCCACACTGGCATAGCTTCTCAGGCCGGCGGCTTCAACGGCTTCGCCGTAGCGTGTCAGCTGTTCCTGCACAGCCACGAGCCTCTTATTAGTGTCCAGGAGGATCCGTGATTGCTCTTCAAGCCTTTCGCTCAGTCCAGAGTCAGGAGACACCGCGAGCGCGACGGCGGTGTTTGTGTTCACCGATGCCGCGCCCTCGGGGCCCCCATCCCCCTTTCGAGCCCTCTCGGCCTCTAGCGCAAATTCCGCCTCCTCCACCAGCTCTTTCAGCCCTTTCAGGCTAGCCTCCACTGCCTCTCTTATTTCAGTCCTTAGGTTCTTGGACTGGGCCAATTGTTTCTTTCCTTCAGAAACAAGCTCTTTCGCCCTTTGCACCCTGTTCGTAGTCGCTATCTTCCCTGGCGACTTGATATATGTCGCCCCCCGTTCCTTGAAGCCGTCCGAAGCTTTTTCTCTCATCAGTTTTCCAGCCATGGAGGTGGAAGGGGCGGCTCGTCGTCTGTCTGTCTGTCTGTCTGTCTGTCTGTGCCAGCTAGTCTTTGAAACGGCTAAACCGATTTTGACGGAACTTTCACTGTCAAATAGCTGATGATATAAGGAGTACTAGGCTACTTTTATTTTAGAAATTTATTTATTTTATAACTTTGCGAACTGAACAATAACTTTTTTGTTAAATTCCGCGCGGCCGAAGTCGCGGGCACAGCTAGTATTTAATAAGAACAAACAATCATTATTTGTGATTAATGGCTTCCAATTGCACCAAAATGGCATTTTTAAATAAAGTGTGCAATATTATTTAAAAAAATAATTATAGAACAGCGACAACGGAAACACAAACCATATTTACACGCATAGTTGGTTAAATGTGTTCGTGACGTAACATAGCGCCGAAATAAGCGATTATGATTTTGACATATATTCTTTATCTCTTATGTAATTCTGACATTTGAATACATTACTTATTTCGATAACAATATAACGTAATATTTTTCTATTTATTACTTATTTATACTTTTAGCGTTAAGTTATGAAGAATTTTCTGTATGAGTCCTTGTGGATCTTTCTACCATGCCTCGGGGAGCATGTTACAGCTGTCGGTCTTGGCTGTTGTCATATACACCTGATAGCGATCGTTACTCATAGTAGGGAACATATCCATTAACATGCAAGGGAGCAGCGTGGTTGATTAAGCTCCGATCCTTCTCCGACATGGAGAAAGAGGCCTATACCCAGCAGTGGGATGTTCCAAACTGAATAGTGATCGATCGTGTATGACGAGTGCTACTTGACGTTTTAATCATCAAAATCGGTCCATCGAGTCAAAAGTTCTGAGGTAATACATAAAAAAATCAGTCGAATCTTTGTCGATTCTTTCGTATTCTGGGTGTTGGTGCTTATTTTTTCCGGAAACCGACACAGGAGAAAATCCCTAACCTATCCAGGAGAAAGTCCATCGAGTATGGGTATGTATGTATGAGGTGTGTAGTTATTTATTATTGTAGATACTATAAATTGCTACTCAAGTATACTTCAAAATCACTTTCGAATTGTAATTTTACAAATCATGATCTATACTAATATTATAAAAAGGTGAAGTTTCTAACTTTGTTTGTATGTAGGGGGTAATCTTCGCAAATACTGATCCGATCATGAAAATTCTTTCACTAACAGAAAGCTACACTATTCAGGAGTGATATAGGCTATATTTTATTGTATCTGAACAACAAAATTAGTGAAAAATAAAAATATATGTAAATCAATTCGGAGAATTGCGAGCGAGATGAAAACTTTGTTATATATATTTATTTGCATCACAAAAATAATTAACGCCTAAGGAAGTGGGCACGGGTCGACTAGTTACATATATATGAGAAACACAAAAACATTGCTTGATGCTTAAATTACTGCACGCAATTCTAAGATCGTGTAAAACCCAAAGGTCACTCCGTCGTGACAATCTGAATTAGTAATAACCCATCTGTTAAGTCTAAAATAAATCACACGCTCTGCGGTGATCGATAAATGGGATTTTTTTTTTTTCAAATAATTCAGCTCACGACAGACACACGCAGTGAGAATATCTGATTGATTTACAAATCATGTTAATTGATACTCAACATATTTTTAACCGACTTCAAAAAAGGAGGAGGTTCTGAAATCGACAGTGTTTTTTTACGTTTGTTATAACCTAATAATTTTGGGTGAACTAAGTATTGATGATTCTCTTGAAATATAATTTTTTTACGCACGCTTGACTTGGAAAGTAAGCTGGTGAATTCGTGACGAGTGCGTTACGAAAAGTACAATCAGGCGAGGCAAACGGAAGTTGAGAGGGTATAAGTCAGTGAAGATAAAAAGAGAGAGGTGCGTTTTGGTATAAAACTGTGGTCTAACTAAAAAAGTTTTACTACAGTCGTGTGGTCTAAAGCACATTTTTTTTTAATCGAACGCTACAAGCACATAATTGCATTTGGTTTTGTTTCAAAATTTGTAAGGTTATGTCATCAGAGATCATATCTGACCGAGCACGTCGCGAAAATGTATATAATGTATTTTTAATAAAACTATTAAATTTTTCAAGAATTTGAAATTTCGCGACCGGACTTGGCTGCCCGTCTCGAATAGGCCATGTAAGGTTATGCCATCGGAGATATGAAACGACTTGATCCATTCAAATCTAATTTATTACTGCTCGTCAATATAAAACATTATACATTTTATATATGTACTTACTCTAACACACTTACACTACTACTTATTATATAATCTCTACTTACACACTACAAATTAGTAACTTGTTTTGCCTTTCGTAAAATGTGTTTGTCATAAATTTTCCAAATTTAACAAGTCATACGCTATCGCGATGTTTCTTATATTAATTAAATAATATTATCGTCTTATTTTGTGTGAATAAATCTATTTTGATCATTGCTTTTATTTTATTGTTATAACTTTAGATCAACCTTGACCGTTAGTGGTTACGGAGATAGTGTGCATTGATGTCACACCGCAAACACACTGACACAATTTAATCAAACTTGTTTTTATATCATTTCAAAATATTATCTAAATAAAAATAAAGTTTAGTAAAATAATAATTAAAATAATTGTGTTTGCTCGCAAACGAAAAAAAAACCGACTTCAATTACATCGACGAGTAATACAACGTAGATCGACGAAAATATAGTCAAGTAACAACGCATTATCAAAGATTACTCAAAAAGTAGTTATCAGATCTCGATGAAATTTAAATGTGACCACATGATAAACTTCGGCTTTCGATTAAATTAAAAATCATTAAAATCGGTAAACCTAATAAAAAGTTATTGCGGATTTTCAAGAAGTTCCCTCGATTTCTCTGGGATCCCATCATCAGATCCTGGTTTCCCTATCATGGTACTAAACTAGGGATATCTTCTTTCCAACAAAAAAATAATTATCAAAATCCGTACATCCAGTAGAAAGTTATGCGGTATAATACAACGTAAGTCGACGAAAAAAGCGTCAAGTAAAAACGCATTATTAGATATAGCTCGAAAAGTAGTTGTTAGATCTCAAATAAATTTAAATGGGACCAATTGGCACACAACACCTTTCGATTAAAAGAAAATTTGTCGAAATCGCTCCACCGAGTCAAAAGTTCTGATGTAACATACATAAAAAAAAAAAAAAAAAAAAAAAAAAATACAGTCGAATTGAGAACCTCCTCCTTTTTTGGAAGTCGGTTAAAAATGAGAAATATAATAATAAATAAGAAATGTTTAACAATTTGGTTTAAGCTTTCCCGTCTTCTTGTCTCGACTATTAGGTACTCGTACATTCTTCTAACTAAAAGAATACTTTGAGAATCATTTACATTATAATAACTAGCTTTAAACCGCGACTCATTAAGAAAATAAAATAAAAGAACAAGCTCAAGATGAACAAAACGTTCCAAAATGTCAGTACATTCCGATTATTTGTAATTTCCGTTAAATCAAATTCCTACTTTCATATCTACCGTAACCATAAACGCCTCTTACATTTACGGTCATCAAATATTTATTAGCATTCTACTCTCGATAACACCGAACGTCTTCTTGGTGTCTTCTCGATTCTCTATCTGTTGTAGTGTGTTAGTACTTATAAATTGTGCGTCGCTACCTCTGGCTTGACCCGCGATGGTCTAACACCTAGATGACGTATTTACAAGTTCATTTACCCCTTCTCGATTTAACGTGACGTTGGCGCAATCATTCGAGCTATCTTAGATCTATTGGACGAACGAATACAAGTGATTAAATATCTGAACTTTGGGTTTAAAAAGTCTATTTAAGAGATTTCAGTTTTTTTGTAGTGTTAAAAAAGGATTTTTAGATCACCAGAGTGACAGACAAGCGTACAGTCCACCTGATGATAAGCGGTTTCCGTAAACTTTGGACGCCTGCAACGTCAGGAGCATTGCAACCCCGTTGTCGACCCTATTAAGTGTGACTGGTTTTGTCTGCCGAAGCCTCAGTTGCTCAGTTGCATGTCTGTATAGCCTTCTTTATCAGAAACTTAAACAAATTTTTTTCTCGAGTTTTCGAGGTATCGAGTTATTTTTGCCTCGACTAAAGACAACACAAAAATATTTCTCGAGCAGAAACCCTAACGTGCTTCTGTAAGGTTGAGGTTCTTGTTCCCTAGTCCACCAATCTCCTTCTGCGCTCTACGTCAATAAAACTGTACTTATTCATCGTTTCTCCTATTTATACAAAGAAAATTAGTAGGTAGGTATTCTATGACATTCGCCACGGACGAACACGAGATTGCAGAGATGTATAGATTACTGTTATCATCGGACAAAAGACTTATTTTATTCGATTTCACGGCTAATTGAAAACGATACGATGGCTTTGTACCTATAAAATGTGGCAAAAATTTGTTACTTGTCATTAGTTATTGTTACGTGTTATTTGCTTGACATCTAGGAAAATAATTGGTAAGTTATTTGATACATTTTTTTGATGGACTATCTTAATTATTATTGCCAGTGTTATTTTATTGTTTATTTTCGATATATAATTGTTTTTAATTTTTTGCCGTAGTCTTTAACGTTTTAATGTTTAAAGTCCAAACTTACCATTACTCATACTCAATCCTGCATCGAATGAAAAAATCAGAGATTGACTACTGCTTCAGCTTAATTGTAAACTCTTAAAATTTATTTGTACAGTAAATATAGCTGTGTTATATACAACGACAACATAAAAACAGTCTTAGAGGGTACTTGGAAATTTAAATATATGACTATGATTTCGAAATCTTGACTTAAATGTTTAAACATTAAAATGAAGTTCAAGGATTCCCCAACTCAGTTATTTATTTAAAAAAAACTAAATATAACTATTATGCGTTACGTGCACCGTACGTGTGTAACAATGGCCGACCTTGACTCGCTAAATGTCACGTATTTGGTCTTCATCAACATTTATAAGACAAAGAATAATTTAAACGCCCGGTTTTACTCTTAACTATGTGGAACCGATTTCCACTCGTTGCCGACCGTACCCCCAATCCCTGTCAGGACCTCTGGTCATCTTACTCACCATAGGAACATAACACTGCTTGAAATTAGTATTATTTAGCTGTGATCTTCTATAGGGTTCCTTACTTCTCCAGTCAGTCTGCACCAGATTTTGAGCAGTATACGTCCTGCTGTGCCATACCTCAGTTCGTTTTTATGTAAATATTTATTTCTAGTCTGATTGTATGTCCTTGTTGGTCACAGTGTCGTTCCTCGGAGAGCACGTAAAGGTGATAACTACACTTGTTATCAAAGACACGTAAGAAAAGTAGGAAAATCATTTGTCAAACCGAAGTAGAGCCGAGTGGTGGATAGGCTACATTTTACCATATGAAGAAAAGCCTTTTGCCCGGGCAATGAGAAGTTTACGGTCAGGTTCGGTCAATATAGCTACGACATGTAACTGGAATTTAGTACCGTGACAGACTTTCTCGCTCGTCACTCTCAGGGCAGGTCACTTTCAAGCTCCTGGGGGAAGTGGGGGTAGGTTCAGAACCCGCTTGCAATCCTTCTGGTGTTGCAGGCGTCTATAAGCTACGATAATTGCTTACCATCGGGTGAGCTGTCTACTTGTGTCGACCTAGTTGTATAAAAATAATTGTGTTTGCTCGCAAACGAAAAAAAAACCGACTTCAATTACATTGACGAGTAATACAACGTAGATCGACGAAAAAATAGTCAAATAACTACGCGTTATCAAAGATTACTCAAAAAGTAGTTATCAGATCTCAATCAAATTTATATGTGACCATATGATAAACATCAGCTTTCGATTAAATCAAAAATTATTAAAATCGGTACACCTAGTAAAAAGTTATTGCGGATTTTCAAGAGTTTCCCTCGATTTGTCTGGGATCCCATCATCAGATCCTGGTTTCCTTATCATGGTACTAAACTAGGGATATCGTCTTTCTAACAAAAAAAGAATTATCAAAATCGGTACATCCAGTAGAAAGCTATGCGGTATAATACAACGTAGGTCGACGAAAAAAGGGTGAAGTAAAAACGCATTATTAGATATAACTCGAAAAGTAGTTGTTAGATCCCAAATAAATTTAAATGGGACCAATTGACACACACCACCTTTCGTTAAAAAAAAATTTGTCGAAATCGGTCTACCCGGTCAAAAGCTCCGATGTAACATACATAAAAAAAAAATACAGTCGAATTGAGAACCTCCTCCTTTTTTGGAAGTCGGTTAAAAAGCGCGTCACCGCTTAGCGATGTGGATTCTTATTAATCCCAATATTTTTTTCGTAGCCTTATATGATTACTTTAGGAGTAAAATCTAATAATCTGAGTTATTTTGGCTCTTCAACGAATACTATTAATCGTACTTTAAAAGCTGATGTGTCTTAAAATAAGATTTAGTAATCGTTACTTAACAAGACGCGTTACGTCACTGCCTTGTCGGGTGTTGTGTTGTGAACTTGGCATGCGGCGCGTGTCGTGCCGGTTTGTAAGTGTAAGTCTTCTGATGTGACACGAAAAACCTTCCGTGTGATATAATCAAGTTTCGAACAATATTTGCTTAGTTTAAATATGCTTAATGATAATTTTGGTTTAGTTGTACGAGAAGTTTCCTCAACGCAGGTTTGTAATACCAACTCTATATCCCTTTCGGGGGAAATATATGCCCGTAGTATTCATATACTCCCCGCCGTATCTCGAATAGCACGTGATCTGGACGTTCTCGTTGTTATCTCAGAAACATCATAGCGCAGTTTTTTTATGGTAGTGAAATTGTCAAGTCAACCATAGTAGAACAATGAAATAGAGGGTTTTTAAAAAGGAAAACTTGATTTAGCTAATTCTTCTCACAGATTCACTGCTCGATTAACTATAGGTACGTTATCATTTATACGGAATTGTAATAATTGTGTTTGCTTGTAAACGAAAAAAAAGCCGACTTCAATTACATCGACCAGTAAATACAACGTAAGTAGACGAGAAAATAGTAGGTAGTAGAGTAAATGCGAATGATTAGTAATAACTCAAAAAGCAGTCATCAAATCTCAATGAAATTTAAATTGGACTACATGACAAGCACCACCTTTCGATTACAAACAGAATCGTCGAAATTGGTTCACACAGTATGTTACAAGGAGAAAACTGATGATTCTTTATCATTTTTAAACACACATAAAAACAGTCGAATTGACTCTGTCCTTTTTTAAGTCGATTAATCGTTAATCGGTTATAGTGGGTTAATCAATGAAAGATTTCAACGTACTTTGTAAAGTGACGATTGAAAAATCCTTTTGATAAACACTTATTTGATTAAGATTACGTCCATATCTATTATTTCTTATCGTTAAGCACATAACTGTCGATTTCGATTCAGCCTGTAACATCCCACTGCTAGACATTGGCCTCTTTCTCCATGTAGGAGAAAAATTGGAGCGTAATTCACCACGCTGCTCCACTGCGGGTTCGTGGATATATTCCGAATTTGCGGATATTTGAGTAACGATCGCTATTAGGTGAACTATATGATAACAACAGAGCGACAGTTTAACGAGCTCTCCGAGGCACGATGGTAAGACCCACAAGGACAGACACATTTCATCATGTGCTTAAATTAATTGCAACATTATACACAACTTTGACTAACCCGAGAACCGGCTTGAAATGCATTCCACGTGAAGAAGTTTCGTAGATTTTATTTTTTTTTTTTTGTGTTACCCACATTAGGAATTCTAAACATTTTTGAATATCATATCAAAAATTGACCGCTCCAGCGGGGTTCGAACCCGCGTCTCCGACTGACCGTATCGGCGCTCTAGCCAATTAAGCTATGGAACGATGCACCCGCTCGAGCGAAATTTTCGATATGATGATTTTTATATTCGGTTTAAGCGAACCGTGGCGCCGTCTATAGTGAGCTCTTTACAGAAACCCGTAACTATTCAAAGTTTCATATTACAATGAAAATCTTTGACAGGAGACGACACCGTGCTATTTTTAATATCTAAGATTTTTTTTTTTTTTTTTTTGTGTTACCCACATTAGGAATTCTAAACATTTTTGAATATCATATCAAAAATTGACCGCTCCAGCGGGGTTCGAACCCGCGTCTCCGACTGACCGTGTCGGCGCTCTAGCCAATTAAGCTATGGAACGATGCACCCGCTCGAGCGAAATTTTCGATATGATGATTTTTATATTCGGTTTAAGCGAACCGTGGCGCCGTCTATAGTGAGCTCTTTACAGAAACCCGTAACTATTCAAAGTTTCATATTACAATGAAAATCTTTGACAGGAGACGACACCGTGCTATTTTTAATATCTAAGATTTTTTTTTTTTTTTTGTGTTACCCACATTAGGAATTCTAAACATTTTTGAATATCATATCAAAAATTGACCGCTCCAGCGGGGTTCGAACCCGCGTCTCCGACTGACCGTGTCGGCGCTCTAGCCAATTAAGCTATGGAACGATGCACCCGCTCGAGCGAAATTTTCGATATGATGATTTTTATATTCGGTTTAAGCGAACCGTGGCGCCGTCTATAGTGAGCTCTTTACAGAAACCCGTAACTATTCAAAGTTTCATATTACAATGAAAATCTTTGACAGGAGACGACACCGTGCTATTTTTAATATCTAAGATTTTTTTTTTTTGTGTTACCCACATTAGGAATTCTAAACATTTTTGAATATCATATCAAAAATTGACCGCTCCAGCGGGGTTCAAACCCGCGTCTCCGACTGACCGTGTCGGCGCTCTAGCCAATTAAGCTATGGAACGATGCACCCGCTCGAGCGAAATTTTCGATATGATGATTTTTATATTCGGTTTAAGCGAACCGTGGCGCCGTCTATAGTGAGCTCTTTACAGAAACCCGTAACTATTCAAAGTTTCATATTACAATGAAAATCTTTGACAGGAGACGACACCGTGCTATTTTTAATATCTAAGATTTTTTTTTTTTTTTTTGTGTTACCCACATTAGGAATTCTAAACATTTTTGAATATCATATCAATAATTGACCGCTCCAGCGGGGTTCGAACCCGCGTCTCCGACTGACCGTGTCGGCGCTCTAGCCAATTAAGCTATGGAACGATGCACCCGCTCGAGCGAAATTTTCGATATGATGATTTTTATATTCGGTTAATTTTTGATATGATATTCAAAAATGTTTAGAATTCCTAATGTGGGTAACACAAAAAAAAAAAAAAATCTTAGATATTAAAAATAGCACGGTGTCGTCTCCTGTCAAAGATTTTCATTGTAATATGAAACTTTGAATAGTTACGGGTTTCTGTAAAGAGCTCACTATAGACGGCGCCACGGTTCGCTTAAACCGAATATAAAAATCATCATATCGAAAATTTCGCTCGAGCGGGTGCATCGTTCCATAGCTTGATTGGCTAGAGCGCCGACACGGTCAGTCGGAGACGCGGGTTCGAACCCCGCTGGAGCGGTCAATTTTTGATATGATATTCAAAAATGTTTAGAATTCCTAATGTGGGTAACACAAAAAAAAAAAAAAATCTTAGATATTAAAAATAGCACGGTGTCGTCTCCTGTCAAAGATTTTCATTGTAATATGAAACTTTGAATAGTTACGGGTTTCTGTAAAGAGCTCACTATAGACGGCGCCACGGTTCGCTTAAACCGAATATAAAAATCATCATATCGAAAATTTCGCTCGAGCGGGTGCATCGTTCCATAGCTTAATTGGCTAGAGCGCCGACACGGTCAGTCGGAGACGCGGGTTCGAACCCCGCTGGAGCGGTCAATTTTTGATATGATATTCAAAAATGTTTAGAATTCCTAATGTGGGTAACACAAAAAAAAAAAAAAAAATCTTAGATATTAAAAATAGCACGGTGTCGTCTCCTGTCAAAGATTTTCATTGTAATATGAAACTTTGAATAGTTACGGGTTTCTGTAAAGAGCTCACTATAGACGGCGCCACGGTTCGCTTAAACCGAATATAAAAATCATCATATCGAAAATTTCGCTCGAGCGGGTGCATCGTTCCATAGCTTAATTGGCTAGAGCGCCGACACGGTCAGTCGGAGACGCGGGTTCGAACCCCGCTGGAGCGGTCAATTTTTGATATGATATTAAAAAAAAGTTTCGTAGAATTAAATTTTGACTCTAAACTTTTTTTTAGATCTAGAATAAACTCAGAGACAAAAAAACTTGTAACAGCTGATATCATTTTTAATTTTTAAAATAAATCTGAATTTGTATCGCATTTCATTATGGTTGGTTCGAACTGAGGTAGGACACAGCAGGAATTTCCTGCTCAAAATCTGAAGCAGCCTGACTGGGGTAGTACTAAATAATACTGTTTTCAAGCAGTATTATGTTCCTGTTGGTGAGTAAGGTGACCAGAACTCCTGGGGATTGGGGATTGGGTCGGCAACGCGCTTGCGATGCTTCTGGTGTTGCAGCCGTCTATAAGCTACGGTAATCTCTTACCATCAGGTGAACCGTACGCTTGTTTGCCGACCTAGTGACATAAAAAAAAGTTGCGTAATACATAAGTATTCCATGAATTAAAAAAAATGTGCCACTATTGCATTTATAAATGTTTACAGTTTAGAGTTCTATGCGGCAATTCTAAAGAAAGTAATTTAAAATAATATGATTTTAGCGTTCTTTTAACTATACCTCTGATGATCATGTCTTCCGCTACGAAAAAAATTTTTGACTGATGATGAAGCACATAAGCAAAATACCAAATAAATCAAACTTGTGGAATATTACTCCAATCACTTCTTTCATACATTCATACATACAGACACAAGAGGTCAAGTTAACTTTAGCAATAACAAAAAAAAAATTGGAAGATATTTTGTCACTCACTCAAGACTGAACGATATATGGATCCGGATAAAATTTGACCCAAGTATCTGAACGAAGCATAATCTCTTCTCTTCAAACAACAAACGTATACTTTTTACCTTATTCCCGTAAAATAGTTTTGTTTTAGTTCCCAGCGGAATTACTACTTACTAGACATGTTTTTGGATAGTTACCAACTATTTAAGGCTTAAAAGACGGAATTTATTGAGGACCTAGAAAGGAATATCTTTTTAGAAATTTGGAGCCATATTGGGGAAGAAACTCAACTTTACAGAAGGTCAAAGACAAATAATACTATTTACAAGTAGTTTTGAGTTTCGGCGGTGTTTGGAGTCTCTGGTATTTTCGGCATCGCAATAACTATGCAATAGTAACTTACCATCAGGTGGTCAAAAGAAAGCTTTGAAAAAAATGTAGAACCTTTGATAGCATATCAAACTTTAGCTTCACAGGAACTATGGGGGTAATTTGGGACCGAAGTCAGGCACATTCCTTAAATTTTTCAAACCGAACAAAGAAACGGGCAGCAGCTAGTTAACGCGTGTCAAAAACCAGATTAATAGCAGTTATCAATTGAAATTAGACCAGTCGTAATGAATTTGTAAGTATTTTGTAATTGCATCAACGAAATGACCAACTTAATAGCTCGCTGATAACCAGTCTCTCTTCGCGCTCAGAACAGTTACTAGTTGGAAGTGACATCAGACTTCAATTTAATTTTGATATTATTATTATTTATATGTATGTGTACCTTAGAACAAATTATTATTATTTCGTACTTTATTGAACATTTCGAATTTAAAGAAAATTTTAAAAATGTTTAACTTAAAAAAAGTGCAGAGGTGATCTTTCCACTCATTTGACTTCTGGGCTCATAACCTCATTCTAGGCCCATAACCTGTTCGCAGAATATATGTGTTCGAACAGTGGAAGTGGATTGTATAGAAATCCTTGTATTGGTCTAAAGAACGTTTATTATATTATTTTAAAACTATTACAACAAGCAATGGATTTTACTCTACAGACACACAAGAAGAAGAGACAAAGTATAAACCCATAGACACAATGCAGTGAAGACATCATAGATTAAAAAACATTTATAAAAATTGAATGTTGCCTTATTTTAACAGAAACAAATTGAATTGGTTAACGTTACCTAAGAATTACGCACTTTATGGGCTTTACACATGTCTGATACATCTCTCTCTCTTTCTCGAGGCTTCGATTGATCGATGATGTTCATCACATCATCATCATCACTACAGCCTATTGCAGTCCACTGCTGGACATAGGCCTCCACAAGTTCGCGCCAAAAACGGCGTGAACTCATGTGTGTTGCCCATAATCACCATGCTGGGCAAGGTGGATTGGGTGATTGGGTTGGTGACCGCAGGGCTGGCGATGTTGATGATGTTGTATTGCATAAATTCAAAGTATTAACGCTATTATTTAGATGTATTTTTACTATATTACTATCATTATAAAGTTAAAGAATTTGTTTCTTTGACGCGCTGGTTGTTAATTAAAAGATTATTTAGATTTAAAGATTTATTTTGGACAAGAAACACAAGTACGATCTGACCGCTAACGTGACTTAGCGGTAGTAACTAAAATTCGAATATGTAGGTATTCGTATTTTAAGTGGTAAAATACTTATCAGACACGTTTATCTATACATATTCTACACATATAATAAAATGGTAGGAAAGTCAAAACTGTACATTAAATATTTTTTTTAAAAGAATATTTGGGGTGTGATCTACAATCGATGACGAAGCCAAAAATATAGTTTTTAGAATTTTTGTCTGTTTGTCTGTATGTATGTCCGGGATAAACTCAAAAAGTACTGCATGGATTTACTTCAAATTTGGCACGAATATTATTAAGAAGTCGGGTCAACATATAGGCTACATAATATCACGCTATCACCTACGGGAAACGAGCAGTGAACCTTTATTTCTTCAACGCATTCTGTAAGAACGTGTAATCTAACGACGCATATTTGAATGTTGTTGTTATTATGTTAATAACCATGCTATAAGCTAGCTTCACA
The DNA here is from genome assembly GCF_905220565.1 of Melitaea cinxia. Taxonomy (NCBI): domain Eukaryota; kingdom Metazoa; phylum Arthropoda; class Insecta; order Lepidoptera; family Nymphalidae; genus Melitaea; species Melitaea cinxia. Next base: position 534,357 of record NC_059411.1, read on the forward strand.
CTATAAATAAAGAGATTCTGTAGTATATTTAGTATCAGCATTGCACCCGTGCGAAGCCGAGGCGGGTCGCTAGTCTTAGATAAATTTAGATGAGATGAGAGATACATTTGAGTTTATATTAAATCTTATTATAACAGATAAGTTTATCTATAAATCTCGTTTCAAATTTATTTTCAAATTCTTTGATAAATATATGTTTCATGTTAATTACAGTTATTGTTGAAATTAAAAATAATAATTAACGAAAAATTACTAATTTGCTGGATCTATCTGAAATGTTTTTATTTTATTTTATTTAATGATTTATTAAAACGTACAGAGTTATTATCTTTACGTATAATAAATTATTAAATAAATAATAGAGAAAGAGATTTCTTCCAGAACAACCGAAAAGAAACAGTTACGGTTGTATTATGTATTAAAAATATTAAAAATAATTGTGTTTGCTCGCAAACGAAAAAAAAACCGACTTCAATTACATCGACAAGTAATACAACGTAGATCGACGAAAAAATAGTCAAGTAACTACGCGTTATCAAAGATTACTCAAAAATTAGTTTTCAGATCTCGATAAAATTTATATGTGACCACATGATAAACATCAGCTTTCGATTAAATTAAAAGTTATCAAAATCGGTACACTCAGTAAAAAGTTATTACGGATTTTCGAGAGTTTCCCTCGATTTCTCTGGGATCCCATCATCAGAACCTGGTTTCCTTATCACGGTACCAAACTAAGGATATCCCCTTTCCAACAAAAAAAGAATTATCAAAATCGGAACATCCAGTAGAAAGTTATGCGGTATAATACAACGTAGGTCGACGAAAAAAGCGTCAAGTAAAAACGCATTATTAGATATAACTCGAAAAGTAGTTGTCAGATCTCAAATAAATTTAAATGGGACCAATTGGCACACACCACCTTTCGATTAAAACAAAATTTGTCGAAATCGGTCTACCCGGTCAAAAGTTCTGATATATATACAATATATATATATATATATATATATATATATATATATATATATATATATATATATATATACAGTCGAATTGAGAACCTCCTCTTTTTTGGAAGTCGGTTAAAAAGTGTGTGCTTTAGACCACACGACTGAAGTAAAACTTCTACACAATAGGCCTATGCTGTGTCTTAGATATACGAAACGTAACTGGATATGAGAGAGAGAAAAAAATGTGTGCTCGCACCTCTCTCTCTTGCTCCATCCATCTCGCCCGATCACACTTTTCGTAACGCTCTCGTTACGCATTCACCAGCTTACTTCTCAAGTCAAGCGTGCGTAAAGAAGTTTTACTTCAAAATAAAACGCATTATATTTCTTTACTGCGTAATTGGGTAATACATAATATTTGCAAGGCCCTCTGTTCTATGTGGCGTGACGTAACTTAGTATCTCCGTGCAGCCCGGTCGAGTCCTCGGACTCACTAACAAGTAACATTCCCGCGCTCGTGGCTACCAGCCGAGCACGTTCGCGCTAAAACTTGACAGTTTACTTTTTTTATTATTTCGCGCCCGTGTTGACAAATAAATCGGATTCCAAATAAAAACTTTTTCGTAATATCTGTTGTTAACCAGTGTTGAATAAGGTGAGTTTTAATTTAAAATTTCGTTTATTGTGAGTTTTAACGCCCTTGAAATAGTAAATTATAGTGTTATTATAGTGATTGTTGCATTTTTATGACTGTGGCTATTATTTTGAACGGATGGAATGGCTTTACGATAAATGTAATACGGAATGTTTCTTTTTTTATATTATTATTGAGTAAAACTACTTTGTTGTATATTGAGCTATTTATATATTGGTTTAAAAAATACGAAATAGGTACTTATTTGCAGTAGTTTTTTTTTTTGTAAATAAATAATGACAAACGTATACAAATACAATATTTTAATAAAACCACACCATAATTGTCAGTCCACACTCAATTAGTCTTGGAAAAACCTTAATTACTATCAAAATAATTACATTCCGGTTTTTAAGTTAATTCTCAGAAGACAGATTTTAAGAAGTTAAGAAAAAAAAAATATCAAGTTCATGTAACTATGGCAGTAGGCCATAACTTGAAAAAAAAATTGAAAATAAAATCTCAAAAGTCAATAAATCGCATTATTATTTATTTTCTAAGAAAAAACAACATTAAAATTTTTTTTTTCATCAATAATTAATATGCAAATTATAAATAGTTTTGGTGTTTAAAATAACTATATTAAATACAATTAGGTACGTTATAAATATATATTAAAGAGGAAAAATCTGTTGTAATATAACTTATATTCAAACTAAGTGAATAATTTTCATAACTCATTAAGTCATTAATGATGAGGAAGCCAAAATATTCAATTAGCATAAGCTATACCACGCTGTAAATAACAGAAATGGAAAAATAGAAGGTAAATAAAAGGCCGCCATAATTACTTTATTTTCTCGCACAAAGAAGTCAAAGTAATTAACCCAAATCTCAATATAAGTAACAAAAACTAAATATTTATTAATTAAAATTATTAAAATTTAATAAAATAAAAACTACTGCATATTTGGGTAAACGTATATTTAATATATGTGTTTCTCATTAGATTGTCATTGACATATTTTTTTTTTTGACAAAATAACTATTCTTATTATGTTTTTTTATAGACTAGCTCCACATCCGGCTTTGTTTTAGTTGCTTATTGTCTTTTTAATTTATGTACAGATTAATACAGAATAATTTAGATACAGAACCTACAAAAAAGATCGGAAGCAGGAAGACATTTTACTTTAAAAAAAATAGTAGATAATATTGAATTATCAATAAAAAATGTGTATTTTTTAACGTTTTTAACTGTTTTTTTAAAGGAATTACTTCTTTGTATCAATACTTCTTAACAGATAAAGGAAAAATATTTGAGAAATAAAACTTGAAGACGAAATTATAATCAACGTAGTTGTTTTTTTTTTAATGACATGCACTCTTTATTTATATCGATAACTAGTTTATACAGCAAACTTCACTCCATCATATTTTTTTTCTGACTTTATCGGTTTTTTTTTTTTTTTTTTGATACACACATTGTTTTGACAATGACGCAGACAAAAAACAATAATAATTCGATTTGGCACAGTCGTACAAAACTATGCGCATACATTTATTTCTGCCATCAATTCTTGTAAACATAGGTAAATAAATATAGTTTCGGTATCAATTACATAGTTTGATGAACTTGAAACTTACTTAGTTTGAAAACTTGATGTTGAAAAATAATAACGAAAAGTATATTAAGCACATCACATCTACAGACATAAATATCAAACCTTCCTCTATTAACTCTTATACGCTTTTCATTGAACCGGTTACATATAATGAGGAATGAGATAATCGTATAAAAAACAAACAAACCTAAGTTAACCTTCGACTATATTATTTTATTAAAAAAAAATATATGTACATACATATATATGTATATATATATATATATATATATATATATATATATATATACATGTTCGACTCCTAGCTGCGTTATTTCAAATAGATTTCGTTCCATGAAGTGAAAAAAATCTTAGCCCAGTTTTTAAATTTTACTTTGTAGTAGTGTTAATATAAAAAGGTTTTAATTGATTATTTTTTTTTTTAATTGATTTGTATATTTTAATAGAAACCCTGTGGGAGTGATACTAATTATGAGTTTATGACTGTCTTATTGTATTTTGTGTTTAATATTAGCTGATCCAGCGTAATTCGTATATCGGCTATGTTCACCAAATAGGTAGTTTAGTGAATTTTTCATTTTTTTTTTTTTTGAAGTTAATCTAATTTATTTCAGTCGTTTGGAAATTATCCACGTACATACATATCAGAGAAAATAATATAATAATAAAATAAAAATGAATTTTTATTTATATAAATTATATCATTACTAATGTTAGCTTAGATAGTAAATTTTAACGACGGCTACACAAAATTGTCTACAAAATTGTAATTGAATTTGACGTCGCTTATAGTTGCAAGTTGCAACACCGCCGGTTCGTTCAAGGCAATCTGACAAGAAGTTCAGTTTTAATCTGTGAAGTTACGAAACTTCTTTGTTATTATATTATTAAATGAAAATAAAATAATCTACACTCGCTGTGTCCTGCTTTTTTCTCGGAGAACAACCAATCCGGTAGAAGTTTTGGATTATGTGTTATACTAGATATACCTATCTTTTCTGATTTTCACACAAAACCATTTTTAATAAAAGCAATTAATTCTTATTACGGGAAAAAGATAGACATGTGTCACAATTTAATATTTAACTGGGATTGAGCTAAGTAAAATAATTTTACACATTAGTCAAAAATTAAAAATAGAATAATAAATCAAACACCTTATATAGCATTCCGTACATTCTGTACACCAAATCTCATACCAGTTCTGTCGTGTCATATGCGGCTAATAGTATATACAAATTCAGATAAAACAGTTTGTAAACAAACAAATACAAACACACACACACTTAAGAACAATATAATTACGCAAATTTTCGTAATCGTTCACGTAACAACTTGACCTTTGTTAACTGACTTCGTAACACACCACGCACGGTAGCACTCGATACTTGTATAACTGTAGCGGGTTGGTTCAATCTTGATCTAATATGCAATATAATTTTATGATCATGAGTATCCTCCAAAAATAAACAATTTATCTCCAAATATAAATAAGCAAAAACTTTGTACCCCTTTTTACGAAAAGTCCGCGGACGCGATATGCAGTGCAGAATGCTAATATTTTTTTTAAATATGAACAATAAAAATACACTAAATCAATTTAAAAAAAAAACATTACACACACTACTATATATTTGACACACCCATACATATATACGCTTTTTTTAATATTTAAACTTATAATTTAGATAATTTATGGTCGAATTTCGACCACTGAGCGACCATTAGTAAGAAAAAATAAGCAATATAATAACCTCTTAATTAAAGGTCCACAGTTGGGTGAAACCATTCATCGTTTGCTCGAAAACGTACACAATACAAACAGAAATACTCAGAACAAAATAAACGTGTCTGGTCAGTAGGAATATTTGTGACGAGTGGAGATCGAACTCGCGTCGCAACGCGAACGCTAACGTGTATAATAATTATGCTTGTCTTCAAAAATAAAAATTAAATTGTAGAAAATATAGTTACAACTCAACTCCTCAATAATAAACAAAATATTTAAAAATGTGTATAAAGCTCTTATATAGACATTTATCTACAAATTCCATGTTATATTGCTTTTGAAAGTCAAAATAACAATATGTCATTATTGAATTACAAAATATTTCCACTTGTTTTCTTATTTTTTAAAAACATGCAATCGTTTATCATCTAATTGATCTGAAACAGCCTTCAATACTTTCGATTATGTTAAGGGAATCCCATTACAAGGTTTTTCTTGTAATTCGTCATGTTTTTCATTTTGTATTCACGTCATGACGGTGACGATGACAAAAATTTTAAATTCAATTTTAAATACTATTTATTCTGTCGACGAGGGTTGATTCGTTCCTTTACTATAAATATCTTGAATACAAGTTCTTTGTTCATAAAAATTTAAATCAAAATGTACTAGCATTTAAGTAGGGCTTGAGAATAGTATTTTTTATTAGTTATTTTGATTTTACTAGCTATAAAATTAAGCAAGTAGAAACTCTAGAAATAGATTGAAACTAATACTTTAATTTAGAAACGCAAAGACCAAGTTGTTTGTTTTAAACTAACCTTGAATTCGCGATAAAGAAATGTTCACCTCGTCAAATTTTACTTTTTTCCTATCGTCTTTGAAAACAAGAAAAACAGGCGATGTATCATCAGCAAATAAAACACACAAATATCCTTAATATAAAATGACAGATCATTTATGTATATCAAAAAAAGAAAAGGACCTATAATCGATCCCTGTGGAACGCTCATTTTAGCACAGATCCATAAGATTTCGTTCCGTTAATTGATACATGTTGAATTATTAGTTAAATATGAAGCAATGATGTTTGATCTCATGATCAAGAGGCGGAGAACAATTATTGTAATAACAATTCAAAGTTTAAGGTAATTTCAGTTTAATATCTACTTCCAGTCGCCACTTTGAGTACATCCATACAATAAAATGACATATTTGCGGAACATTTTCCTCATTTTGATATTACCTCATTTAATAATTTGCGTTAGGATCGCACCCACCAGCGTGACACACGAGTAAGAAGTGGGTAACGACAGACATCCGCAGTTCTCTCAGTGCAACATATTTTGTTTTAAATTGCATCAAACAGCCCGCCTCAAATCACATATTAAAGTTAGAACCTTGTCATATTAAAACATCTGTATATTCGTCCGCAAATGTAATATGTTCAACGAGATCGTTAGTGTGACACAGTTCTATTAAGTCTATTAGCGAGTCACGAGATTTTTTATTGTATGATTTGCCATCGGAAATTGAAAGTTATTTATGTGGATAAAGATGTATTCTACATCTATATGATATTAAGTTAAGAGTTGTCTGTTTGTCTGTTTAAACTTTGTAATTTAGGTAATTTGTGTGTTAGGCAACCTACACACAAATTATCACTTAAGTCCAATCAAGCCATCGTTGAGTTCTGTATATTTTAACCGACTTCTAAAAATGAGGTTATCATTTTGACCGATTTTTTATTGTTTATAGTGTTTTTATATGTTTATTTATATCTCAGACACACATTAACATACCTAGCTACATATAGCATCAACCCTGATACAAACTATACGCTGGGCAGCGGGTTGGTGATCGCAGGGCTGGCTTTGTCGCACCTAAGACGCTGCTCGGCCCATCTTCGGCCTGTGTATTTTAAAGCCAGCAGTTGGATGGCTATCCCGCCACCGGTCGGCTTTTTAAGTTCCAAGGTGGTTGTGGAACTGTGTTATCCCTTAGTCGCCTCTTATGACACCCACGGGAAGAGAGGTGGGCAAAACACACGAGTTCACGCCATTTTTAGTGTAAACTTGTGGAGGCCTATGTCCAGTAGCGGACTGCGAAAGGCTGCTGTGATGATGTTGATGATGATGATAGATATATCTAATCTTTTGATAAGAAAAATATCACAAATGCTTAAACGTTGCTCGTCTGTATTTGTACAAATATGTCTTTCCAGTTTATATGTTTACCAACCGTGCCTCGTAGAGCACGGCTGTTATCATAAATACCTGAAAGCGATCGTTCCTCATAGTAGGGAATATATCCGCCAATCCGCATTGGAGCAGCGTGGTGGATTAAGCTCCAATCCTTCTCTTACATGGAAAGAGAGGCCGATGCCCAGCAGTGGGGTGTTACTGGGTGAATCGTGAAGTGGTAATTTGTTTTATTTGATTTTAGGTATCTATGTAAAGAAATAAGTAAACCATATGCATATATTTAGAAGCGTTTTATGAACAAAATATAACAAATGCTATTAAATACAAAAATATGAAAATATTGTCTTTAGACAATGCCAAAGTGTTAGTACCACAGTGCTTATAGGTCTCAACGCTGGTCTAGGTACTGAACTATAGTTCACGAGACCGGTTCTAGGACTAGTTCCAACGAATACATCTGTTTCCTACTCGATTGTGCGACCTCAAAAGGTTATACACCCTTACCTTACCTTTTAGGAAACGGATCCAAATTATAAAGTTTATAAATTATAATAAGTATTAAAATCTTAACTTCGAAATCCCGATCTTCTTATGCTTTTTATCTCTATATATGTATCTCACTAATTTTTTCTTTAATGAGGTTTTACTTATTAAAGAGTTCTTAAAAATAAAAACTTTAAATTTAAAATTGGAAAAATTGGCTTATCATAATTTTTGCACTTACATTTGAAATATTTATTTTATATTTATCAGCTATGAACCCGTGCGAAGCTAAGGCGGGTCGCTAGTTTATAAAAAAATAATTAATAATGACATAATTGCAGTCTGTGAAGCGACAATTTAAAAGTCATCATCATTCATTATTTCAGTCTATTGCAGTCCACTACTGGACATAGGCCTCCACAAGTTCGTGCAAAAATGGCGCGAACTCATGTGTTTTGCCCATAGTCACCACGCTGCCTGCCCAGTGTGGTAACTATGCAACTACTGGCTTTTTGAAATACACCCCTGCGGTCACCAACCCGCCTGCCCAGCGTGGTGACTATGGGCAACATTCATGGGTTCACGCCATTTTTGGCGCGAACTTGTGGAGGCCTATGTCCAGCAGTGGACTGTAATAGGCTGTAGTGATGATGAGTGAAGAGTGATGTTTTCTAATGTTTGCGCATAGTTCACTCATTATAAAATATTTCATTTTATACTGTCCGATAACAGGCTTCTAAAACTTTTATTAAACAGGAAACCGTCAGTCCCTTACTATTAGATAAAATGTATGTTATTACGTAACTGATAGTTATATCACCTTATTCAAATAGACAGTAGATGGCAGATGGTTAAAATTCAACAACTTGTAAATAAAAACTTCGTTTACGTAACCTTATCGAGTATTTCTTCGAGCAGATAACGAAATGATTACTATCCTATCGATAACTAAATAAGTTAAAAAAACGAGTGTGATTTAGACCACACGGCTGAAGTAAAACTTTTTTAGCAATAGGCCTGCACAGTAGGCCTGCACTGTATCATAATGTTACATATAAAATTTTCTTACTACACTACTGAAATTAAGAGGGAGATACAATTTAGTGAAGATAGAAATTGTACTTCAGTCATATCGTCTAAAGCACACTCTTTTTTTTTTAAGAAGTAAATTAAAAATAATATTTTGTAATACAATAATAGTTTCGTAAATCGGCCCTCGTTGCCTTCGCTCGAGTTAGAGTAGGTGCTGATATCAACCAAAGTACGGCAACTTTTACGAGGTTTTACTTCACGCTTTTTATGTCAATTAATAATATATTTTTAACCGACTTCCAAAAAAGGAGGAGGTTCTCAATTCGACTGTATTTTTTTTTTTTTTTTTTTTTTATGTATGTTACATCAGAACTTTTGACTGGGTGGAGCGATTTCGACAAATTTTCTTTTCATCGAAAGGTAGTGTGTGCCAATTGGTCCCATTTAAATTTATTTGAGATCTAACAACTACTTTTCGAGCTATATCTAATAATGCGTTTTTACTTGACGCTTTTTTCGTCGACCTACGTTGTATTATACCGCATAACTTTCTACTGGATGTATCGATTTTGATAATTCTTTTTTTGTTGGAAAGAAGATATCCCTAGTTTGGTATCATGATAAGGAAACTAGGATCTGATGATGGAATCCCAGAGAAATTGATGGAAATTCTTGAAAATCCACAATAACTTTTTACTGGGTGTACCGATTTTGATAATTTTTAATTTAATCGAAAGCTGATGTTTGTCATGTAGTCACATATAAATTTTATTGAGATCTGATAACTACTTTTTAAGTAATCTTTGATAACGCGCAGTTACTTGAGTATTTTTTCGTCGATCTACGTTGTATTACTCGTCGATGTAATTGAAGTCGGTTTTTTTTCGTTTGCGAGCAAACACAATTATTTTATACTTGATAACATTTTTGATTACGAAATTGGCATTCGATTACGAATTGATTACGAAGGCTGCAAATTTATAAATTAAGGATTTATTGTATCATTAACCTGACTCCTTGTAAGTAACGAAGCTGATTTCTGTAATGTATAGTTTTTGATCATTAAAATTAGCTGTGTCTATTTTACTCTCTTTGACTTTATGGTTATCATTCCTTTAATGAATCGAAACGTGACATATTTTTCTTTTTTTATACATTACTAGGATATATACATACAAACAGATGTACTGATAAAGAGATACGAAAAGCAATGACTGTTCTTATGTATGTCATATAGGTATGACATTTTTAGCCTGAAATCATCGTCGATGAGCATATTTAACAGGGATTTCAGATTGAAAGTAAAGTGAAATGGGACAAAACAAAAGCAAAAATAACTTTCCAAAGTATAAAACATGAAATTTTTAATTTTATTTAATTATTACCATGTTTTTTATGAAGTCGAAGCCTTGTATGAAGATATTACAAGGGCCATACATGGCACTACTTCGACCTTCTACAGCGTTGTTATGGGAGACTTCAACGCTAAAGTGGGAGTACAAGGCCGCGACGGATCGAGCATCGGACCACACGGATTGGGGCACAGGAATCACAGGGGGCAGACGCTTGTCAACTTCCTCGAATCGGAGGGGCTCTTCTTGATGAACTCATTTTTTGAGAAGAAGCCCCAAAGGAGGTGGACATGGCAAAGCCCCGATACTGTGACGAGGAACGAGATAGATTTCATCATAGCGGATAAAAGGCATATATTCAGAGATGTCTCAGTGGTTAACAGGTTTAACACCGGCAGCGACCACCGGCTAGTACGGGGCACTCTGAATATATGTCTCCGAAAGGAGCGGACCCGCTTGATGAAATCTACTCTCCGACCTACGCTGCCCCAAATACTATGTGGCTCCGAGCAGTTTCAGTTGGAACTCCAAAATCGATTCGATTCGCTGGAAACTACTAGCGACGTGGACGAGATAACCGACAACGTGGTGAAGACGGTGTGTACACTGGGTCGCAGGCACTTTCCACCAACAAAGCCAACGAAGCAGTCCAAACTTTCTCCCGAAGCCTTGGATCTGATGCGGCAGAGGCGCGAGTTGCCGGCTGCTTCGCCAGAACAGAGGGCTCTTTCCAAGAGGGTACGGAAAATTATTCGCCGAGACCTCCGCTGCTCAAATACGAGAGAGGTTGCTACTCTGATTGAGCAGAATAGGGGGTCCAAAGTTTTCCAAAGACCATTGGGGAGAAGCCTTCTTGCGAAGCTTAAAACAGCAGATGGCAGAACCGTCTGCTCTCGCCCTCAGGTCCGAGAAGAGGTTGAGAATTTTTATGGACAGCTGTACTCGTCGAGCGCACGCAAGCCTGCGACTTGGGACACCGAAGATCCACGGGCACCATTGTTGCGCCATTATTCGGAGTGTATCCCGGACTTCGAAGAGGATGAGATTGGTGCAGCGCTCGGGCAGCTTAAAAACGGAAGGGCCCCGGGGGATGACGGAGTTACCACTGAACTCCTTAAAGCCGCAGGGCGACCTGTCCTGAAAGCCTTGGCAAGACTATTTAACGCCGTCATCCACCGAGGTACCACGCCGGAGGCGTGGTCCAGGAGTGTGGTGGTGCTGTTCTTTAAGAGAGGCGATAAGTCTCTGTTAAAGAATTACGGACCGATCTCACTTCTGAGCCACGTCTATAAGCTGTTTTCGAGGGTTGTTACGAATCGTCTCGCCAGAAGACTCGACGAATTCCAACCACCAGAGCAGGCTGGGTTTCGAAATGGCTACAGCACCGTGGACCACATCCATACTGTTCGGCAGATTATCCAAAAGACGGAAGAATATAATCAACCGCTGTGTATGGCATTTGTGGACTACGAGAAAGCCTTCGACTCCGTCGAGACCTGGGCTGTCCTGGACTCTCTGCAGAGATGTCATATCGACTGGCGATATATCGAGGTACTAAAATCTATGTACGACGCGGCGACGATGACCGTTCATGTCAATGACCAAAGAACAAGACCTATTTCCCTCCGGCGCGGGGTAAGACAGGGGGATGTAATATCACCGAAACTGTTTACCACTGCGCTAGAGGATGTTTTTAAGACCTTGGATTGGGGGGAACGGGGCATCAACGTAAACGGTGAATTCATCTCTCACCTTCGTTTCGCCGACGATATTGTCATCTTTGCGGAGACGCTGGATGAGTTAGGCCAAATGCTGGCCGGCCTAAACGAGTCCTCCCGACGTGTCGGTCTCTGTATGAACTTGGATAAGACGAAAGTTATGTTTAACAACCAAGTCATACCGATACCGGTATCGGTCGATGGTACCCTTCTCGAAGTTGTTCAGGATTATATTTACCTAGGCCATACTATCCAACTAGGCCGCAACAACTTCGAGAAGGAGGCCGATAGGAGGATTCGGTTGGGCTGGGCGGCGTTTGGCAGACTCCGTCGAGTCTTCACTTCGAAGATTCCGCAATGCTTGAAGACAAAAGTTTTCGAGCAATGCGTCCTGCCTGTGTTAACATACGGAGCCGAGACGTGGACACTGACCAAGGGACTGGTCCACAAGTTTAAAGTCGCTCAACGTGCAATGGAACGGGCTATGCTTGGGGTCTCTCTCAAAGACAGGATTAGAAATGAGACTATCCGCGGGAGAACGAAAGTAACCGACATAGCCCACAGAATTAGCAAGTTGAAGTGGCAGTGGGCTGGTCATCTGTGTCGCAGGACCGATGGCCGTTGGAGTAGACGGGTCCTAGAGTGGAGACCGCGTCTTGGCAAACGCAGTGTGGGACGTCCTCCGGCCCGTTGGACCGACGATCTACGTAAGATTGCCGGTGTAGGCTGGATGAGGATTGCGGAAGACCGGGATGTGTGGCGCGAACTTGAGGAGGCCTATGTCCAGCAGTGGACTGCGATAGGCTGAAGTGAGTGAGTGAGTGAGTGATGTTTTTTATTTCCATTTTGCGGAACTCGATATTTCGACATTATCTTCGAATGTCTTGTTCACGAGAACAAGACTCACGAGGCCAGAAAAAATGATGTGTGACAGATGAGATTCCTATGATTAAGAAACTCGTAGTCTACCCATTGTATTACATTTATCCAAAACTAAAATGCGTGAAGATGTGTCACATGTGCGAAAACGAAAGCATGTCAGCTGTTGTATACTTTAGAAATTCGCAAACACTCGAACACGTCAGCAGCACTATTTTAAAGGTTCTAACCGTGACTGTGTAATTGATAAGGAAATACCGTTTTATGACCATTACGTGAATATGGGCGATTTTTACATGTGGGACAATCACGTAGGTACTATGTAGGTATGTTGATAATTGAATAACGCTAAAAATGACACATTGAATTTGCCTTTGTTTTTAAATGGCGTCTTTATTGCTTGGGCATGGAAAATCATCTCAACAGACTTTATGAAATCGAAGACAATTTGAATGACAATAAATAAGTCAAAAGTTTAGAATGACTATATTTTATTATAGCTAAGATATCGATTTGGAGAACGCAGATTCTGTTTAAATGTTTGGTTACTCCTGTGAAATGTACTTATGTACGCACGTAAGAAGTTATACTTCATCGGCTAGCTAACTTCACGTTACTAACTTCTTCTTCGTTAACTAGCTAACTTCAGGGTATCGGTTTTTTATGTAAAAATTTACTTCTATCATTTTTCCATAACGCGCCAAAATATACTTCATAACTTCAAAAATACTCTTAAAATTAATGAGATCCAGTCAATAACACTTGAATATACTTACATTGTATTGTAACAATAACAATTATGACTAATAGAAATAATAAAGATTACAAATAATATGTAAGAAGGTGTTTTTATGTCGCAATGGAATCCATACCACATGACTGTCGATTTGTACCTAGTGTTAAGTGATCAATCGTCTGTAGGATAAGTACAATTATTTGTAATTAGCTGTGCCCGCGACTTTGTCCACATGAAATTTAACTAAGTTGTTCATTTCATAGTTAAAAATAAATAAATTTTTAAAATTAAAGTAGCCTAAGTTACTCCTTATTACATCAGCTATCTACCAGTGAAAGTCCCGTCAAAATTGGTCCAGCCGTTTCAGAGATTAGCCGGAACAAACAGACAGACAAACACACAAAAATTTTAAAAAAATATTATTTTGGTATATGTAATCCATATGCATTTAGTAAAAAGCGGTTATTTTAATATTACAAACAGACACTCCAATTTTATTTATTTATATAGATAATGCTTAAGTAAATGAATACACGTTAGGTACAAGAATAAAAACAAACTGAGGTAGGGCACACCAGCAAATATCCTAAAAATCTGGAGCAGCCCGACTGGGGAAGTACCTTGAACTTGCAGAAGATTACAGGTGAATAATACTGCTTTCAAGCACTGTTGTGTTCCTGTGAGCTCCTGGGGGGATTGGAGGTAGGGTGGACAACGCGCTTACCATGCTTCTGGTGTTGCACGCGTCTATAAGCTACGGTAATCGCTTACCACTAGGTGATCCGTACGCATGTTTGCTGTCCTAGTTGTCTTAAAAAAGAGGATTTAAGAAAGAAAAAATTGATGTTTCCAGGATTTAAGTATTACACTTATATTTTACAAAAACAGAAAATTAATCTTATTAAATTAATAGATCTTGAGATCGTCAAAACAAACAATTTACCACGTACCAAACTAAAACTACCATTTGTTGGTACTAGGAGAGCAACAGTAATGCGGATATGACTTGATATAACAGGACACGAAAATATAAAGCAGATACTATGATAAGACGACACGCATTTGTTCTTTTAAGCAAATAAGTGCGACACAGAGCTCATTATGAGTGCTCATGGTTGCGACAGAATATTAGTAAAAGTAATATTTATATTAAATATTAGTTTGTTTTACGTAGTATATGCAATATTTATACACCAAAAATATTCTCAGATTATGCATTTTTTATTATTGTGACCTCTAGAATTATCTATACTTATGGCGAACGAAGCTATCTATCCCAGTAAAGGATAAAAAAATTGGAGTGTCTGTTTGTAATATTAAAATATCCGGTTTTTTACTAAATGCATATTGATGTATTCACGGTACATATAAGTACATATAGTTTTTTACAATTTTTGTCTGTCTGAATGTCTGCCTGTTTGTTTCGGCTAATCTTTGAAATGGCTGAACCGATTTTTACGAGACTTTCACTGGCAGACAGCTGATGTACTAAGGAGTGACTTAGGCTACTTTTATTCTAGAAATATTTTTATTTTGTAACTCTGCGAGCTGACCAATATTTTTTTTATTCCACGCGAACAAAGTCGCGGGTACAGCTAGTTATAAAATATAAAACGAGTGTATTTTAGACCACACGACTAAAGTAAAGCTTCTGCACAATAGGCCTGCATGTGTCTTAGATATACGAAACGTAACTGGCTATGAGAGAAAGAGAGAAAGAAAATGTGTGCTCGCACCTCTCTCTCTTGCTCGGTGCGCCTCGTCCGATCATACTTTTCGTAAAGCTCTCGTCACGCATTCACCAGCTTACTCACCACGTCAAGCGTGCGTGAAGAAGTTTTACTTTAAAAAATATAAATATAGATTCCTCCACACTTGTTTAGCTGATACTCGTAGACGTCAAAGTTAACGTCAAACTCTAATTTCCTGAGTGCCTAGTGCGAGTTTTATTCATAGAAACATAAGAGAAACGCGTTTATACGTGAAGATTATTTTGCATGGGTATTTAAACACTGTAGCCCAGACGATAAAGAATAGAATACGATACAATCTATACAGAGTCATCTAGCGGCAAACGTGAGAACTAGGTTGAAATGCCGAATTTCCCATACAAAATGAAGTTAAAATTTACGCCCGTTATTGCGAGACGGATTAAACAAAACTCGCACTAGGCACTCAGCTCATTTCAATAAAAACAGGAAATGTATTTCAAGTCTCAACAGTTACTTTACTATATCAAAAGACACAATATCCCGGACAGACGGACAAAACTTCCGCGCGGTTGAAGACGATTTACAAAATAATGTTAGTTAACAATTTGCACCTCGGAAACTTATTTACAAACAAACGCTACTGACATGAATATGGGTACGAAGTGGTATCACATGTTAAATGCACCAACTTTTAATGACAGACAAGTATGACAAGGACTAATAAATTGTCACCGTTACACTAAAAATACAATGCCTTAGCATATTGTATATTGTTTGACAGTTGTTGCGATGCAGTGGATTCCATATTGTGTGATCGGATTGGCAATTATTCTGTTGAAGAAGTCCGCTGGATTCCATTTAGAGTCAGAAATTTGTGCGTGTAAAAATATTATTTCCTAGACTCCTTCCTCTCCTTCTAGAAAGTCCTGGTTATAGCAGCATTGTTTGCGACTATCTTTAATTATATATAACCTCATTCAATGAATACTTTTTTGCTTTTACGCGTCAATTTAACAAATTAAATTAAATCTTTGATTTATCGAAAATATATCTTTAAATTTGTCTAAAATAACAAGTCTAGAGTAAGTAGCAAATAGATATGAGAGTTCTACTTCTCCCGGATGTATTTCAGACCGAGACGGGACAAACAGAACGCTCGTAGAGAGTTCTAGATCACAAAATTGTGCGCAATTAGCTGACCCTCGCTAGAAGGATCTATTTCAATGCGGTCGCTCGTCGTTGTTCCATTATTGGTGCTATAGCTATACAAAGTATCAATATTTTTATTTTTATTTTAAAATGCTTAGCAATTCCAAACCAAAGGAACTAACGGAACCAATTTGATAAGAATCCGATGAACGAGCATGCGTTTGTGACAGGGTTATCTTTGGAACCGTAATAGGAGATAGTCAGTCAGTCAGTTCAGCCTGTCCATGTAAAGTGTAAGTTTTTAAGAAACGTGTTTGAAAGTAGCGAACACAAAAGAAAGGATAATCCGATTCGGTTCAGTTTTTCGGTGCGCGTACATAAATTTTGTCAATTCATTTGTATTTTAAATGGATTGCTCGAAAATATAAATATAATTATTTAAAAACGGCCTCCACAAGTTCGCGCCAAAAATGCGTGAACTCATGTGTGTTGCCCATGGTCACCACGCTGGGCAGGCGGGTTGGTGACCGCAGGGCTGGCTTGGTCGCCAGCTAAGACGTTGCTGCCCGTCTTCGGCCTGTGTGGTTCAAAGCCAGCGGTTAGATGGCTATACCGCCATCGGTTGGCTTCTTAAGTTACAAGGTGGTAATGGAACCTTGTTATCCCTTAGTCGCCTCTTACGACACCCACGGGAAGAAAGGGGGTGGCTATATTCTTTGGGGTCGTAGCCACACAGCCAAACATCCCGTTTTTAAATAATTTTAGTAATAAAAATAACCACGGTAATTTAAAATCTAATATTACTATATGTCAATATGACACCTATGTATGTACAGTGTTATGTGATACATAAAAGGATATGTAAATTGAGTCTGTATCCGATCAAATCGATCACCCACGGTACGTGTCTTCCTGCGTAAAGCGTAGTGTTGTATGAGTATCGATGACTTCTGTAAAATATTTTCGACATATTATTTTGACAATGGAAGATCACAGCAAAACAATACTGCTATCAACTAGTGTTGTGTTCCTGAGTGAAGTAGCCAGAGATCTTTTTAATGAGTTTTGTAACTTGTTTTGAATTATTTTGATAAATTATTTAATATTGTTAATTAGAACGCATACAACGTGTCACTTACAATAATTTACATGTCTCTAAAATCAGAAAAACAAAAAGGAAACTAGCGAGGCAAACAGTGCAAGAAGATTTACTAAGAACAAGAAAAATAACGTAAAAAAAAAAGAAAAAATAAAAGATGATAAATTTGATAAATTTATACATATATATTTAAAAAAAAAATATGTATGTATGTTTATAGAAAAAATTATATATATAGCTATACCAGTCGGCTGTTACCTACAACACAAACATAAAGTTGCTTAACGTAGGAACAGACAACCGTGTGTGTATGTTGTAGATATTTATTTATTTATGTTGCAAGCGTCCATACATTTCTGTAATCACTTACCACTGTGTGAAAAAGGAAACAGAATCAAACAAAAATGAATGCCTCCTAAACGATTTTAGGTCTATTTATTTTTAGTTAAATAATGTACGACTTAAACAATATTATTCTATTCCTGTCCTTCTTATCTTTCTTCGTCTCAAATGAAAACGATTTTAAATAACATTGTAATAAAAAAAAAAACATGTTTTTTTTGTACACCTAAACATGTCTTATCTTATATGCCATGATTGTTGACCACAAAACCCCAAGCGACGTCACATTATCGATAACTTTACAGATGGCACGTCACTGCCGGTGGTCAGCCGATCCTTGACACTGCGCCGCTCGGCCGCGCATATAATTCTATTGTTCTACACTTTACGTGTTATATCACACGATATATACAACACAAAACATTAGTTGTACATATGATGAGGATCATCATCACACAACCGCTCTGGTGTACTGGTGCGAGTAATTGCCTTAGCTGGTGTTAGCTGCTGCTTTCTTTACATTAAAATAGTGGCAAACAAGCGACGGTCCATCTGACGGTAAACGGATATAGCATTACAAGCGCGTTGGCAACCCTAACCCTGGCTTTCCGCAGCAGATCTGGCTGCTTGACTCGCCACAGCAACAATTTAACTGTGATCTTCTGTAAGGTCGAGGTACTTCCCCAGTCGGGCTGCCCCATATTTTGAGAAGGAAATTTCCTACTCGGTTACATATATACTTATATTACATATTTATATTACACTAGCTTCTGTCCGCAACTTCGTCCGTGACATCGGCACTAGTCCTCACTGGCTTGCTCCCGTTAGACCTTCGCGTCCGAGAGGCGGCCATACTATTCAAAACCAAAAAAGGTCACAGCACGGATCTTCTTCCACCGGGAAGAGAGCTAGAGCGCAGGGTGGGACCAATGCAAAATCCCCACCCTTCCCTACTCATGACAACAGAGTACGAGCGCTTAGAGAATCTGAACCCCGAAGTCCTTGAAGAACACAACATCGTCGGGCCTTTCATCTTTACCGACGGAAGCAAAATAGAGGGTAAAGTAGGAGCCGCCCTCACATGCTGGGACCAAGGCAGGGAAGTAAGATACTCTACTTTCCGGTTAGAGCCGCACAACACTGTCTTTCAATCGGAGATGTACGCACTCTTCAGAGCCGTGGACATGGCAAAAACCTCAAAGTCATGCTCCATTAACATCTTGAGCGACTCGAGGTCATCTTTAGATCTGCTGAGGAGCCCCTCAGTGACTCACCCTCTGGCCCTGGAAATGAAGAGTCGAATCAGACAGCTCCGGGAAGAGAATAAGACAGTGCGGTTCTTTTGGTTGAGGGCCCATGTTGGAACACCGGGCAATGAGAGAGCGGACGGGTTGGCCAAAAAGGCGGCCTTAACAAAAAAGACGGCACCTGACTACGACAGAGTACCCATCTCGTATGTCAGAAGGCAGATCAGGGAAGAGACTGTCAGGATGTGGCAGGAAAGATATAATTCTTCGGAGACGGGCTCGGTCACGAAAATATTCCTACCGGATGTAAAGACCGCTTGCAGGCTGGTAAGGAAATCGGCACCAACAGCTGTCGACACAAAAATTCTGACCGGCCACGGAGGATTTGCGGCGTATCTCCACAGATTCCACCTCACTGACAGTCCTTCATGTATCTGCGATCCGAATTGTGAGGAGACAGTTCTGCATGTTATACTGGACTGCCCGAGATTCAGTAAGGATAGGCTAGATCTAGAACTCAAACTCCAGATCAAACTTGAGCAGACATCGCTCCATACCATCCTGGAGAGTGAAAAAAACAGAACTGCCTTCCTCACATTCGCGAGAAAGGCTGTCAATATAGCCGCAAAAAGGAACAGCACGACCGCTCCACCACCTGCTGTAATACCCACGCAGAGCGTTAACACCGTCTTCCACGCAACACACACCCAAACACACAACGCACAACTACAAACACAACAAAACTGTGTCCAACAAGCCACTCAGAGAAACAGCTCAACGGCTCCGCGGATTTCTCCTGGCCGCACCCTTCTGGGTCAAATAACAAAGGTCATGCCCTCCTCGCTGCAGAAACTGTTCAGGAATAGAGCCGACCAAAACGCACCTCCGCAACCGACCCACAGCGGGATGACACAATCCTCGCTTAGCGAAGGGAACGGAAGCGAAGTAGTGGGAATTAAAACCAGATGCGTGGCTCTGTTCATGGACAGCGAAGTAGAGAGGATGGGAATAAGTTTCTGTCGTTCCGAAGGACGCGATCGGCTGGCGATTTCGCCGGGGCTCGCTTTACTGTTAAAGGGTAGCACGCAAAAGACAAGTATAAAGCGCACTAAAATCACAGCGCTATCGCAAGAACAGAAGGGCGACTCGACCTACCGTCTGGTGCGTTTAAATAACAAATCCATCGTGCTGTTCGAGTGGGGAGAGACGTCCCCCTTTACGCAGTCTAGTGTGTGGCTACGCCGGTTGAGCGAGACCCCCGGTGGAATCCCCAAAAGAATTAGCGTGGATTCGATGAGGGTCGGATATGATAGAGGTGACGTATCTGATAGGTACGGTTGCCTAATGGCCTCCAAGTACAGTGAGGTCATAGTCTACGAAGACAGGGGGGAGGATCTCGGATATCTAAGACCGAAATCCATAACACCAACACCTCCTGCATCTCCGGCCGACGACGAGTCCACGCTCTGCGGCTCGGAGCGCCTACAACAACGGATCGAGACCCAGAAGGCAGAGCGAATTAAGGCAAAAGCCACACCTGAACCTAAGCCGAGCTCGATGCCATTGGCGACCTTTATCCACGCAACCATCTCCCCAAAACCAGGCAAGCTCCCGCATCACCTCTCTCCCAAAAAGGCTGGACAGGGTGAGCGGCAATCGGCGGCGCTGAGCAGGTTCACCAGAGACAATAGTCCGAGGCACCCGGAGGCGTCACCGGCCGCTCGTACTAAGGCCGACATGGGACATGTAACACCGCCGAGACTTCGACCTGCCTCCACACCGCTACAACATGCGGAGAACGCCCTAATCGAGTTCCTGGCGATAATAAAGGCAAACCGCGAGGTAAGCCTGGCCACCTGCAAAAAGATCATGCAGGCCTACCAGTACGATCACCAAAGATTACTGGAGGTGGAACTCGAGGAAGCCGAAGCGGCCATATACAACAGTGAAACCCGACAAATACTCAAGGGCAAGATGTCGGGTAGGTATATGGCAGCATATAACAGCACAGCAGGCTTCGTGAGCGCAGTCGAGTCGGAGGGGAATGACGAGGAGCCACAAACCTTCGAAACACCTGAAGGGGACCCAGTGGTGGTAGTGGCCAGATGCACGAAAGTAATGCTGGGGGACCGGATGCTACGGATGGCGAAAACCATCTCGGGCGACCGGGACGGCTTACCGACCGAGCCCTGGGAACTACCATCACTGGAGTGGATAAACGGGGTACCGGGATGCGGCAAGACAACTCGCATAGTCGGGGACTTCGATGAGGACACGGAGGTCGTGATTACGACCACAGTCGAGGCGGCCAAAGACTTAAAAGAAAAACTGGCGCACCGCTACGGCAACAAAGCCAAGCAAAAGGTGCGCACTATGGCCTCCGTTCTAGTTAATGGGTTCAACGAGGGCTCAAAAATCAACCGCCTAACGGTGGACGAGGCCCTTATGAACCACTTCGGAGCCATAGTAATGGCCGCCCGACTATCGGGAGCTCAGAAGGTAGTCCTTATCGGAGACATAAACCAGCTGCCGTACATCGACAGGGACAACCTGTTCGAAATGCGGTACTGCAGACCAACCCGGATAACAACCATCTCGTGCGAGTTGTCATGCACGCATCGAAATCCCAAAGACGTAGCCCTTGCCATCAGCGAAGTTTATAAAGACGTATACAGCTCAAGCCCAAAGATCCGATCTTTGCGAGTGGAGAGCCTCACGGGCGCGCGTATTCCCGCAAGAAGAGACCGAACCTTATACCTGGTCTTTACGCAAGAGGAGAAGAGGTTGCTGACTGACCAGGGATACGGATCCGGGGAGGGATCGCGCGTCTTAACCATCCACGAGGCGCAGGGCCAGACCTACGAGGACGTCATTGTCCTCCAGACGAAGGCGAGGAGGCTTAGGATCCACGACAGCGTTTCGCACGCTGTAGTCGCGGTGACTAGACACACCAACACCTGTGTCTATTACACCGACGACCGTGACGACGCAATTGGTCGCTTTGTGGCGAGGGCAGCGGAGACCGCGGATAAGAAAATACTCGAGCACAGTCTCAAGATGGCGATTCATCACAGAGATGCCGCCGTCACTGAGAGTGTGCTCGACATGTTGAAAACTATTGACGTGTGAGGACACTTGTTGAATAAATAAATAGTGTGTATATAAACATAAGTACTAAGTGCTAAATTAAATACGATTAATTATATAAATATAAATAATAATTACTAAATTAAATAGGATTAATTACATATAACATAACGTGTACAAATTATTTATACTTAACATGTGTAACAAATTAATTAAGATTAATTATATAATATTAATTTAAAAAAAAAAAAATACATATATGGTGATAAATATATAAGAATATATATATAAAAAAAAAACAAAAAACGAAAAAAAAAAAAAAAAACTTACTAACAGTAACCTAGGCTAAGTGTATATTGTAAGTAGGCCAGTAGGCCATAAGTGTATATATAAGGTAACTAGGAAATAAGTGTACATATATGATAACTAGCATATAAGTGTAAATATAAACTTAGATAATAAAAATAACAGTATAAATACAAAAATTTCAAGAAATGTACACAGCTTCTACCCCTGGACAGTTGTAAGATAAAAGTGAAGAAAAGGAAAAAGTAATAATAAATAGTAGTAATTATATATATAAGTAAATTAAGATAGCATAACTTTAAATTTTGGTCGGTGGACTCACGTGGGATTAGTGATACTAAGCTTAGTTTAATTAGTCTCTAAGTTGCATATGTAGGTGCCAAGGTATCGAGAGTAACAAACAAATAATTGGAATAACAAGAGCACGGGCATTATAAGCCCGTGGATATATATCGTTATAAAAAAAAAAAAAAAAAAAAAAAAAAAACTTCGTCCGCGTGGAACAGTTTCGTTGGGCTAACTGGGAAAGCTCTCATAAGGAAAAAAACCCCGATTTTGAAACATTCTTCATTGAAACTCCGCTCCTTTGGTCTTAGCATGTTGATATATAGCCTATAGCCTTCTTCGATAAATGAACTGTGTAACACTGAAAGAATTTTTCAAATCGGACCAGTAGTTCCTGAGATTAGCGCGTTCAAACAAACAAACAAACTCTTCAGCTTTATAATATCAGCTTTATTTGTAAGTTGAAATGTTTTTGCATCCGATCTTTTTGATACCTTATCTCTGCACATATTTAATGTTTAAGACAACGTCACGGGGTCAACTCGGAATAAATAATTCAATTAATATTTACTGAGATAATAAACGGCACTAAATATATGTAACTAATAATTATCGCGGAAATGTACCGACGGCATCTAAGCGGCGATTTTTTTTACTGACTTCCAAAAAAGGAGAAGAAATTCTCAATTCGACTGTATTTTTTTATGTATGTTACTTCAGAACTTTTGACTGGGTGAACCGAAATCGACGATTTTTATTTTAATGAAAAAGTGGTGCGTGTTATGGGGTCTCATTTATACTTAATTTCGATCTAACAACCACTTTTCGAGCTATATCTAATAATGCGTATTTACTTGACTCATTTTTGGTCGCCTTAAGCTGATGCTTGTTTTTGGTACTATTTAAATTTGATAAAGATCTGATAACTACTTTTTGGTAAATCTCTGATAACGCGTATTTACTACACTATTTCCTCATCTATGTTTATCACCTACGTTTGTTATCTGTCGAAGTAATTGAAGTCGATTATTCTTTCGTTATCAAACATAATTATTTGTATTCGTTACTATCATGACAAGCTATTTTTTTTATTAAAAAAAATATTTCCAAAAAAAATGGCAACACGAAGTATGTCGAATCAGCTGGTGTGTACCTATATATAATATACGTATTAAAATTAAGAATATGATCTTGTCTTTGTAGTTACATAGAATCGCAACGCACTCAAGGCGAACAACATTTTTTCCAACTGTACTTGAAACCGCGTACTACTCAATTTTTATATTATTTACAGGGCTTGTATTGTTTCTAGTGTTAAATATTAACATTGAAATGTCACATGTCTATTTTACATTTATTATTTATTTATTCTTAATGTACACCGAAGTACAGACACAGTGAAAGAGCAACTTGCTCTATATCTATATATATTTGCTCTATAGCAAGTTGCTCTTTGGACACATATTTATATTTATATTATTATCGCTAAAGAGCGATTTCTACATTTCCAATGTAGTTTAATGTAATTAAAGTCTTAAAAGGTTTTTACTGTTTTCATATTTTCATCTAAAATATAGACTATAAAATCAATGTAAGAATCAAAATAAAATTCCTATCTTCATGTAGGCATTAAAAGTGATTTTAAAATGAAGCTTCACAAAGTATTGTCCTATTTTTTTTTTGTTTGTTTAATAATGCTGTTTATAATAAATAATTCAAATTATTGTTTATTTGATAAATAAGTAAATAAAATTAATTATTTATAGTTGTTGTGAGGCTACCGCAGATTTGAAGAATAAGTTCTACTTTCCAATTCTAAAATCAACACAATAAAAAATAGGTAATCCATAAACGATATTTTGGAAATCGAACTGGATACCCTAAAGTGTATATTACCAGGTACAAAAATATATTATATACCTAAGGTCCTAAATATAATTAAACACTAAATTTATATATAACTATTTAATATCAAATTGTCGATCTAATTTGAAGTCCGTCGTTTATTAAAATCAAAAAACAAATTTCTTAATTGATTAATAAATCTTTCGTATCAATAAAATATAAAATTATCCATGAATGTAATAAGGAACCGTTAATATATCATTAAATATTTCGCAAGCTCTAGGTAAGCGCGAGGTCTACAAGTGCAGTGACGGATTACGCAAGTAGTGAAAGCAGAACTTGCACAACTCTGGTTAAACCGTGTTTACGACCTTGTGACTTTGATGATAAAGTTAACTTTTAATCATTGTCATCAAAAATCCATGTTATCCATTGATATGTATAGAAAAGGGAAATAAATAAGTGTGCCAGTCTAGACATCCGTAGTTAAATGAAAGACTATTCCGGAAACGTCCCCAACATTCCTAAGTTAGATGAAAGCTGAATGAAAAAACAAATGTGCTTTAGACCACACGACTGAAATAAAACTTACGAAACATAACTCTTTCTCTTTCTATCTTCACTAACTTATATCTCTCTCAACTTCCGTTCGCGTCCCCCGATCATACTTTTGGTACCCAACCACCCCAAGTCAAGCGTGCGTAAGGAGTTTTACTTCAAAACTTATCTCCGGAAGCACACATAGCTAATTTAAATGTTTAAACTAAGATATAGATCTATATTTAACAAGTAAACAATCATACGAGCTGCCTGATGGTAAATAGTTACCGTAGCTTAAAAAGCTTATGACATCAAGGAGCGTTACGAACACGTTGGTCATTTTACCCCCTCCCCTCCCGTCTCCAGGAACTCTAGCTAACTTAGCACAGGAAAACAACACTATTTGAATTAGTATTATTTGGTTATAATCTTTCTTATGTAAGGTTGAGTTGGTAGGAGAGGAGAGTGCTCTGACAAGTTTAGCCAGATTTCAATCAGGCTATTTACTGCTGTAGCCTATCTCAACTACTATATCCGTAAGCATCGCTTCAGCCTGTAATATCCCATAGGCCTCTTTTCCCATGTAGGAGAAGGATCAAAGCTTAATCCACCACGCTGCTCCAATGCGAGTTGGCAGATATATTCCCTACTATGAGTAACGATCGCTATCAGGTGTACATGATAACAACCGGGACCGACGGCTTAACGTGCTCTCCGAGGCACGGTGGGGAGACCCACTAGGACTGCACAAACACCCAGACCACGGCAAACACATCTATGGCCAATACAAATGTTTGTCATGTGCGGGGATCGAACCCGCAACCGCCAGCGCAACAGGTACAATCCATGGCTGTAACCGTTGCGCCAACACGACGTCAAGCATACAAAACACTAATTCAAACGTTGAAATCAAGACCCGCATATCATTACAAATATTATACGCGGTTAGTCAATCTTGAAAATACTCAAAAACGCAAACACTAGTTCATGATGCACTTTACGTTGCAAGCCTCTTCGGTAACCGTTTGCCATAACCTTGTTTGGCAACGTTTTTGGCTGAAGTCAACTGGACTTTAGCAATAAAAAAACCGGCCAAGCGCGAGTCGGACTTGTGCACCGAGGGTTCCGTACAAACAAAATTATTAAAAATATTTTTATTATATGGTATAACTAAAATTTATGTTTTTGGCAATTTTTCCTTTATCTTTGCTATAAGACGTTGTTTCGTACCAAATTTCAAAATTCTGAGTTGACGGGAAGTACCCTGTAGGTTTTGATTCCCTTGCGAGTGTCGAAAATTTGCAGCACAAACGGCTGTATCATTTAATTGCGTTGGATTAGAAGATTGATTTTTTACAGCTACTAGGGACAGTAGACTTGAGTATTCGGTATGAATTTCTGCTTGATACCTCAACGTGTTCCCGAGAAAAAGGGTCTTGACAGACAGACTGACAACAAAGTGATCCTATAAGGGTTCCGTTTTTTCCTTTTAGCTACGGAATCCTAAAAACAAAGTAATTTAATATGCCTCGTGGATCATATCCATTTACTAGCCTCAATATACGATTCTAAAACAATAAACACGCTGATTTCGCACGAATGAATTAAGGTCATACTAAAGTAACATTAGAATCAGTTGTATCTTATACATTCAATAGGTAATTCAAATCTAAAAGTGCGTTCACATTGTTTCAGCAATGGACCACGACATGGCACACCAGCATGATCATAATCACGATCACGACCACGGTCATGATCATGATCATGATCATGACCACGGCTGCGGTTCCGGACACAATATGGTGGTAAGTAATAAATAAATTAATATCATATAGCATTCAGTAGACTATACTCCTCATAATATTTTTTTTTTCATACCGACGGCCTTATATATAAACTCCAAAAAACTCAAAAGTTATTGGACCGATTTTAAAAATTATGTAACCGGGAAACTAATAATCTTTATCATTTAATTTAAGTAATCTCTACAAAGTATTATTCTTCACCTATTTTCCTTTTTACCTAATATTGATTAGTTTGGATGCAGGCCGCGATTGTTTTAGTTTTCCTGAAAAACCTACTTGGCTAAATTTTAATTCAGCCTGTTACATCCCACTGATGGTCTTAGGCCTCTTTCTCAATCTAGGAGAAGGATCGGAGCTTAGTCCACCACGCTGCTCCACTGCTGGTTGGCAGATATATTCCCTACTATGAGTAACGATCGCTATCAGATATTCATGATAACAACCAGAACCGACGCCTTAACGTGCATTCCACAGTCTAATACTATAAGACGGTTAAGTGTTGCTAGATGACTGAAAAACTTGGTGTACACCAAGCGTTTTCATACCTATGAGTAAAAGCACTCTCGATTTGGACTTAAGTCGTTAAATTCTCACTTATGGACAAGATATTTCTGAAGCCTCTCATTGTAAAAAAAAATCACGATACAGCTTGTAACATCCCACCGCTGGGTATAAGCCTCTTTCTCCATGTAGTAGAAGGATTGAAGCTTAACCCCCCCACGCTAACAATCAGGGCCGACAGTTTAAAGTGCTCTCCGAGGCACGGTGGAGAGACCCACAAGGATAGACATTCAAACCGGAAAGAAATATTTGTACATATATATCCATCCCGAACGGGTATCGAACCCACAAACCATCGATATTTTAGGCGATTATATGCACCACTACACCAGAACGGTTGTTTTTTATTTTAACTAAATTAGTTTAGGGAAATTCGGGTATACATAACTATCTCGTCTTTCTGACGTCGTGTTCAAGTGAAAACAAATATTGCTGATAAGGCGAGCGCATTGATATCGCCACCGCAGCGACCGGCGCAAGTGTGGAGTTCCCACCGACCGCAGATAACTTAGCAAGTCTGAAATGAACCTACAGACAACTGATAAGACGAACGCTTTGAAACATAGTTAAAATTAATGATAAGATAAATGAATTATCAATACATATAAAAATGTAAAGTATCGCTGTCTGTACATGTAAGATATATGAGAAAAAGTATTATTGGGACCTTAATTAAAGCAAATCGCACCCAAACAATGATTGTTAGAATTTTTGTCTGTTTGTCTGTGCGTTTGTGCATGCCAATCTCAGAAAAATGGCTTATCCGATTTATATGGGGTTTTTACTAATATATTGTGGTAAGCTTCACTTAACACTTAAGGTTTGTTTTATGCCCATCGATTCATAAATAAATAAGTTATACCAATTTAAAAAATCACGTAGAACATGTAAAGTCACTATTCCATGCGGACGAAGTCGCGAGCATAGCTAATTAAAAAATATACAGGTCTACGTATATCAGCCTATCGCAGTCCACTGCTGAACATAGGCATCCACAAGTTCGCGCCAAAAATGGCGCAAACTCATGTGTTTTGTCCATAGTCACCACGCTGGGCAGGCGGGTTGGTGACCGCAGGGCTGGCTTTGTCGTACCGAAGATGCTGCTGCCCGTCTTCGGCCTGTGAATATTATATTACAGGTCTACGTATACGAGGTTTTTCCTGTGATAGTAAAACCCAGTATACACACAGTCGACGTAATTCTAATTCTATTCTTTCAATGTTTTGCAATCATTGGTGTATGTTAATACACCTATTTTGTCTTGCTGAGAAATGTTATTTACTACTAGATGGACCCGCGACTTCGTTCGTATAGGAGAATATATTAAGATACATATTAATTTCTGAACAGCGTTATCCTGATCCCATGCAGTTATGGGATAAAAGGTACATGTTGCCATGTGACCTCCTTAAGATAAAATAAGATATTATTTTATTTTTATATATTATATTCAACGTTTTTATAAAAAATGCCGATATCATGAGAATTACGTGATAAAAAGTAAGTATATGTGGGACTCCACAATCTCCTCTATTTTCTAGTGATAGTCCCATAAAAACCTGTTCAGCCGAATTCAGAGATAAGATTAAACAGAAAGACAGACAGACAAACATTTTAAAGTAATTTGTCTGTGTTGTAGTATTGTGTTATTTACACACACGGTTATTTTGAAATCACAGACAGACACTTCAATTTTATTTATATGTATTGATAAACATGCGTTTGGCTTATCACAGCTAAATTAAAATGGAGGTTAACTTTATAAAATAGGATTGCAAAATTGCTTTGTTTTTAGTTTGTGCAATGATCAATATAAATCATACTCAATACACATAACATATAAATCTTTATTTTTAACCGACTTCAAAAAAGGAGGAGGTTACTCAAATCGACCGTATATATACATATATATATATATATATATATATATATATATATGTTTTTTAATGTATGTTCGGGGATAACTTCGTCGTTTATGAACCGATTTTGATAAGTCTTTTTTTGTTGGAAAGGAGATATCTCTGGTGTGGCACCATGATAAGGAAACCAGGATCTGATGATGGAATCCCAGAGAAATCGAGGGAAACTCGAAAATCCGCATAGTTTTTTACTGGGTGTACCGATTTTGATGATTTTTAATTTAATCGAAAGCTGATGTTTATCATGGGGTCACATTTAAATTTCATCGAGATCTGATTATAACTTTTGGAGTAATCTTTGATAATGCGTATTTACTTGACTATTTTTTCGTCTACCTACGTTGTATTACTTGTCGATATAATTAAAGTCGGTTTTTTTTTCGTTTGCCTGCAAACACAATTATCTATCTCCCGATTTTTGTTTAACGACTTCTAACTTTTTCTTGTTTTATGTTACAAAAACGGACTGCATATATTTGTAACCGTAAATACCTGATAGCGATCACTTACAGGTTACTTACAACAGGCGCATATACGTTAGGCTGTAACTGAGCAGCGCGGACCCTTCCCCTACAAGGTGAAAGAGACCTATGCCCAGCTGTAGAACGTAACAGACTGAACAATCATTATAAAAACACAATTCCATTTCCAGTTCCACGCGGGAGTCTGCCAGGAGATCCTGTTTAACGGTTGGATGACCACAACAGCATTGGAGCTGTTGGGGTCGGCTGTGGCAATCTTTCTCGCTGCCGTCCTCTACGAGGGACTCAAGTACTACAGGGAGGCCCTCCACGCGAGGGCCACGACCGCGAAGGGAGACTCCCAAGTTAATATCACCAAGAATGAGTGTGGGGCTGACGGTGCTTGCGGAGGACCGGCTGTTGTTAAGTAAGTAAAAAAGTAAAAAAAAAATTAAGGTAGTTTATATAAATTGATAATATAGTCTATTATAGTCAATTTTTATTTTATAATATTTTTTAATTTAATTTTTATTTCTTTTTTCTCTTATCTAAAACATAGTGATTTTTTTCTATATCGTCTTCATAATATATATTTATTTCCAAAGATGTGTTGAGTTAACCAAAAAAATTGTAAAGTTATACTAGTGTTGGCTGCCTATATAATAAAATAAAATAAAAATAAAATAAGTAGTACCTATTTTTGGATTGTAATACCTTATTTGTCCCAGTGGATCTCCTTACTTACTCTTAACAAACATACCTCGGCAGGCAAATCCTATCCAGATTTGAGGTGTGCCTTATTTTTAAACAAATAAAAAAAAACTTTTTTTCCATTCTAATATTCAGCTTAACAGCTCAACTTCGTGTATATTGAAACGTAAAAAAAAATATTAAAATCTGCGAGTGTATTCTCAATGTTTTAATTGAATTAATCTGTGATTCTTACCTTTTTTGAGTGTGCTTAATTGATTAAGCTTGTATACGAATGAATATTAATCTGAATGAATGAATTTTAAAGTTACTTTAAAAAATAAAATCAATAATAATTATGACCTTCTTTAAGCCGAAAAATATAAGGTTTCTCATAGTTTCTTCACTACTTTAGTTGCACCATTGTTGTCAAGGTCAACGTTAAGGAAAGTTTACACTAACTCAATTTATGCTGTTAATAAATTATCCGGTGTCACGACTTACCTTGCTGTAAAATGTATAAAAAACGATGTAATAAAAAAGAACAATCATATTATTTATTTATTTTATTTTACGATTGTCTGTTCTGTAAACTCTTTGTTTCTATTTTATCATTTACATTCGAAAATGTTTTAAATAAGCCTAAGCTTCTGTCAATTGTTTTTTTTTTTTTTTTAATAAGTAAACAATAACATTATGACAAGATTTCTTATTTCTTTATAACTCTTCTCAGCATTATATTTACACATGAACAGTGTATTTTAAATGTTATAGTATTCATGTGTAAATACACGTGAACAGTATATTTTTAAATGTTATAGAACACGCAAAATAAGCGCATTAAGAGGTCGAGTTTTGGAAAATAGCCCATGTTTATCAACAAATGTTATAGTAAATTGCTATTATGATATTAACTAATAATTTTTAATTTATCAAATAACAACAATGAGTAGATAGACTGATAGATATAGGTACTGTGCAATAAAATTTGTACAAATTGTTTTATTAAATCAGCGCCATCTAGTAAATAACACACTAAAACTGTCCTTTTTGCATTTTTACAGTTGTTGGATTTGTAATTAATAGTATTTTTCTTTACTTTCCAGATACTCAATGCTATCTTCAGGTCACATAATCCAGACGTTATTACATTTTATCCAGTCGACAGCCTCGTACGTTCTTATGTTGGTGTTCATGACATACAATGTATGGCTTTGCCTAGCCTTGGTATTAGGCCTAGCGGTAGGCTATTTTTTCTTCGGTTGGAGAAAAACCACCATCGTGGACGTAAACGAACACTGCCAATAAGCCCTATGACACTTATTTCTAAGACAAAGTATTTTTTATTAAGGACATGCCAAGTAATTTTAAAACATATCGTAAGATAGCGTTAGTGAATCGTAATATTTCAAAAATTGTAAAATGTCTATTTTTTATTATTAGTAATCTATAAACTTTATTGAAAATTCGGAAAAATACAGGTACAAATTACCGCCTATGGTAGTATACTTTACTATATTCCTTACCTATATATTTTTAAGAAACGCACACTGACGTAACTTATTATGTGCATGTAATATTTTACATAGGTACTTGTAAATGTTTGTAATGTTAATATTTGTAATTTTTTTTAAATTCTTGTATAAATACGTATATTAAGTATATGTATTTACACAAATTATATTCGTAACACATAATACTAATTAACCGCTTGTTATGCGCCACCTAGTGATAAGTAGCTATCAACAAATAAAATGATAGTAAAGAATACTAGATGGCGGGCGGTAACATGAGGAACATTTAAATTGCAAAATTATTTTATAAAATATTATAGTGATATAATAGCTCAATTGTTATAAAAAAATAATAACTGCTTATAAATATTACGTTTCCTTAATGCGAAGAATCTTGCCCTTATAAATTTTTGATAAAATGAATTTGTTTATTGTAAATAAATTGATAAAACATTCCTTTTATTTTCTATTTTTTAATATTAGTAATTTAAATTCTTCACTCTACACCAGATATTTACATCAATAGTATTTTTCACTATTGAAACTTGTGATATTGTATTAGTTAAGATTATGTAATTTTAGAGTATTTTGTTAGTTAGAGATCTTTCTATTTTATATATAAAAGATAAATGAAATACTGCAATAAAACGTTTAATTACAAATGTTTTTTGTGTTTTTATTGTTATTATTTAAACATTACAATGATATTAAAACCAACAGACTTTTGTCTTTCGTATATGTATGTACCAAACGGACGTCCTACGTGGATTCATCTCAGATAGTTGTCAAATTAATCCATATTCACTTCAAGATTCCGTTTTACCAAGTACATTTTTTTCCAAGTGATATATTTGTCTTATTAACCCACATTAACTAAGTCGGCAAACAAGTTAATTACGATGGGGTGCAGCCGGAGGGTCAAAAAAATGCAAATTAAATTTAAAATTAATAATAATAATATTAAATTTCTTTAAAAAAACAAGAAAGAAATTATAACTAAATAACAGTAATGACAATTGGTCGATGGTTGTATCAAAAGTGACGCTTCCACGTTTTAGCGATCTACTGTGGTGGCCCATGTGTAACAAGCGTACGATCCTCTCATGGTAAGCGATCACCCTAGCTTACAAACATCTGCAACACCATAAGCATCGCAAGCGCGTTACTGACCATATCCCCAATTTCCCCCAGGAGCTCTGGTCACCTTACTTACCAAGAAGAACACAACACTGCTTGAAAACAATATTATTTAGCTATAATTTTCTGTAAGGTCGAGGTACTACCCCAGTCGAGCTGCTCCATATTTTGAGCTGAAAATTTCCTGCCGTGCCCTACCTCCGTAAAAAAAATATGCAACATGTAAATACTATTCGTACTATACAATACATACTAGACAAATTAACAACCTTTAAAACGTGCCCTAAGATATCATAACTATTCACCTTGAAATCAATGGGCGAATCGTCATTTTACAAATTAAAACTTTAAAATTAAATTATTATTTTTGTAAAAATAGCTACGCATCGATCGCTAAGCAACCCATAAATTCGGAATGTAGATTCTGCAGAGAAGAATCCGCAAGAAACTCCGCAATTACCCTTTTCAAAAATTATATATAAACTGTGTTTTAGTACAAAATATATAGGCTACGTTTTATTTTGATATACCTATATAATTATTATATTTAAGAAAAAAATATTAAGGCGATACGAAGTTCGCCAGATCAGCTATTACTATTTATAAAAGTAAAGTAACTTTTTTTTGTGTCAAAATTCTTTGTTTAAAAATAATACTAAAAAATGGTGATAAAAGTATAAGTACCAGACTTGAAAAAATTTAAGCAATACGAGAGAATTACCAATAGGTATAGGTAGGCGTGTTAAGTAGGTAAGATCAATTCTTACCAGAACCCCTAATTATAAAATATAAACATTTTTTCAAGACACTTGTGTAATAAAAGTTACTTATTTTAGTTATACTTATTAAGGATAAGTGCGATGAAATAATTCAGAATATAGTCAACTCGTTTCATAAAATAAATATAATTACTCTTTATACTGTTATACTCTGCTAAATCTCTATAGTTTTATAGTAAATATTTCCAATAAGAAAGTGCGTATATCCGAACGCGACTCACGTCATGTTATGGTTATGTCAGTGTAGTGAAATGTGACGGGTAGTGCATGTTTTGTCTTTTGTATATTACTTGTTGATTTTATTACTTAAATCTGAATACGAATGAGTAAAAATTATCTAATTAGTTAAATTGTGAATTATGCTATAGTGTTGTGAGTGGATGCTGTGGATTGTACCCGACGTTCTCCATCTCCGGGCGTTGATTGATCAGGTAACGGTAATTGTTTTTGGGGACGTAGTTAACATGTTTTCGTACAAAAGGCTCTTATGAAAATAAATTGTAACGTTAGAATATTTCCAATTACCTGGTATGTATACTAATAAGAACTACCAAGACCTACTTTTTAAGTTTTAATTGTAAATATGATGAAAAAATTGTCATCACAAGACACGGATACACGTTGATCCAACATTCGTCATACAACATCAAAATACCCATATTCTCGCCAAATTAAGTTAACACCTACTTGAAACTTTATATATTATAATTACGTTCTTTATTTTATCGATTGTGGTGAAATATCGGTTTGAAGATGAGAAATAAATTATATAGTAACAACTTACAAATTACATCAACTCGGCAAAGCATTATAAAAAGATTTTCATCAAGTTACATATACAACATTTAGAATATAC
The DNA here is from genome assembly GCF_905220565.1 of Melitaea cinxia. Classification (NCBI taxonomy): domain Eukaryota; kingdom Metazoa; phylum Arthropoda; class Insecta; order Lepidoptera; family Nymphalidae; genus Melitaea; species Melitaea cinxia. Next base: position 569,033 of record NC_059411.1, read on the forward strand.
AGTAAATATATGGGTTATACTAAATCAGTTGAATACGGGCTACACAAAAATAACAAATATAAATATATGTATGTTCCTAAAATATTTTGTTCTTGACAATTGACAATAACGGTCTCCTAAAAGGAGAGTTATAAGTAAAAATCTCATCAATTGTAGGCATGAGACGGCAAGCTTAAGGTTTGGAAGGTTTTCAATAATAAAAATAACAGGCCACGAGTATCTCTAAGCAGTATAAAACGGAAGACAACATAATTTAGTTTTTCTTTGTTAATGAAAGTTGATCCTATATCTTTTACAGAATCATCTCATTTATTTTGGATGTTGTTACAATATACACATACTACAAGGTTAATTCTCTGTGTATGAAAGTAAATATCTACGATTATAACATATATTTAGACATAACAGTCAAAATAAATGCCAAAATATAAATATCATGAAATCCAATCTCCACTGTGTCTTCTTTATCTTACGGGATATTGACAAAATAAAATTTTTTAAATCGATGTGCCTGTGTAAAATCTATATAACAAAATTAAACTTGACAATTTACATAATATTTATAGGAGAATATTTTTATTAAACTTCTCAAAAGTATACTTTTATATAACAGATTTTGGATTGACAATATGTGATATACTTAATTATTGCGATATTAAATGTTTCTTAAAACTTTACGGTTACGGTTTTTATCATAGACACCTGATGGAGATTGTTACTCATTGTAGGGAATTTATCTTCCAACCTGCAGTGGAGCAGCGAGGTGGAATAAGCTTCGAACCTCCTCCTACATGGAGAAAGAGGACTATGTCCATCAATGGGATGCTATGGACTTAATCATAGTATTCTGTAGTGTTAATATAAAATTTATCGTAAATCCTATCCCAAAAAGTATATTGCTCGCCAGATAATACCTTGTTTCTCATGTTCCCGTTAAAAAAAAGACAAGGTATGTTACGGAGAATGGGTTCTCTGCCAATAGTTTGAGTAACAACCGGCTGCCATATTTCAGGTATAAGAGGTGATGTTAGAGGTGTAGGATCTCTGAAAATAAATAAATTTTCTTGTTACTAAATATACTGAAACTATTTCATTTTTTTCTTCTTTACATGTTTCTATCATTTTTACTTATGTTCTATTGTGTTAGAATAAATTAGACATTTATGTGAAATAAGAAAATATCTTACCACTCAATAAAGAAGAATAATGAATGATTGAATGACAGAATGATTTAAACATTGAATCATCGAATCATTCTGATTTAATGTTTTATTAATTAGAAATCATTTCAGATAAAGTTAAAAACAGTATAGTGGTAAAATCAAGGATATCAAATATGTATTTTTTTAATTGAACTGATTCACATTTTCTGTGATAAAAACTCGCCTAATCTATTATAATAACATCTGATCTATAATATAGATGAGCACATTCAAAATCTACTAGTTTTTGAATTGTAAATGAAACTTACCCAAGTTTAATAAAATTAGTGCAGAGGGTAACAAGTCTTTCTACTACCATTTCGTGATCGACTCCAAGATATTGATTATTGTTTAAATATAAATATATATCTCCCGAACCAGCGCCAGGAATATTTTTATTTTTATTGTAGCTCAAGTTACTTTTGTATAAAAACTTCATTAGGAAAACTGGATTTCCATTATATGCGTAATGAGTTGCTGATTTAACGACAGGATATTCTATAAATAAATCATTAATGTAGTCAATATAGCTACGAATAACGTTATCAGCTAGTTCTATCTCTTCAAAATAAAAATCCTTAACTAATTGAGCGACTTTACGTTTTGTGTCTTCATCGTCAAAATTTAAATTATTAGGAAGCAGATCTTGAAAATCATTAGGAATTGTTTTAAACTTTTCATTGTCATTAGAAATTACTGTAACTTCTTCTGCATTCCCATACACAATCATCATTGGTACCTGTTGATATTTTTTGTTCCGGAATACGTCCCTTGGGTCCTCATTTATTATACTATGGGATGAACGCCATTCTTTTTCTATACACGGCAAGAATATATATGATGTGTTAATCAGATTCTTAGCTGGAAGATGATAGATCTCTTTGAAAGCGTTTGGTCCAGTACTTTCGACTCCTAAACTTTCCGCAAAATTAGTTGCTTCTGCTAGTGGTTCAATAGATATTGACGTCGGAGATAAAATTGAACCTGATTCTAATATGGCCTTGTGGAAAAAGTCTGTCTTTAAACCAGATAGTAAAAGTATTTCGATTGAAACAGCCCCCGATCCAGTACCGTAAACAGTGATGTCTGTTGGATTACCTCCAAACCTTGCAATGTTCTTCTGAACCCAGTATAATGCCGCTACCTGGTCCTTCAGACCTGCGTTTCCAGTTATGTCCTCTGTTCGAAGACAGAGGAACCCAAGAACGCCGAGTCGGTAATTAAAGGTTACGTATACAAAATTTCGCTCTAGAAATTTCAAAGGTGCTTTGAAAGAACCCCATCTGAAAATAAATTTTATGTATGATGATGTTAAAAATTTATCAAAGCAATTTACGATCATGATGGTTACTAGATTGGCAAACAAGCGTACGGCTCACCTGATGGTAAGCGATTACCGTTGCTTATAATCGCCTGCAATACCAGAATCATCGCAAGCGTGTTGCCGACCCTACACACAATCCCCCAAGGAGCTCTGATCACCTTGAAAGCAGTATTATTTAGCTGCGACCTTCTGTAAGGTGGAGGTACTTCCCAAGTCGAGCTGCTCCAGATTATGAGCAGGATATTCCCTGCTATGTCCTACCTCATAATTATCTATTCTCAATTCATTTTTTTTAATGAAATAAGGACAAAGTTATTTATAATCAAGTTCTTCAACACTCATGTGATGCTCCAGATATTGTATGTCTCCTGTATTCATAGGCTAAAGTAAACGCTATCCATCAGATGACTATTGTACATTGGCCTTAGTTCGTCTATTGCAGACAATTTAGATAGTGTCAGACAGACACTGTGTCGCCTAGGACACTCTTCAGGTAAACGCAGATGACTAGGCATGAGTGATAATACCTAATTGCATTGGTATTTTTATCTTCTCTTTATTATAAAATTCGCAAATTGTATAAGTAGTTCCAAGGAATTAATAAAAGAAAGTATTCTGAAATTGATATGTCCCAGTGGAACATTAAGGGCCGAGTTAGACGCTGATGGCTTGTTGAGGACAGCACGAAAGCTAATTAATCGCAGGAACGCCATACCGCCCACGACGATGGCGGTTTAGACCAGCCTCTTCAAATTTGTTAACCGATTTCCAAAAAAAGGTCGTTCTTTTTACTAGGTGTATCGATTTTGACAATACTTTTTAAATTGAGAGCTGGTGCTTGCCGTGTGCTCCTATTTAAAAATGTGTATTTAATTGACTATTTTTTCGACTACCTAAGTTGTATAACTTGTAGTTGTAGGTAAGTTCGCTTTTCATTTTGCTTGCAAACATTATTTCATGGAGTTATTACCGTATTTTCAACTTTGTAACTTTACTGTATAATAAAGATATTCTAACCTTTAGCAAACTTGAAAGTTTAGACGATTCGTTAATTTAAACAAAACTTTTACTGATAAAAGAAATATTGTGTATAACTAGCAATACCCGCGACTTCGCTTGTTACTGTTATTCCTTTTGTTAGCTTTTAGTACGTAAGGCTTTTAACTGAGGTAGGGCACAGCAGGAACTTCCTGCTCAAAATATGGAGAAGCCCGACTGGGGTAGTACCTCGACCTTACAGAAGATCACAGCAAAATAATACTGTTTTCAAGCAGTATTGTGTTCCTGTCGGTGAGTAAGGTGACTAGAGCTTCTGGGGGAATTGGGGATTGGGTTGGCAACGCGCTTGCGATGCTTCTGGTGTTGCAGGTGTCTATAAGCTACGGTAATCGCTTACCATCAGGTGAGCCGTACGCTTGTTTGCCGACCTAGTGAAATAAAAAAAAGGCGTACAAATATTTCTGTACAATCCAAGTTTCAAGTTATTTGGACCTGATAGTAAGAGTTACAATTCTAACTTCAGGACTATTAAGCTAAACTTTAAACAAAATCGGAACATGTGAGTTATAACTGACGATAAATAAACATTTCGACTGTCATCCCCTTCCTTGAACGAAAAAGAAATTGTAGACATTCGGTAACTTCGACCAAACTAACAGATTATGCTATTCAGATTATTCAGACAAGTATATTAATATTAAATAAATAAAAAAATATAAGTTTTAGTCTACCTATTTTCATGATATTAAATTTACTAAGGAATAGATGCCATACCCTTTTTGAAAGCCTCCATCGTGAAAGTGTACGATGACCGGGAGTGACGTGGCACGGTCCGGAGCGAACACATTCACCACCAGACAGTTCTCTTCTCCAGAACCGTCCGGCTGTGGACACTTGATACGATGCGTGGCTTCGAAGATTCCACTCCATGGCGAGGGAGGTTTGGGAGACTAGGAATAAGCTTCGTTTCATTAACAACCGCTCTGGTCTAGTGGTCCGGTTGCGCCTACAATCTGGCAATTTGCGGATTCAGTATGTATATTTGTATTTGTAGAAATATTCCTTTCCGGTCCGGATATCTTCTGGATCGCCCACCATGCCTGAGAGCGCGTTAAGCTGTCTGTCCCGGTTGTCATCATAAAGGAGCAGCGCTTTTTATTAAGCTCCGGTCCGTCTCTTACATGGAAAAAGAGGCATAAGACCAGCAGTGGGATGTTACAGGCTCAATCGTATCGTGTCGTATTAATAATAGGTATTTATTAGTAAAAGATGTAGCTACTAACAGAAAAAAAATAAACTTTTTCTTCAATTTTCTTATCGCAAAATGCGCACAATCTCACACCGGCTAAGCTTTTGACATCAATTAACACTTGATCCCATGTCGTGTCGCGTTATCATTTTGGCACGTATTGCGTCTGTTATCGTAAAATCTCTATGCTGCAAATTGACCTACGTGACAAAAATACTACATTTATAGTTTACAAATACGATATAAATATGAGCTTGGTAAAAAGATGGTATACCTAATTCAAATATTTTGCAAGTTGTCAGAAAAATTAATAAAGGAAATACTGTAGTTAGAATTTTAGAAGTGCCCTTCTACCACGTGGAGAAAGAGGCATGTGCTTGGGTGTAAGAGCTTGAATCTGTTTTATTTCTAATTAATTAGAAATTATAACGAAAGTAATATTGCACGGAAAGTATACACCGCATTATTTCGCAATCCGCTAATCCATCTGATACGATCTGACAGCACCGTAAATTAGATTTGCGTGTATCAACAAATGAAGCAACTGACCTTAAACCTGTCGTAACGCGTGGGTGGACGGGCGTAGGGTATGCCGAGGAAGGCGTAGTGCCGCGGGTGGGGTGCATAATACCCCCGCACCGTGCCTTGTGTCGTCATCACGTCCTTATACATCGCCAGTGGAATCGCCGGAGTGCGACCGACAACCCCGTACGCAAACAGGTGGACTAGCACCACTGTAGCGATCATATCTCCTGGTGCTCGAGCATCGAGTCCCGTTAAACAATTTTAAGTCATCCTCATTGTGAAGCAAAGTTGTTAAACGATTTTTAAAAGTTTGTTCTTGTGATAATTTGGATATTGTTTACGGAAATTGGTGAGTGCTAATTCAACAAAAGTAGATTAAGTAATGATGTCGTTATCATGTGCATAGTAAACGTAGTTAACTACTATGTTTGAATGAAGTTATCATAACAAGTCGTTAAGCAATCCATAACATCCACGTCGTGTGTATTAAATTATTTTGTGGAGTGCTGTGATGTAAATTTAAAAACAAAATATATATGCTTCGAAATATTATTTAATATACCACTTATAATATAGGCAGTAAGTACATGGCGTTGTATTAATACATTTTTATCGTCAAGTCCGTGTTCCCGCCTGTTTGCTTTACGTTTTCACAATCGAAATGTAAAAAAAATATTTTTTACGTTTCAAAGTTTGAAGCCAACACATATATCCAATAGGAATATTGAGCCCAACAGTGTGACATAAATTGAAGAATTTAGATTTAAAGCCCGATTACGTTCAATGAAGTGGTTTTGGTAGATATCGTCCCAAAGTTGTAGTCGGTCGCCGTGAAACCCTCTTTCAACACGCATTGTTTCGCCGATAGACAGCCAGACTTCCTGAGCTGGTTGGGCGACTGCTCTCAAACTAGTCCAGTTAACTCCCTCGGCTGACGGTTTCCTGAAAGAAACATCTATTTTACTCAATTTTTAGGGTTCCGTACCTCAAAAGGAAAAAACGGAACCCTTATACGACCACTTTGTTGTCCGTCAAGACCCTTTTTGCGAAAAGCAGAAATTTTTTGTTGGCACCCTCGGTGCGCGAGTCCGACTCGCACTTGACCGGTTTTCTTAAATGATTACAAAGAATATTGTAAAAACATCTAAATGACTATTATATAGGCGCAGCTTGCGACTCTGCAATCTGCTTTAGGGACTGTGTGTGCGGTTTGTATTATTTATTTTATGTACAATGAGAACAAAATATATATATATATAAACCTAAACTAGGTTAATATATATATATATATTAGACGGCTTTTAAAAACACGCACTAAGATACAAAACTACATAATGAATTCACGACTCTGAGCGTATATTAACTTACGTTTATATACGCTTCAGCCTGTAATATCGCACTACTGGGCATAGGCCTCTTTCCCTATCTAGGAGAAGGATCAGAGCTTAATCACCACGCTGCTCCAATGCGGGTTGGCAGATAGGTTTATATCTATACGTTTAATCACATATATCATATTTTTATGAAATAGAGATATATTAGCTTGCGTTTTACATACCCTTCTTTTATAAAAGTGGTCCATAAAGTTAACATAGTTGTTCCACTTTCTGTAGTACCTTCTTCAATAGCTTCTTCAGTAGTCTCTCTGCTAAATACTTCATTTAAAGAACGACCTCGTCCAGATCCACTGGAGTTGATTTTCTTAGAAAACTCGTAAAAATAAATCGTGGCTCCTCTTCTTACTAACAGCCTCGCTGCTCTTATCCCGGGATACAAATAAAGGCTATCGCTGTAACATTTTATTAACCTTCGCTCATCGTAAGATGTTATATTAAGTTCACCAAAATATTTTGTCCTAATTTTTCTTGCAATATTGTTTTTTTCATCGACGCTGCCAAATTGTAAATCATTTGGTAGTAACAAAGAGTTGTCGTTATTAATCTGCGACCATCTCTCTTCTGTTTGTGTCGAAACTTCGTCCATAGCGGCGTGATTCGCTGAACCTATCATTAGCTTCATTCCTAAATTTTCGCGGTTTAAAATTTGCCACGGGGTTTCGGTTAGAAAACCGGTTTGATTATTTTCAACACATGGTGCCATGTCGAAACCCTGAGCAGCTCTTACTACTGTCTCTAAGTCAGATCCAAGAGATGTAGTTGCAGCGCTGTTTTCAGTTTGACTCACCGCATTTTCTAAGTTTTTCACCGTTTCGGCTGGATTCCTGTCTAGAGCCCATGGTGCAAGCGCACTACCACTTTCAGTTATTGCTTTAGAAATAAATGTCCTTGACTCTTTTGATAACAGTAGGTATTCGACAAGCGCTCCTCCAAATCCCGATCCGCTAACTACAATATTAGATTTGTTACCTTCAAAAAGATTGATATATTTGTGTGTCCATTCCAATGCAAGATGCAAATCTTTAAGTCCAGCGTTACCAGGTGCAGTTTCATTTTGTAAACACAAAAATCCTAAAGCCCCTATTCTGTAGTTTGGCAAAACTAATATAATACCTTGACTGGCCAGATGTCGTGGGCCGAATACCGAAGGATCGCCACTGCCGTTCTTATCCGAGCTGTCATGAATGTGGAAAAGAACACTGGCGTTTCGAACATTTACTGGCACAAAAATACTTAACGTTAGGCATTCGTGGTTTCCTATATACGTATTTGTTGAATCGATTTGAGGACATCGCGATGTGTGCGCAGGATTATCAATTACACGCGTCTGCCTGGTTGGAAACGAAGTCGGATTCTAAAAATTGAAAAACCTCTATAAATTTGAAAATCACTTACCACATTTTTTACATTGTTAATTATTAATTTTAAGTCGTTACCTGAAATGGACTTTCCGCAGCAAATATCCCATATGGTATATCAAAATAACGTACAATATTTTCGCTTACATTTCCACGAATTGTTATCTCATCAATAATGACTTCATGTGTAACATTTTCTGGTGTTTCATCTGCTGCTATGGTAAGGATTTGTATGGCACTATTTGCTTCAGTTGCGACTGTCACTGTGTTATCGATAACTTGAACATTGGCTGAGGAAACGGCGACTACGGTAAACCATATCAGCGACCACATTTTGTTTGATGGTGCTAATTTTATAGAGGTGTCATTCTGACGAAACCCGAACACTATATTACACAAAAAGTGGTTTACATAAAGGGAAGCCCACTCGAAGTTAAAACGGTTACCAGATCGATCAAGTGCCGTACAACTGAGTACAAAAGTTTTTATTTAATATCCAATAAAAATTTTAGTATTTACTGTTAGTCTACTCAGATGGTAACTCTGTGTAAAAATGGCGTCAATCTTAGCTGTATGATTGTTTAGTTAAACCCGAACGATTTTCTCAACTAACGATATATTTTGTACATTTAAATTGTTTTAAAACAGCGGCACCCAGTTTTCTAATTCAATTTACAGTTATTTAAACGTGAATGTAGTTTTTTTTTTGCGCCCATTCCGCTGAGAACGGTCGACTGATTTTTTATTAAATTTCTATGTTGTGTAGATAATTATTTCATGTCTGTTCTATTTCTTTAAACAGTGTTAGCGGAATTCATATATAATAAATTTTGTCTATTTTTTGGTAGTGAATTTTTTAGGGTACAACATCGAGAGAACAATGAGATGACTTTGTCCAGCAGTGATAAATGGACATTAATGTCACATAATAAGTGTCATCTTATAATAATAATGTAAATATTTATATATGTATTATACTGGTGGAATGACAATGGTATAAAAAAAAATTCTGTACCTCCTGTGACAAGTGATACAAGTCGGAAGTTATCATTTTACAGGAGAGCAAAAACGTGATTTAAAAAAACTTAAATAAATAAATAAAATAGTTTTTATTTTGCTCAAATTATGTACTTTACATTGTCAAGTAGCTCTTCAACCCGTGCTAGCTTAAAAAAAGCTGTCTTACAGGCCACAGTGTCTTCCCCAAAATTAGTTTATTGTTACATAATCAGACTTTGCGTTCAGATAGCGAAAACGTAAATGAAACTAGTCTGTATACAAAGATGACAACACAATAATAGAACAAGGATTATAAATACAAAATTTGGAAAAAAAAATAAAACTTGTTCTTGATTATCTTCATTCTCTTTCGATATACATTTTAGTCGATATTTGTAATTATATTTCATTTCGAAGGTATCTTACGAAAAAAATTTTTTTTTAATTGTACGTTTTTTCACATTTATTAACTTCTAAAATTGTATTAATGATACTTGTACAACTATATTCTTTTACGCTTATAATTTTTCTTTGTACAAAATATAGAATACATGATCCTAGCGCGTGTGATAGTTGATAAAGATGTGTGGACTTAGTGACGCTGTATTTTATGCAACATGTTACTAATTTTGTACTAAAACACAGTTTATATATTATTTTCAAAACAGTGACTGCGGAGTTTCTTGCCGATATTTCCCTGTAGAATCTACAGTCCGAATCGGCGGTAGCTTTACTTTTATAAATACAATAATTTATTTTTAAAGTTTTAATTTGTAAAATGACGATTCGAAAGTGCTCTTGGGCCTATTTGAATAAAGCTGTTTTTGATTTTGATTTTGTCTTTCAAATAAAAGAGAAAGATACAGACCTTTAGACCTACCTTTTTCCATTTATTATATTTTATTATCACCCGTCTATTCACACAATTAAACGGAATTTTACCAGGTTACGAAAGAGACGATTTAAATGGATATAAATCTAGTTACGTCAGTATTCACGAGAAATGTAATGAAAAATAAATGTGAAATTAAATACAATTGCATTTATATCACAAAATATGAAAATGACAAACGGTTACAACTTGACAAATATCAATATCCATGAGTTTTTCACAGAATTTTATCACTTTGCACAAAAAATATTTTCATCACTGTAAGCGTAGCAGATAAAAGAACGTGAATTAGACAAAAAAAAAAACTTAAATTTTTCAATGCCCACGATCACATCACAAAATTGCTATAGATCGACTTATATCACTTATCACAGGAACCACACAATTTATTGCCACAGAATTTATTGCCACAGAATTTATTGCCACTTATACAGGTTAAAATAACACGCTCAAGACCTTAACCTTACAGAATATCAATACTAAGTAATAATGCTTTCAAGTAGTGTAATGTTCCTGTGGTAAGGTAGCCAGAGATCCTGAGGAGTGTCGAGAGTGGGGTTGGCAACGCACTTGCAAAGCTCCTGGTTCGCAAGCGTCCATAGGCTACGATGTAGCTTAAGCTAACCAATGTTTGTCATAAGCGGAAATCAAACCCGTAACCGCTAGCGTAACGGTCACTATGACCACTGTTCCAACATATTGACATCGTGTACGTTTCGTTTTAATTAAAATATCGACCATATAACCAAGCTTGCCTTAATGGATTGGGGAGAGACAAACCTCTATCTATAAATAGGGCTCGACGCTAATGTAATTAAGAAACGAATTACGTGTATGCGAGAGCTTTTTAATGTGCTTGACCATAAAACCATTAAATGTCAATGTGTAAACTAGGCTGCTCGCGCAGTTTGTAGTGCTTTTTTGCCCGGCTTTTTGCTTCGCGGGTTGTGGTTACGATTCCCGCCCGAGTCTAGTTGTAAAATTATATTGTTTTTATATATTTAATCTATGTATATTTATAAAAAACAAAACTATTCAGCTATAACAATAGGTTTTTACTTATTACACAAGCATTAAGTTTGGTATCATAGGAACAAACGACCGTGTGTGTATGTTATAAGATATTTTTTTATTTGTATTTATGTGAATGTTCAAAATGGGAAACTGTTTTTGATGTCAAAGGTATTATGCATCAAATATGTCAGATACTAAAATAATTACAATTAATCCGCGTTGATATAAAACAAGACTGCTCCATCATTAGGGGTCGCGATATGGTATTTGCTACCCTACGAAATTTTACCCGTATTTTCACATTCTGTTTATATTTTATCAGTATTTCATGTAATTGTAACATTTAAAAGTTGTAATAAAATTTAAAAACTTAAATAATTTTTTTATTATATAAATAGACAAATACAACATGCAATACTTTAGTAAAAAAAGATTAAATAGAAAACAAACTAAAATTAATAAAATGAATGTATACGCAAAAAGTAAAGTAGGTGCATCTTAAAACGAATTTTTTACCAGTGCTGGTATATCGTTTCGGAAAAAGATGTACTTTAATGTTGGTACGAGTATATCGTTTCTGAAGATCCTCAATGATTTGTACGTAGACAGCATATTTACCGTTTGACGATGGTGCTTACAACAGTGCCAAAGTATTGGAAACTCAAAATGACCAATGTATGTGTGAAAAATTACAATCTCCCTTAAATTTCAGAATTATCTTCAAAAGTAGTTATCAGTAGGACTTCCTGATACTAGTTGGAAAGTAAGACAACGTCCTTTTCTCTGCTATTAAACATAGATATATTTCTAATCTGCTAATGTACTCAAGAAACTTGTTATTATACATTTTAACGATCTGATTAGTTTTATCTGTTTGGTGTTAAAGATCAAGATACATATTGACGTCAGAACCGTTTGTCCATCATTTGCAGAATGGGCATTTTTTCGTGAAAGTCAGCAGTTGGATATTTATTCCGCCACCGATCGGCTTTATAAGTTCCAAGGTGGTAGTGGAACTGTATCCCTTGTGTGTTATCCCTTAGTTGCCTCTTACGACATCCACGGGAAGGGAGGGGTGGCTAATTCCTTTCCTGCCGTAGCCTTATGTTTAAATATCACGACAGTTGTTCTTAAGGAGTTTACTCTAGTCGCGTGTCGCAGATGACACACACACACACACGCGCGTGCGCGCACACACACATTTTTTTATGTATTGTTGAATTGGATGCTTTCAAGCTTTGGAATGTGTTGATTTAAATTAAATTTTACTAAATATATTTTCGAAAAGGCTTTCCCTCGTACCAAAATAGCATGCCCCGCTATGGCGATGAGGGCCCCGTTCGGTTTTAGTGGGTAGTTTGGGTTGGCCAGGAGTCCCACACTCGTGGTGCGTAAAAGCATTTCCCCGCGAAAAAAAAAACGTATCAAAATAGCACAGCGGATTTCGCCAATGTCACGTATAGTGCAGAAAACATAACATATCAGCTATGTACCAGCCTCCCCAAGTTCGCGCCAGACAACCCGATTTTCCGCAATCCTCATCCAGCCTACACCGGCCGGAGGACGTCCCGCACTGCGCTTACATTTATGTAAAATATTTACACTAGCGTCGAGAATCAAATCTGAAACGAAAACAGAGTCTCTGTCACCGATTGCAACGAGCCAGTCAAATTATTATTGAAACCATAGAAAACGTGTATTTATTAAAATAACGCGTTGTTTACGTAACAGTACAGCAAGCTTCATTTACTATCGGCATGAGCACTCTTATCAAATATTATCACACCACTTGCAGTTTCGATAATAACTACAGCTTTTTGTCCTTTTTTATGCTTCTTCGGTGCTAGTGATTTTATTTTTACGATGAAATATATACGAGTATTGCCCACTTATCAAATAATATCATAAACAGATTTATCTAAAATCGGAGCTATGTTTTGAAATCAAAATACCTAACCAGTATAAACTTAAGATGGCAAACAAGTCTACAGTCCGCCTCATGGTAAGCGTATAGCGTAACTTATGGACGTCAGCAACACGAGGAGCATTGGCAGCTCTTTGCCTTACTATCCCTTAAAGACTACTAACCACACAAAGCACACCACATGAGATCGGTGGTATTCAGCTGTGGTCCTCATTAAAATTAAGTCTATTCGGGCTGCAACAAATTATGAGCAAAATATTCCCTGCTGTGCTGTTTTTATTTACGTGGGGAAAATCCAGCATGGATACCCTTTATCGCGGGGGCGCCAGAGGGTTATATCATACTGACTAAAAAACCACCACGTGTAAGCAGTCGTCCGCCTGAGTTGGGCGAGATGGGGTCGCGCTAGCTCGCCCCGGCGGTAGGCCCGGGCGAAGCTTCCGTACCCCGGCACAATGGTGGGGTGGCCTCGCTCACAACAAGGCCACGCCTCAGACGTGTGGGGTCGTATCGTCCGGCCGGCCGTCCGAAGTCCCCCGACTATCGGCCGGCGACCCCACTGTTACGAGGGAGGGGGAGGATGTGGGCAAACCGTCTTCTCCTTGCCCCCGTCTGCGCCGGAGTGGGCCTGCAGAGGCGTCTTCCTATCTGGCCCGCTCCGCGGTCTCCTTCTACGTCATTACCCCTTCGCAGAAGAAAACCGCCGCCTGCCATGATCTTTCGCTGTCAAGCATGGCCTTTACGACACTCGGCAGCGAGAGATCCCGTCCGAGGGCTCCCTGCTGTGGCCTACCTCAACAGTAAAAAAGCGGAACAGCCAAAGTTGTGTAAACGACGAGGGGAGAGAAACTAGTACCTTAAAAAATGAGAGCCTAATTTACTTTGGTACATAATAAGGCATTGTATCGTACTAGAATATAAATTTAGTAACACTAAAGGTCCTTAACAAGATCAGTTCAAATCTGCGGATAGCAGCTTATCAAGGTTTTCCTGCTTCTATTGCGTGTCTTTGTTAGAAATTAACATAAACATTGCTTAGGTAATATTCTACCAAATCCAAATTTACCAATATAATTGACGTATTTTTATTTGTAGTGAGGGGGGTAGTATATGATGTTGATCTCTTTCTAATGCTATATTTCTATTGTTGCAGGTGAGTTTCGTCAAACACATCGGTAAGCAGTTACAATAAAATAACATATACTTAATTTTAACAATACTATCATCATGAAATCTGTTTAAAACTATTGTGAAATCCGAATACACGAAGTGTTTATATTGTCGCTTTTTGTATGTCGCGGTTTTACCTGCATATCTTCCGATTCATAAAAATAGAAAAAGAACCGATTAAATAAATATTAGGTTTGACGTCAACTATTGGAACGTACGGAAGATTGCAAAATAACGCGAGAACCACTTGACGAAATTAGTTTTTTTTTTGTGGTCAGGAAACTATCAATTTAGAAGCCGATTGAATATGGAAGGTTATTAAATCCTTCACGTTTTAGTATTTTTTGTTATTATATTTGAGCTAGTAACTCAATTGTTATCTTTACGAAAATAAAGAAAATTGTACTTTTATGAGTGGTAAACTCACTAATTGTTTATCTAATAAATAAAACTTGAAGGCGTTCACTTTCGGTATTTTAAGTAATTATGTTTTGACTAGAGTCAAAAATAAATACAATTTGTTATACGATTGTCGGAGTCGTAAAATAAAGACTAAACATTTTTTTTAATATTTATTATTAAAAAATACTCGAACTATTAAACGCTGTACCGTTTACTTTCGAAGTAATATTTCTCATAAACGTCCTCCCACATCTGCGCTTCCCTCTTATAAGGAAATTCTATCATGTCTAAATCCACGTTAATATCAAGGAGCCGTGCGTCATGAGAATTTACTGGCTCCCACTTCGAGTGCTCGCTATCCGCATTGGGGTTCCTGGAAACATGATACTTTGTTTAAATTATAAAGGTCTTGAAACTTTTTTACTTATATTGTCATTGTTATTGGCTGTCACAGGTTCGATCTTTGCCCTAGAAGATTCTTTGTAACATGTCTTCTGCCTTTATAACTTTGTCCCATTTAAATTTATTTGAGATCTAACAACTACTTTTCGAGCTATATCTAATAATGCGTTTTTACTTGACGCTTTTTTGTCGACTTACGTTGTATTATACCGCATAACTTTCTACTGGATCTACCGATTTTGATAATTCTTTTTTTTTTTTTTGGAAAGGGGATATCCCTAGTTTGGTACCATGATAAGGAAACCAGGATCTGATCTGATTATGGGATCCCAGAAAAATCGAGGGAAACTTTCGAAAATCCGCAATAACTTTTTACTGGGTGTACCGATTTTGATAATTTTTAATTTAATCAAAAGTTGATGTTTATCATGTGGTCACATATAAATTTTATCGAGATCTGATAACTACTTTTTGAGTAATCTTTGATAACGCGTAGTTACTTGACTATTTTTTCGTAGATCTACGTTGTATTACTCGTCGATGTAATTGAAGTCGGTTTTTTTTTTTCGTTGGCAAGCAAACACAATTATTTTTAATATTATTTGACGCCATATGTTTGACATGGTCTCGGGTTTTCTGTGTGTTATATGTTTTTGAAAAATGGCCGATACTAAATACATAAATATCGCACGAAATCCAGCTGATAATCTCTTCTAATTTTATTTTTTTATGGCAAAGACAAGGTTTGCATTTCGGGAAGTGAAAATATTTTTATCTATAAAAGTTATTTTAGTTAAAATAAGAATTTTTTTCTTTATTATAAAAGAGCTGACCTCTGGACTATGACGCTTAGGGCGCGAGCTTTTCTTCCTAATATAAATTTACACGGTGTTGCTAAAATATTTGTCAATTTGTAATATTTCCCTCGGGGTATTTGAAATGGTATCCAACGGCTCTTAAAAAAATTAAATTAACAGTGTCAGCTGAATGTCAAAGCCTACGACTGCTCTTTAAATTCGTAGAAAGTTTAAAATTTAATATTTATTCGGTATTATTTAAAGTGGTAATTGGTAAACTTTTTTTTAAAAGTAATTGGACGAATTTGGCTTATCGCTGTTTATATTTATCACACCTACCTTCTTAACTTCTACCTTCTGATGATTAGTATTGTCTATTTAAAATATTTTAGTATATTAAATATTAAAAATTAATTTCATATCATAAACAAATCCTCATGTTGCTAGAAGTTATTCTGGACAAACAGACAGCACAACGATGTAATAAAAGACATTCTTATATTTTTTTGAAATATTAAAACATAGCAATTTTATTTACTTACAATATACTAGCGATCAAAAACTATCAGTGTTCTTCTATTATATTCTATCACTCTATTTACTAAAAAAAACGCATCAAAATCCGTTGCGTAGATTTAAAAATCTAAGCATACAGACAGTGGGCAACGACTTTGTTTTATATTATGTAATGATACACGAGGCTTAAAAAAGAAAGACGAATACAACTCACAAATGTTTGACGAAATTCGTCCAAAGTCGTATTATATTATCCTGTACAATCCCATCATCGCCTTCTAAGTTACGTCCTTTCTCTGGAAATAAATACGCTAGTTCATCTGAATGGGCGGCACCAGTCTTCGCCATCCCTGGTAGTCCTTCCACACCGACATCACCCAAATAGGAGAACTGATAGTAGTAAACGAGACTGCTAGCAGCATGCATGAGAACGCTTTTGTGAATATGACCCAAGAAATATGCATCTCTGTGAAGATATTTAATTAATATACCTGATAGCCGAGATACAGGCTATGCCTAGTTCGGTTACAGATGCTAATCTCATTACTTCTGATATTGTTGCCACATTATCATTGTAATACAGTTCTAAGTTTGTGAAATAAAGATATTATTATTATTATTATTATTATTTATTAATGTACTTTAAATGTACCTACTTTATTAAAAAAATCAAATTTTACCATAATATAATGAAGAGACTAAGAATGTTGACTTATTAAAAATAAGTCAACATTCTTTTACGTATCTATAGAAAATGCTACCTGTGGTAAGCTAAAATTGATGCCATTGTCATATTTCCGTCAAAATACATATCTTTAATTTTTTTCATTACTTGGGACATGTCTCTTTTGTCTGATTGTAGTTCAATCGGTAGCAAAAAGTTCATATTTTTTGTCATTCTTCTTAAAACTTTGGCCTCCTTGAGAATGGAAGCGAAGACGTATGCCTCATTATTATTGTAACCCATTATGATGGGAACCTTAGCCGTGATGCCAGATGATATCATATCGTGAGGAGACGTAAAAAAACATCTCTCTTCATTTTTCAAAGGTTTATCGATACAAAGTCCAAAAGGCAAATAGGGAAGTTCTAAGTCTTCTGCCATAGCGGCTAAATCTGCGGTTCCAGCTCTTGTCAATGGTTCTGTACTTTCATTAAAGTTCATTTTTAAGAATTTCGCTCGATAATCTGCGTCATAGTTAAAAGCCCAAGGAGCTAGAACAGTACCACTTTGCAATATTGCCCCATGGAATAAACCTGAAGCCATAGGTGTCAACATTAAGGACTCCACCATGGCAGCTTCGAAACTTTGTCCAGCGACTACTACTATGTTTGGGTTTCCATAAAAGGCGACGATGTTATCTCTGACCCACCGCAAAGCAACAACCACATCCTTTAACCCTGCATTGCCTGGTATTTTATCTTCGCTCGAGCACAGGAAGCCCATTGGTCCCAATCTAGTGTAAAAAGAAATATTCAAAAAATTGTATCTGTAAGATTTTTTTCTTATATTTCGGAACGATTTTCTCATTTCAAATTTTATAATGTTTTAAATTTGATAAAACGTTTCAATATATTTGTACTATTAATTCAATTAATCCGTTGCTCTACATACATTGCTGTTACTTGCGTGTATTAAATAAAAAACGAGAATTATAAATATTCACCTATGCCTAACAATTACGACAATAATTCCTCGTTTAACGAGCAAAGACGGATTATATCGGGCGCTGCCCCCCGCCACCCATACCATGACGGGTATGGCGGATCCTGACGGAACGTGGACGTCTAACTGTAAACATTCCTCCACCGGTGAGCTCATGTAGCAGCGGGGCTCATTAACCTCCCTGATATTTGTCCACACCGGCGCGAGACCGGCGCGCTGAAATTATGCAAGGAATTTAGACAGTGTGACTATTATACTAATTACTAGTAGACCTGGCGAACTTCGGACAGCCATATTTATTTAATTTAGTAATAAAGATATAAGATATATTTTTAAGTTCGATAAAGTTGTCGGTCTGTGCAAAACTTAATTACAATCGGTCCAGTAGTTTTGGAAATTAACCCGGACAAACACCGTGACACAAAATTCATTAAATTATGAGTGGAAATTTTGAATATTCTGTAATTAAACATACTTTATCGTTCTTTACCTAACAATCAGTATTTTTTGCTAAAACCTACAAAAAAATCAGAAATGTAAAATAAAAATGTAAAGTTAAAAATACATATATCAAATAAATCCACTTATATTTTAAAAAAATTCCACTATCCATACATAAATGTCCTGAGAAATATTGACCCGACTCCATTAAAGGTGGCGCGTAAAACGAAGTTTACTAAGACGTATAACTACGATTGAGTACCTTCAAGACTTAGGTGGGTGTTTAGGTGAATGCACTATCAACCCTCCACCCTATCTCCTCCTTATTTATGGAATTACTTATAAGTCTAAAGACTTATGGCAGGAGAAATTAACAGTAAATTCAGTGAGGGTATTTTAACACTTATAAATATCAACATCGGGATTAGATATCCTCATTTCAAAAATCAAAAATAACTTTATTCAAATAGGCTTCAAAAGCACCTCAAATCGTCAATTTACAATTTAATATTATGAAATGATTATTATTTTTAAAAGTGAAGCTACCAACGATTCGGAATGTAGATTCTGCAGAGAAGATTTGGCAAGAAATTCCGCAGTTACTCTTTTGAAAATAATATAATATATAATTAGTAATATCTTGGATGAAAAACAGCGTCACTAAGTCTAAATGAAGAACAAGTGTTAGAAATTGATTCGTCTTGGTACTTTTGAAATTGGTTAAGTAAATTACTTTGAAATAAAGTACTATAAATTACTTGAATTTCAGTTTTAATGTCTGAACTGAACTGCTGCGTCTGAAGTTAAAACTTTAAAAGTTCCACTATAAGGCCGAACTATCCTTTCCATCAGAAATGGTTGGATAACAGTCTTCCACGTTGTTCCATTATAGTTTTATGGCTACTATATATTTTGGTGGTTGAGTTAGACCATATAAATATTACCTTAAACCTTCCATTCGCTCCACTGATAGAGGCATATGGAATACCCAGGTAAGAAACGTAGCCATCTCTCTGCAACCCTCGAATCTTTCCTTGAGCTATGCTTATCACGCTCTGTTCTGTTTCGTTCAATATTAACATTAGTATCACAATTATTTTTGCCATTCTCGTTGAATTTATGATTTGTTTCATATCTTTCAAAAAGTAAATATATATTTCAGAAAGCTAGAAATTGTTTTGCTAAATAAGATTTTTGGGAATTATAATTATTTCCCGTCTGGTATCCTAGGTAATGTTACCAATGACGTCTGTTTTTCTAAACGAGCCGTTAGCTTGATAAATAAGCTTATATTGTGTCGTTATCAGGTTTCGACTGCATAATATCGATAGCGTGTCGGTGATACGAGTTCACGCTCTGGTGAACAGCGCTTTTGATCAATTCTTTACTATCGTGTTGGATTAGGATGGATTTGAAAATCTACCTAAAAATTATAACTAATAAAAACTAGGCAGTGCACAATTCAAACTCACAGATGTAACTCGAAAAGCACTCGTCAGATCATAATTAAAGTTAAATGTGCCCACATGACACACACCACATTTCGATTTAAAAAAAATCATTGAAATCGATCCACCCAGTAAAAAGTTCTGAGGTAATATACATTTAAAAAAAATAGACTCAAATTGAGAACCTCCTTTTTTGGAAGTCGGTTAAAAAATAATTAAACACACAGTCACCTTACATAAAGGTTTTGGTTAAATACAAATTTTTACAGTCCAGATTGAACGTCCTAGACAATTATATCTATACAGATAAATAAAATTATACAATTGAATTGAGAACCTCCTCCTTTATTGGAAGTCGGTTAAAAACTGTATAAATTAACTAAGAATACAAAAACAAAATTATAGTGTGTTAGCAAATTGGTATCATATTTCAACTGTTTAGTATTATTTCATTTTTGTGACTAGCTTTTCGGACAGACTTCGTTCTGTCAAAAGTTAATCGTAAATTTATTTATTTTTTTATTTCAAAACCTTTCGTGGGCTTTAACGAACATACAAAAAAATAAATTAGCCGAATCGGTCGAGCCATCCTCGAGTTATGTGCTTAGCATCATTCATTTCAACAACATTCAACGTTGTTTTGCCATATATTTTATTAACCTTCTCAACCCCCCCCCCCCCTTATAACTTAGGGGAATGAAAAATAGATGTTGGACGATTCTCAAACCTGCCCGATATGCACACAAAATTTAATAATATTTTATCAACACTCTTAACCCCCCCCCCCCCCCCCCTCCCATAACTTAGGGGTATGAAAAATAGATGTTGTTCGATTCTCAGACCTATCCGATATGCACACAAAATTTAATGAGAATCGGTCAAGCCGTTTCGGAGAAGTTTTACTACAAACACCGCGACACGAGAATTTTATATATTAGAGTTAACTCGATATTAATAAATATATCATAACAATATTTAAATTGGCTGAACGAAATGACCATTAAGACGTTAATTCACCTGTTGTGTTGTACAATATTTATTTATGTTCAAAAAATATCCAAGTACCAACTACCAGTCTTAGGATGGCGGCTTGCTGACAATATCAGTATAAAAACACCTATTCTAACTATGATTTATGAAATCACCATCGTGTCCGATCTTCGTCTAATTATTCAATCGAATCGAAGATATGACGTCGTAGACAGGTTCATTGACACGGCGCAATGAGATCATATATCTTAGTAACGGGTGCTTATTAAATGAAATATATATTTGTGGAACTATTTTTTATACTGAAAAGGTGGCAAAAAGTTGTAAATTCCATTTGATGGTAAGCGAATATCTCAGGCTATGGACGCAGGCAACACCAGAAGCATTGCAAACACTTTGTCGACCGTCTCAAAAGGTCTGGCTACCTTGCCCACGATAGGAACACAACACTGCTTGAAAGCGATATTATTTGGCTGTGGCCTTCTAAACGGTTGACATATTTTCCTTGTCAGGTGCTCCAAATTTTGTCCAGGATATGTCGTACTGTGATAAAAATAGATAATTAGATATAGTTCATATAATTAGATATAGGTAAAAGACTGTGTGACATTTACAAGCTTTCTTTATTTTACTTCCCGCCGGCGCAAATTGTAGTGGCCCCGCTTTCTGCTCGGTGCTTTGTGGGTTCGATTCTCAGCTTCAATCTTCATTTCTTCAGTCTGGGCGTATTATTTATGTTTATTTATATATGTATATATTCTCGACTATGAGTAACGATCGCTATCATGTGTACATTATAACAACCGGACCGACGGTTTAACGTGCTCTCGGAGGCACGGTGGGGAGACCAAAAGTACTGCACAAACACCCAGACCACGCCAAAAACCTGTATGGCCAATGCAAATGTTTATCATGTGCGAGGATCGAACCCGCAACCGCCAGCGCAGGCACAATCCATGGCTGTGACCGTTACGCCAAAGCGGCGTCAACGCGCATTGGAGCAGCGTGGTGGATTAAGCTCTGATCCTTCTCCTACATGGGGAAAGAGGCCTATGCCCAGTAGTGGGATATTACAGGCTGAACAGTATGAGGATTATGGCCAGAAGTGTGATGTTTACAGGTTGAATCGTAAACATTCAATTGCCTACGTTAGAAACCTATTTGTTTATTTCAATTCAATACATTCGCATCCATATTCTTCTCAAACGGTATGTTCTAGTGCAGCATCCGGATGTACGCAGGCATATAATTCATTGCACAATGAACTTTTACTTTTCACATTTGAAATGTTGATAATATTCAATAAACTCTCACAGCGTATAATCATTTCAAATTGTCGTATAATGACTTAATCACTATACCTTATCAGTTGGACTTTTACTCATTAAATAAATAAATAAATATCTTATAACATATACACCCTCCATCTGTCCCTAAGGTAAGCATCTAAATGCTTGTGTCATTAGTAATCCGACTGACATAGTTACATAATTTTTTCTTCAATTAATATACATATAAAGTAATATATAATCATATATTACATCCAGACTCGAGCGGGAATTGAACCCACGACCCGCGGAGCAGAAAGCATCAGGGCTGCACCAAACTAGTCAAATAAGAAGGTCATAAGGATGATGATGATTTGATATTCTATTTTGCTCGCTTTTTTATTCCTTATGAAGCCCTTATATACGCTCACCAATATAAAAGCTACAATTCCCACAAAATTAACTGTGAATAATATTAGAACCAAAAAGAATTTTTAATTTCTTATTTAGATATATGTATATACGAATTTATATTTAAAAAATTATGTTGTTTTATCAAATGGCTAGCTCACAACGGTTTTATTTAATCAAAATGTAAAAATATGGTTAATACTCTGATAAACGGAGTGCCGGTTTTATTATTCGGTTATACTGCGAAAACTACTGAACCGATCGGGATAATACTTGTACCATAGGATGCAGCGTGTTTCGGACAAGGTTTTAATATATAATATGTTGGTGATTACTTATCATGTAACAAATATGGAAAGACAGAGATCGCTAGTAATGTTATAAAGCTGAAAAGTTTGTTTCTTGATATGCGTTAATCTCAGAAACTGCTGATTTGGGTTGAAAAGTTATTTATGCGTTAGACAGCCCTTTTACCAAGAAAGCCTATAGGCTAATTTTTTCCTGAAACTAACGTGTGTGAAACCGCAGGGAACAGCTAGTAGTTCGTATAAATGTGAAATGAAACAAAATCGATTTGAGTTTTTTAGTTTGATTTTATTATATTTTTTTATTTATAAGTACATTACATGAAAAAGTGTTAAAAACTTATTGATAATGCGACGCACACACTGAACGAACATTCACCATAACTTATAATTAATAATACATTCGCGTCAAAACGTCCATATTACTGGACACATTTTGGTAATCATCGTAATATTAAGTAGCTAAACTTAAGATCATTATCTACATAATTTGTCAAATCGTCACCGATGTTAATCTATTGAGATCCATAAAAATATGAATAATTAAATAGGATTAAATGTGTCGTTAGCCATTTCGTTTTATGGCAATTTTTTTTTTTTTTTTTTTTTTTAATAGTTACAACTATTTTTTTTTTAGATATAAATTTTACTTACACACGAACCTATTTACTTAAATATTGATGTAACCTGACATTTGATATGTGAAAATAAATACATATTTCCAAAATCGTGTTTGTAATTGATTTTAGAATTATATACTTATGCGAAGTATTTAAATTGTATGAAAATGGTACAAAAATACTCCATCAGAGCTATTAAAATCGGCGACATATGCATTTGTGCCAATATTTGACGTAGTTAGAATGAAAATGGATCACTGGTCAGTCATTTTAAGACATTATTTTGAAAGCCTGAAAACAAATTGACGAATAACAAGAGTATAGAAATCTTGAAAAAACAAGACTTGAAACATAGCCGACCTGTGTCGCCCGAGCTGTTAGTTAGTTACTATCGGCACGAGTAAGCTTACATTCTCACACATTCTCATGTATCCAGACGTCTGAAACCAAAGCTCGCTTGGACGAGAGCAAACTCATACTCGTAATATCCAGTTCTCGCCCACCCAGTCCACACCAGTTCGTAATTGAAGAATCCCTTACAGATACACTTTCCTTATACTATTTATAAGTTAATCGATAAAACATTCCACTTCATATCGCTGCCATGACTCGATGGGTTTTGTTTATGTGTATTTTTGTATTTTAAGTGACTTATGTATAAGGCAGGGATGGAAAAAGTTTCTAAAGCGACATTTAAGTTAATCTTCCATAAACATAAGCAAAAACTTTGTACCCCTTCTTACGACAATTCCGTAGACGGAGGAGTATGAAATTTCGCACACTTATAGTTTATATAGAGAAAGAGTACAGATTGCTAATATTTTTTTTGATTATGCATAAAAATACATTATATCAATAAAAAAACTACACACACTACCATGAATTTAACACACACACGTATATACTCTTTTGTTAATTGTTAAAATTTGTGGTTAAATTATGGTCGAATTTAAAAACAAAATAATTCATTATAACTCGTAACTATGTCTCCAAGAAACTTTTTCCTTTAAGATTATATATTTTTTATTAATAACATTAATCAAGTCTAAACTAAAACATTTTTAAAAATGAAGGCTATACACGAAATACAAAAATAAACGAATTAAATTATTGTAAAATTGAGCTGAAGTGGTCTTAAATATACTTACAGTAATCGTAACTTACATATGACATTTGTATTAAAAACATCTCAAGTTATTCATTTATGTAAGCTATTTACAATTTATGTATAATCTCAAAAAGTAAAAACTAATCAAGTACCTACAAATAAAAACTTGAAATTAATTAAGGATTTACGAGTATAAAACGAAAATATATCAGGTACACTTAAAATCCAATAATTGTGGACGGTCTAACTTGAGCTTAGTTAATAAATAAATAGACACACATTCAAAGAACACCAAAACACTCACTGAAGTATATTATCTTCTCTTCTAAATTGTTCTGTTCTGTAAACTGTCGAAGAACTGCACCATTGCCAGCTGTTCCTCGGTTAGCTCGGTGAATTGATAGGATATTGGCAATTCAATGTTCTGGTACATAACAGGCATACGCTCTTCGACTGGTGGCCACTTCGATAGATAGTGTTGGTTGCAAGTTGGGTCACTAGAATGAGCGATACATAAAAATAAGTAAACAAGACACTGGTGACAGGAGGAGTACTGTAATATACTGTAATTAGCTATAAACTTTCCACTCATGAAAAAAATCTATTAAGAGGAAACGTGGAAATTTAATGCACCACGCTATTTCACCGCACATCAGCGAGTAGTACCTTGTGATCAAAATGAGATATGTGTGAATCGTAAAATTTTTAATTTGTGAAACAATCATATATCAGTTTAAAAATGCTGAAGAAGTCATAAACTTAAGTTTTTTGTCTAGGAATTTTATATATTTATTTATAGGTTGTACTGTGTGGCTACGGTACTAAAGAATATAGCCACCCCCTCTCTTCCCGTGGGTGTCGTAAGAGGCGACTAAGGGATAACGCAGTTCCACTACCACCTTGAAACTTAAAAAGCCGACCGGTGGCGGGATAACCATCCAACTGCTGGCTTTGAAATACACAGGCCGAAGACGGGCAGCAGCGTCTTCGGTGCGACAAAGCCAGCCCTGCGGTCACCAACCCGCCTGCCCAGCGTGGTGACTATGGGCAAAATACATGAGTTCACGCCATTTTTGGTGTAAACTTGTGGAGGCCTATGTCCAACAGTGGACTGTAACAGGCTGTAATGATGATGATGATGATTTATAGGTTGATTGTAAGTGATTTGTGCTCTTAGAAATCAAAGTCAGTAATTTTGTGGTTTTAATTATACTTACTTGCAACACATGAAATTTTTGACGAACGTAGTCATCTGGTTCACCATACGTTTGTCATTCTGCGTCCGCTGCGAGAACCCTCGAACACCTTCCATAGCATTTGCACGGAATACAAATGTTGTATCTTCAATGTGTCCAGCGCCCTTGAAATCCAAGTCCATCGATTCTTTTATCACGCTGAAATCTGCCTCGTAAGAATACTGGTACAAGAACACCGGCGCTCCTCCCATTGAAGCTCTTTTCTCTACTAATTTGATAGCAGGATAAACGTAAAACGTGTCTGAACAACTCTTAATGTACTTGTTCATCGTCGGTGCTCCGTCAAAATATCTTTGAGCGACCTTCTTGGCCAACTCTATCGCATTTTGCGGCGGTAGTTTAAATATTAAATTGGGTGATAGCATCAAAAGTGGGTTGATTTCTAATTGAGTCAGTATGTCGAATTTTTCAAAATTGTGCCTGAACGTTTCACATTCCATATTTGTAAAACCAATCAGCATTGGAATATTCATTCCGAAACCTTTTGAAATCATGATTTCTGGTTCTTCGTCCAATATTGTAGTCACGCCCGGGAATGGGGTCTCGACGACGGGGACGAAAACTACAAGGCCGAATTTTTCTTGGAGTTGCTTGTTCGATTCGACGATGTCTTCGATGGGCGTCGCTATCAGCTGCCGATGGATCTCTTCGGGGTCAGTAGCGTTGATACCCAGGCTCGATACAAAAAGATTTGCTACGAATTTTGCGTAAGCTGGTGAAGTTGTATAGAAGCTGGGTATACCGGTGCCGCTCATTAAAATTACCCTGAAATTATAAAGTGATATTCAAAATGTTGTTAGAATTAGCAAGTTGAAGTGGCATTGGCAGTGTGCTAGTCATTTGTGTCACACATCTACGTAAGATCGGTGTAGGCTGGATGAGAATTGCGGAAAACCGGGATTTCTGGCGCGAACTTGGGGAGGCCTACTTCCAGCAGTGGACTGCATAGACTGAACTGACTGATTCAAAATGTGTGAATTTGAAACTTAAGTTCATTTTTGCCATATAGAAGCCGAGAAAATGTAATTCATTCGAGGAGGGTTCTCAATTCGACCGTATATCTATTTTTGATGTGTGTTCGCGGATAACTTCGCCGTTTATGAACCGATTTTGCTGATTCTTTTTTTGTTAGAAAGGAGATATCCCAAGGGTGGTACCATAATAAGAAAACCAGGATCTGATGGTGGCATCTCAGAGAAATCGACGGAAAACTTCAAAGTAGCGACTAGTGCGTTTTTTAATTTTTTTCGTCTACTTACGTTGTATTACTTGTCGATGTAATTGAAGTCTGTTTTTTCGTTTGCTACCATTCATTTATGAAGGTAAAAAAAATATAAAAAGCTCCATATGATTATGTATATATTTATATTTAGCAAACATATGGTACATTTACAATATTTACAAGGTAAATAGTACATTCTGATAATTTACCTCTGGAACAATCCTTCTGCAGCCTTAGACATTGAAACTAAATGAGCAAGGCTGGCACCAGCGCTTTGTCCTGCCAGTGTCACGTCGCTAGGATCCCCACCAAAAGACTTGGCGTTGGCCTGCACCCACCGCAGTAAGGTCACTACGTCACGTAGGCCGTTGTTACCAGGGATACTTGACGAGTTCAAGGAGAGGAAACCAAATACGTTCACCCTGGAAAGTTAATTGGACAAATTTAGTTGAAAAGCATGCAAGCTGCGTTCAAAAGAAATATTTTGTGTCTTTCTGGACCTCTAACATTATTTAAAATACCCGTTTTGTCCGTGAACACACCGACATTTATATCTGTTGTTCTTAGTGTATATCTGTTTATGAAACTATTGTTTTTTACTGTTTCAATTTTACATTTAAATTAATATAATTGTAATTAAAAATTCAGCCTTGGTCTTAATACAATTACATACTAATAATTGTGTTTGCTCACAAACGAAAAAACCGACTTCATTTACATCGACAAGTAATACAACGAAAAAAAATAATAAACGCAGAAGTCGTCACTACGATTTTCGAGAGTTTCCCTCGATTTCTCTGAGATTCCATCAACAGATCCTGGTTTCCTTATCATGATACCACACTTGGGATATCTCCTTTCCAACAAAAAAAAAAGAATTATGAAAATCGGTTAATAAACAACAAAGTTATCCCCGAAAATACATTTACAAATATATATATAAATAAGGTCGAATTGAGTAACCTCCTCCTTTTTTGAAGTCGGTTAAAAAAGAATAAATATATTTTTTAATGATGAAACAGATGACAAAATATTTTTTGCAATGTAGTCTTTTTATGAGAAAATTTTCGTAACACGCCTCGTTATATATTCCATAATTTTAAAGTTTGTACACACAGTATGTAAAACCAGTTGTTATTTATTTATTTTTTTATCTAATTTCTGACTAAGAAGACCTTGAATCACTCCGACACGTGTGGCCGACTATTCATTTATTTTGTTATTGACATAATTATCATGATATCAATAATAGATGTACTAGATGTCAGGGGTCAAAAGTTAACAGTTGTTTAATTTAATATTGTACTAAATCGTGATAGTAATTTGACGAAAATTGTTTGTGTACGATTTTAAACGTGTTCGTATGATTTAGATTAATAGGGTTATAAACATTGTATTATAACAAAACAAATGGACATTGTGTTTATTTTGTATTTTGTCCTGTGTGTTTGCTATACAATAACATTATAAGTAACTGGATGTGCCATGCGGTTTCATCCACTTTAATTTGAGAAAAGAAAACTTACTAAAATATTATATAGAGCCTTCATTTCTTTAATGTTTAAACAAACAAACAGACTCTTCAGCTTTATAATGTTCATATAGATGAAAAATAGTAAATGTAATATTTTAATTTTAATCAACGTAAGTCGCTTCTTAACTTTTCAGTATTATTATGAGGGATAATAATCTTTACGTTCGATGGAAAACTGGAAAGTAAAGTACGATGTCGCGGATTTATCATTTACTAGTGGTCGCCAGTCGTCGTAATTCAACATTAATTAATTTCAATTAGAAGTTTGAACAAAAGAGTATATATGCGTGTGTGTCAAATACATGGTAGTGTGTGTAATGTTTTTTTTTTTTTAATTTTTTATTTATTGATTAGATGTATTTTTATGCAAAATTAAAAAAAAAAATATTAGCATTCTGTACTCCTTCTCTGTATTAACCATCTGAGCAATTTTCGTAAAAAGGGGTACAAAGTTTTTGCTACACGTATTAATATATAGATTTAGAAGATTATGAATAATTATTATTAGTATTATAGTTATGAATAATTCTGGCGTATTTTACCCCATGCAACTTACGCATCAGCCTCGTCGTTTTTTTTTTGTGATGGAAAGCAGCGACTACGATATACTTCAGTATGTAGGTACGCTATCCTTGAATGTTTGTATTTACTCTTACACCAATATTAACGCTATATCTATGCTAAGAAGATTTCTGCACCTCAGTAGTTCGTAAGGAAATACAAAATAAAATTAATTACCTGTAATTAAATGTGATGACGATGACGTCCTTAAGCATAAGGTACTCGGGGCCGTAAAGACCGATACCACCAGAACCGAAAGCAAAACCACCACCGTGGATGAAGACTAAGATTTTAAGGCCGGGATCATTCTCATTTTCGGAGAGACCGGCTTTGTATGGCGGCTGCAGCTCTAGGTCCAGCGGTCGAACTCTGTGCACTGGGAGGGCGTCCAAGGGTACGTGGATGTTGGCATAGATGCAGGCTTCGTTCATCTGGTGAGATTCCTGTAGACGGCCGTAAAATACATCGTATTGAGGACATATAGGCCTTTCATATGTTGCATCGTAGAAGTCATGCCATGGCTCTACCGGCTCCAACTCCTGGAAATGATGAAATAAGTGTTTTTAAAAATCTAAGTAGAATCAAAAGCCAGAGTAGAGTTTTTGTAGAGTTTTGAGTAGAGTTTTAAGATGTAATTGCCCAGTCGACAAAACGAGAATATAATTATCTAAGTAAAATTCTGGCAAGAACCGCTAAATCTCGGTCTATACTCAAGGGAAATACCCGTATTTTTAATTTACCGAAATGATTAGTCAATAGTGTGATTATTTTGATTTAGCCTGTACCATCCCACTGCTGAGCAAAAGCCTCTTTCTCCATGTAGGAAAAGGGTGAGAGTTTAATCAACCACGTAGCTCCTCTGCGAATATGTATTGTCTTCTATGAGTAACGATCGTTATCAGGTGTCTTGTCTACTTAATGCCTACCTTAAATCGTCGCTCGCCTATGGGTTGCGCGGCGTAAGGCACGCCGAGAAAGCTGAAGAAGTGCGTGTCATTGTTGGCGACGCGGTGCACGCCACACACCCAGCCGGACTGTAGGTGCGCGCGTACCTCGCATTCAGTTCCATCTTCTGGTGATCTCGGAGCGCCATAAGCTGAAATATTAATAATAATAATAATAATAATAATATTCTTTATTGCACACCATAAAAGATACAAACAAAAGTAGTATAATTAGAGGTAGGTGTACAAAGGCGGTCTTATCGCTAAAAGAGCGATTTCTTTCAGACAACCTTTGGATATAGGACAGCGCATAAAAGCGGTTAGGAAGTGTACAAATGATTGTTATAGAAATTAGAATACATCACAATAGATTATATATTTTAATTATTAAAACACGCCTAAAAGTCCAAAAGTCGTCCAAAATACGTCGAGAAGTACAAAGAGTCATCTTGCAGAAGACCACTATAGCAGCAGCCATACAAATCCTGTACAAGATTTTCTAAATACCCATTCAAAAAGATTAATAGAAAAAAATAGTAATGTTATCTGTTAATTCTTACATTATTTTGTATTAAAACAATAGGTCGTGTTTGAAAACTACAAAAACTCGGAATACTCGTTTCTTATAACTTAATTTTATACAATCGCAAGGCTAGCGAGTAATTTACGTGGGAAATAAAACTAAAATAATATGAAGATTGGATTTAGTAATGATAAAATATATATAGACGTCTTTTTTAGTTATAAAGCCGTTCTAGTGATCAAAGTGATCACTGTACATGGGAAAATTACCTAACCAATATTTTATCTATGTTGATGCGCACAACTATTTTTTTTCTATAGTTTTGTAATAAAGTTTGTGTCTTTAAAATCTGGACCAGCCCAATTGGGAAGTACATCGACCTTACAGAAGATCACAGCTGAATAATGCTGGTTTCAAACAGTCTTGTATTCCTATGGTTAGTAGGTAACCAGGGGTTTTGGGGAGATTGGGGGTAGGGTCGGCAACGCGCTTGTTATGCTTCTGTTGTTGCAGACATCTATAAGCTACGGTATTCGCTTACCATCAGGTGAACCGTACGCTTGTTTGCTGACCTAGTTATATACAACAAAACTCTGAAGCTGACAGCTGCCATAGGACCAATTAGTCTATCTCTCTTACTCCTTTACATCTTATATATTGTATAAGTTGTGTAAAAAAAAATGATCTAACACCACAAATAAAATAATTTTTGATATAATTCGAGGAAACGGACGTAAAGCGCTCTGTCTATCCCAACGGGATTTAACCCGTAGCCGCGTAGCCGCGTAGCGTTGTAGCACGTGCTACGGTATCGCGATGCAGACAGCGTACTGGCCGATTTATTCCGAAACGGAATCGAAAGTAACGCTACCTTTCATTGTGCAGTGACATACGCGCGGAATATACATCTCTATTTAATAAAAGTAACGGGATTACATTCGACGAATATTTTGTAATCCTTTTTTAATTTTATTAAAAAAAGAAAAAGAAGAAAAATGTGTGTGTACTTAGTTATACTTATACTTCATTGGTTAGCTAGTAGCTAACTTCGCGTTGCTAACTAATTCTTCATTAACTTGCTAACTTCAGGGTGTCGGTTTTTTCGTGACGGTGTGCGCGCGCATCATAAAAATTTACTCATGATTTTTCCCTAAAGAGATTACCGTAGCTTATATACGCCTGCAACACCAGAAACAACGCGAGGGCGTAACAGACCCTATCCCTAATTCCCCCCAGGAGCTCTGGTCACCTTACCAACAGGAACACAACACTGCTCAAAAACAATATTATTTAGCTGTGATCTTCTGTAAGGTCGAGGTACTACCCCAGTCAATCTGCTTCATATATTGAGCAGGAAATTTTCGGCTGTGCCCTACCTGAGTTGTATATTATTATATAACATAGTTAAGTGACTTATTTAACATAAACTTAATACAAATACAATAAAAATAATAATCTCTTAATTCCTTACTTTCTCGTTGAAAACATATTTCCTTTTGTTAGCATTATATTACAATAGTTTTTTACTAAGTTAACAGAATAAGTGTCTAATGGAGCTGAGATAACGTTTCCTCATTAACATATTTGTTCAATTAACCTTATAACCTACGTTTATTAAACTCCAATGTTTGAAGGTAATTATTTACACGTGTTATGGTGTTTGTCGTGTTTTAAACTACTTACTCATTAATAATCACTAGATCTATCTTTACTGTAATAATATTGTTTACTAGCGGTGCCCGCGACTTCGTCCGCGTGGAATTTAACAAAAAAGGTTTTTGTTCAGTTCGTAGAGTTATAAAATAAAATCAAAAATGCAAAATAAAAGTGGCCTAAGTTACTCCTTACTACATAAGCTGAAAGTCCCATCAAAATCGGTCCAGTCAAATCGGTCCAGTCAAATCGGTCAGTAAAAATTTTTTATTTTGGTATATGTACCGTATATACATATGCATTTAGTAAAAAGCGGATATCTTAACATTACAAACAGACACTCCAATTTTATTTATTTGTATATATTAAAGCGAGTTGCATATTTAGGTTATGATATCGATTCTGATATCGCAGCTAAATGCAAGGACGACAGTTTAATAACACGTATGTATATGTATATATATCGTTGTGCATAGCAACGATCTGTTGGAGATTACGAGCGTACGTCACTAGACGTTACACGCGTCGCGCAATGATAATAACTTTATGATTACTGTAACGTAACTTATGATTTATTTGATTCTAGCTGACCCGACGAACTTTGTGCCATATTAATATTTGCGAATTTATGAATTTTTCAAATAAAACTTCTTTTGCACGCTTGATTTAGGAAGTGGGCTGTTGAATGCGCCACGAGATCGTTACGAAAAATGTGATCGGGCGAGTCGAACGAAGCAAGAGAGAGAGGTGCGTGCACGCATTTTCCTTCTCCATCATAATTCATGTCTTCGATTCAGTCTGTAACATCCCACTGCTGGGCATAGGCCTCTCTCGGAGCCTAGGACTATCGGATCATAATTTTTTTAGTTACTAATCATTGGTCTTATGTCCTTAACGTCACTAGTTTTAATTTAGTCAATGTTTTATAAACGCGGTGTCGATGTCATTGTCAATGAGCCCGATGCTATGTTTATAAAACACGAGTGTCGCAACATTGAAGATTAAGTTACGATTGAAACGTCTCCGGTTTATCTCTGTCGCCAACTGGTCCGATGGACCCGACTTCGTCAAGTAGGGTGATGCTTTAACAACGTTCTGTTAGGCGTATAGAACGCAGACGTGACGCGTAACAATTTAATTTGTTACTTTTTGGGATATTTTTTTACAGGCTTCATAAAGGAGGTTAGTTCAAGGTGGAAGACGGCGTATATGGATTCCCTCACCTGGCTCGCGACCAATATCATGTCAAAGCCGAACTGGCTCTTCGGATGTGTTTCGGTTTGATGGAATGTAAGCCAGTTCTCCTTATCCCCTATCCTATCCATTCCCTTTACGTGTGGCATCCCGTCAGTCTTTAGTCCTATACTAGTAGCGCGGCATTTCCTGCGGTGGAGCGTGTGGCGTTGTCGTGGGGTCCAGGGAGACCCGATGAAATGGATTACCGCTGAAAACCCGTGGTTCGTAGGAGACTCGAACCAGGCCATCCCAGCTTGAACATGCCATGCCAGTGACACACTACTCTCCATGTAAAAAAATTGTCTAGCACCTGGTTTACTATTGCCTACAGGACTGCCGGAGTTCCCATGCGATCCTTGGTTATCCTTTTGACTCGAAAAGGTAAAATCTGTAAAGGTTCTATAGCGGCTCCCCTTCCACATCTAATGTGGACTTCTGCAACATAAAGGGTCTTCATAGTAACTTAAACGCCGTCCACTATCACCTTGAGACGATGAAGCTGGCCTTACTGTCTCTGGCTGACACACAAATATATTCTTCTGACGATATTTCATACCTGTGCCATCCAAGGTAGATACAATTTTGAGCAAGCCTTTTTACTCGAGGCCGACGTGTGTATGTACGTCAGGAGTGATATTTGCTGGCAACGACCGTCCGTTGAAGTCAAAGACCTGTCCATTTTATGGGTGCGCGTAGACTTGTCCGATTCTGAAGACATCCTGGCATATTCCGCGAGAGAGAAAACGAAACTTCTTTGCACTCTTTTTGTATCAACTCTTGACGACGAGGGTAAAGTACCACCGAGCATCCCTTGGTGCGGGCACGTATGTGTAGAGATTTTGATGATCCTTTTTTTATACCGCTTGCTGGTGCTCGTCATTGAGATCTGACAAGTGCTTTTTCAGTTATTTCTAATAACGCGTATTTACTTGACTACTTTTTCGTCAACCTACGTTCCATTACTGGTCGATGTAATTGAATACGGCATTTTTTTTTTTTTTCGTTTCAGAACATATTGTTTTGTTTTTGCATAATAAGGCATTATATAAATTTTGTTGTGATTTTAATTGTTCTCACCTTTGACTCAGACATAGCTTCTTTCATAAGTATTAGTTGATTATTTATTTTTTTCGTTAAAAAATGTAAATAGAATGAAATTACTACAATAAATACGTATAAACTATTAAGATTTTAAGAATAAGTAATAAAAGTGCGCAAGCGCATAGTGCTCCGAACAAAGTAACAGCTGACTCACCGCTGAGCGAATGAAATTGTAATCAAAGAGCGGAGTAGAAGAAAGAAATTATAAAAATAAACAATACTATTTATATAAACGTAACACTTTTAGGTCATTTCAGGACTAAGCTCTAATCTCCTATTTTACTATATAGCATTTCCGCAAACGCACTTATTTATGTCGGAGCCCATGAGCCCGTGAGGGCCAGATGTACGTCATTTTATAAAAGCTGCTATCGCTAATTTCAAAAATGCTAAAATACATGTTTATGTATTTCTAATAAAAAGCCTAAGGAAAAAGTTTCAAGCTTAAAATTCCACAAATCACGGATTTCCATCCAAATATCATTCCCTATTTCACACACAATTTTCACAGAAGCTGAAACACGTGTTCACTCATTTTTAATCGCTTTTTTAATGCTCGAGTCCTTAGACCACCATCCGTTCTTGGTAGACATTCACTAACAAGACCAATGACCTAACGATTTTATATATACAGAAGGAGGAGATATCTCAGAATTACTGATATTCCCTGTTATGAATAAGAATCGATATCAGAATTTGCCAGAAGTTTCATTTGAATTCAAAATTATGCGTAGTATAGTAACCAACTTCAAAGAAGGATGAGGTTCTAAATACGATTGTATTTTTTATGTGTTATAAAACTTTTTTTGCTGTGTGTTTACGACAGTAAAGAATATAATGGTGGTATAACCATTCAACTGCTGGCTTTCAAATATATAGGTCGAAGACGGGTAGCAGCGTCTTCATCATCATCATCATCATCACTTCTGCCTATCACAGTCCACTGCTGGATATAGGCCTGCCCAAGTTCCAGAAATGACGGGAACTGTGTGTTGCCCACAGTCACCACGCCTGTCAGGTGGATTGGTGACCGCAGGGCTGGCCTTGTCGCACTGAAGATGCTGCTGCCCGTCTTCGACCTGTGTATTTCAAAGCCAGCAGTTGGATGGTTATGCCGACATCGGTTGGCTTTTTAAGTTCCAAAGTATTGGAACTGTGTTATCCCGTAGTCGCCTCTTACGACAGCCACGTAGTAGCCAGGGTAGCTATATTCTTTACTGCCGTAACCACACAGATTTTAGCACTGCTACTGCTACCAAAGAATGTGTATTGTAGTGTGATTGTCGATGTAAATTGAGGTCGTTTTGGACGACGCGTTGGCGCAAAGGTTTGTGGGATCCATCCCCGCATGGCAAACGTTTGTATAGGCCATACAGATGTTTGCCGTGGTCTGGGCGTTTGTTCTTGTGTATTGTGTGTGTTTCCGGACCCCAGATACTGGAGATAATCCTAGTGGGAGCCGTTGAGTGTGAAGCGTTTATTTTATTTTTATTTTATATCTTCGAAAAGAAACAGTAATTATCGTCTCCCAGCTCCTCGCTTATGTCGTTTAAGAGACTTGCAATCGCTGCACGCCGCTAAAAACGGCTCAACTTTATTTATTTATTTTTTTGTTACCGCCCTGGCCCAGATTACCTGCGACCTGTTGCGACTAGTTTTATTTTGTCTGATAACATGCAAAACGTCCATACACCGCGACTCGGTTTTTTAACCGACTTCCAAAAAGGAGGAGGTTACTCAATTCGACCGTATATATATTTTAATGTATGTTCGGGGATAACTTCGTCGTTTATGAACCGATTTTGATAATTCTTTTTTTGTTGGAAAGGAGATATCCCTGGTGTGTAACAGTGATAAGGAAACCAGGATCTGATGATGGGATCCCAGAGAAATCGAGGGAAACTCGAAAATCCGTACAACTTTTTACTGGGTGTACTGATTTTGATGATTTTTAATTTAATCGAAATCCGATGCTTATCATGTGGTCACATTTAAATTTCATCGAGATCTGATTACAACCTATGGAGTAATCTTTGATAATGCATATTAACTTGACTATTTTTTCGTCTGCCTACGTTGTATTACTTGTCGATATAATTAAAATCGTTTTTTTTTTTTTTTCGTTTGCCTGCAAACACAATTATAATGGATATAAATAATTTACCTACTAAATATTAAAGAGTTTTTTTTGTTTCCTTAATCTCCGAAACTACTAATTGAAAAATTATTATTGTATTCGATAATCCATTTACCGAGGAAGGCTCGCTCGCTCCAGCCTGTAATATCCCACTGCTGGGCATAGGCCTCTTTCCCCATGTAGAGAAAGATCAGAGCTTAATCCACCACGATGCTCCAATGCAGGTAGGCGGATATATTCCCTACTATGGGTAACGATCACTATCAGGTGTACATGATAACAACCACGACCGACGGCTTAACGTGCTCTCCGAGGCACGGTGGGGAGAAAACGACTGCACGAGCCCCCAGGAAATACCTGCGAGGAAGGCTAAAGGCTATTTAATATTTAAGTACATTTTGTCCTTAAAAAAACCGGTAAAACCGCTTGACACTCCCGATATTTATACAACGCTACGGTCACGCGTGACTTTGATTAAAATGTGTTTCCGGTTTTTTTTTGCCTTTTTAATAAAAATATATAACGCCAGCTTTCCATCTGCTGTTACGCCCGTGTTTTCTCCCGTGATAATATATATCAAAAAATAACAAAATCAAAAATAACTTAATTCAAATAGGCTTTTTTGAAGCACTTTCAAATCGTCATTCTACATTTATTTTACAAATTAAAATTTTAAAGTGATTATTATTTTCAAAAGTGGAGCTACCATCTATTCGGAATGTAGATTCTGTAGAGAAGAATTGGCGAGAAACTCCGCAGTTGCTCCTTTGAAAATAATATACATAATACAACGTAGATCGACAAAAAAATATTCAAGTAACTACGCGTTATCAAAGATTACTCAAAAAGTAGTTATCAGATCTCAATAAAATTTATATGTGACCACATGACAAACATCAGCTTTCGATTAAATTAAAAATTATTAAAATCGGTACACCCAGTAAAAAGTTATTGCGGATTTCCAAGAGTTTCCCCCCATTTCCTTATCATGGTACTAAACTTGGGATATCTCCTTTCCAACAAAATTAGTAATCTCTTGCATCAAATACAGCGTCACTAGCATGTGTCACAATCAGAGATAATATAACATTTATTGGTGAAATAACTTTAAAATCGGTCCAATAACCGTATCGATCACAGACAAACATACCTTGAAATATTTGCTCTTTATAATACAAGTTAATTAATTATTTTAATATAGCGTTAATCAAATAAGACTTACATAGCGGGACACTTCCTTCTCACACGATCAATGTGTTTTTAAATTATTGTGTCTATAAAAACGGCAATAATACATGTTGTTGTATGGGACCGCTTAAATATTTGCTTGACAAAAAAACAGCTACAAATTTTTTCACGAATTCCGGAATTATGTTTTCATCCCCTTAATCCCGAGATAGAAATAATGGTACAGGGTTGTGTTCCCTAGTATCACAGGGTATCGTAACTAAAGCTTAAATATTTTTGAATTTGTACTATTTATTAAACTTGTCCTACATGGAGAAAGAAGCATATGCCCAGCTGTGGGATGTCACAATGTGTGGGAATCGTACTATTACTTCACACTTTCGCCAAAATAAATAAAAAAATAAATAAACTCCTCACACTCAACGACCCCCACTAAGATTTATCCTGTGTCAGGGGTCCGGAAATACGATACACAAGCGCAAACGACCAGACCACGGTAAACATCTGTATGACCAATACAAATGCACGCCATGTGCGGGAATCGAACCCGCTACCCCGCCAGCACAACAAATATTTATGCAAAAATTCCAAATATATTAATATACAAATTTAAAAGGTTACTGTATAATAACACATTCCATTCTTATAAACGTGCATGGAATGCTAATTGCTCGCTCGTCACGCCTGTACGGATTTTGATAAAATTCCTACATGTCATAGTTTAAGATTTTAATTCAACGCTGATTTGTTACCTTAGACAAAATTAAAAATGTGTGTAGTCAATAATAGAAATGCTCGGTAACCCCGGACAGTGTATGAAAACTGGCAATGTTAAATAAATATAAAATGGAACGTAGAATCTCCTCCTTTTTAAAGTCGGTTAATAACCTACAAAGTGCAATATCAATATTGATATTTTTGAAGTGTAACACACACACACGATTGTCTGTTCTTAAATAAAAAAATATATAAATTTATTGAAAACAAGACATTTACTAGTATTATTGGAATAATATACATCAAGGCAACTTGATTCGTTAATTTTAGGTAATGTTCAATATAAAGAAAGAAAATGGATCGCCGAAAAGTATGAAAGTACATAACTATATATGTATATAATGAACATTATGTAATTCCTTTATTGTGTTCCCTTTTGTCAGGAAAATCTTTGTATAAAATAAAAATATATATACGTAATATTCTTAAATAAATACATACATAAATAGTACAACCAGACACGGGATGGGAGTCGAGCCCACAGACCTGGAGCGGAAAGAAGTGTCACTGCGAATTGCGCCAACTGGCTAGTCATTTAATTATTTTTTAATGAAAAATAGTAAATTTCAGATAACTATTATAAATAATAACATATTATATTTAGTTATTAATGAATATAGATTGAAATCTCGTTAATTGTAAGTAATGTAGTAATTTTTTATCAGAAAATCAGTGCAACAGTGAATTGATTTATCAAACAAGAAATAGGTATTAAAATATTTGCGCTAGGAGCTATAAGTTGTAATGTTTACAAACAAATGTTTTTTTTTATTATTAGAACGCTTAACAAACACACGCGGTCGTCTGTTCCTTAGGGCAACTTAATACAGATGATCGTGTGTATGAAAGTTAGACATTCCTCGTGATTTTCGCTGTCACTAAATAATTTTTAGAATTGTACTGCTTGTTAAGATAACCGTTCAGAAATAAACATAGAATTTTTGTATTGAATGTTGATTTTTACGCTACTAACAATTATGAAATAAAAATTCTTTAAAATTCGATATATCAAAATCCTTTTTATATGCGATTTACTTAATTTAATTATTTTTATTTATGTTTTAGTTGAAACACTCATTAAATACTTTACATTATTGAGGTGTTTTTGCTTTTGTATTGTGTGTGTGATTCCGAACCAGCAGTAAATCCTGGTGGGGTTCCCGTTTAATATGAGGCCGTTTATTTATTTATTTATTTATCTATTTATACATTTGGTCAATTGAGACAAATTGTTACAAATACAAAAAATACCCAGTATATGAAAATTCGATACATATACTAAAAGAATGGTTATTCGAAAAAAAAGTGACAAAATACCTAACACGAAATCACTCAAATCACTTTTCTTATTCGCCGATAAGAGAATTACTAAAATTTAAAATAAAAACCGCGGAATTTTCACCGTACACAGATAACGTTGGAATTTTTATTTTATTTTTGTTTTGTATTTCGTCGTTACACTCACCGTACGTTACGAGTAGCAACGCGCACACAAGTACAACACGCATGATTGCCGACCGTCCACAGACTGTCGCTCCTTCGTTCCGTGCCACCCTTATAAACTAAAATTTCGACCCGGCAAATAATAGCGACTAATCGTGACAAATTTTAATGCCTTTAAGATGTGTGTCTCTGAGAGGCTAGAATATTTTTTTTTGCTATAATTTTTTTTGAATGTCACTTAGTCATGTGTATAAGTAGCGATCTGTGACGTATAGTTTTTGTGATTGATTTGTTTAATTGTGTTGTGTTTTATTCTTCAAATATATAACTTAATTATTATTGTTAAAATTTTTGTTTAACGAGATTATCGATATGTATGTATGTGTGGTTTCAATTATTAAATTTTGTAGAACTTGGTTTTATAAGCCGATTAAATAAATATCTTGAATAAGAATGTTTAAATTAATATTTCAATCTTGTAATGAAACGGTACAATATATACTATAATTGCCTTAAAAAACAATTTGAATATTAAATATCATAATAAAAGAAACGCAATATATGAATAATCTCATGAAATGTACACATTCTACACTATGTTTCCTCTCTTTATTTATTTATTTTTTTAAGCTAGAGTCTGTCGAGATCAATCATTATTTGTATGACCGTATTATGTTACTTGTGTACTTTGGATTATTCGGTTTTTATATTAAAACATGTTAGTTTTGTACGCTTCAGCCTCTAATATCCCACTACTGGGCATAGGCCTCTTTCCCCATGTAGGAGAAGGATCAGAGCTTAATCCACCACGCTGCTCCAATGCGGGTTGGCGGATATATTCCTTACTATGAGTAACGATCGCTATCAGGTGTATATGATAACAACCGGGACCGACGGCTTAACGTGCTCTCCGAGGCACGGTGGGGAGACCCACAAGGACTGCACAAACGCCCAGACCACGGCAAACACCTGTATGGCCAATACAAATGTTTGTCATGTGTGGAGATCGAACCCGCAACCACCAGCGCAACAGGTACAATCCATGACTGTGACCGTTGCGCCAACACGGCGTCGTAGTTTTGTACAATACCTTTTAAAAAAATATCATATCATAACCATGGTAACCTCTTCAAAACAAGCATTCGATACTTCGATTTTAACGACTATACACAGATATAACAGTAGAAACGGTTGTCTAGTAGGAAGATAATACAATTTTTTACCATGAAGTAATTTAAAATCAAAATAATATTTTGTATTCTTGTGTTCAAGCTCTACCGCGTAAGCACTTAGTGTCGTCTATTAAAACTTGTGTCAATTATACGATAAATAAATCATAACGCTTTTAAACAAGCTGTTACAAGTCCTATCTTACTGTAATATTATAAATGTGAAAGTTTGTGAGGATGGATGTGTGTATTTATGTACGAGTATGTTTGTTTGTTACTTTTTGACGCAAAAACTACTTGACCGAATTTAATGAAACTTGTAAGTGCTGGAGATCTAGAATAATGCATGGGCTTATTTTTATCCTGACATTCCCACGGAATCGGCAGCTACGCGGGTGATCTGCGTAGGTACAGCTGGTATTTTATAAAACAATTTATTTTTTATCTTACTTTGTGTGATGTATAAGACCTTTTTTTCAATAAAAAAGAAAGGTGTCTATTTTCCGGTGCCTTTTTTACTTCATACACAGTATTGTCATTGATTATCCTGCTTTCGAGCTATAAATAATTCAGATCATATAATAATAATAAATAATACTAGGAATACATAGGAAGTTAGGACCTGGTCTGACAACCGTATACCGTATTACTGGAGCTTAATTCTTAATAAACGATATATGGGCCGCGGTATGATAAATATATTTTTATACAACGTGTTATTAAGTGCGTTCTTCCGTTTAGGGCCATATATGCCATAGATACATGGAGGCATAACATAGCTGAAATTATACGTGAAAAAAAATGAAGCACTAGTAAATACAGCTCATTACTACGTAATTTTAAAATCGTCACATTTGAAAAGAAAATGTTGAGGAAACGTGGGAAAATTATAAATGAATAAGTAATAAATAAACTCTTCATATCCAACGGCCACTAGTAGGATTTTCTCTTGTGTCGGGGGTCAGACAAATATCTATATGGCCAATACAAATGTCTCTGAGCGGGAATCGCCAGTAGAACAGCCAGTACTCTGTTCGCTGCAACAACGCGTCGATTTAAAAAAAAAAACAAATTTGAATGAGAAATCTTCCGTCGAATACGCTTTAAACATTTATCTCTATTGTTCTACATTTTATAGTTTGACATAAAAATTAAAAGATACTGAAATAAGAGCCTACCATTGTAACAAATTATCCAAATTTAAAGCCTTTGAAACCGCCTACTAAGCTTTATCATATTCTTATATTTATTTTATCAAAGCAATTGTTACTCCAATTAAACATCACGCGCGACAAAAAATACACATTAAAATTTTACGATCGTCTTATAGTACTCGGAACTTGTAAATTGGTAACACAAAAAACTATGTATATATAACTTAGGTGATATGAACAAAACGTGTTTTCTAACTAAATATACTATACTTAATTTTATTACTAAAAATAATTCATCTTTTACCGCAGAGTACACGTGTAAGCCACATCGACGCTTGCTTAGTCTATGTATAACTCTTAATGATAATATTTTATAGAATTCACATTATGTTTTCTAATGTTTACGCGAATTTCACTCATTGTAATGAAACAATTATTTCGGATTTTATCGCGGTTTATTAATTAACTTGTACTGTGTGGCTGCGGTACTAAAGAATATAGCCAACCCCTCTCTTCCCGTGGGTGTCGTAAGAGGCGACTAAGGGATAACACAGTTCCACTACCACCTTGGAGCTTGAAAGGCCGACCGATGGCGGGATAATCATCCAACTGCTGGCTTTGAAATACACAGGCCGAAGACGAGCAGCAGCGTCTTCGGTGCGACAAAGCCAGCCCTGCGGTTCAGTAGTGGACTGCGAAAGGCTGCTATGATGATTAACTTTTTTAAATGCCCGACGTTTCGGATTCTTTACAGCAACCATGGTCACGGGAGGACTGATCGTCCATCTAAAAAACTTAATAAACCGCAATAAAATCCGAAAAAGTTGTTTCATTATAATTCATATTTTAGTTTGTTTATCGTTACATAGTATAAAACAAAGTCGCTTCCCGCGTCTTTTATGCTTAGATATTTAAAACTACACAACGGATTTTGATGCGGTTTTCTTTAGTAAATAGAGTGATTCTAGAGGAAGGTTTATATGTATAAGTAATACATACATAATATGGTAAAAGAACACTGATAATTTTAGAGTTTTCTAATGTGATGTCGTAAATAAACACATTTTTTTGCGCTTACATTGCAAATATTTATTTTATATTTCGTATCAGCATTGCACCCATTCGGAACCATAGTATAAATTAATATTTAATCTATCGCGACCGTAATATGAATTATTCTGATTTTTTTTAGTTATATATGTGTATGTAATATTATGTCGAACGAGTTTAAGGAATTGATTTTTCGATAAGAAATTATTACGGTATCATAAAAGAAGCATCAACCTGTAATTAGTCGATACGCCTCGCGATGTCTCGGCATCACATATTAATTATCAACGAATCGTTTTATGACGGGGTGATTATATATGACACGTGTATGTGTAGTTTGAATGTGTAGTATGGCGTAGTTCTTAAAATATTACGGAAATATTCCAAAAAAAAAAACTTGTTTTAATAGGCTATTTGTAGGCTTTTATGGCTATATTATATTTATTTAAACTGTCTATGTCACCAATAATATTTACTAGCCCTTTGGCGTCAATTTTTGTATCACAAAACTTGTCCCAATTTTCAGCTCCGGGAGTTGTGGGTTCGATTTCAGTCTCGTCCGTGTAATATATAATTATTATTAATATATAATATAATGTATTATTTTTATGTGTATTTATCAAAAAAAAAATTAAGTAACTGTAAACCTTTTTGAATATCATATCAAAAATTGATTTTTGATATGATATTCAAAAATGTTTAGAATTCCTAATGTGTGGGTAACACAAAAATAAAATCGTACATAGTAAGTAACTGTATCACCCTACCGTTAACTATAACACAGGCATTAAATAACCTACCTAAGAAACGGACGACAGTGTAAGTTATAGATTTTTATGATTATAATATAAATGTCTAGGACGTTCAGTCTGGACTGTAAAATTTTGTATTTAACCCAAAGCTTAGCTATATGGCTACGGCATTAAAGAATATAGCCATCCCCTATCTTCCCGTGGGTGTCGTAAAAGGCGACTAGGGATAACACAGTTCCACTACCACCTTGGAACTTGAAAAGCCGACCGATGGCGGGATAACCATCCAACTGCTGGTTTTGAAATACACAGGCCGAAGACGGGCAGCAGCGTCTTCGGTGCGACATAGCCAGCCCTGCGGTCACCAACCCGCCTGCTAGCGTGGTGACTATGGGCAAAACACATGATTTCACGCCGAAAATGGCGAAGGCCTATGTCCACCAGTGGACTGTGACTGGCTGAAGTGATGAACCCAAACCTTTGTGTAAGTTGACTGTGTGTT
Source organism: Melitaea cinxia (assembly GCF_905220565.1). Lineage (NCBI taxonomy): Eukaryota > Metazoa > Arthropoda > Insecta > Lepidoptera > Nymphalidae > Melitaea > Melitaea cinxia. Next base: position 613,662 of record NC_059411.1, read on the forward strand.
TAAATTTTTTAACTGACTTCCAAAAAGGAGGTTCTCAATTTCCACACCGTATGCAGTTTGATCCAACTTGAAAGATAGGCTATATTGTATTTCGATATAAATAATTATTGTATTCGCAAAAAAAAAGTTGGTACGATAATTTGAGTGTTTTGTCCACTGACACTTTATTTTCTAAAGACTGGTAAAGCGCTCCCAACTGCTGTGAATATTGCAAATGTCTAAATAACTGGTTTGTGGCTGTTGCGCTGGCGGTTGCGGGCTCGATCCCCGCACATGACAAACATTTGTATTAGCCATACGGTAAGTCCACGGTATATTTTAATAATTGTGTTTGCTCGCAAACGAAAAAAAACCGACTTCAATTACATCGACGAGTAATACAACGTAGATCGACGAAAAAATAGTCAAGTAACTACGCGTTATCAAAGATTACTCAAAAAGTAGTGATCAAATCTCAATAAAATTTATATGTGACCACATGACAAACATCAGCTTTCGATTAAATTAAAAATTATCAAAATCGGTACACCCAGTAAAAAGTTATTGCGGATTTTCAAGAGTTTCCCTCGATTTCTCTGGGATCCCATCATCAGATCCTGGTTTCCTCATCATGGTATTAAACTAGAAATATCTTCTTTCCAACCAAAAAAGAATTATCAAAATCGGTATATCCAGTAGAAAGTTATGCGGTATAATACAACGTAGGTCGACGAAAAAAGCGTCAAGTAAAAACGCATTATTAGATATAACTCGAAAAGTAGTTGTTAGATCTCAAATAAATTTAAATGGGACCAATTGGCACACACCACCTTTCGATTAAAAAAACATTTGTCGAAATCGGTCCACACGGTCAAAAGTTCTGATGTAACATACATAAAAAAAAATAAAAAAAATACAGTCGAATTGAGAACCTCCTCCTTTTTTGGAAGTCGGTTAAAAAAGTGTATTGCTGAGAGGTTTCACAATATGTACTAAGACTGTATCTTGATACACTTTAGCGGAAGCTTTCACTCCTTTTTCACAAAAATGTAGTTTTGTAATGTAATGTAGTTTCCTTGATAAGACACGCCCCACCAAACCATCACTGACGCAGGATGATGACCATGTTGTACCTTTCCGACAACTTGAGCAGCTTCTTTAGAAGTGTGAGCGTACACTTTATTATTTTGCTTATTTTAGTGTTCTTCTATCGTGAAAATTGTTTTATCGGTAACGAGGATATTTCTGTGCCTTTCACCCGCGTATCGCGACAGAAGGAGTTTTGATCGATCCACTCTCTTTAATTGTAAAGATTGATTTAAGGCATAGGGAGGTCCCCATCGTGCCTCGGACAATATCTGAAGCCGTCGGTCCCGGTTTTTATCATGTACACCTGATAGCGATCGTTGCTCATAGTAGGGAATATATCCGCCAACCCGCATTGGAGCAAGCAGCGTGGTGGATTAAGCTCTGATCCTTCTCCTAAATGGAGAAAGAGGCCTATGCCTAGCAGTGGGATGGTACATGTTGAAGCTAAACAACAGTGACCACATAATGAAGAGATTCTCAACTCGGTTGTAATTTTTTTTTAATGTATATCAGATCACAACTTTTGATTGGATGCATCGATGTCAATGATTTTTCTTTTAATCGAAATATAATGCGTGTCATGTGGTACCATTTAACAATGACTTTTCGAGTTATATCTAATAATGCGTGTTTACTTGACTATTTTTTCATCTGCTTACATTGTATTACTTGTCGATGTAATTGAAGTCAGTCGGTCGGAAACACAATTATTTATAATAAAAAGGACACAAACTAAACTTTACGATTTCTTGAGACACCATTAAAAGAAACAACAAAAATAATGTTTTGTAATGTAAGGATTTGAGAAAGGACCCAGTTTTGTCCTCAGAACGTATTAGTCCCCATTTATCCATTAGTATCGTTCAGCTGTATGACCGAGACAAGTGAAGTAGGGCGAAGTGTAAATTGACAATAAAATTTTATTACCGACACGAGTTCAGCTTTCAGTGGACGAGAAAAACAAACGGTATTTGTTTTATTACGATATTATCACCATGTGCAAAATATTACTGGACTGACGCATGCGCCCGTCAGCCGCTGTATGTATGTCGAATGTATTAAATATGATTACATCTCATTATCGCCTGCTTGGGTTGTCTGGAGGAGATCGCTACTTAAGACAATTTTCAGTTAACCATCTATCTCTGGTTTTGCTTACTATCCATAGGTTTTTGACACAATTTTTTTTTTTTTTTTATTTCTCCATACATACAAGCTTAGAGCTTTACACACAAGTAAATCAATCAGCAAAAAAGTAAAAACATATGTATAACAACCTTAAGAAAATAATGATAAACGTGAAATAGAAATATACAATCTTATCAAGATACAATACACGTTACAATCATCTTGTTACACGTGCAAATCACAATGCCCTTTGGGCAAACCAAACCGGCTGTAGACAGTCCAAATTGATACTCACGGAAGTATCACCGCACCTAGCGTGCCGACTGCTCAGTCTCCACCGCCTGGACATCAGAATAGTTGTTGGCACGATTACCGGCCACTTTTCACGCATAATGGACCACCTTTGCGTCTAAATGCGGAAAATCGAGCCCAATACAAATACAAGATACAATAATTAAAATTCACAATGTCAATAAAAATACATTACTCTCAGTGGACTAATATTAAAAGAATTAAGTATCAATAATTTGGATAAGTAATTCATATTAGACCAGTCCAAAAATTTGTGTGTTTGGAACATAAAAAGGTAAGTTTAATCTTTTTAGTACCCACAACTTTTCCATTTATTCATTTTTCCTAAAATTTAGAAAGTAGTTTAGAATTTTATAGAGCTCACGTCAAAATTCTGTCTCTAGTAACCATATTCAGAGATACAACATTGAAACGGGTAATTAGCGATAAGGCTGCATAAAAAGTTCATACACTGTTATTTTGATTCGATTTGATTTGTAATTTTATTTTGGGTATAATAATATTGTTTATTTATCTTTGTTGAATTTGATATTGATTCATCATCACTTCATCATGACTTCAGTCTAACACAGTCCACTGCTGGACATAGGTCTCCACAAGTTCGCGCCAAAAATGGCATGAACTCATGTGTTTTGCCCATAGTCACCACGCTGGGCAGGCGGGTTGGTGACCGCAGGGTTGGCTTTGTCGCAACGAAGACGCTGCTGCCCGTCAAGCCGATCAGTGATATTGATTAGACAACTTGAAATGGAAATTTTTAATAATGATATGAAATATAATCAAACCGGAGACAAAAAGTATTGTTTGTGGTCAGATAAAAGATATTTTTATAATAATACGTGTATGTGGGTCAAACTGAAATTTTGTATACATAACAATCTCGTAATCGTAATCAGCGTTGTGTTTGTCTGAATTTTGACCCGAACCTGCGACCCACGTATCGACTGTATCCATACGGAATTGTGCATCGCGGCAGGCGTGCGTCGGGTGCAAGTTCATGGTCCGCGAGATGAATTTGATTTTTACGATTGCAAAATCGTTTTATTCCGACACACGACATGTTTCAAATTTAACGTTTCTTAATCAGAACCAATAGTTTTTTGAATGAAGGGATTTAAAGAATATTTGAACAGGTAGGGTAGCGGGAAATATCCTGCTCAAATCTGGAGCAGCCCGATTGGGGAAGTACCTCGACCTTACAGAAGATCTTAACAACACTGCTGTCGAGCAGTGTTGTGTTCCTGTGGTGAATGAGGTGAGCAGAACCCTTGGGGGGATCGGGGGTAGGGTCATCAACGTGCTTGCAATGCTTCCGGTGTTGCAGGCGTCTATATGCTATGAGATATATATATATATATATATATATATATATATATATATATATATATATATATATATATATATATATATACCATCACGCTATTGAGCTCAGAATGGGGGGAAGGGTCCGGTGAAATCTGACCAAATCTCATTTAAACCGAGGGGGATATAACACAAAACCTCACCTCTATTTCAAAAAATGTAAAATATTACACAAAAAAATACACGAGTCTCCAAGGATTGAGTAAATTTTTTTAAAAAAAGTGTTGTTTTTATCTGTTTTTGCTTGGAATTTTATTTAATTTAAATAAATTAACTTTAGTATACCTGAACGGCTTATTATTTTCCCGAATAATAAAAAGAAATTTAGCTTTAAATAGTTATAGCGTCAATCTCACGTAAGGGGATGGGGGATCGAGGCAAATCTCACTAAATCTCACCTAAGGGGGGAGTCTTAACTGATCAAAAAATAGCTCACGTAGTTAATGGATGCCGACCTTGTTTTATATAAAAAAAATGCCATCATCATGTACCCGTTTACAATACGCATTCAGTTAATTTGTAGTCTGATATTTTTTCAATTATGAACTTATCTTGTGCCTTGGCCAATGTTTGTTGTAAGTTTATTGTTAATGCCCTGGTCATATAAATCAGCATAAGCAAGCAAATTATATATGTTGTACCTAATTAATTTTATACATCTGGCTGATCCATTCTGCATACTTTACTGTCTCATTTATTTTTTAATATAAATATACTCTTCACATTCAAAGGCCCCCATTAAGATTTTCTCCTGTCTGTTCGAAAACACAATGACAACTGAAAGAACCGTCGTTAGTGCAACGTGTATAATAACATCTAACAAAAATGAAGATGATTTTATTTTTATTAAGTTTAAGTTTTTGTGACGTATACGTATAGATTCACGACAATATTCTAATTGTTATAAAAAATATTTGAAATTTTATAGTTTACTAGCAGCCCGCCGCGGCTTTGCGCGGGTACTGAACAAAAATTTCAAAATTAAAAATTATAATACACACACACATAAACCCTTCTATTTGTATCAGGTTACTAAATAAAGAAAGTTTGAATATTATTATTTTAACGAACTTTTAATTATTATTCATAGGTTACATCATTGGAATTTTTTATTTATTTATTTATTTATTTATTTATTTATTTATTTAGTTGCACCAACAAGATAAACACCAATACATCACAAAAAAGTAGCATTAATATAGAATGTTGATTGTTAAGTGTCACCTCAATTACAGGTGCAAACCGCAATGCGAATTATACAATTTTTACTTCAATTGAACATAACAAGTAAATACTAAGTAACTGAGTCAAATTGCAATTATTAGAACATATATAATAAAACACTAAATTAGAAAATATTGATTAATACTTAATTATTTTAACTAAATGAGAATAAAAATATAAAGAGACGGTATAAGCTAGATTGAATTAAGAATTAAAAATTATTTAAATGTGGATTTTTGACAATAGAAGTAGATAAACGCAAAACTATAAGGTCATCATATACATACATCAAGAATTCCAATTACAAACTATCGCTTACAATTCATAATATTTTAAGCCTATAAATTTTCTAAATGAATTCAGACTATTAGAGAATATATCAATTTCATGGCTTGAGTGGTTGACGGACACAGTGGTATTATGAATAGCATTGTATGCTTTCGTGACTCTGTTTAAAGGAGAAAAAAGCCCCAGATTGGATCTAGCACGTTTTTGAGCAAAAGGCCTGTATTTGTTGACTCTCGGTAGACGCTTAGGTGTATTTATATCTAACAAAGATAGAAGCTGAGGAGCATCCATCTTAGCATTGACCAGCTTGTATAGAAATATTGCATCGAGAAACCTTCTACGACTAGAAAGGGAATTCAGGTGGAAGTGTTGCAGCCTATCCGAATAGCTTGTTGAATTCTTCAACATATTACAACTATATGACAAGTGCCATAGGTAGTTTAGTAAGGGTTTCTAAATTTTTTGAAAATATAATAATCCTATGTCATCCGCGGATAATGTAGCTGTCCAACAGTGAAAGAATTTTTCAAATCACTAGTTTCGGAGCCTATTCAGTGCAAACAAACAAACAATCAAATCTATCCTCTTTATAATATTAGTATCGATTAATTATATAAACCTTCTTTAAAATATTGCAATTCTTATTATTATTATTTTTGGTAACCGCTTCAGCCTGTAATATCCCACTACTGGGCGTAGGCCTCTTTCTCCATGTAGGAGAAGGATCAGAGCTTATTATATTATTTAGAGCTATTTTTGCTAACAAGAGTACGATCCATCTTATTGTAAGCGATTACCGTAGCACATGAACGCCTGATACAACATCCCCCCCCCCCCCCGCTTTTAACAGCGCTTTCCTAGGACCCGGTTACCTTCCTCACCACAGCACCACAACACTCCTCGAGAGTAGTGTTATTTGGAGGTAATACCCCCAGAGAGGCTACTCCAGATATTGAGATGAAATTTCCAGTTGTGGCCTACTTTGTGATTGTTACAGGTATTGTTGACAAAAAAGGAAAAATCGCTAATTTAATCGCATAATCAGTTAAGTACCGTAAGTTAAGTAACATAAGCATTGTCAATTGTCAGACATGTCGAATTGGTGGTGAGTAGGTTTGCTAGTGCCAAACTTTACTTAACTTTCAATTTATTTTTAAATCATTTTAATTTTAATTTCTTTATAAATTAGTTTTTTCTCGTACAGATCTCCCGATTACAGTAATTAGAGCACACTCCGATAAAGCGGCGGTCGCGCGGGTCACTTTTGTTTTAATAATAGTAACGGCGACGCATGCAAATATATGATGTGATAAATCCATTGTTATGAAAAAATAAATTTTTACGAAATCAGCTCAGGTGCGATTGTGGAGATCAAATGTTGCTTCATTAACTGAAAGATAATAAAACTGAAATGAAAACATAAACTGACGCTCGTTATCCATATCGGTGCAGTGTATGCTGGTAAACTATTGTACCTACATATATCTATACTAATAAATGTAGAGCCGGTTTTTTTTGTTCGGCTATACTGCGAAAACTACTGAACCGATCGGAATAATACTTATACCATTAGATGCAGCGTGCTTCGGAGAAGGTTGTAGTAGTTTGTATGATATGTGGATGGTAACTTATCGTGTAAAACAAAACGGACGACAGATGTCGCTAGTCTTACATAAACGGCTAAAAGCGCAGTAAAATGTCATCCCCAGCATTTCTAAGCGTTATCGTCACTGCCAGCGTCAGGACCAGTTGTTTCACTTCCCATATTTTTTTCATACAACGATCTTCAATCGTTTCTAAAGCCGTAAACTGGTAGGGCATATTAGGATACATTCTGTTCAAAATCTGGAGCACCCCTACTGGAAAAGTACCTCGACCTTCCAGAAGATCACATCTAAATAATACCGCCTTCAAGCAGCGTTCTGTCCCTGTGGTAAGTAACATGACCAGAGTTCCCGGGAAGGATCGGGGTTAAGGTCGGCAATGCGTTTATGATGCTTCTGGTGTTACATACGTCTATAAGCTACGGTAATCGCTTACCATCAGGTGAGCCGTACGATTGTTTGCCGACCTAGTTATATTTTAAAAAAATACCGTTACGTGATCCCATGTATGTACTAGGTATTTATTTAACAAAAATTAGTTAAGACCAGAAATCCATTTAGAATTTCGAAATAATCGATTTTTTTAAATTACGTTTTGAAAGTATAATACCCAAAGAATATGCCGACGAAAGGGCAATCCGAAATATTGAATATTAGCGCAGTTATCGCATATAGCGAAGGAACAGCTATGTTGGGCGCATGGACTAGAGGTGGAGCGACCTTTGATTTACAGTCTTAAATCCAATGTATATTAATCCCAGAATGTTTTCCTTTTTTCACACAACAAACACCTGCGTCTCATAAAGTGCGACTGTGTGACGTTAATGGTCGCATTTGTAGTAAATGCGTTTTTTTTGTATACCAATGTATATGATGCAATTAAGCTTACTAGCGGTCACTCAGAGGTCGAACTTCGACTATAACTAATTTAAATTATAAGTTTGAACAATAAATAAAAGAGTATATATAAATAGCAGTGTTTTTTTCTATTGGTTTAATGTATTTTTTATCTATAATTTTAAATTAGCATTCTGCACTACTTTTGTATATAAACTATAAGTGTGCGAAATTTTATAATCTTCCGTTTCCGCGCAATTTTCGTAAAAAGGGGTAAGTACAAAGTTTTTGCTTCACGTATTAATATATAGATATTTACGTTTAGAATTTTGTTTAGTTTTTAAGATTGACAGTTTCATACGAGCGTCTTCGATGAGAATTATTTTAAAAGTTAACTAAAATATAACATAAGTATTTTTTTTTTTTTTTTTCTAATGTAAAGTTTTTTTTTTATATACTTAACATATTCTCAAACAAATACGACTTAATTTCCGGTAAAAGAAATAATAACATATAAAAATGCAGTCGAATTGAGAACTTCCTTCTTTTTTAATGTAATATGTAGGTAGAGAAGTCTCCAAATAAACGGAAATAACTCCTCAGAGTTGCAAATACATCGAACCGGCTGAACCCGCAAAACGAATCGTACGATAAACACACGACGAACCCCTTGAACCCTGGCCGTCATCCGCCGCGTCACAGATGCAGACTCCGCACTCCCGGCTCACTAGATCGTTCGTCGCTCAACGAGACACTCGCACACTGAACGGTATTATACTAAAACTACAAAAATGTGTGTGCCACGTGTAATTAAAATATTAAGACGCTAAAAAAACATCAAAACATATACTCGCGTCTGCTATTATTATCGGTATAGTAAATGATGGTAAGCTACTGTAGCTATGTCTTACATTAAGAACTAAAAGCGCTAGTATAGAACCTAAGGAAGTCTTACTTCAGTCGCGTGGTCTAAAGCAATATCATCATTACAGCCTATACAGTCCACCGCTGGACATAGACCTCCACAAGTTTACGCCAAAAATAACGTGAACTCGTGTGTTTTGCCCATTGTCACCACGCTGGGCAGGCGGGTTAGTGACCGCAGTACTGGCTTTGTCGCACCGAAGACGCTTCTGCCCGTCTTCGGCCTGTGTATTTCAAAGCCAGCAGTTGGACGGTTATCCCGCCACCGGTCGGCTTTTTAAGTTCCAAGGTGGTAGCAGAACTATGTTATCCCTTAGTCGCCTCTTACGACACCCACGGAAAGAGAGGGGGTGGCTATATTCTTTAGTACCGCAGCCTCACAGTACAGCAAAGCAATATCGCTTTTTTTTATTTACATACAACTAGGTCGGAACAGGCTTACGTCTCACCTGATGTTGAGCGATTACCGGATATAATAGACGCCTGCAATAGCAGAAGCGTCGCAAGCGCGTTGCCGTCCTTACCCCAATCTCCCCAAAGCTTTATAAACTTTCTCAATCACTATTTAAACTATCGTTTAAATTGGACTGATGCACCAACTAAAAGTCAGTATGAAATTGTAGTGTCAATAAATAATTGTGTACTCTCGCAAACATACAAGTAATACAACGTGACGTAGTCGGAAAAATAATAATTAACCAAATTAACAAAATACGTATCATCATTACATAGTATAAACAGTCGCTAGTCGCTTCCCGCTGTCTGTATGCTTAGATCTTTAAAACTACGCAATGGATTTTGATTGCGGTTTTCTTTAGTAAATAGAGTGATTTCAGGAATAGGTTTATATGTTATGATTATGATAGTTTTTACACCCGTGCGATAGCGGGGCGGGTCGCTAGTTAGAGATAACGCAAAATGTACTCGTCAAATCATTATTAAATTTAAATAGGGCCACACAAGCACCGGCTTTCCATTATAAAAAAAAGTCATAAAAAACAGTACATCTACCATCTATTGTCCTTGTTATGCTTTTAAATTAGAGTAAAATGTTTCAAGTAGATTTATTTTTAATCAGGAAATAAAACGCCGAATGTAATCGAAGGTACAATATAGGTTTTACTTTATTTTTCGCTATTTCAGTTCAATGCGAACTCTTGAACTGCTATATGTCAAGTTTTCGCAAATTGTCGAGTCAGCTGTCTACTCTCGGGAACAACTCGCTCTTGACCGGACAACGCCGTTCTAGACTTGAGATGGTACTGGGGAGGGATTGAGGGGATAATGTGTCGACGCACTTTGTTTCCCTTATTATTGTTAGACTTATTAATATAAAGTTGGAGAAATTGAGAAGGACGGGAAGAAAATGAATTTATTTATTTATATAACAATTTATTATACGTACAGAATTATATAAAATATTTGTCCATGAAACTCACGTATAATGGGTGTGCTTTTCCCTCGAAGACATTTCTTCCAGCACACACAAAAAGGAACGGTTACAGACAGAATTTAAAGGAAGTAGACGTATTATAAGAAAACATTAAATCATTTAAATATATATATAAAAACTACTGACAACGACAATAATAATAATGATGATATTTAAAGATACATACATACACACACCAACACAATAAAAATTAATATAGGGAAAGATAAGAATAAATTGGGATTGTTTTACTTAAATTTAATTCAGGATAATTAACAATTGTGCATGTATTTTGTGACTTAAAGCAATGACTCTAAGTGTTCGTTTCCTTATGAGTGATTAAGGCTTTAGTAGATATAATTATCTGATTAATGATGATCAGCCTGTATCATCCCACTGCTGGGCATAAGGCATAACTTCTTTCTCAAATGTCTGTCTTATGTCGGAGAAGGGTCGAAGCTAACCTTTTAATTGTCTAAAAATAAAAAAAGACAAGAATTACAGTTCAAACTGTACTAATTAATATATATTATTGGCCATACAGGTGTTTGCCGTGATCTGGGTGTTTGTGCAGTATTTGTGGGTCCCCCCACCGTGCCTCGGAGAGCACGTTTAGCAGTCGGTACCGGTTGTTATCGTGCACTCCTGATAGCGATCGTTAATCATAGTTGGGAATATATCCGCCAACCCGCATTGAAGCAGCGTGGTGGATTAAGCTCTGATCCTTATCAGGGGTATCAGGTGAGCCGACTGTTCGCCGACCTAGTTGTATAAAAGAAATCTCAACTTACATCTAGAATTTACAAATGAACAACTGTAAACACTCATAGTACGTAACTACACATAGTTACTGATAATCCAATTTGAATATAACCAATAATAATTGAATGTTAAGTTACGTAAAGTTATTTGTTTACAGATAAAAGTTGTTTATTGCACTTTCTTATTGTTTGCGAGAGTGACTGTTAGCGGTCATGTGTGCGTTTATCGGCGTATTGCAATAACAACAGATACAGATTCGATAGTTTACGCGTAAATAACGCGCTGTTGATAAGTAAACGGCGCACTGCAACGTGCCGTTCAAAAGCTTCGCTTCAATGTGTATAAATACAATTGAATCGTTAAAGTTTTGTAATGCTTTGTTTCTGGAATGAAAAGTTAACTAAATTGCAATGAAAAATAACTCTGAGGAAGGGCACAGTAGACAATTTCTTGTTCAAAATAGCGAGCAGCCCTACTGGGGTAGAACCTCGACCTTACAGAAGATGACAGCTAAATAATACTCTTTCCAAGCAGTGTTGTGTTCCTGTTGGTGAGTAAGGTGACCAGAGCTTCTGGGAGAAATAAGAGATAGGGTCGGTAAATAAAGTAATTTTCGAGTACTCTGGCACATGGGAACGTAGTGTAAATAAAAAATAAAAAAATGTTTTCATTGAGGTATTGTTTTCTTCCAATTTTTGTACTATTTCATTAAGTTTAATTTTAATGCAATCAATGATTTATTTATTTTATTTATTTAAAATTAAATAAAGTGAAACAATTGTTAGTAAAACTTTAAATAACCCGATTCCGTCTCAATGGTTTCCCTTGATCCTATTCGTGTTATAGATTATCAGTTGTTTTTTTTTTCTATTTTCTTATCTCTTATTTATTCGTAGCTTCTCAGCCTACGTCACAACCTCTACAATAGATCACAAGCCAACAACCCCACGACCTCATTACTACCACAAGTCTATCAATCATTGTTAAAAATTACACGCGAAAATGAATACAAAGAGATATAGTCATCACTCATCATCACTTCAGCCTATCGCAGTCCACTGCTAGACATAGACCTCCACAAGTTCGCGGCAAAAACGGCGTGAACTCATGTGTGTTGTCCATAGTCACCACGCTGGGCAGGCGGATTGGTGACCGCAGGACTGTCTTTGTCCCACCGAAGACGCTGCTGCCAGTCTTCAGCCTGTGTATTTCAAAGGCAGCTGTTGGATGGTTATCCCGCCATCGGTCGGCTTTTTAAGTTCCAAGTTGGTAGTGGAACTGTGTTATCCCTTAGTCGCCGCTTACGTTCTACCCTCCAATTTTTATTTATTTGTATAGATATATTTAAAAAAAATTAATGATACTTAAAGTTGTAACGCGTTTACTTAGTGCCATTGACCCGAACGTGCGTATTATTATTTTATCCAGGCGGGACACGTGTACGACGGCCACAGCCGACCTCTGTACATTAAAACTAAATTAAAAGTTAAAAGAAGACGAGACCGAAGACGCGCAGCAGCGTCTTCGGTGCAAAAAAGCCAGCCCTGCGGCCACCAACCAGCCTGCCCAGCGTGGTGACTATGGGCAACACACATGAGTTCACGCCATTTTTGGCACGAAATTGTGGAGCGTGTTCCCAGCAGTGGACTGTTTCAGGCTGAAGTGGTGTGATGAAAAGTTAAAAAAACTGAAAGACAAAGCGTTTATCTTTAATTCGCTAAAACGAATAAAATAATCTTTCATAACGTTATTTCACACAATTTTTTATGACACAATAGTAACACACACACAATAAGTAATCACCCACATATCATATACTAAAACCTTCTACGAAACACGCTGCATCTAATGTTATAAGTATTATTCCGATCGGTTCAATATTTTTCTCAGTATAGCCGAACAAAAACCGGCCATTTATTAATATAGATTGGTATAAAAGTTTGTCGCGACATTTCAAGTACTAAAAAAATTAAAATCAATCAGATCAAGTTATTTAATTTCCTTGATCATCGATCAAGGTAAACTTCACGACTTATTGCATCCCAACAAACATACATACTTACATTGCAAATGAAATAAAATCTTGTGTAAGTAATGTATTGAAAATTTGATCATTTCGATCATGTATCTCATAACTTTCACCAGATCTACAAATTAGAAAAAAAAATCGAAATTAATGATTTTTTTATAAGGTTGTCATTTGCTAGTCACGGCTAACGCTTTTACGTTTGTTCGTTTAGCAGTAATTTGGTAATCATTTAATCGTAGTTTTAATTTGCATCAAAACGCTTCTCGAACGAAAACCTAATAACTAAATTCAGTTTACAAAAATTACAATTTTTCTGTGCAAAATTTTATCCATAAATTAACCTCCCCAAAATATGTAATTTGAAAAAATGTTGCATCAGAACATTTAACATTGTTATCAACGGTTTTAATATCAGTGTTAATAATTCTTAATCCGGAAATAAATAAGTTTCTTACGACTCACTTCACTCCACCGCTTTACGAAGGTAGTTTCATAAAACTCCTTCTTAATACGTCTACTACTCATACTCAACGCTATGTTACTTTATGCCATAACCAGTGCCGTTAGCCATTAGCGCCCTGGGCAAGATTTCAAGGGCGCCCCCTGATTGCAAATCAATCCTATATTTAAAAAAAAAAACAAAGGATCTGATTACATAACTGTTCGGTAAAATCAGCCCTCTATATAAAAAAAAATGCTGAAATTTTAATTTTCCACTATTTATATCGGCGGACTCTTTTCTTCTCTCATCGTGGTTTTCAGCAATTTAATTTTCGATTGACATTATCCAGTATTCATTCAACAGTTATCTGATCTACCTACCTATCAGAGTCAGAGCCGTGGCACCCCCTTATATCCAGCGCGCTGGGCGTTCGCCCTACCGCGCCCTACCCTAACGCCGCTACCGGCCATAACGTAAGTGATGAAGTAGGGAACAGCAGAAAAAATGCTGCTCAAAATATGGAGCAGCCAGGCTGGGGAAGTACCTCGACCTTACAGAAATCAATACTAATTAATATTGCTCTAAATTAGCTGTATGTATGTTCCTGTGATGAGTGAGGTGGTCAGAGCATCTGACGAGGGTCACCGATCACCAGATCAATACTAATTAAAATGGCTCTAAAGTAGCTGTATGGTATGTTCCTGTGATGAGTGAGGTGGTCAGAGCATCTGACGAGGGTCAGCGATGCTTCTGGTGTTGCAGGCTACGGTAACCGCTTACAATCCAGTTGGCAGTACCTACGCTTGTTTGCCGCCACAGTCTTATATAAGAAGTAATGCATAAAGTGTTAATCTAAAGTTTTCGACAACGAAAACTACGGGATTCAAGTAACCGAAATATAAAAAAAAAAAACGTATTTTTGTGTAAGAATTAGAAATGTCGTCTTAGGTCAGCTCTTTAGATAAACTGAATGTTGTGAGTGACGTCTGAACCGACCTTTGGGAATTGACGTAATTTTAATTTAATGAAAAAATATAAATATTCTACTTATTATACTGTTATCATTCTACGAGAGATATTTTTACTACAAAGGCTATTTTCCGTACAAATTATGACAGTATAAACACGTGTAGGCGTTGATTAACATTCTAATTCATCCCAAGTATAAATTAAGTTACAGATTAATTAAAATTAAATTTTATTAATTTGACACATACATACATATACAACCATCACCTACTTGGAGAAAGAAGCTAACAAAATGAGCAATACCTATATATAGGCTTCATAACAACGACATACATCAAGCATAATTTTTGATTTGGAAATTTAATTTCAATAATATTGGAATCTTTGACTCCATTAATCGTGGATAAAATGTATTAGTTCAATAAGGCCATATAATTTACCCCTACCCTACTTACCCCAGACCCTCCCCAGGAGCTCTAGGTACTCGCTACGGGAACATCACTACTTCCAGAGCAGTGTTTCCCAGTCGGGCTGCTCCAGAATTTTTGAGCAGGTTATTTCCTGCTATGTACCTCAATATTAGAATGATTTTAGGTTCTTCTTTCTAATCTATTGGCACTAATATATTATTGCTTTAGATTTCTTCTTTTTTATCCCATTATTTCAATTATTCTATTAAAATAAATCAGGGCCTTAAAAATGTAATGTAATCATTAATAATAAGCAAGTGTTGTATCTGACAACCTTATTAGTGTCATTAGCACTTGATAATAATTTCGTTAACGAGAACGGGATAATGCTGTGGCGTGATCAAACAGTTGATTTATTTGACGAGTTAATTAACTGGAACCTATTAGGATGACCTCCTTGTTATGGTGTGTTTTGTTTCAATTACGGTATAATACTTGTAATAATTTTGTTTGCGGGCAAATGAATAATAACCAACCTCAATTTACATTTACAAGTAATATCTACAAAGCAACGTAGATAGACGTAAAATAGTCAAATATAAGAGATCTTGTCTGATCTTGATCAAATTTAAATGGGATCATATGACAAGCGCCAGCTCGAGATTAAAAGAAGAATGCCAAAATTTGGTACAGACAGTTAAATGAACAACTTCTATGATTTTATAAGCATCGCATAGTACGATGGAATAAAGAAAAAAAAACCTTTCAGAACAGATTTAGAACAAAGAATTAAAATAAAGAATAAAGAAAACAGAGTTAAAATAAAGAATGACACGCGAATTTTACTCATTTAATGAAACAACTTTTTTCGGATTTTATCGCGCTTTATTATTAACTGAGATTCGATAAACCACAGATCCTCGCAAAAGAACACCGATTCCAACCAAGGATGATCCGTGAGGCTATTGAAATTAAAAAAACTCCAAATTTCAATAGAGAAGATGGCTGGCAATTACCACCTGCTTGGGACCCCATTATTAATATAATTAAATCAAAAACCAAGCATAATTTACCCAAGATTAAAGACTCAATTAGCACATTCTGCGTAAATAGGACTAAATAAAATATTGATGTATGTCGGGTAGTTTCGAATAACTATGTAACGTTAGGACGTCTGACACCTCAGTCCTCCCGTGACCATGGTTGCTGTAAAGTATCCGAAACGTCGGGAATCAAAAATTAATAATAAACCGCGATAAAATCCGAAAAAAGTTGTTTCATTAAATAAAGAATGACACTTTCGCCCATGTAGAACAAACTAGAACAGGTCTTGGCGCATTTGGGAATTATGAACAGCCTAACTAATTATGTATTAAACTCGACTTAACGACGCCAGAATGACGCGACATTGTAACATACTCAAAAACTATTCGAGAGCCTCTTTCGTTTTCGAAGCCGTATAAGATATATGCAAAAATATCTCTCGATACTACGAGTACATGTCGTTAACTTTTTTTTTCTTTAATATTTAAAGAGGGTTTGTTCAAGTGTTATGTCGTAAACTTGTTTATATACATTTATTAATTATTATTTCAATTAATAAATAAAAAGACTACGTTCTCAATTCGACTGTATTTTGAAGTGAAACTTCATTTGGAGCATGAGGGGTAAATTTACGGATCAATCGCGTCACGGCGTCACGAAGTCACGAATTTTCAAACATCCATACCACGTTGAATATGCCGGTTCTCGTCCGATCACCGAAGTCAAGCAAAGTCGGGCGCGGTCAGTACTTAGATGGGTGACCGCCTGGGTACACCGCATGACGTTGGCCTTTGTTTTTGTTTTTTTCAATTCGTTTTTTTTTTTTTTTTTTTTTTTAAATTAGTTTGTCAAAGATGTCTAACTTCTGACATGTGTACTTTCTACGCACGCACTTTTTTTTATGTTTGTCTTATCTCTTTAGATCATTCTTATTTTTTAAACGAGAGGTGTTTGTTTTATAGTCCCATTTTTTGAGTTAATACGAGGATGCATTCCTGAAGCGACTGTGACTGGTTAGTTTAGATCAGTAACGCCAGTCTCCGAATCTCGTGTTTATCGGAAGCAAAAACAAGAAGCTACGAACGAGCGAGGTCAAGGCGGCCGCCGCCACGTGTAGCTTTAACAATACATGCGTCAAGGGTCACTGGCTTCGCTATCGTTAGTTAATGATAAAAAAAATTGTACACTACCGTTGGACCGTTGCTTCGGCTTCTTTTAGTATATAATAATAAATACATTATGTCACCACTAAATATCTATAATAATTTATTAGGCTTTGAACTCTATCTTTACTTCAGCCTATCTGCACTGCTGGACATAGTCCTCCACAAGTTTGTGCCAAAAATGCAAAAATGGCGTGAACTCATGTGTGTTGCCCATAGTCACCACGCTGGGCAGGCAGGCGGATTGTTGACCGCACTGGCTTTGTCGCACCGAAGACGCTGCTGCCCGTCTCCGACCTCCGTGTATTTCAAAGCCACCAGTAGGATAGTTATCCCGCAGTCGGTCGGCTTTTTAAGTTCTAAGGTGGTAGTGGAACTGCGCTATCCCATTGTCGCCTCTTACGACAGCCACTATCTTAAAATCTCATTATACAAATCAAAGAACCTTTTTCATCATCATCATCATTTTAAAAATTAAAATTTTAGTTATCATTGTGAAGCTGCCACCGTTTCGGAATTCATTTATTTTATCTTATTTTCTAGAAAAATAAAGTGAGTTAATACAAAATTGGTGATATCTTCCATGAAATACAATCCACACATCTTTATTATCTGTAATCCTGCACCTGATGATAAAATAAGCTTTACTTAATAATTTATTTGTAATACAACTAAAAAATAAAAAATAAACTATTCGGCTGCTGCTGCTGGTCCGGGGTCTATGAGTTCCTTTGCTTCCTTTCCTTACCTTTTTTTCCCTTGCTTTTCAACTTTCCACCGAGACACAGCCAGCTGACATTAATTTTCATTCATAGAAGCATATAAACTATAACCAGGTACGTTTTTAGTTGAGAGGAAATAATTAAAAATATAATATTATTATCATATTCAAGCAAAGCGACAAAGCCAGCCCTGCGGTCACCAACCCGCCTGCCCAGCGTGGTGACTATGGGCAAAACACGTGAATTCACGCCATTTTTGGCGTGAACTTGAGGAGGCCTATGTCCAGTAGTGGAATGCGAAAGGGATTGTGATTCAAGCAAAGTCAAAATAGCCTATAAGCCTAGATCGGTATATGGGCTGTCCAACACCAAAAGAATTTTTCAATTCGAACCATTAGTTCCTGACAATAGCGAGTTTAAACAAACAAACAAACTTTTCAACTTTGTAATTAGTATATACATTTTATTTATATAAAAAATAACTACCAGCAATTTAAATTTTACAAACAAAAAGTTGTAGTTTGATAAATTATTCCGTAGAGGCTTAAGTCCGTTTCTTTTTTATTAAGAATTAAAGTCGTCTCTATGCAATAACATAAAATTCTAATGTCTTGTAAATAGGCTGAACATAGATAACAAAGGTGAGCGCCAGGCTGACCCGGTGGACTTCGTGTAGCTATATTTTTTCCGTGAATATATATTCGATACATTGTGACTATTAATTGTTATTTATATACGATGTATTGATGTCTCTCAAGACACACAAACACGTGCACATACACACACTCGAACAGTTCGGAAAATTATTGAGGATGCACTATGTTGACAAGAAAGGGGGGTAACGAGTGATGCTTCTCGTGTTGTAGACGTCCGTAGGCTCCGACAACTGTTCACTATCGGACGGTTCTTGTTGCTCATTGCAGGCATTGGCTAGGCTGGCAACCCTAGGCGTATGGAAAAATCTTTCATGCAATCCACTCGCATACATCATTCTACAGAATTAAGTTAAAAAACATCTAAGTACGACTATTTGTATAAAAATGTTGGACATTTTAATATCTGCTCCGACATCATGTCTCGAAGCGTGCATAATTTACTCATGGATTCAACCTTCCTAAATAAACAGGTTTTATTACGGAAACACACATTAATTTCAACCGGTAGACCTCATGTCTAGATAACCTCTATATTAGATTATATAAATACAGAAGCTATCCTCTTTTATTATATTAATAGGTATTACTGTATGTATATTTTTTTATACAACTATATCGAGAGTAAGCGATTACCGTAGCTTATAGATGCCTGCAACACCAGAAGGACCGCAAGCGCGTTGCCGACCCTATCTCTATTCCCCCAAGAGCTCTGGTCACCATACTCACCAACAGGAACACAACACTGCTTGAAAACAGTATTATTTAGCTGTGATCTTTTGTAAGGTCGAGGTCCTACCTCAGTCTGGCTTCTCTCTAATTTGAGCAGGAAATTTCCTGCTATATACCTCAGTGAAACTTATCTCAGATGTGTAAAATTATTATCATCATCATCATTCCAGACTATTGCAGTCCACTGCTGGACATTGGCCTCCACAAGTTCGCGCCTAAAATGCGTGAACTCATGTGTTGCCCATAGTCACCACGCTGGGCAGGCGAGTTGGTGACCGCAGGGCTGGCTTTGTCGCACCTAAGACGCTGCTACCCGTCTTCGGCCTGTGTTTCAAAGCCAGCGGTTAGATGGTTATCCCGCCATCGGTCGGCTTCTTAAGTTCCAAGGTGGTAGTGGAACCTTGTTATCCCTTAGTCGCCTCTTATACACACGGGAAGAGAGGGGGTGGCTATATTCTTTGGTGCCGTAGCCACACAGCACAAATGTGTGCACAAAGTGTAAAATTAGGCGAAGCAAATATCCTTAAAACTCAGAACCAGTTGATATTAATGTTCAACGCCTACAAATAAATTACTCATTTTCATTCAAGTTACTTTGCACTAAATTTTTCGTTTCGCCTTTCGATAAAGATAACTGACAATGAAATTAAAGGCGAAAGTTAATTTTGGCATTTTCGTAATGAATGTGTATGCTACAGTCTATGGTTGAGTGAGAGATGACATTAATATTCTGAGTACATACAGGCAGAAGTACCAGTAAAAATAGAATAAACCGTGATAAAATCCGAAAAAGTTGTTTCATTCGCTTCTGTAATATCCCACTACTGGGCATAGGCCTCTTTCCCCGTGTAGGAGAAGGATCAGAGCTTAATCTACCACGCTGCTTCAATGCGGATTAGCGGATATATTCCCTACTATGAGTAATGATCGCTATCAGGTGTACATGATAACGACCGGGACGTGCAGACCCACAAGGACTGCACAAACACCCAGACCACGGCAAACACCTGTATGGCCAATACATATGTTTTTCATGTGCGGGGATCGAACCCGCAACCGCAAACGTAACAGCTACAATCCATGGCTGTAACCGTTGCGCCAACGCGGCGTCACATGAACACTTTTTATTATATGGGATTTAGAGCGATTATTTTGAAACTTGATATATTTCAGCGTCATTGCTGGCGCCATAGTCGCGGATGACCGTATATCGGGAGTTTCAAAATAAAAATCGCGATAATAATCGCACAAAAATTTAATTTTAAAGTCGAGGTAAGTGCTTTTCTTTTACTATGTTATTTATGTGTGTGTATTGCTAAGTGTTAGGTAACTGTGTCTCAACCTCAACATTCTATTATAAGCATTTTTTTGTATATCATAGTAGTTGTAGACTTTCTATCATAGTCAGTTACGTTTCGTGTGTCTAAAACACAGTGCAGGCTTATGCTAAAGAAGTTTTAAAAGCACACTCTTTTTAACCGACTTCCAAAACAGGAGGAGGTTCTCAATTCGACTGTATTTTTTTTTTATGTGTGTTACTTCAGAACTTTTGACTGGGTGCAGCGATTTCGACAAATTTTCTTTTAATCGAAAGGTAGTGTGTGTCATTTAGTCCCATTTAAATTTATTTGAGATCTAACAATAACTTTTCGAGTTATATCTAATAATGCGTTTTTACTTGACGCTTTTTTCGTCGATCTACGTTGTTACGTACGTTGTATACCGCATAACTTTCTACTGGATGTACCGATTTTGATATTTATTTTTTTTTGTTGGAAAGGGGATATCCTTAGTTTGATACCATGATAAGGAAACCAGGATCTGATCATGGGATCCTAGAGAAATCGAGGGAAACTCTCGAAAATCCGTAATAACTTTTTACTGGGTGTACCGATTTTGATAATTTTTAATTTAATCGAAAGCTGATGTTTATCATGTGGTCACATATAAATTTTATCGAGATCTGATAACTACTTTTTGAATAAACTTTGATAACGCGTAGTTACTTGACTATTTTTTCGTCGATCTACGTTGTATTACTCGTCGATGTAATTGAAGTCGGTTTTTTTTTCGTTTGCGAGCAAACACAATTATTTGTATGTGTAGCTAATTACTTTTTGTGTGTTAATTTATTAATGAATCGCACGATCTCGCACTAAACGGTTTGCTTCCTCGTTCCTAATACGCAACGCAAAAAATTTGGAATGCCCTTCCGGCTTCCGTTTTTCCAACGAACTATAACTTGGGTATCTTTAAATCAAGAGTGAATAGGCATCTTCTAGGCAAGCGCGCACCACCTTAGGCTGCATCTTCACTTGCCATCAGGTGAGATCGCAGTCAAGCGCTAGTCTTTTTTATATCTAATGATTCCCGTTTTGCCTGTTATTTTAGATGTAACAAATAAATTAATAATTGTCTGACGTGGCATTGGACATGACACCCCGGTATTAACACTGTAAATCGAGCCATCAGAAGTGACGGAACTGTGAGTCAGAGATAACTCGAATGCTCAGACGAAGACCCGCAAGTTCCTGTTACTGGCGGTAATCTGCGAACGCGAGGTGTTGTGTTCGCTCGCGTCTGCTTGATCAAGCTAATTCGTGACACGAGGGCTTGGATTACGATTCTAATAATTGTGTTTGCTCGCAAACGAAAAAAAACCAACTTCAATTACATCGACGAGTAATACAACGTAGATCGACGAAAAAATAGTCAAGTAACTACGCGTTATCAAAGATTACTCAAAAAGTAGTTATCAGATCTCAATAAAATTTGTATGTGACCACATGACAAACATCAGCGTTTGATTAAATTAAAAATTATTAAAATCGGTACACCCAGTAAAAAGTTATTGCGGATTTTCAAGAGTTTCCCTAGATTTCTCTGGCATCCCGTCATCAGATCCTGGTTTCCTTATCATTGTACTAAACTAGGGATATCTCCTTTCCAACAAAAAAAGAATTATCAAAAGTGGTACATCCAGTAGAAAGTTATGCGGTATAATACAACGTAGGTCGACGAAAAAAGCGTCAAGTAAAAACGCATTATTAGATATAACTCGAAAAGTAGTTGTTAGATCTCAAATAAATTTAAATGGGACCAATTGACACACACCACCTTTCGATTAAAAAAAAATTGTAGAAATCGGTCCCACGGTCAAAAGTTCTCAAGTAACATACATAAAAAAAAAATACAGTCGAATTGAGAACCTCCTCCTTTTTTGGAAGTCGGTTAAAAACGAATGCTAACTTCCTTTATATTTGGCGAATTTTAGTTTGTTAAGTAAAATGTCTGACGTAATGTAAGCGTTAAGAAAATTAGAAGGAACCTTACCTTCTATATATTAATACGCGAAGCAAAAACTTTGTACCCTTTGTATATTATCATTATTTTTTTAATATTTTTTTATATTTTTGATGTTATATATTTATTTATATTTTTTATCATTATCGGTAAAAAAATATTATTCATATTTTATAAATATCTAATTCGTATTTAAATATGATTTTCAAAAAAACACGATTTACTAAAAATACCGAGCTAAGCTCAGTCACCCAGGTACTTTATTTTATAGGTACATATAAATAATTATCTCAGTTGTGCAAGACCTATTCTCAAAATACACGTTTATCTGAGGTTCGTGTCAGAAAGTCGATTAAATTTATTGCAGCGACGATAAACCCGGTGACCGCCATGTTGTTTTGGAAATGCAACGAGGGACCGTCTCGTGCCCAGTGCGGGTGCCCTTAACATATGACACGTTACCTAATCTATGCTAATAATATTGTTAAACGTGCCAATCCTGGAATTTGCCGGTCTATTTTAGGATGATATTGTTTCTGACATGGGCGTACCTACAGTGGGGCAAATTGGGGCATTTGTCCTATGCTGACTCGAAGCTATATCAGAATTTATAGATTTATAATATAAATTTTAAATTAGACAAAAAATTCCCAAGCTATTATTAATGTGTGTGTTTGATTAGTGCCGGTAAAAAAAGTAATTTTCAATCGTCTATTACGTAGGTACTTATTAAATTTTTATATTTATTTGATTCTGCCCCACCCTTTACGAAGTTCTGGATATGGCTTCCCATGGCTTCTGACTAGCTTTTCCCTATGACTTCGTTTATGAGGATGTATATCTCACGGGAAGAGCACATTTTTCTGGGATAAATAGCTTTGAGATAGTATAGAGTAATCTATCTCTGTGTTCTGGTGTGATTGGGTAGCAAACATCGATTCACCAAATAATCGTATATGTAATAAGTATGATTTAGGATGTAAACACGTCGAGGGGTCATTAAATGTTTGACAGTCTAATATATTTCAAAACCGTCTGAATATTTTTACAATAGTCGTAAAAGTTTACGCGTCTTTCTTACTAAACATACATAATATAGTAACGGCAAATAAATTACGGAGCGGTTTTATCCGCTGCGGAAACGAAATAACATTTGTAATATTCAACGAGTATATAAAATGAAGTACCATATATACATATTACGACACGATTTTGTTGATGAACTTGACCTTATGGAAAAAATCTCATAGACATCATAAAACCATGGACAAATGCAGATCAAATTCTCATACCGAGCTATGAGATATATATAGATTACATAGCATCTAGGCTTTATAAATTTTTTTTGAATTGAATTGAATAACATTGTGTCAAATAAACGGAAAAAACCCCAACTTAGGTATTAGTATTTTACACTAAATCTTGTAAAACTTCGCTATAGACGTCGTAATTTTGCTGGTAAATTGCGAAGAATGCTAAAGAAATCGTTGATGTAAGTTCTTGCACTATTCCAATGAAACCTACGATAATCGCATATGTCAATTATTGAAGAGTATAACCAACAATTTATATCAACAAAAAATGTTAAGCGTTTCGAAGGTATTCTGATTGAAACATCATGTGGTAGCACTTATGTATTTATTTAGAAAACCAACAGGTTATCCATATAAGTTTTATCATATAGCATACAACAAATAATATACACAATAACAGGTTTCCCTCGAGTTAACAAATTGGTATTACGGGGATATCGTTGACCAAAAAAAAAACAAACAACCGTAACAAACAGTACATTCCGATATACAAAAAAATGCTTATAATAGAATTTTGAGATTCAGACACATTTACCTAACACTTAGCAATACACACACATAAATAACATAGTAAAAGAACAGCACTTACTTTGACTTTCAAATTACATTTTTGTGCGATTATTATCGCGATTTTTATTTTGAAACTCCCGATATATGGTCACCCGCGACTATGGCGCCAGCAATGACGCTGAAATATATCAAGTTTCAAAATAATCGCTGTAAATCCCATATAATAAAAAGTGTTCATGTGACGCCGCGTTGGCGCAACGGTTACAGCCATGGATTGTAGCTGTTGCGCTGGCGGTTGCGGGTTCGATTCCCGCACATGACAAACATTTGTATTGGCCATACAGGTGTTTGCCATGGTCTGGGTGTTTGTGCAGTCCTTGTGGGTCTCCCCACCGTGGCTCGGAGAGCACGTTAAGCCGTCGGTCCCGGTTGTTATCATGTACACCTGATAGCGATCGGTACTCATAGTAGGGAATATATCCGCCAACCTGCAGTGGAGCAGCGTGGTGGATTAAGCTCTGATCCTTCTCCTACGTGGGGAAAGAGGCCTATGCTCAGTAGTGGGATATTACAGGCTGAAGCGTATAAAAAGTGTTCATAGTGACCGTGTAAGCTTGAAATTTTTTTTTTTTTTTTAAAGATTTTGATCCACGGGCTTAAAATGCCCATGCCTTTTGTTAATCATGTATGCATTATAATAATACCACAGGCGATTTTCCTTTATTACTATAGATCGACAGTCCTGTGACTGCCTAGTAAAACTAGGAGGTGGTCCGACGCTGACGGTTTTTTTTTATTTTTATTTATGTGTTTATCTAACTTCCTTTATTTTAATTTTAGCAAAAATGTAATATATTCCTATCCTGTTTTTTGTATACACTGCATTCCAATTAGCTAGGGACGTCCTATTGAGAATTTTTTTTCATAAAATGTACCCAAAATGATATTTTCTGACATTGGCAATAAAATATACGAATAACGTTATCGGTCAAACATTGAAACGTCGCAATGGCCACTTAACCTGGGCTCTGATTGGATTCATCTTTATAAACAAAAATAGATATTGTCAGATGAAAAATCCCTGAAGTCCGGGTCGGGCGGTTCATATTTACTAAATTCTATAAATGTTTGTGACTCTTGCAATCATTAAGTGCAGTTTTTCATACACAATTCCATCGTTGCTCTACAAATATCTCGCGCAAAATATTTGTCCCTCTAATAACTTTTCTGTTGGAAAACAAAACCATACAATGTCAACTTAGCATTTCCGCGAAATACGAAAACGCGACTTGATGAGCAAGAATATTTTAGGCTTCCTTCGGTAGGAATATTGAGGATGTTTTATCGTTTTAGACTGCTTTTCTGAAATATTCTGTCTAAATAAAAGTCATGTTGTTTCCAGGTGGCAGTAGCACGCTAGGCGATGGAGGACGAGGTGACGTTCCTGTTTCAAATGGGCGTGCTCCGTGACGCGGTTTCGGCTCCCGTACACAGACTGACCCTCGCTCATTTGAAGGAACTGGCTGTCAAATTCGTTCACGAGAAGGTAATTACTTTAATACTTTAATGGAAATTCGAACCTACTCTTCTACATAAGTCATAAATATTTGCGTCTTAGTGTATAATATACAACCACTGACATTAGCTTTGCTTGTTTGAATTACACCAAAAAAACTTAATTTTGGTGTTACAAAACTTGAGTGAACTGTAAAAATTCATGAAAGTTAATTCATGATTCATGACTAAATTAATTTATAATTTCCAATCGCAGTAAATGTTTGCGAGTCCATACTCGCAAACATTTACGGATATATACGGACATATTCGGATAGAAAATTACTTTGCTGTCATTTTAGTAAATGTGTTTGCTCACAAACGAAAATAAAAATCGACCTCAATTACATCGAAAAGTAATACAACGTAGGTAGACGCAAAAATATTAAAAAAGCGTTATCAGAGATTACTCAAAAACTAGTGATCAGATCTCAATCAAATTTAAATGGGACTACAAGATCAGTATCAGCTTTCGATTATAATAAGAATCATCAAAATCGGTATATCGAGTAAAAAGTTATGCGGTATAATGAAGCGTAGGACGACGAAAAAATTGTCAAGTAAATAGACTTTATTAGATGTAACTCGTAAAATACTTGTTAGATCTCAATAAAATTTAAATGGCACCACGTGACGCAACACCTTTCGATGTATTTATTTTTTTCGCAATCAATGGTTCACCTGGTCAAAAGATCTTAGGTAACATACATTAAAAAAAAATTACAACAGAGTTGAAAACCTCCTCCTCTTTTGAATGTCGGTTAAAAAGCTGAATATATCTGCAATATATCATTTATCTATAAAATAGAAGTTTCGGATTGAAATGTATGAGGGACTAAGTTCCAGATTAAACATAATAGGGTCCTAATTACAAATTCAGTG
Source organism: Melitaea cinxia (assembly GCF_905220565.1). NCBI lineage: Eukaryota > Metazoa > Arthropoda > Insecta > Lepidoptera > Nymphalidae > Melitaea > Melitaea cinxia. The sequence continues at coordinate 640,329 of NC_059411.1, forward strand.
GTAACGGGATTTACGCAGTAGTGATATTATCTGAAAATGTGTGCAAGTTATTCCCATTCGTGTAAATTCTTCTGCACGCCTATCAGCACTTGAACGTTTTTCACCAGATCCCGGACAACGGTCTCAACCGCCTCTCGGACCGGATCCTGCTGTTCCGTCACGACTACTGCTCGCCCAACGTACTTCAAATCATCAACTCGGCCACTGACGTCACTGACGAGACCCTTGTCGAAATCGTCTTAACTGCGAACCGTAAGTTTACTAACTCGAATTGTGGGAGGTGATGGCCATTATTTACTATTTGTTTTTAAATATATGTAAATAATCTCTGGTAAGTGGTGCGTGTGCCGTGTCGGGCCTACACACCGGCGGTTTGCGGGTTCGATTCTCATTAGGAATGGAAATTTGTATTTTTACAAATATTCCTTTCCAGTTTGGATGTCTGTCCTTGTGGGTACTCCCCACCGTGCCTCGGAGAGCACTTTAAACTGTCGGCCCTGATTGTTAGCGTGGGGGGGTTAAGCTTCAATCCTTTAACTACACGGAGAATGAGGCCTATGCCCAGCGGTGGGATGTTACAAGCTGTATCGTGATTTCTTTTTACAATGAGGGGCTTCAGAAATATCTTGTATGTCCATAAGTGAGAATTTAACGACTTAAGTCCAAATCGAGAGTGCTTTTACTCATAGGTATGAAAACGCTTGGTGTACACCAAGTTTTTCAGTCATCCAGCAACACTTAACCGTCTTATAGTATTAGACTGTGAATATTGTTTTTCTTTTTTTTTTAGGTTCTCGAGAGTTAAGTATAGTGAAGTTCATATTATTATTATTTTTTTCCTCAGCTCTTCTCTGCGATGGTGCCGACACACCACCAGCTCCCCGACCACACACCTTGGCAGTACATTCATATAAAGCACCGACCTTCTGTGATTTCTGTGGGGAAATGCTGTTCGGTCTGGTGCGACAGGGGCTTAAGTGTGAAGGTAAGATATGGACACACAACTTGGTGATCTTCGACCGATAAATGTATTAGAATTTTACTGTGGATTGATTTACATCAATATTAACTAAAATATAAAATAACTCTAATGTTAGTTTACTTACATATTACATTTCATACGTAATTTAGGATATATTTACGGGATTCAATAACTTACTGTTTATAATTATCTGTTAGTTTACCTTTCTTTACGTACCCTACCAACAGCAGAGGATATTGATTAAAATCAATAGTATCAATAGTAATGACTTTCTAACATACGGTAGGACCGTTTTTAACTTAGGCTATATATGTATTATGTAGGTATGACAGCGACAGCACTATAAAGTATATTGGCTGAAAACTAAACGATAGTGGCTAGTCACTAATCATCAAAACCGAAAACGATAAGATTATCCAGAATCTGTGACCGAATAATTGTGTATTGTATTGTTTGTGCAGCTTTCGAATAAAAAAAGGATCATCAAAATCAGTATATGTCTGTTTATATCTGTTTTTCGGATTTCTTACGTAATTGTGGTTTGTCTGATGCTAATGAAGTCTGTACTTCTGGCTATATATACTCAAAATAATGTTAATAAAATGAGTGTGTGATCGGCTTTTATTGGATTTGGTTTACCTCATGACCTCTCATATGTCGTCTCTTACTCACACCGGATCATCGAACGTTACACCCAGTAAAAATCGAAAACCTGGGAGGAGATTTTTTGAAAGTTACGTAAAAATTAAAACCATCCAACCAGGTTGCGGTCTGAACTACCACAAGCGCTGTGCCGTCAAAGTTCCATCGAACTGCGTGTCTCCAGCGGCCAGCGCTTCTGGTTCCAGTCGACGACAGTCCGCAGCGCCCTCAGCTCAGAGTAACGATGACTCCCTGGTAAGGAAACTAGCTCAACTCGTCACTGGGAATAATTCCAATTCGTAAATGTAACGTGTATGAGAGGCAGGGATTTGTGACACAATCGCTTTCATTTTGGTTGATTACTGTTTATTATTTGTTGATTGTGTTTAATTCTTTTTTATAATTTTGTTTACAAATGATATAGATCTTGATGTAAATAAAATAAGTTGTCAGAATTTTATTGTAAATCCGCATAATCATAGATAGTTTAGGACCCAGCTGTAAATACAATGTCGGTGTTTTTAGTTCTTCCAGTGAACAGACCAATTAGGACGAAATTCTCAAGTCCGGTTTTATTTTCAAATTACAATCAAATTAAGATCACTTTGAGCGAATTCAAATATTAGCTACTACTAAGTTTTCTAGAGTTAGCTTTGAAATACACAGGCCGAAGACGGGCAGCAGCGTCTTCGGTGCGACAAAACCAGTACTGCGGTCACCGACCCGCCTGCCCAGCGTGGTGACTATGGGCAAAACACATGAGTTCACGCCATTTTTGGCGTAAACTTGTGGAGGCCTATGTCCAGCAATGGACTGTTTAGGCTGTAATGATGAAGTTTTCTAGACTGACGCTGCGTTGGCAAAATAATCACAGCACTGCTTTGTGGCTGCTGCGCTAGCGGTTACGGGTTCGATCCCCACACATGACAGACATATGTATTGGCCATACAGATGTTAGCCGTGGTCTGGGTGTTTGTGAAGTCCTTGTGGGTCTCCCCACCGTGCCTCGGAGAGCACGTTATGCCGTCGGACCCGGTTGTTATCGTGTATACCTGATCGTTACTCATAGTAGGGAATATATCCGCCGTATTGGAGCAGCGTGGTGGATTAAGCTCTGATCCTTCGTCTACACGGGGAAAGAAGCTTATGCCTAGCAGTGGGATATTACTGGCTGAAGCACAAGTTTTCTAGTGATAATTCCTGACATGAATCAGAATCGTACATATCAGAAATTGTCCCGAAACACAGGTCGCGACATTCTTCAGAATCCTACTTAAGACTCTTGACTCGTCTCTTAGAATCCATTAGTTTTTGTCGTTCGTATCTTTGTTGAGCGTATCTAATTTCAGAGAACTTGGATCTTGCAATACAATGTTGTTAGTATCGATCTCCGTATCAGCAGACAGACAGCAGTTGAAGTTTCTCGTTACAATTCTAACGATACTATACCTTATCATTGGATTCGGTTTTCAGAATTTATCTAGATCAATTTCTAGGATTTTAGTTGCAAAGATCTTTTTGGCACAGTATAAATTTTCCCTGCTTTCTGCTCGGAGGCTGTTAGTCACCCCCCTGTTATTCCCGTTTCATCTAAGCTTAATACATTTAAAAAATACGTACATACGTCTTATAAACACGACCGTGTGTGTGTGTGTGTATTAAAGATATTTTTTTTAAATTTCATTTCCATTCTCAAAATAGTTTTATGTGAACCTGAAGAAACCAGTGTCGATTTGAACTTCCAGCGATGACTTATTATCTTATAAACTAGGGTTTTATGTCCTCGTGTCTCATCGCTATGGGAACGATTGTGTCACAAACTGCTTGTGTGAAATACACTCATTATTTATTCTATTATTATTCATATGAAATGTTTATCAAAGGCTTTTCTAATATGAACGATATATACATATATTTTTTATTTTATATGCGAATCTCAAGTCGATTTAATTTTTATTTTATTTTATTTTATTTTTTTAATTTATTTATCTGTATTACAAAAAAAAATATTGTAATAAATTACAATCGGACATTTTTCTACAATATATGTAGGTATTAATCAGTGGCGTAGCGAGAGAGGAAAAGAGGGACATCACGCCGGGCGCCAAATGGTCAGCAAAACTTAAAAAATACTAAACATATTATATGGTTTTCGAATGGGGGAGTGGCGCTAAAAAGCTATTGTGCCCCGGACGTGAGTTAAGCTCGCTGCGTCACTGATATTGATAATATATATATTTCGATATAAAACGCGTCAATTATGATCTTATTGAATGTTATACTTTTGAAGTAGTGTTGAGATTATTTTATACGAATCTAATATTTTATACACACACTTTATAAAAATAAAATTCGAATATTTAAAAAACTATTCATTATATTATAATAAAAATAATTAACTCAAGTATGTAATGAAAGATTTTAATGTTTACATTCCTATGTGTTGTTCACTAATAAGTATTATCATAATTATTAATGACAATTAATAATCCGTACAATAATTTTATGTTTAATTTTATATAATTTCGTTTTAACATCAATTAGTATATTAATAATAGATAATATGAAAGAATTGTAAGCGTAAAAATAACTTGAAAAAGGAGTAAGTGTAAACCGAGATAAATTCCTGTAAAAAGTGGTGATTTTTTTGGAAACCCTAATAAAAATATTGAAATGAGAAATAATTTAATTTTTGGTAGAGTGGGTGGGTTGAGTGAGCGTATGTGTGTGTGTGTGTTTGGTTGGGTGCTGTCAATGATGTCGCTCCAAGCTATTGACAATGAGGAGTCACTGAAAATCAGCGTCTCACCATTCTTGTGGTGTGGCAAATGCTGAGCGGCTGCCTGTATTGTTCGTAATCTCTGTGAAACCGTATTTGTTTTGTTTCGATTTTTATTATTGTGAAAAATAAATATTTTTCTTTGTTTCTTTCAAATTTACTTAAATAGTTGCATCTTAGTCTTTCAATATAAAACATTCTTCCGTTTACCTGACTCTTGAAATCTTACGAAATTAAACGTTTTATTGTCAAAAAGAATTGTTTATTAAACCGGATTCTTGTCTATATTCTGACGGTTTGTTTTTGATTACGGTCTATTAAATTTAGAAAATTTCTTGTTCGAAATATTTTTGCTATAATTTAGAATTTGTCGAAATTTAACGATTTGTAAAAAAAAACGAAGCGTTCTTTGAATATGGAAACCGGGCTTTAATCTATTTCTCAAATAAATTCTCTCTTAATCTTTCTTAATAATGATTGCTGTATTCAGAAAACGGTTAGTTTAGTTAGTTAGATTTACTAATCGTTAAGTTTCTATGTTCGTTAATTGTTGCTCAAATTTTGAATTTGTCGAAAACGAACCGTTCTCCGAATATAGCAACAAGATATTTTGACTCAATATGACTTTGTCTCGGTCTTCTAGATACAATTAAGTTATTTTTGTAAAAATAGTATAATTAAATGTATAGGTAAGCTGTGACTAACGCAAACGGGTGGTGGGTAGCATTGGAAATATGTAACGCTTATATTTTTCAAAATAAACCTTATTTTTTATATACATTTCGAGTTTTATTTCCATCCCCGTGGTACCCATCATCCAATGCTACACTTTACTCTATTGTCTATGGTACAACAAACTGTTTGAAGTAAAACTTCTTTACGCACGGTCGACAAGTTGGGGTAGGAGGGCTCTCGGTGAGAACCCCACGTTGGACGGGATCCGACGGGTGCGCCGATGGGGCAAGAGGCACTGATGCGGAGGTGGGGGAGGACCTGGCGGAGCAGCCGTATGGCACACGCGTAACGGCTGCCTTGCGCCCGGTCCTTGAGCGGTGGATGCGCCGGAAGCGCAAGCCCCTCACCTTCCGTCTGACGCAGGTTCTCACCGGGCACGGCTGCTTTGGTGAGTACTTGTGTCGGACGGCCCAAAGGGAGCCGACGACTGGATGTCACGATTGTGGCGCGGCGGTGGACTCTGCCCAGCACACCCTCGAGGTGTGCCCGAGATGGGCGGCGCTACGTCGCGATCTGACGACAGTCCTCGGAGGGGACTTGTCACTGCCGAGCGTTATCACCGCGATGCTCGGCGACGACGAGCCTTGGAAGGCGATGGTATCCTTCTGCGAGACAGTACTGTCCCAGAAGGAGAACGACGAGCGGATGAGAGAGGGGGCCGCCGACGAGGCCTCCGTCCGCAGGCGACGAACGGGGAGTAGGCGCTACTTAATGCGTTTCCAGTAACGCCCCTGTGCTCGTGTCGGACCGGGATGGGAACCCGGTCCTGCTGTTCAGAGGTGAGCCGGACAGTCCCCTTGGATAAGTCTGGTCTTTTCGCCGAGGCCAGCCTGTCGCTGGAGGGATCCTGTTGCCTGCAGATCCGGGACCCTCCAATTAAAGCGGCTGAAGGCTCCCGCAGGGGTTTTGGTCGGTAGTGCACCCCCAAGTGCTGTAGCCGACATACGGTCTAGGAATGCCTACCCGGGCATCCTGGATATCACCCGTAAATGGGTTAACCTGCGATATCAAAAAAAAAACGGTTGACAAGTTGGGGTGTAAGCTAAGCTGGTGCATGCGTGACGAGAACGTTACGAAAAGCGTTTCTTTCTCTCTTTCTCTCATAGCCAGTTACGTTTCGTATATCTAAGACACAGTGCAGACCTATTGTGCAGGCGCATTGCTAAAGAAGCTTTACTTCAGTCGTGTGGTCTAAAGCACACTCGTTTTTAAGAAATAGTAATTATTGTGTTATGAAATGTTAATTTTTTATCACTTGTTTTGTCATCACTTTAAAAATAGTTTGTAGTCGTTTGTAGTCGTCGTAACATTCAATATCGTTCAGAAATTAAATAATATTTGTTTAGATAGAAATATAGAACGTAAAAATATGTTTATTTCTTGCGGATTACGATTTTTAGCTTTTTTTTTTACTTATTTCAAATTTCATGTGCTAGCATGCTTTAGACTCAAAATTCGAAAAATTTGTGTAATATGTTTCCTAATAATTTCTAGAATCATAATTCGCTTTCTACAATAATAATAACATACGCGATCCAAATATTTGAAAAAAGCTAATTATAGACAAATTAAGTTCAAACACCCAAACAACAGCCATACCATAAAACCAACTTATGGGTTGGAACTATTTTTTGTACTAAACTAAATTTCTCCTGGAACGCGGGACCAGAGGCTACAAATCGCTTACCATCAAGTGGGTTGTGCGTTTATTTGAAAAAATGTAAACATAATTGGTTTGCCAGGTGAGTGGAATGACAGGTCCCAAGAGGCCGGCCAGCTCGTGGGGCTCGCTCGGTATACCCCACACCTTCCAAGTGCACACGTACACTCGCCCCACCGTGTGTCGCCTGTGCAAGAAGCTGTTGCGCGGCCTGTTCAAACAGGGTCTACAGTGTGGCGACTGCCATTACAACGCTCATCGGAAATGTCTACCATACGTGCCCAAAGACTGCGGCGGGGAAATCAGGGACCATCACGGTGAGTTATATTTTTAAATTTCGGCTTTTTTGTATCGTTTCTATAAAGTTATATATCTTTAAAGGTGTTTATTTCAACAAGTAATAACGGATCGGTAGGTTAAAGAATCTTTTATTACTTTGGGATTCGTTGCGTTAAATGTTTTTATACTATCTCAATAGACTAATTGAACATCTTTGCCAAATAGTATTTGAATCTTCAACACCTTTACTTCTAACACCATATATATACCATATTTCCTAAATGAATGTCTGACTCTCCCAATTTTCATTCGTTGATAATAATGTCTCAAATTTTTAATTTAATTCGAACTGTGGAACACATCAAACGTTTTTTAATATCATATCAAAAATCGACCGTTCTAGCGGGGAAAGCGGGGAGTTCAAGATCTCACTATAGACGGCACCACGGTCGCTTAGTACAGTATATAAAATCATCATATCAAATAGTTTGATCTAGCGAGTACATCGTTCCATAGCTTAATTGGCTAGAGCACCGACACGGTCAGTCGGAGACGCGGGTTCGATCCCCGCTGGAACGGTCGATTTTTGGTATGATATTAAAAAATGTTTAGAATTCTCTAATGTGTGAGTGGTTATTCTAACACAAAAATAAAATCGTAAGAACACATCAACTCGATTATGAGCAAATTGCAAATTGGAATTTGAATTGCCCCTGATAGGAGAGAACCAAGACAACTGCAGCACCAGCAGCGAGATCTCGGACATTCGCGCGTCTCATGACGATGACTCTGACGATGGTGATCACGACAACAATGACCACGGCCACAACAACCATGAGGTATTTTGAGGATATGTAACCATTACGATTATACTGATAGGCATGGGCATATTTAACCTAAGGCCAAAAGAGAAAAGAGCCATAACCCGGGGCGGTGTTCTGCGATGAACATACGAAAAAAATTGATTTTAAAAAATCGACTAGTACCTAAAAAAAAGATTAGCTGAAATATATTGACATTTTCCTTTTACTCGATTAATTTATGAAATGGGTGGCAAAAAAGATGTTATTGGGTCGTGACGCTGATTCTTAAAACACGTCACCGCTGATAGGTATACCAAGTAAACACTTCACTAAATATGTACAACCATAAAGTATCTTGTTTAAATGAAGCTATTTTTCATATACAGATATACCAAATTAGGTACACGGAATCTGTATCCTGATACTTAACTTTGTCTACTAACAGAGAAAGAAATATATATAGTATTTTTTTTCCAACTGTGTTCTCTTTAACATAACTCCAAAAATATATAACAATGTGTAGATGTCTATAGAAATACAAAATAATCGAACCCTTTTGGTATTTTGTTTGAATAGCAGTTTTTTAATTATTTTTCATACAGACTAAAACGTAGTTATCAATGGGAATGAAATGGATTTAGAAATTACAAATCGGCACTCGTTATTTCCAATGTCATTCGTGGCAAAAATTTGTCTAATTATCAATGTTTGTCATAGGCAATAAAATATTGCCCTAAATGATATTCTGCGGGTCTTTTACACGCGGTATCCTCGTTATCTTGTAAATTATAGTTTGATTAAATATTTTTTTAAAGCCGGCACAAAACCGACAGGAGGAAGACGAGGAACCCCAACGAGACACTGTCCCCGAGCGTGCTGCCAACAAACCTAGCAGGTGACCATTAAATACTATATAGAAGTTCCATTAAATTTCCCCATATTGACTTTTGGCACCTGTCAGAATACTTGGCATTTGAAGCAAAAAGTCATGGTGATAAGAACTTTGCATATTTTAAAAATGAATGTTACTTTCTATCAAGCTACCAACTCAAAATTTACAGCATTCACAATTCTCATTTGTAATTTGATGTTTATTTTTGCGGTAAATTTTTGATTCTCATTATTCTACATAACCTTTTAGACCAAAGCATTTCGAGGAAAAACTTAAGTCAGTTGGAACTATAGAATAATTGCAAAATGAAAGTTACTTTTTAATTAATCAACACTAATTTTTCTGAGAATAGAATTTCGATTTCTAATTTTGTATTCATGTTTGTAGTAAATGTTTGCTTCTTATTTCTTCTCTACATCCTTTTGGACTAAAATATTTCGACCATTAAAATTTAAGTGAATTTCAACTTTGCAATAGTTGCAAAATGAAAATTTACTTTTTTTTCTTTTTTGTTATTTTACTACCAACCGAGAATTTACTCGAAATAGAATTCATATTTCTAATTTCATATTTATATACATAAGTAAATAAATGGTGTTATATAAACATACTGACAATATTGAAGATCTATCGGTGACAGTTCGTCGTCATCCCCGAGCGCTAATATCCCTCTGATGCGTATCGTGCAATCAGTGAAACATACCAAGAAGAAAGATGGACAGTGGCTTAAAGAGGGCTGGCTTGTGCATTTTACTAATAAGGACAAAACGGTGAGTGATAGACAACACCATAAAAGCCTATTTTCGAAAATACACTACATTTTCGAATCTCATTTAATTTATTCCAATTCCTGCAACAAAAGCTAATATTTCAGACTCATCTCTACCAATTTTTGCTAAATAGAAAAACAACACCATAAAATATTCTTTTCGAAAACAAATACAACGTTTTTTGGGACGATATTCCTTTTATCCATACCTTTTATTCATTCTACTTTTCAGAACAATCTTTGCTATTTATTTGGTTGAATTTGGGTCAAACATTTGTCAATAATTTTGCCTCTAATCAAATATACCGATTAAACATTTTACTCCAATTACTATATCATAAATTCATTTTTCAAACCCATGTTCGGTCAAATTATCTGTCCACGATTTGTCTCTAATCAAATGTACTAATAATTAATTATTTCAGATCAAACGTCACTATTGGCGATTAGACAGCAAGTCGATCACGCTCTTCACCTCCGAACAAGGAACCAAGTACTACAAAGAGATCCCTCTCAACGAGATATTAGCTGTCGATACTGCTAGAACGCCTCAGTCAGGTAGGTTTACGCTTTTTTGGTGTATATATCTATGTAAATGAAGCTGTTGCACTCTTCATTTAATTTAAATTACCCGCGCATTATCTTTGAAATTTTTCAAAGTTTATCTATAATGGCAACACGTTGCACTAAATTAATTCTAGAACCTACAATAAAAATTCTCTGGCTTTAAACGTTAAAAGTTAAACTTTATTAAAATTAAATGATAGCAATTGTGAAAGAAACAGTATCCGAAGCAATAGCTTTTAATGTTGTTTCTCTTTACAGGTAATTTATTATAATTTATACGTAAGAATGTAGAATCAAGCTGTTTAAAAAAATAATTTGTTATGTTGTATAAAAAATAAAATTCTCTTTACAGAGCAACAAATATTAGTTTTTTGCTTCAAGAAACAACATATTATAAAACAACATATTACATCTATTTAATGAAATTAAAAAAAAAATGTGTGAGCACCTACTTATGTATGGTCGTAAGAAGTTACACTTCATTGGCTAGCTAACTTCACGTTGCTAACTGCTTCTTCGTTGACTAGCTAACATCAGGGTGTCGGTTTATTGTGACGGTGTGCGCCACACCGTAAAAATTAATTTTTCATGATTTTTCCCTAACGTGCCAAAAGAAGTGTAACTTAAAAAATGTGTGTCAACTCCGATACGCGACTGGATTTTATTCCATAAGAATGAATACCGTGATATTTAATAATTGTGTTTCGCTCGCAAACGAAAAAAAAAACCGGCTTCAATTACATCGACAAGTTGTATTACTTGTCGATGTAATTGAAGCCGGTTTTTAAGTAAGTAGCCGAAAAAATAGTCAAGTAAATACGCGTTATCAAAGATGACTCGAAAAGTAGTCATCAGGTCTCAATCAAATTGATATGGGACTAAAAGCAACCATTAGCAGAAAAGTAATAAAACGTAGGTAGACGAAAAAATATTAAATAAGCGTTATCAAAGATTACACAAAAAGTAGTCATCAGATCTCAATTAAATTTAAGTAGGACTACATTACTAGTGTCAGCTTTTGATTAAAATAAGAATCATCAAAATCGGTATATCCAGTAAAAAGTTATGTGGTATAATACAACGTAGGTCAACGAAAAAGCAGTCCAGTAAATACGCATTATTAGATATAACTCGAAAAGTTCTCGTCAGATCTTATTTAAATTTAAATGAGACGACAGGACTCGGATCAAAAAAAAATCAACGACATCGGTCCACCCAGTTTTGAAGTTAAATTACAGTTAAAAAAACGATTGAATTGATAACCTGGGAGTAAGCTGGTTAATTCTTGACGAGAGCGTTACGTAAAGTGTGATCTGGCGAGGTGAACGGAGCAAGTGAGAGAGGTGCGAGCACACATTTTCTTTCTCTCTTTCTCTCATAGCCAGTTACGTTTCGTGTATCTAAGACAGTGTAGGCTTACTGCTAAATAAGTTTTACTTCAGTCGTGTGGTCTAAAGCACACTCGTTTTTTTAATAAAGCTCGTTCATTTAAAAAAAAAATCTTTTAAAATATATTTATGATATAAGAAATGTAGTGTTTTCTTTCTGCAGATGTGATGCATTGCTTCGAGCTGCGTACAGCCAACGTCGACTACCTGGTGGGGGTGGATCCCGCATGGCAGGGAGGGGCAGCTCCACTACCTCCACCCGACAGTGGGATTGGAGCCTACCTCGCGCGCTCCTGGGAGACCGCCTTGAGACACGCTCTCATGCCTCACACGCACTCCGGTAAGTATTTCCTAGCCAACTAGTCACCGTTTTAGCCTGTAACCATCCCACTGCTGGGCATAGGCCTTCCCCATGTAGCAGAAGGATCAGAGCTTTATCCACCACGCTGCTCCAATGTGGGTTGGCGGATATATTCCCCGCTATGAGTAACGATCGCTATCAGGTGTGAGATCAGAGCCATTACCAGCGCTGCAGACTCACTGTTGACTGTTAACTGATTTCTGATCATTGGTGACTGGTTACTGGAGACGTGTGACCGGTGACAATGACAGTGACCCGATGGTTCTATAGCAGAGGCGCCGGGTGGCTCGTCACCTGCGGGTGAGCGAGTTGCAGAAATGGCTCAGCTGTATCAAATCCACCCTGATGAGGTGCTGGGCTCGGGACAGTTCGGTATCGTGTACGGCGGCCTGCATCGCGCCACCTCCAGACCCGTCGCTATCAAGGTACTTCTAAACGCTACCACTACACTATAACGTTCCCAGACACAATCACCCACCAGTACTTTACCACTGACAGTGACACGGGTCCACTACTATATTAACACATTGTAATTAATTTTCCCTCTTTTATATTGAAATGTTTATTATTTGAACTGCATGTGTTTAGTATTTTATATTCCTAACTTTTGATTTTGCACTATTGTTAAGTTATCTGTTTTGATTTTAGTTTTGTTTTTTTTGTGAAATGCATGCTATGTCCACATCTAGGAGACTCAATTGTACATACCTACTTTACACTTTGTCCTTCACTTTATATGTCTATATTAAACGATTGTAGTCAGTTTTGTGGGCTAATAAAAAAAAAACACCAACACAAAATTCTAACCTTCCACCACACTGTTTCTTACATTCCAACGACAATCTTGACGGCATTACTAAGCTAACACGAATTCTAATCCTCTATGTCCATCACAATCCATCTAAATTTATATATACTTCCGCTGGTATCCTCAAAACCGTACTGATGCACACACACATGAGTTCAATCGTTTTTAAATGTCAATTTTTCCAGAATTAACGACAATCCTATAACGCTACACATATCATTTTATGGATTGTTATTGCGATTATAAAATAAAGTATACTTTCTCAATAAACACCCCCCCCCCCTCCAGGTTATAGATAAACTGCGTTTCCCGACAAAACAAGAAGCCCAACTCAAAAATGAGGTAGCCATCTTGCAGAATCTATCCCACCCCGGAGTCGTCAATCTCGAGAGAATGTTCGAGACTCCGGAGCGTATCTTCGTGGTAATGGAGAAGCTTAAGGGAGATATGCTTGAAATGATCCTCTCGCATGAAAAGGGACGTCTCACTGAACGGATTACGAAGTTCCTGGTAGCACAAGTAAGTTTGTTTTTACTTGACTTCGCTTATTCGTTTCGAAATAAAGAAATAAAAATATTGTCTTTTATTGCCTAGTTATATAACAACTACGATGAATATAAACAACTCCATAGAATTTACTTTTCTGCCTAACAAACGAACGAAAGTTTAAATACGCTAAACGAATCCGGCTTGAAGGACCAAAAATAGTTTTATTGATTTTTCAAAATTTTAATATTTAAAACGAAAAAAATTGTATGTCTTGATTGATAAAAAATAAAAAAAAATTAATTTTTCAGATCCTAGTAGCACTAAAGCACTTACATGAGAAGAATATCGTTCACTGCGATTTGAAGCCAGAGAACGTTCTCTTGTCGTCTGACGAGACGTTTCCGCAAGTGAAGCTGTGTGACTTCGGCTTCGCGCGAATTATTGGAGAGAAATCCTTTCGTCGGTCGGTTGTCGGTACACCGGCTTACCTCGGTGAGTAATTACAGATAAAATATGTTTTCTTTACATATTGGTTGTAAATTGTGCCATAATTACATGAATATGAATGGAACGGATGGGAATAAATTAATTTCTAATACATAACATGCTCACTATTATTATTATTTTTTATAACTAGGTCGGTAAAGAAGCGTACGACTCACCTAATGGTAATCGATTACCGTAGCTTATAGACCCCTGCAACACCAGAAGCATTGAAAACACGCTGCCCTACTACCAGTCCCACCAGAGCTCTGGTCACTTTACTCACCAACAGCAACACAACACTGCTTGAAAACAGTATTATTTAGCTGTGTTCTTCTGTAAGGTCGAGGTACTTCCCCAGTCGGACTGCTCCAGATTTTAACCAGGATATTTGTTAGTCTAGAGGTCACTTCAGTATATTGACTAGAAATCATTTTGTTTTAGCTCCAGAAGTCCTTCGCAATAAGGGCTACAACCGGTCACTGGACATGTGGTCGGTGGGCGTCATCATATACGTGTCGCTGTCCGGAACCTTCCCCTTCAATGAGGACGAAGACATCAACGAGCAGATCCAGAACGCGGCCTTCATGTACCCGCCGGCGCCCTGGAGGGAGATCTCCGCGGAGGGTGAGTGATCTCCGTGATAAGGGACCGTCCGTAAATTACGTCATACGAGTTTTACGGTTTTTTTACTCCTCTCCTACTCTTGTCACAGGTGGTCACGTTTATGAGATCGCCCATATCTAAAGTGGCATTACATATTTTTTATAATTTTACACCTTTAAATTATTATGACATAATTTGGATTTTAAATTGTTTTTAAATAGTTTTTCACTAAAATTAACATAAATCCAACCTGCATAGGTGTAAAAAATAGGAATATTTTAATATTAACAGATGTATACGTTATATTTTGTCAAACACACTTCCCCCCCAACGTATGACTCGGCGTCAGCCCAGTGACGTTATCCTACGATATTGTCCTTCGCGTTCCAGCCATCGACCTGATCAACAACCTGCTGCAAGTGAAGCAGCGCAAGCGCCTGTCGGTGGACAAGTGCGCGGCGCACGCGTGGCTGCAGACGGAGGAGGCGTGGCGCGACCTGCGCGCGCTGGAGGCCCGCGTGGGCGCGCGCTACCTCACGCACGCCAGCGACGACGCGCGGCACTGACCGTGAGTACGGCGCGCTGGAGGCCCGCGTGGGCGCGCGCTACCTCACGCACGCCAGCGACGACGCGCGGCACTGACCGTGAGTACGGCGCGCTGGAGGCCCGCGTGGGCGCGCGCTACCTCACGCACGCCAGCGACGACGCGCGGCACTGACCGTGAGTACGGCGCGCTGGAGGCCCGCGTGGGCGCGCGCTACCTCACGCACGCCAGCGACGACGCGCGGCACTGACCGTGAGTACGGCGCGCTGGAGGCCCGCGTGGGCGCGCGCTACCTCACGCACGCCAGCGACGACGCGCGGCACTGACCGTGAGTACGGCGCGCTGGAGGCCCGCGTGGGCGCGCGCTACCTCACGCACGCCAGCGACGACGCGCGGCACTGACCGTGAGTACGGCGCGCTGGAGGCCCGCGTGGGCGCGCGCTACCTCACGCACGCCAGCGACGACGCGCGGCACTGACCGTGAGTACGGCGCGCTGGAGGCCCGCGTGGGCGCGCGCTACCTCACGCACGCCAGCGACGACGCGCGGCACTGACCGTGAGTACGGCGCGCTGGAGGCCCGCGTGGGCGCGCGCTACCTCACGCACGCCAGCGACGACGCGCGGCACTGACCGTGAGTACGGCGCGCTGGAGGCCCGCGTGGGCGCGCGCTACCTCACGCACGCCAGCGACGACGCGCGGCACTGACCGTGAGTACGGCGCGCTGGAGGCCCGCGTGGGCGCGCGCTACCTCACGCACGCCAGCGACGACGCGCGGCACTGACCGTGAGTACGGCGCGCTGGAGGCCCGCGTGGGCGCGCGCTACCTCACGCACGCCAGCGACGACGCGCGGCACTGACCGTGAGTACGGCGCGCTGGAGGCCCGCGTGGGCGCGCGCTACCTCACGCACGCCAGCGACGACGCGCGGCACTGACCGTGAGTACGGCGCGCTGGAGGCCCGCGTGGGCGCGCGCTACCTCACGCACGCCAGCGACGACGCGCGGCACTGACCGTGAGTACGGCGCGCTGGAGGCCCGCGTGGGCGCGCGCTACCTCACGCACGCCAGCGACGACGCGCGGCACTGACCGTGAGTACGGCGCGCTGGAGGCCCGCGTGGGCGCGCGCTACCTCACGCACGCCAGCGACGACGCGCGGCACTGACCGTGAGTACGGCGCGCTGGAGGCCCGCGTGGGCGCGCGCTACCTCACGCACGCCAGCGACGACGCGCGGCACTGACCGTGAGTACGGCGCGCTGGAGGCCCGCGTGGGCGCGCGCTACCTCACGCACGCCAGCGACGACGCGCGGCACTGACCGTGAGTACGGCGCGCTGGAGGCCCGCGTGGGCGCGCGCTACCTCACGCACGCCAGCGACGACGCGCGGCACTGACCGTGAGTACGGCGCGCTGGAGGCCCGCGTGGGCGCGCGCTACCTCACGCACGCCAGCGACGACGCGCGGCACTGACCGTGAGTACGGCGCGCTGGAGGCCCGCGTGGGCGCGCGCTACCTCACGCACGCCAGCGACGACGCGCGGCACTGACCGTGAGTACGGCGCGCTGGAGGCCCGCGTGGGCGCGCGCTACCTCACGCACGCCAGCGACGACGCGCGGCACTGACCGTGAGTACGGCGCGCTGGAGGCCCGCGTGGGCGCGCGCTACCTCACGCACGCCAGCGACGACGCGCGGCACTGACCGTGAGTACGGCGCGCTGGAGGCCCGCGTGGGCGCGCGCTACCTCACGCACGCCAGCGACGACGCGCGGCACTGACCGTGAGTACGGCGCGCTGGAGGCCCGCGTGGGCGCGCGCTACCTCACGCACGCCAGCGACGACGCGCGGCACTGACCGTGAGTACGGCGCGCTGGAGGCCCGCGTGGGCGCGCGCTACCTCACGCACGCCAGCGACGACGCGCGGCACTGACCGTGAGTACGGCGCGCTGGAGGCCCGCGTGGGCGCGCGCTACCTCACGCACGCCAGCGACGACGCGCGGCACTGACCGTGAGTACGGCGCGCTGGAGGCCCGCGTGGGCGCGCGCTACCTCACGCACGCCAGCGACGACGCGCGCCACGGGCACTGACCGTGAGTACGGCGCGCTGGAGGCCCGCGTGGGCGCGCGCTACCTCACGCACGCCAGCGACGACGCGCGGCACTGACCGTGAGTACGGCGCGCTGGAGGCCCGCGTGGGCGCGCGCTACCTCACGCACGCCAGCGACGACGCGCGGCACTGACCGTGAGTACGGCGCGCTGGAGGCCCGCGTGGGCGCGCGCTACCTCACGCACGCCAGCGACGACGCGCGCCACGGGCACTGACCGTGAGTACGGCGCGCTGGAGGCCCGCGTGGGCGCGCGCTACCTCACGCACGCCAGCGACGACGCGCGGCACTGACCGTGAGTACGGCGCGCTGGAGGCCCGCGTGGGCGCGCGCTACCTCACGCACGCCAGCGACGACGCGCGGCACTGACCGTGAGTACGGCGCGCTGGAGGCCCGCGTGGGCGCGCGCTACCTCACGCACGCCAGCGACGACGCGCGGCACTGACCGTGAGTACGGCGCGCTGGAGGCCCGCGTGGGCGCGCGCTACCTCACGCACGCCAGCGACGACGCGCGGCACTGACCGTGAGTACGGCGCGCTGGAGGCCCGCGTGGGCGCGCGCTACCTCACGCACGCCAGCGACGACGCGCGGCACTGACCGTGAGTACGGCGCGCTGGAGGCCCGCGTGGGCGCGCGCTACCTCACGCACGCCAGCGACGACGCGCGGCACTGACCGTGAGTACGGCGCGCTGGAAGCCCGCGTGGGCGCGCGCTACCTCACGCACGCCAGCGACGACGCGCGGCACTGACCGTGAGTACGGCGCGCTGGAGGCCCGCGTGGGCGCGCGCTACCTCACGCACGCCAGCGACGACGCGCGCCACGGGCACTGACCGTGAGTACGGCGCGCTGGAGGCCCGCGTGGGCGCGCGCTACCTCACGCACGCCAGCGACGACGCGCGGCACTGACCGTGAGTACGGCGCGCTGGAGGCCCGCGTGGGCGCGCGCTACCTCACGCACGCCAGCGACGACGCGCGCCACGGGCACTGACCGTGAGTACGGCGCGCTGGAGGCCCGCGTGGGCGCGCGCTACCTCACGCACGCCAGCGACGACGCGCGGCACTGACCGTGAGTACGGCGCGCTGGAGGCCCGCGTGGGCGCGCGCTACCTCACGCACGCCAGCGACGACGCGCGGCACTGACCGTGAGTACGGCGCGCTGGAGGCCCGCGTGGGCGCGCGCTACCTCACGCACGCCAGCGACGACGCGCGGCACTGACCGTGAGTACGGCGCGCTGGAGGCCCGCGTGGGCGCGCGCTACCTCACGCACGCCAGCGACGACGCGCGGCACTGACCGTGAGTACGGCGCGCTGGAGGCCCGCGTGGGCGCGCGCTACCTCACGCACGCCAGCGACGACGCGCGGCACTGACCGTGAGTACGGCGCGCTGGAGGCCCGCGTGGGCGCGCGCTACCTCACGCACGCCAGCGACGACGCGCGGCACTGACCGTGAGTACGGCGCGCTGGAGGCCCGCGTGGGCGCGCGCTACTTCACGCACGCCAGCGACGACGCGCGGCACTGACCGTGAGTACGGCGCGCTGGAGGCCCGCGTGGGCGCGCGCTACCTCACGCACGCCAGCGACGACGCGCGGCACTGACCGTGAGTACGGCGCGCTGGAGGCCCGCGTGGGCGCGCGCTACCTCACGCACGCCAGCGACGACGCGCGCCACGGGCACTGACCGTGAGTACGGCGCGCTGGAGGCCCGCGTGGGCGCGCGCTACCTCACGCACGCCAGCGACGACGCGCGGCACTGACCGTGAGTACGGCGCGCTGGAGGCCCGCGTGGGCGCGCGCTACCTCACGCACGCCAGCGACGACGCGCGGCACTGACCGTGAGTACGGCGCGCTGGAGGCCCGCGTGGGCGCGCGCTACCTCACGCACGCCAGCGACGACGCGCGGCACTGACCGTGAGTACGGCGCGCTGGAGGCCCGCGTGGGCGCGCGCTACCTCACGCACGCCAGCGACGACGCGCGCCACGGGCACTGACCGTGAGTACGGCGCGCTGGAGGCCCGCGTGGGCGCGCGCTACCTCACGCACGCCAGCGACGACGCGCGGCACTGACCGTGAGTACGGCGCGCTGGAGGCCCGCGTGGGCGCGCGCTACCTCACGCACGCCAGCGACGACGCGCGGCACTGACCGTGAGTACGGCGCGCTGGAGGCCCGCGTGGGCGCGCGCTACCTCACGCACGCCAGCGACGACGCGCGGCACTGACCGTGAGTACGGCGCGCTGGAGGCCCGCGTGGGCGCGCGCTACCTCACGCACGCCAGCGACGACGCGCGGCACTGACCGTGAGTACGGCGCGCTGGAGGCCCGCGTGGGCGCGCGCTACCTCACGCACGCCAGCGACGACGCGCGGCACTGACCGTGAGTACGGCGCGCTGGAGGCCCGCGTGGGCGCGCGCTACCTCACGCACGCCAGCGACGACGCGCGGCACTGACCGTGAGTACGGCGCGCTGGAGGCCCGCGTGGGCGCGCGCTACCTCACGCACGCCAGCGACGACGCGCGGCACTGACCGTGAGTACGGCGCGCTGGAGGCCCGCGTGGGCGCGCGCTACCTCACGCACGCCAGCGACGACGCGCGGCACTGACCGTGAGTACGGCGCGCTGGAGGCCCGCGTGGGCGCGCGCTACCTCACGCACGCCAGCGACGACGCGCGGCACTGACCGTGAGTACGGCGCGCTGGAGGCCCGCGTGGGCGCGCGCTACCTCACGCACGCCAGCGACGACGCGCGGCACTGACCGTGAGTACGGCGCGCTGGAGGCCCGCGTGGGCGCGCGCTACCTCACGCACGCCAGCGACGACGCGCGCCACGGGCACTGACCGTGAGTACGGCGCGCTGGAGGCCCGCGTGGGCGCGCGCTACCTCACGCACGCCAGCGACGACGCGCGGCACTGACCGTGAGTACGGCGCGCTGGAGGCCCGCGTGGGCGCGCGCTACCTCACGCACGCCAGCGACGACGCGCGGCACTGACCGTGAGTACGGCGCGCTGGAGGCCCGCGTGGGCGCGCGCTACCTCACGCACGCCAGCGACGACGCGCGGCACTGACCGTGAGTACGGCGCGCTGGAGGCCCGCGTGGGCGCGCGCTACCTCACGCACGCCAGCGACGACGCGCGGCACTGACCGTGAGTACGGCGCGCTGGAGGCCCGCGTGGGCGCGCGCTACCTCACGCACGCCAGCGACGACGCGCGGCACTGACCGTGAGTACGGCGCGCTGGAGGCCCGCGTGGGCGCGCGCTACCTCACGCACGCCAGCGACGACGCGCGGCACTGACCGTGAGTACGGCGCGCTGGAGGCCCGCGTGGGCGCGCGCTACCTCACGCACGCCAGCGACGACGCGCGGCACTGACCGTGAGTACGGCGCGCTGGAGGCCCGCGTGGGCGCGCGCTACCTCACGCACGCCAGCGACGACGCGCGCCACGGGCACTGACCGTGAGTACGGCGCGCTGGAGGCCCGCGTGGGCGCGCGCTACCTCACGCACGCCAGCGACGACGCGCGGCACTGACCGTGAGTACGGCGCGCTGGAGGCCCGCGTGGGCGCGCGCTACCTCACGCACGCCAGCGACGACGCGCGGCACTGACCGTGAGTACGGCGCGCTGGAGGCCCGCGTGGGCGCGCGCTACCTCACGCACGCCAGCGACGACGCGCGGCACTGACCGTGAGTACGGCGCGCTGGAGGCCCGCGTGGGCGCGCGCTACCTCACGCACGCCAGCGACGACGCGCGGCACTGACCGTGAGTACGGCGCGCTGGAGGCCCGCGTGGGCGCGCGCTACCTCACGCACGCCAGCGACGACGCGCGGCACTGACCGTGAGTACGGCGCGCTGGAGGCCCGCGTGGGCGCGCGCTACCTCACGCACGCCAGCGACGACGCGCGGCACTGACCGTGAGTACGGCGCGCTGGAGGCCCGCGTGGGCGCGCGCTACCTCACGCACGCCAGCGACGACGCGCGGCACTGACCGTGAGTACGGCGCGCTGGAGGCCCGCGTGGGCGCGCGCTACCTCACGCACGCCAGCGACGACGCGCGGCACTGACCGTGAGTACGGCGCGCTGGAGGCCCGCGTGGGCGCGCGCTACCTCACGCACGCCAGCGACGACGCGCGGCACTGACCGTGAGTACGGCGCGCTGGAGGCCCGCGTGGGCGCGCGCTACCTCACGCACGCCAGCGACGACGCGCGCCTCACTCTCACTGACGAGCCGGCACACTGACGTACCGGCGCATTGACGCACCGACACCCTGACGTACCGGCACACTGACGTACTAGTACACCAGCATATGAATACACTGACGCCCGCTACTAAGCGCCACACTACGCCGCCTCATGCTTGATGTGTTTAGAAAATCTTTTGAAACGCTAAAAACACCAAAAATCGTGTAACGCTTCGCGTACCTTATTTGCCATTGTACACACCGCACCACATAGCTCCGAATTTAACTACATTGTTATTTTTTTTCCAACAGAGAAAAGGACGCGGCTCCGGACGACAGCCCCGCGCACAAGAGGGGCGGGGTGCGCAGGCGCTGGAGGCGGCTGCTGGTCACGGCGGAGTGACTTGTGTGGTGTGGTGCCATGTGGAGTGCCGTGTGTGGTGCCGTGTAGTGCCGTGTAGTGCCGTGTGTGGAGTGGACAGGGTGCGGGCGGCTGACGGTGTGCCGCTCGAAGTGATATTCTATTGCGAAGTTTTAGTTTAACGATGCAGCTGACTGAATGATAGTGATGCCAAGGTATACAAATCAAAATACTCTTTACACAGACTTTTTACCCGTGTGCTTCCACGTGTTAAGAATGTAACAAAGCAGCTCATTTTAACTTATGTTATCCTGGTACCTTCAAACGAGTTTTCATCCAAATGTAATAAATATTACTCATCTCCACGTGTTGGTTTGTCGTGTTACTTCTTGCCCGATCTTCAACAGTGACTTTCAATTATTAGTATGTCAAACCTTAAGAAAATCTCGTTTTTTAGTTTTAGAAATAAATCCTGATCTTAACCAGCCTAAACACTTTCGTATGTATTGGACATTAGAATTTTAACCAAATCAAACAGAACCAAACGTATGATATGAAATTGTATAAAAATTGTATCAACTATTGATAAGCTTTGAGATAATTTTATTAAATTAGCTTGACTTGTCCTTAGTTAACGGTTCTATCATTTTGTCTCATCTAATAAAAACGTACTATATTATAAAACTAATGTAGTTAATATACAAAATCATTGAAATAAAATATTACATCCTAATTCATAAAATGTACTGTGTGGCTACGGTACTAAAGAATTTAGCCACCCCCTCTCTTCCCGTGGGTGTCGTAAGAGGCGACTAAGGTACATCACAGTTTCACTACCACATTGGAACTTAAAAAGCCGACCGGTGGCGGGATAACCATCAAACTGCTGGCTTTGAAATACACAAGCCGAAAACGGGCAGCAGCGTCTTCGGTGCGACAAAGCCAGTACTGCGGTCACCAACCCGCCTGCCCAGCGTGGTGACTATGGGCAAAACACATGAGTTCACGTTATGTTTGGCGTAAACTTGTGGAGGCCTATGTCCAGCAGTGGACTGTATAGGCTGTAATGATGAATTCATAAAAAATCTACATTACAATTTTGGTCCTTGGTTAGTGAATAATAGCTATCCAGACGATTTTGATCTTGTTCGACCAGTTGTGGATAACGCTAATTGACGGATCACAGCATCCGACAGTAATTTTTTTTCAGTTGTTGATTCATTATTCTTTTTTCACCATCGAATTCCATTATATTTATGAGATATTTGCAAACTAATCCTACAGTTTATTAATTGAGGAGAAAGAGGTCCTAGTGGCCTATTCTACCTCCCGCTGTCAAAGTCTACTTGTATCACGGCCTTTTATACAGGTCATGCAATAACAGTAGTGGGGGTGCGTCGGCTTAATGGTTGCGCTTTTCTTTTCAATTTACGGCCGCCAGAGACATGACGATAGATGGGTGTGCTGTGCAACGAAGACAGAATACCTAGTATTCTGTCGCTTTTTCTATTACACGTAACGGATTTATGTTTTAAAATATAACTAATTAAAATGAAACGTCACTCAACCGGCGCCACGTGACCGCACACGTCGAAAGCAGAGACGTACAGCGGCGTTGACGCGAACGAAAACTTATGACACTATCGTAGTAATCTCTCACCATTGAAATTGGGCTCCGTTGCATGACCTGTATATAAGACCGCTATTTGTATCATCATCCTTCAAATAGCGTTATCTATAACTGGTGAATCAGGCCCTTAGACAAAGATGAGTTTTTCTTGTGAAAAAAACGCTAATGAAGCGTCATGAGAACAACTTAACTCGTAGCCTTGTCATGTATCCTAAAAAAATGATAGATACACAATCAAAATAATCAGTGCTCCTAACTCAATGATACCCAAACACTCGGCCAACCCTATTAAATGTGCCAAAATAAACCAAAAAGTTTGACTAGAAACTAAAATCCGTTTACTTCCGTTGTATCGACACCTAATTAGTAATTAACATAACTTTTTTAATTTTTTCCTTTCACTAAATAAAATGGTATCTACATATAATTATATAATTCTATATAACAATGTTATCACCACAATCTTCCATTTGAGATTTAAAACACTTTTTTTTGTATAAATAACAACGGCTTAAGCACTCATACAGTAACTTGGTTAATGAAACAAATGTTTTTTTAGTACTTTTTTTAACTATTTCAATTTTTTAATATTAATTTAAATGAATATATAATTTATTTTACTGCATTCCTACCAATATAACTGCTTAAAATAAGTATTTTTTTTTAACGTAACAATATACTTATGAGTTTTGATTTTAGCTTTCTTTAATTTATCAGCTTATTATTTTATTACCTTTGTATAGTTGTTTATAATTATGATGTAAGATATTATAATGAATTGTTTTAATTAATAATTTAAGATCCATTAGCTATTTAGGTACTGCAAATAACAATCGCATTTAATATTAATTTACTTATTGCCTTTACATTTAGTTAATAGGTATTCATAAATTAGTAACAAATCATTTTTTTAAATAATTTCCAATATCGTAATGATCCTTCCAGTTCATTTTTCAAAAATAAAAACTATTTACTCATTGATTCAATTATAAAAAAATACAATTATTGATATCTTCACACAAATAAGCACGAATGCTTATCTAATATCTATTTCTTAATATTTAAAAAAATCGTAACACTATTGGGTACAAATAGGAACGAAATGTCTTTCGTAAAATCATTTGTTATATAAAATCACAATATTGTCTTTAAATTAAAATATGAAAAATGTATGTTAGAAATAATGTTTTGTAATAAGTAGTAACATTGTGTATTTTTGAGAACTAAAAAAAGGTCTAATCTAAAATTATATCTCATTGATAAGTAAATGCAAAATTTCTGATATTATGATTTTCAAAATAATCATATTGTCCTTCATCAATAATGTCATGTCCTTTATCAATAATGTCAAATTTATGACATTTATTTTTATGTGGACTTCACTTATATTTCTGAAAAGAATTAAATATTAAAGAACTGAAAATCAAATGTAGATCCTATAATAGATTGAAAATAAATAAAGTTTGCTTTGTCAACTGCCAACCGTATGAAAGTTTCTATTGAACGGCTTCCGTCCGCTATTTTGTTAAAGATGACATTTGGAAATCAAATAGCGACTGATACTAGAATACTAGATCCCAGGCCCTCTAGCAGGCCTAGCATGCGTACAACGAGATATCTCTTGACGAGAGAGAGAGATAATGTCTACATCGAGTATTTTCTCGATTACCCTAACATGCGCACTACGAGAGACAAAATTCTCTTCCGAAGACTTCGCCTTGTCGAGTAGAGAAAATTGTGCTGCCCTTACAAAAAAATATACCATTTTTTTATAATGAAAAATATAAACACTAACTAAATATTACTAACTAACAACACTAACTAACTAACTATTAAACTAATTTAAAAAACAAGAAATACAAGAATTTTAAAATTTCGCCTATCACTTCCAAAATTCAAAACACTTTGTAATTCGTTCGATTATGAAATTTTAATAAAGAAGGAATTTCAAAAATTAAACATTATCAACCATAATCACAACTGAATATCATTCTTATTTCTTATGTCGTAAAGTTGAATTTACAAGGTTATTGACCATCGTTCCGAACCGGGATGAGCCGTTTGGATTCACAGTATAATTTCAAACGAGTGACACATGTTTTATTTAACAATGTTCTCGGCCTTTTGGCTGAGATAAAAAGTGTATATCAAATTTAAAAAATCTAATATGGAAAATAAAACGGCGTAAGTAAATGAATTTAATTAAATATGTAAAAGAATATGCTCGTGGTATATATATCTTTATATCTTGTCGCACATTAGATAATTGTAATTCTATCACGCATTGTTTTAGAATAAGAAGCAACAGGGCGCAAATACGTTTTTTGTGCCATTATATGGCACACTTCACTCGACTTTTCGCGCTTCCCGCTCTTCGTATACCGAAATTATATAATTATAATAGGGAAACGCCAGGGTATACAAAAAATAGGCACCCGGTTTTATTTATTTTTTACTTATCGTCTTTCTCGTCGATAATATTGAAGACGAGAAGTTTCTCTTCCTAAAACGACAAAATTCGACAAAATTACGATGTCATGTTAGCTTCCGTAGAGATAAATATCACAGATCACTAAAATTTAATGATTATCTCTTTTATTGACGTAACGAGAAGAGTATCACGTGCACGCATGTTAGCTACTGTAGACATAGAGAGATAATAGGAGAAAAGGGGTAGACAAAATTTTGTCGTGGCGGGCATGCTAGGCCTGCAGGCGTAATATAGATAATAGAGAAACTTAATATGGCCTTGTTACATACTTGTCGCTTTATGAACGAATCCAAACTTAAAAATAGGCCTCTAAATATAATACAAATAGGTTTACGTTTTCGACATTTAAAGTGTCAAAATATATTTTAAGCTGCCTTTTGCTTAAGATGATAAAGGTCGGGGGCCTGAGATCTTCGACCAATATGTGCCAACAGAAAAAAATATGTTTCCTTTTATATCAGTGGACAATAAATAAACAATTCAGAATAGAACATGCCTTGAAAACGTAAAAACACCATTGTATACTATAAAGTAAATTATTAATCTTTTTCTCGTAAAGGTAAGTTTAGGAACTCGCGTCTTAACAACGGCCTAATTAGGTTTAATGTTAGTTATTATATGAGTACATATATCGAATATAAGTAATGTAACCAGAATTAAATGAGATGTTTTTTTTTTATTATGTCAATAGTAAATTTATATTTAAAAAATCTTTAATACCGTTAACTTTTAAAAATTAAACACACTAGCGCTGCCAAGAAAATTACTCTAAAACTAAAGTCACTGTATAACGTAAAGTAGTTTTGATAATTATTTTTATGTTTCCTTTAAGCCTGAAATATTCATACATAATAGGTACTGGCAATATCCCGCCATTTTGTATTTTATTTTAACACGGTTTTATGACATCACAAAGGCATTACAAATTATCTTGCAGAAATGTTCAGAACCTTTTTTTGTATGAATAATGTTAATTTATTATTAGCTTTCAAGCGTGGATACGCGATGTCTTATCCAAATTGGAATTTATTTTATAGCGAATATCCTTCAGTAATTACTGATTTTTTTTTTAATAATTGGATTGGACCCACCAAAATTATTTAGATTTTGGATCCTCAAAATACTAAAGAAAATTTATTTTTTTACTTTTTTAAAATATTTATTGATGTTAGTTTCAAAAGAGACACATGTGTCATTTCGAAGATCTGCGCCTGAATAAGAGTGTGATGCGGTTAAAATGTACATTTTTAGTGTAATTTAAATGTTTAAAAAAGAAACTGTGATTTCATTTACATTTCTTTAATATTTCTTTGAACAATGCAACTTCCATTTCTGTGATCTCTGACTTTTTTAATGTTTTAAGTATGTACCTATTTTGTTTTAAATCCCAGATTATAAAATTAAACATCTATCAACAGTTTGTTACATGTAATAAGATAATTTTATAAGAAAAGACAGTAAAATAAGATCAATGTTACAGTTACATATATTATCTTAATAATTTAGTTGTTTTTATTTTTTGACAGGTTAATATTAAACGCCCATAAAAGGCTGTGAAAAGCAGAACAAATCATTTTAATAATCTTTTTATATGTTAGTTACTAAACATGTCTTGAGTTCATAATTATACATCTTTAAGCTTTAAATTATTACAACTGTAGTATATTATTTATTACATGCACATCACAATGTAAAGATGATTATAGTCTTGTGTTCTTATTTTTAATATTTCAATTCAAGCTTTTTTTTTAGACTAAGGGGTAAATTCAATAAAGTTGTGTTAAAATTATATATCTATATATATATATATATATATATATATATATATATATATATATATATATATATAGGCTATAGTAAAATAATTAAATAATTTTAATTAATATTGCTGTGTCAAATTTTTGAAATGTATTACAAATATTTATTTGTACGTATACTTAGTGTTTTTTATATATTTATTGATATAACTGATGTATTTTGACGTTATAGTGTAAATACATTATAATAGACAACTAATATTATAATTTAGATGTACAAAGAAAATGACAAAAAAAAAATTGACGATGGCTTACCCCATTAACAGCCAAACTTTAGATATTAAGGATTGCTGGGTTCAAATATCACGAATTATTTTGAACTTAATAAAAATATTTTTATCAATTTTTTTTATAAAATTAATCTTATTTGCGATTAAGTTAAATTAAATGGAAATATTTTATTCCGAAAATTGCTTTGTCACAACAGTTTTAACTACCGCAGCTTTTTCAATAAGGAAACTAACATACCTAATATTAGAATGACTGTGTCAAAGCGGCTAATTAAAATTGTTTTTTTTTTTTAAATAATAATTGTGTAAAAAAAATTTGAACTTTTTTTGAGCCTATAACAGCAGCTAAATAAAATAAGTTAATATAATATAATGTAACGTTCTGTGTGGTGTAATATATTTAATAATGTAACTAAAGTGTTAAAATGTTTTGTATGAGGCATGAGCGCTCCGTTACGCTACATGAGGAGTTCAATAATAAATACTGTTCTGAATTAAAAAGTGGTTTTATTTCATTATTTGAACTTTTTTTTTAAATATGTATATGTTTTACTGTCTCAATGTACTTGTATTATTTGTTATTATTTACTCACTAAACGAAAATAAGGGCTACTCTTTATTTTTAATATGTAAATAATTGTGTTTGCTCGCAAACGAAAAAAAACCGACTTCAATTACATCGACGAGTTACAACGTAGATGGACGAAAAAATAGTCAAGTAACTGCGCGTTATCAAAGATTACTCAAAAAGTAGTTATCAGATCTCAATAAAATTTATATATGACCACATGACAAACATCAGCTTTCGATTAAATTAAAAATTATTAAAATCGGTACACCCAGTAAAAAGTTATTGCGGATTTTCAAGAAGTTCCCTCGATTTCTCTGGGATTCCATCATCAGATCCTGGTTTCCTTATTATGGTACTAAACTAGAGATATCTTCTTTCCAACAAAAAAAGAATTATCAAAATCGGTACACCCAGTAAAAAGTTATTGCGGATTTTCAAGAATTTCCTTCAATTTCTCTGGGATCCCATCATCAGATCCTGGTTTTCTTATCATGGTACTAAACTTGAGATATCTCCTTTCCAACAAAAAAATAATTATCAAAATCGGTACATCCAGTAGAAAGTTATGCGGTATAATACAACGTCAAATAAAGCGTCAAGTAAAAACGCATTATTAGATATAGCTCGAAAAGTAGTTGTTAGATCTCAAATAAATTTAAATGGGACCAATTGGCACACACCACCTTTCGATTAAAAGAAAATTTGTCGAAATCGCTCCACCCGGTCAAAAGTTCTGATGTAACATACATAAAATAATTGTGTTTGCTCGCAAACGAAAAAAAAACCGACTTCAATTACATCGACAAGTATACAACGTAGATCGACGAAAAAATAGTCAAGCAACTACGCGTTATCAAAGATTACTCAAAAAGTAGTAATCAGGTCTCGATAAAATTTATATGTGACCAAATGATGAACATCAGCTTTCGATTAAATTAAAAATTATCAAAATTGGTACATCCAGTAGAAAGTTATGTGGTATAATACAACGTAGGTCGACGAAAAAAGCGTCAAGTAAAAACGCATTATTAGATATAACTCGAAAAGTAGTTGTTAGATCTCGAATAAATTTAAATGGGACCAATTGGCACACAAAACCTTTCGATTAAAACAAAATTTGTCGAAATCGGTCTACCCGGTCAAAAGTTCTGATGTAACATACATAAAAAAAAAAAAAAAAAAAAAAAATACAGTCGAATTGAGAACCTCCTCCTTTTTTGGAAGTCGGTTAAAAAAAAAATACAGTCGAATTGAGAACCTCCTCCTTTTTTGGAAGTCGGTTAAAAAATTGATTCTAATGTGATCTAAATATTGAATTATTGCATTAATCCACTTTCTATTTTATTCATTAATTTACTCCACACTTGTTTTTTTTTTATGATTTTCCAAATAATAAAATTTAAGTATTTAAAAAAAGTAACTAAATTAACAAATTTGAAAGGATAATCCACTTCGTAGGCCTAAAATTCTCATTATAAAATAATATCAGCCTAATTTACCCCTACTTCAATAAACTAATAGGAAGTCCTGTCAAAATCTGTCAAGCCTTTGCGAACACAGCCGAAAAAAGGTCAAGAAATTGTTTTTTCGGGAACAGCATTTCAGTAATAAGCTATTACTTAACTGCATTTTTGCCGTTTATTTTATTATTTACACAAATAGCAACGGTCACAGCCATGGATTGTGCCTGTTGCGCTGGCCGTTGCGGGTTTGATCCCCGCACATGACAAACATTTGTTTTGGCCATACAGGTGTTTGTGCAGTCCCTGGGTCTCTCCACCGTGCCTTGGAGAGCACGTTAAGCCGTCGGTCCCCGTTGTTATCATGCACACCTGATAGCGATCGTTACTCATAGTAAGGAAAATATCCGCCAACCCGCATTGTAGCAGCGTGGTGGATTAAGCTCTGCTCCTTCTCCTGCAAGGGGAAAGAGGCCTATGCCCAGGAGTGGGATATTACAGGCTGAAGCGATCGAGCGACAAATAGCCAAAAAGTATATTCACTAAAGGATGCCTCAGGTGCTATTCTTGAAATCTTGAAAGCCTCAATGATTAACCCATAAACACTGCGCAGGTACTAGAGAACCGTTAAAATTAAATGATAATAAGTCTGTCGCCTGTTAACACAGCTGTCAACTTCACGGTTCCTTGAACGAGAACGCTGAACGAGGCATTACAACAGGGCTGGCTATTTTTATAACATTTTAGTATAAAGTCTATAATTTTTTTTTTAATTTATCTGATTTCATAATGAAGATCTCAATTCGACTATTGTTTTTTATTGTATGAATGTATAGTTGTAAATACTGTATCTGATGATGTTTCCTCATTGTTTTTAAATTTTGAAAGGATACAGTACAACTAAATAAATATCTTTCAAATAAACATTTTGTAAATAAAAACATAGAAAAATTATTTTTTTTAAATGTAGTCGCCAACCCTACCACAACGTCGCTACGCACCTTGAACTTCGTCACACAGATGCTCACAGCAAGCAATAACGAGAACACACTCGGCGCATCACGAACATGTTATTGGCATTGCTCCTCATATCCCAAGTTTCCTGTGATTGGGTGGAGATATCCCAAAACACGTACAAAAAAGAGCCATCGCGACGAATAACACCAATCAACAGGTATGAAGAAATACCGAAAGACGACAGGATTTATAGAAACAGTTCTATTATAGAAAAACAATGGAACAAAGCTACCATCGATAGAGTTTCTAATATCGGTAATATAAGACGAGTCCATGAGCCCAGCCTCAGTACACCGTCTATTAACTTAAAACCCAGTAAATATGATTCTACTAAACTCAGTGATAGTACTAATTTAAACATCCGCCGTGTTGATTTCGAACATCCACACTCATCAATGCGTCATCCCTTTCGTGAAGAAGAAATACCTACAAAGTGGCGTGAAACAACACACAGAGAATTTATGACAAGGCCTAGCAAAACAGGAACCATAAAGAAAATACAAATTATTAATAGTAATGCAGAAAATAAGCAAACAAAAACAACAATTGCAATCGACAAAGATGGATACGATTCAAACAAAGGATCAGATGAGAATAAAATCTACAAAGAACAAGATGAAAACAAGAAATTTGGAACAATTGCAGATGATTCTACCTCTAGAAATGATGATGATGTATATGAATATAGAATCAGAAATTTTCAAAGATTGCCAACAACGGTGCAGAACTCGCCCGAAAATGATTTAAAAACTAAATCTTATTTCGTTAGCACCACTCCAGTCGCTAAAACAACAGGAATAGATACAATATTCAATAAAGATAATACAAACTACTTTCAAAAGATAGAAAATATTAAAGAAGAAGATTTAAATGAACCATCGTTAATAAATTATTTTAAAGCTTCTAACACATCAACCAAAACCAAATCAAAAATTCATGTCACAAAGATTGAAAAACCTTTTGGTACTAATGACGGTAAAGTTAGTAAATTAGACCCATACGTAACTTCTAATTTTAAAGATTCTACTCGTGTAGATTTGAACACTAATATTCCGGAACTACCTATAAAAAATGAAAATGAAAAGGAAACAAAAAAAGGTGTTGTTGACAGCTTCGAAGAAATCTCAAACACTACCAAGGGGGAGTCGATGAGCAAAATGTGGAATCTTGTGAAAATTGTTACCGACACTATTTACAAAAACACACACAGAAGCTTCAAGAGTAAGATCAATTACTTGGAAAGATTAAAATCAACTATTTTAGCAAGCATAGGTAAGGCCTTTTACATTTCTAAAAACGAACGTAAGCACTTATTTACTTTTGCGTAACAAATTAAATATTGTGAAGTACAACTTTCAAATAGGAATTCTTATTATTATTTTTGTTAACCGGCTTCCAAATAATTGTATTTGCTTGCAAACGAAAAAAAAACCGACTTCAATTACATCGACGTCTAACACAACGTAGATCGACGAAAAAATAGTCAAGTAACTACGCGTTATCAAAGATTATTCAAAAAGTAGTCATCAGATCTCGATAAAATTTATATGTGACCACATGATAAACATCAGCTTTTGATTAAATTAAAAATTATCAAAATCGGTACACCCAGTAAAAAGTTATTGCGGATTTTCCAGAGTTTCCCTCGATTTCTCTGGGATCCCATCATCAGTGCCTAGTTTCCTTATCATGGTACTAAACTAGGGATATCTTCTTTCCAACAAAAAAAGAATTATCAAAATCGCTACACCCAGTAAAAAGTTATTGCGGGTTTTCAAGAATTTCTATCAATTTCTCTGGGATCCCATCATCAGATCCTGGTTTCCTTATCATGGTACTAAACTTGGGATATCTCCTTTCCAACAAAAAAAGAATTATCAAAATCGGTACATCTAGTAGAAAGTTATGCGGTATAATACAACGTAGGTCGACGAAAAAAGCGTCAAGTAAAAACGCATTATTAGATATAACTCGAAAAGTAGTTGTTAGATCTCAAATAAATTAAAATATAATAACTTTTTACTGGGTGTACCGATTTTAATAATTTTTAATTTAATCAAACGCTGATGTTTGTCATGTGGTCACATACAAATTTTATTGAGATCTGATAACTACTTTTTGAGTAATCTTTGATAACGCGTACTTACTTGACTATTTTTTCGTCGATCTACGTTGTATTACTCGTCGATATAATTGAAGTCGGTTTTTTTTCGTTTGCGAGCAAACACAATTATTTGTAATATACACACGTGCAAAAACCACACTGCAATTTAAATGCATTGGGCTATTCGCATTATTTTGCAAAAATATTACTTATAAAATATAGGTACAAGGCAGCTACAATAACATTTTAAAAATAACAATATTTTAATCCTGTATTTTATAATAAATAGAACAAAATTGGCGAACAAAAATAAAAAATATATTAGCAGAATGATTTTTGCAAAGTATCAAAAAAGGAATTTCATTTGGTAATTACTTGCCGCCTAAAATCGCTTTTAGTCTATTTTGAGATAAATTAATATTAGTGACATACGATACTTTCTTCAAAATTTTAGTTAAAATTTTCATATAATTTGTAGAAGAACATGTCGAGATCGTCTTCCCTGACGACATCGAACACAGAGGCTACTCGCGACGGGCTCGCTCTGCTCAGGCGCGCGGCCACGTCGAGTTCCCCTCGTCAGAGGGCACGCTCATGACCATATCATTTCTAACATTTGCCGTTTTTCTCATTAAATTGGTTTTGGTAAGACCTCGTTTGTTTATAAGCAGTTAAATAAAATACCATAAGTATAGGTACAAATAAATGAAATTGGAGTGT